>NC_141689.1:1516414418-1517014418 GCF_964263255.1 Lissotriton vulgaris | reverse complement strand
CGATCCGATCCTCGTCGTGGCGGCCCCTGGGGTTTGGCGGCCCTATGCAGGTGCACACTTTGCACATGCCAAGGGCCGACCCTGGCCTCTGGATGCAAGAGTCAAGGCTCATTCAACAAGAGCCATGTCCATGTCTGCGGCGCTGTTTGCTGGAGTGCCTCTGTTAGACATCTGCAGAGCGGCGACCTGGAAGTCCCCGCACACCTTCACGAGGCATTATTGCCTAGATACTGAGCTGATGAAGGATGCAGCAGTGGGCAGAGCAGTGCTTCGCCATCTATTCCAGTGAGGTGAGCCTTCCTACATCCCTCCATCCTTTACTGGTATGCACATCTTCTTTCCTAATACTTACATGACAATGTCTTTTGGTAGTTTGCAGTCGCATGATATAGATATATATATATATATATATATATATATATATATATATATATATATATATATATATATATATATATATATTATCTACAGACTCATATGTTATGTTCCGCCAAAAATGTGCATAATGGATTGCTAGCTACTCTGATTCAGGCATGTGAATCTATGAAAGACACCCAAATACGGGATAAGAAATGCGTTACTTACCTGTAACTGCAGTTATCCAGTATTAGTGTCTTTCATACATTCACATGCACCCTCCCGCCTCCCCTGGAAGGGCTCACCTATCTCTCTAACAAGTTTACGCCTAACTAGCTTGGTGCGTACGAAAATCTGAGAGACTTGGGCTCCTGACAGGAAGGTTCTAGAAGGAGGTGGTAGCTGATTGGCTGTTTCTCTTTACTATGGTCCGTTTTACAAAAGGACACAGATAGGCCACCAAGGTGGGACCCCTGGGCCTACTCTGTTTTGGTCCTTCCTACATAAGGACGCGGATAGGGCACTAAGGTGAGATCCTTAGGTCTTTTCTTTTCTATGTATGTCTATAGGACATTACTTTTTTATATACCGGAGGCTCCCGTCTCGACGACGGGGAATGATTCAGGCATGTGAATCTATGAAAGACACTAATACTGGATAACTGCAGTTACAGGTAAGTAACGCATTTCTTACTGAATGAAACTACTTTGCGAGCCGATATGCTCCCTGTGAAAGAGCAGAATGCTGTAATTCACAGAAGCTAGCTGATACAGAGAGAGAGAGACAATATTTTAATAAACGCAAAAGGTCATGGTCAACGTCAGACCAAATTAGGGTCCCAATTATTAAAGATTCAAAAGTGCACCCATGGTATATGTCCTTGCATTAAGTGGAGCTATAAAGCTTTCTGAATTTCCAAGAATTTACAGAAGTGGGATAAGAAATAGTACTCTTAGAAAATATATGTAAACTGCCTTTTAGCATGAGCAAATATGCATGTGTAGATTTGCTCATTGGAAAATCTGAGTGTTTGCAAGCCCACTTTTCCTCCAACCACTTTTTTCCCAACTCTGGAAGAAGGTTTATATCTGCAATTGGCAGGAGTAAATTTCCAACATTTCTCCGTATGGAAAAAGATTAGATAGAGAAGAGTTGTTGAAAACCCTTAAAACATGCAAGTTAGTAGGTTTGCACAGATTCAAAGGGGCATTATAACCCTGGAGCTATTGCTTAGCACTACCTTCAGCCTCAGAATGTAGATCTGTGGAAAAGTGACAACATAAAGGGAATGCAAGTATTCAAACACTAATATGGTATGAGCCCTGGAATAACCAGAGAGGCTATATCAGAGCTCCAATATCATGAGATTGCTGCCATAATTTTAGGCCGCACTACATAGCACCAGAGGGACTAGTGGATTTTATTACAGGAAAAGTATATTTATGAAGCAACCTGCCCCATGGACAAGTAGATATTTTATTAAATTCCACACCCCTGCAAGCCATTAAAACCGATTTCTTAAAATTGGTACATAGGTCCAAGCTTGCCATAAAATCGACAAAGCCCCGCACAAATAAGCATAGGGCATTCGGGGTGCGTGCCATTAAAACCGCATTGTCAGCGTACAGCAGGGCCGGGAGCAAATTACCATTAATGATAGGAACATCAGAAGTAAGTGATACCAATGACTCGCTCAAATCATTGATATAAAGTATAAAAAGCAGAGGGGCCAGGACACAACCCTGCCTGACCCCTCTACCAACTCTGATGCCCTTCGATACCTCTCCGCCCTTTCCGATCCGCACTCTGGCGTACAAGTCCTTATGTAAATAGGCTAAAAGGTGCACTAAAACCTCGTCCAGGCCATATTTTAAAAGGATGGACCAGAGCCGAGACCTATTAAAATAATCAAAGGTCGAGGTAAGGTCCATGAATGCCAGGTAAATAGGAAATGTTTTAGCTATTGTATATTTACTAATAATCAAGTTGAGGTTTAGGCACTGCTCAACAGTACCAACTTTGCTCCCAAACCCCAACTGGCAAGAGTGGAGGATGTGACCCTCCTCGGCCCATGTCCTGATCTTGTTAAACAGGGTCCCCCCCTAAAATTTTCAATGTATTGTCAATCAGGGAGATCGGCCTATAGCAACTTGGGTTAGAAAGGTCGCCCTTTTTAAAAATTGCCACGATGATACTAGTTGACCATGTTTTGGGGATTTATGAAGCTGATAAATTGTTAAAAACATTCAATAAAAGAGGTGTTCAAAATTCAGGCTGGTGTTTGATAAGATCGATTGGCAAGCCGCCTGGACCTGGGGCTTTGTTGCCCAGACTCTGATGGATTGCTTCCTCTACTTCAGAAAGGTTTATCTGGACCCTGGTAGTTACAAAATTCTCGTTCTGGACCATGTTTTTGACTGGTGCTAAGTAAATCTTTAAGAAATTATTCTCCCATAACTCACTACTGATATTACAACTAATCGGAGACAGCGGGTGTCCTAAGGACCTCATGTCTTAGACACCCTGCCAAAAACCATTCCCGTCCTTTAACGTAGAGGCACATGCTAGTTTACTCCAGTGTTCTTTAAGTATATCATCTTTTCTTAGTTTAATGACAGCTCTATCGTTGTCTACATAGTTTAATAGCCACGTGGTCTCTGGGGAGTTTTGCAATTGCCCTTCTAAGATCTCTGTTAGCTGCAGAACAATCGCTGTTGAACCATCTAGGACCTGGAGGTGTTTCCTTGATGGGCCTAGAGAGCATATGTTTGATACCTTCACATAATTGTGTGAAGGCACCAACTACGGCAGGATTATGGGCCCGATGTAGGTTGGTCGGTAACGGCCGAAAATCGGTATTTTCGGCTGCTACCGAGCGGTATCGAGCCATCGGGATGTAGGAGTCCGAAATCTGTCAAAATCAGTGATTTTACCGAATCGGTAAAGATACCGATTCGTTAAAATTCCGAATCGGAAAAAATACAGAATCGTTATATTTTCCGATTCGGTAAGAAACCGAATTGGAAAATATAAGGAATCGGAAAAAACACCGATTCGGTAGGTCACGGATTCGGTAAAACACAGATTCGGAAATTTACAGAATCGATAACGTACCGAATCGGAAAAAGACCGATTCTGTAAAATCAGCGATTCGGTAAAATTACCGAATCGGTGAAAATCCGATTCGGTAAATAAGAAGTGTGAGAAACTGAAGAATGAGATGTAGGTAAGCTCTGAAATACCGAATTAGGCTCAAATTCGGTATTTCAGACTCGGTATTTACCATGGATTACAATCAGGTGGTAACCAGGTGCAACCTATTACAAAGGACCCAAAATGCAATTCTTCTTGCACCATGGCAGCTTTCTATGTCATAGCAGGACGGCTACGGCTACAGCAGGACAGAGAGAGGGAATGGCAGAGA
Source organism: Lissotriton vulgaris (assembly GCF_964263255.1). Taxonomy (NCBI): domain Eukaryota; kingdom Metazoa; phylum Chordata; class Amphibia; order Caudata; family Salamandridae; genus Lissotriton; species Lissotriton vulgaris. The sequence continues at coordinate 1,517,010,637 of NC_141689.1, read as the reverse complement.
CAGGAGCAGGTGTATAGACAGCGGATCACCCTGTTCATGCAGACAGATGCAGAGATCCTACAGAGGTACAGGCTGGACTCAGAGACCATCTTAGAGCTCATTAGGGACCTCCAACCCCTGTTGCAGCACCCCACCCCAAGGGCACATGCAATCCCAGTGCACGTGCAGGTGCTATGCAGCCTACACCTGCTTGCCTCTGGCAGCTATCAAAGTGCAGTAGCTGCGGTAGGAGGGGTGACACAGAGCAGCCTGTCAAGGTTCTTCCACAAGTTCCTTGACGCCATGATCCATTGGATGGACCACTACATTACCTTCCCAGCTACCCAGGCAGAACTGGTACAGACGAAAGTAGAGTTCTACCAGATGGCAGGATTCCCCCACATCATCGGCTGCATAGATGGGACACACATTCCGATTTGCCCCCCTGCTGACACTGAATACATCTACCGCAATCGGAAGTCAAGGCACACCATAAATGTGCAGGTGATCTGCAATGCCAAGTGTGTCATCACGGACCTGGTAGCTAAATTTCCAGGGAGTACCCACGACTCCTACATCTTCCAACATAGCGGCATCCATGCACGGCTGACGGCAGGGGATTTTGGTGAAGGATACCTCCTAGGTAAGACACAGTGTCAGACCCCCATAACCCAATTAGCATTGTGAAGTACATGTATGCATGTGAGTAATGTGACCCCTATTTCTTCTAGGCGACAGTGCATATGCCCTCCGCTCTTTCATTCTCACCCCCTACCTCAACCCTTCAACACCCAGCCAAAGGAGGTATACCCGTGCCCACAAAAGCACGAGGAACGTAGTAGAACGGACCTTTGGCATCTGGAAGAGCCGGTTCAGATGCCTGCACAAGAGCGGAGGTGCAAGACAATATACCCCCATCACCTGCTGCAAGATAATTGCTGTCTGTGCAATGTTGCACAACCTTGCCGTCAAGAAGGGCACTGAGGTAGAGTTGTCTGACTACGAGGACCCTGACGATGACACTGCTGTGCCACTACCACAACCTGCTGGAGTGTCTACACCGAGTGATGGGAGGTATAGACGTGAGGAGATAACACACAACTATTTCTGAGTGAGTACAGATGCACAGACAGGTCAATGTATGTCAGAAAAAGAAATATTTAATAATGTTGCAACAACGTTACTGCACTGATGTGCAACAAAAGAAAATGTTAACAAAAAGTGGTGAAATGTCAATTGTCCGGGTTGCCTCACCCGCCCTGACTGTCTTATTTTTTGCTGCGCTTAGCAGCCCCACTGGGATGTGCCTCTCCCCCTTCTGCATGTCCAGCAGCCTCAGCAGAGCGCCTGCTGCTCCGGCGCGGTTCTGACACTGCGCTGGCCGGGCTGCTGCGGCTGCTGCTGTCCCCAGCCTCGCCCAGGTTCAGGGCTGGATTGACAACAGTGTTCGAAATTATAAGTGCCTCCATGGCGGTCGTAATGCGGGCCATGCCCCTAGTGACCTCTGCCGTGTTCTGGGTCAGGCTGGCCTCCATGTTTGCCCCACGTTGGCATAGCTGGGCGGTAGCAGCAGCAAGGCGGTTGATAGACCTGTTCTGCACGCGGGCATCCCTGCGGCGAGAGAGCTCGTGCTCATCCAGTTTTGTACAGAGCTGCGTGATGGCAGTGGTCATTCGGCCAAGACCTGTAGCAATGTCCTTATTGCTTTCTACAAATGTCTTGAACCCCTGCGCCATCTCTCCCATCTGCAGGTTATGCACCCGCAACTGGCGCTGGCAGGCCAAGATGGATTTAGCCTGCATTCTCTGGATCTTTACCATGCTGCCCTCCAGCCCTTGAAACACGCTGCCCTCCCGTGCTGGAAGTGCACTGCTGGATGTTCTTCGCCTCCGGGTATTGCTGCTGGCCTGCTGTGTGGGCTGGGGTGCCACAGGTGTCACCGGGTTGCTAGCTGGGGCCTGACCCGCTGCTCCCTCGATGGGGTTTGATGGAGCTACAATAATACTCCTGGCAGGAGATGTGGCAGGTGCAGGGTGGCTCTGTGGTGGTGAATTCTCTGGGGAGAACGGCAATGGGGGCGTGCCAGATAGTCGGGGGGAGTGTGGAAATGTGAGGGAATGTCCAAGGTCTTCCTCATATCCCAGGGCACTGGTGTTCTCATCCTCCTCCTCCTCCTGTGCTGGTTGACTGGTGCTTGGCCCTGCCACCGCACTGGCAGATGGTGCTGGTGCTGGTGCTTGAGTACCTCCTGCTCCTCCGCCTGATGGTGCCCCTAGGTATAAAGAAGCATTTGTGAACTGTGTGCTGATGTATTGCCGTCACTACAGTTAAAGCATTGCACATATAATTTCAAATACTTTGATTCAGTTTTACAGTTCTTTTCATTATGCTTCTGCACTGGCATTTCTGCCTACTTCTGCTGACTACGTTTGACATGATGCATTTCTCATTTCTGTTGGTAGCAGTACTGGGCTGGGGTGTGGCTGTGCATTGGGTCTAATGGGGAGGTGTCTGGTAGGGTGTGTCAAGATGCGCATGCTTCTTACCTTTAGCTGTAGCTCTGGCTGAGCTATCCAGGTCCCCAATTCCCACCACACTCTCCCTCTCTATGGTTGTCGCCACAACTTCCTCCAGGTCAGTGAGGGGTGGCGCCGGGTTGTTGCCTCCACCAGTGAGTCCTGCCTGCTTCTGCAGCTCAGCCAGTTTCCTCTTTGTGAGGCTGCGGATGTCATAGAAACGCTTTTTGAGTTCGTCCAGGCTCCTGGGGGTGACACCAACAGCGTTTACTTTTGCACCAATGTCACACCACAGCCTCCTCTTTGTGCTCTCAGGGACAGTGAGGGACAGCCTCCCAAACAGCTGCCTGTGTACCCTCACCACCTCCTCCACCAACACTTGCAGCTCCATGGTGCTGAATGTTGGTTTCCTCTTGTGCACAGCCTGGCTCTCAGTGCTGCTAGCCATGTTTCACAGAGAGATACTGCTTCCACTGCTGCTCACTGGCTGCCTCTCCAGAAAGTTCTAATGAGTTGCACCTGCCTGGGTTGCCACTCCCTGCTAGGGTGGGGGAGGGTGCTTCCACCTCATTGGCTGTTGTCTTTGGTTTCAGTTTGACTTGCTTGCCGAATCGGCATTCACCGATTCGGTATTTACCGATTCGGATTATACCGATTCGGATTCTACCGATTCGGTAAATGCCGATTCGGTATTTACAATGCGTTCCTATGGGCCTTTTGGCCATGGGGCTGTATTGCGATTACCGAATCGGTATTTGCCGAATCGGTTGCAGCCGATTCGGTAAATTCCGAATCGGTGAATGCCGATTCGGAACGTATCAAATCACAATACCGATTACTACCGATTCGGTATTTTTTCGATTTTTTTTTTCTACATCTCATTTTCTGATTTCAAAATACCGATTCGGTGCGATTCGGTATTTTAAATTCGGAAAATGCGTTTTACCTACATCGGGCCCTATGTTCTTTAAAAGTCAAACAAATGCCTACAAGATCCGAATGTTCTTTTACGATCTTGCCAAATAAAACTGTGTTATCAACACCACGCCAAACCAATCCAAGATTACCAGTAGAGGGGTACAGATCTCTTGCGCCACACTCTTTACTAAATGTTGGCCTCAGAGCAAGTTTCCCGGTTACATAAATAAGATTATGATCTCCGTAAACAGTATCAATAACCTCAGCTTTAAGTAGACAGTCTTCTAATAAGGGGGATATAAAAACATAATCACTAATAGAGGCGCTGCCCCTGCCTCTGTATGTAGGTATGATATGTGTATCCCATTCAGGCGCTGCAGCAGTCTCCATTACGTCCACAAAGTTGTGGGTGCAGAAATAGTTTGTTCATTCAATCCCCCTATTACATATGGGTGTGTTGCTGGTTTGATGGATAGCAGTATAGCTACCATTAAATATATTGGCATTAAAATCTCCCCCTAAGCAGATCCCTGCCAAGTTGGGAAAACTATTTGAGTTCTGTATAGTGCATATAAATTTAAATAGATTAGCAAAATTAATATTTGGTGAATTTTGGAAATCATTATTATAAAAATTAAATAAAGCAAATAGAAGCCCTCTTTTATAAATAATTGCCTGGATTTTATCATTATTGGTATCCAAGGCCTTCACACTTCCACCTGCAGAGATGTTTATCCAAGTTGACAGGCCTCCTGACGGGCGACCCAGGTTTGGAATAGGAGCGAGAGAATTAAAACACTCAAACCCCTCAAAAAATAGGTCCCTAGTTGCCGATGTCTCCTGAAACATTAAGATGTCCTGTTTTTGAACAAATTCTATCCAGTCTGGCAAATTTATTTTAGAAGCCAGGCCGTTGACATTCCAACTTAGTATTATTAAGTCGAGATCAGGGTCAAGGTTGGACGCAGATGGAATATAGGGACCCCGAACTGGAGGTTCAGAAAATGGAGGAGTTGCCTTAGATGACACTGCTATGGAGGATGACTCAATCCTGGTTATCTAAATCAGACAGAGGCAAAAACCTATTGTATGTGGAGACGGAAGCTCCAATATTTAGGGTCCCCAAAAGTGGCTTATAGAAATAGCCCAAAGGCAAAGCACAGATCAGAGTTGGAATATTAGGGTGGGTCTCCTGTGCCATTACTATTGATTTCACCAAGGATGGGTTACGAAAATTGAGGACTATACAGTCCCCCTCGATGTTTTTTGGAGACTGTCCCACCCATCCCACTCTTCGCCTCAAAATGATGTTGTTAATAAATGATGGCTTGAATCCCTTATGGTTAGACAGCTAGTCAACACTTTTATTACGTAATTGGTCCCATGTCTCAACCTGGTTTTCTTTGAGGGGTGGTACTCCTGCCAGGACCACTACAAAAGGACAAGCTACTTGTGGTAGGTCCAATGACTCCCGACTGTGCTTTGGGTTTGGGATATGCTCGGAGTCTAAGCCACCCTCACCTACTCTGATGCCTTCAGAAATATCGATAGCTGGAGCACCAGTAGAGTTAGTAGGAGGAATGCGGGTCAGATGCAGGTTTTTGACTGACCAGCTATCCACACGGCTAACAACACAACCAGTGTCAACAGTATTATTTTGTACCCTGCAAATCTCTAGGGCAAAACATTCTTTTACTTTGTTGCAGGTTACACAAATGCCAACAGTTGGGGCGGTTGTTGGTGCGCTGATTAAAATATCGGGGTTAGAATTAAGTACATTAGTCGTTGTCGCCATCCTGGTGTCAGCAGGCTCAATAGGATTATACTGGGTACTTAAATTAGCACTAAGCATATTCAAATGGTCCAATCTTTTTCTCAAGACATCAAATTACTATCCAGTAAGTATCTGATGCATCCATACACAGTATCTACGACAAGTGTAGTGAATGGGTCCCCTTGATTATAACCCTCTAAAAAAGGGGAATCTACATCAGTCTGTGTGCCGATGGATTTGCCAGGCTCTTTAGTTGAGGTTTGAATAGGTGCTTCTGAGGTCTTAGCAGAGGCCGAGGTGTGTATCCAAGAACTCAGTGTGGTGCGGGATGAGCTTACGCAAGTTGGTTGTTTCCTCTTTGCAGTGACTGGTTTTGTTGGCTTTCTCTTTTGTTTTGCCACAGAAACTACCTCAGTCACCACAGATGTTGAGGTGGGGGCCGGCTTTACGGAGTGAAATCGCAATATTAATGGTAGAGTCGTTAATACAGCCATTATGCAAAGGGGCGTTAAAGTTATGAAGAGGTGAGGTGGTAACATGATCTCCCCCTGGCATAGGACCTATCATCGGAGGGACTCCAATACCAAAGCGTGAGGCGCCTCTCAGTTAATTCAATCTTGTTAGCCACAATGCTTACAGCCCTTTCCAGCATACTGTCAATGCTGGATGTAACGGGTCGTTGTAGGGGTAATCCCCCTCGCTTCCCCATAATGTCCAGTGCACGGCAAAAAATCTATACGCACTCACCTTAGGGAGAATGATCAGTTAACAAAAGAAACAAATAGAAAGGGGGGTGGCCCAGCCCAGTCTCTTCCGGTCGCTGACAGGCGCGGATGGGCCCGCCCTTGGCCCGGGCTTTGCTCGGGCCAGTCCAGCGCTGTGAGAGCCCTGTAGGCCTTTTAAATGCCTCCTGGCTCTCTGCAGTGGTGTGCGTGGCGTTGGCGGCGTGCGCAGCACAGGGGTTGCTGGGAGAGGTAGTCTGATGATTCCCCATGGGCTTCCTGCACGGGAATGGCCGAGAAGTCTGACGGCAGTGGCGGCACAAGCAACAGACAACAACAGCAGGCACGTTTTCAAAGAGCTCCCACGCTGTGGGAGCCCGGTAGGTCTTTTAAACGCCTCCTGGCGCTCTGCGTCAGCGGCATGCGGGCCACAGGGGATGCTGGGAGGGGTAGTCCGATGATTCCCCATGGGCCTCCTGCACCGGAATGGCAGCGATCACTCTGGCGGCAGTGGCGGCACCAGCAACAGGCAACAACAGCAGGTAAGTTTAATAATGCAAGGAAAATGTCACAGTCACATTTTTAGGTTTGCAGGATATTATGGGTAAGATAACTTATTGGGATCCACAAGAGAGACATCACAATGTACTCCCATGGGTGTTTAGTTTACGACAACATCTACAGTTGTTAGGTTATTCTTAGATGAAATGTACACCTTGGCAGAGAGACAAAACAGACAAAGATTACTGCACAGCCATCTATTCCTCAAGCACACACACATACTGGTTGGATTTGGCACGAGGGCGAGTGACGGTTCAGTACATAAAATGTTATTAACAAGAGATTTCACAAAAATGAAATGCACTGTCAATAATTGAAAGGACAAAAAACTGAAACAGTGACTCACAGCTCGTGGACTGTAAAGCCACGTCAAGGCACCAACCGCTTTAAAGGCCATTCCCACACCTTTCATACATGATACACACAAGACCATTCACACCACCAGGCACAAAACCAACACATTACAACATTCACAAAAAACAACAAGGTACACCCTGACAAAGACAGAAAAGACACATTTTTATGCACAACCACCTATTCCTCAAGCACTAATACATACTGGTTGGATTTGGCACGAGGGTGAGTGATGGTTCAGTATATACAGTTGTATTAACCAGAGATTTCACAAAAATGAAATGCACTGTTAATTGAAAGGACGAGAAACTGAACCATTGACTCACAGCTCGTGAACTGTAAAGCCACGACAAGGCACCAACCTCTTTACAGGCCATTCATACACCTTTCATACGTGTGACACATACAAGACCATGAACAACGCCAGCCGCGGGCCCAGCACATTACAACACTCACACCAGCAGATAGTGCCATTCAAGGGCCCATCACTTTCACATGCCCACATTCCTGACACAGCAACCACAACAGCTCATGGATTGCGTTGAGTGGCGTTTGGCTAGCAGTGTGTGTAGTGACCAGCAGCTAGTCACTACTCACACTCCGCCAGCCAAGCGCCAGTCCACACACAGCGTAGCGCCAGTCCACACACACCGCCGGCCTAGCGCCAGTCCACACACACCGCCAGCCAAGCACCAGTCCACACACACCGCCAGCCAAGCACCAGTCCATGAACACGCCAGTCAAGCGCCAGTCCACGCACACCGCCAGCCAAGCGCCAGTCCATGCACACCGCCAGCCAAATGCCAGTCTACGCACACTGCCAGCCAAGCGTCCAGTCCAAACACACCGCCAGCCAAGCGCCAGTACAAACACACCACCAGCCAGGCACCAGTCCACGCACACCACCAGCCAATCCAAACTCACTGCCAGCCAAGCACCAGTCCACGCACACCGCCAGCCAAGCACCAATCCAAACACACCGCCAGCCAAGCGCCAGTCCACACACACCGCCAGCCAAGCGCCAATCCAAACACACCGCCAGCCAAGCCCCAGACCACGCACACCGGCAGACAGGAGCCACTCTACACACACCTCCCCATCACATTTAGAATTTTTTTAATATATATATATGAGAAAGCACAAACAAATTGCAAATAGATACAAATCTACTAACACAAAATCTTAAACTAAATACACTACACAAATGCCAACCTTGAAACTGAACAACAAATATTAAATAATAGAGGTCAGGCAGTTCACTTTACCACTCTTGGATGCTCCCAAAAATTATTTTGCGTGTGGTATATTCTAAAACAAGCAGGCACACACAGCCCAGGGTTAGAATGACACTCGGGGCAGTACATACGAGTCTCCTTCCTCGTACCTCTTCACCAACAGACTCTGCATCTCCCACTGGGAAAGTCTTTTGAGGGTGTGGGAGGAATGTGATCAGGAAAGTGGCGATCTTTCAATCAAGCAACATCCTCCACCACTCCAACTCTAGGAACACTTGCCTGTTCCACTAAAACAAGGCTGCCTATTACAGACTCCTGAAACTTAGCAAAAGTCATCTTTGACTCAGGACAAGATTCCTTGAATACAACGAAAGCATTAAAGGTTGCAAAGTGGAAAGATAGATAGCCAACTTCTTATACCAAATGTAAGCCTTACAAAGAGCAGCATAAGGTTCCAATCTCTGATCTACTCTATCAAAACCACCCATATGCCTATTGTAGTCGAAAATGCACACAGGTGTGCGCACTTCAGCAACCTGACCCCAAACAGTCACAGGTGAAGTATTTTCATCATGGATGGTAGTCAGCATGTAGACATCTCTCCTGTCTGAAAACTTCACAGCTAGAAGCTTTCGCAACGCAACACACTGCACTGTCCCCGCACAAGCTTTTGACAAACAAGTTATTTTGGGAAACCTGTACGGTTAGAGCGGATTGTGTCACAAGCAACAGTGTCCACTTTGGCCAATTCCCTGAACAACTGCACACCAGTGTAGAAGTTATCTATATATAAGTGGTGCCTTTGTTAAAAAGTCCTCTACCAAGTACCCACACAACTTTCTCAGTTACTCCAAAAGTGGACGGACGACCAGGGGGGTTAATCCTGGATTCCTTACAGGTGTACACCCTGAAATTAGAGACATATCCAGTCCTACGGTCACACAGCATATACAGCTTCATTCCATAGCGTGCCCTCTTACTAGGAATGTATTGTCTAAAACCATGCGGCCCTTGAACAACACCAAAGACTCATCCACTGCTATTTCTTGTCCTGGAGCATAGATCTCAGAAAATCGATCAACAAAGTGATCAATGAGAGGCCGAATCTTAAAAAGACGGTCACAATCAGGGTGGTCTTGTGCCAATGCTAAACCATTATCGACAAAATGCATCATCCAAAGCAGAAGCAAATACCTATCACGATTCATGACTGCCTGATATATAGCTGTTGCCATCAAGGGACTAGTAGACCAATATGAAGACATTGATGGCTCCCTTAGCAAGCCCATCAAAAAAGTTAAACCCAAGAACTTCTTCATCTCTTCCAGATTTGTGGGAGTGGGAGTCCACCGGGTAGATCTAAAGTGGGGCTTAAGGCTGGCACTGTTGTCCCTCAAACACTGTTCAGCATACAAATTAGTCTGCTCAACAATCTCTGCCAGCAAATACATCGTCCATAAACAACTGAAAAATATTTATTGCCAAAAAGTTTTCAGTATTCACTCTACACCCTGGAACACCAGTAAAGTCTGGTAATGCCGGCTGCACCATGCCTGGGGCAACTCAGAGGTCAGCACTTTCAATGGGAAGCCTTGCAGCCCCAGGCTGCAGCTCAGATGCCTCTTGCCGCACTATTGGCACATCAATGTCCTCATCTAACACAGGCACTTCATCCACACTAACAGGCACATGCATCAAGCGTTTGCGAATTCGCAAATGATGCGAATCGCAATTTCAGAGCAATAGCGCTCGCAATTGCCAGTGTAGAAATGCATCATCCAAATATTAGCGAAAATTGCTAAATCATCGCAAAAAATGAGAAATCGCAAAAATTATTCTGAGAATACAAGTGCTATTCCTTATCTGCGAATCGCATTTACCGATTCGCAAATAAGGAATCGCAAATGATATGCATAAAAAATCGCTAATTGCGATTTTCTCAAAAATCGCAATTTTGCACTTGCAAATTAAGAAGGGACACAACCAGGTGGTAAAAATAAAAATCAAACCTAAAACACCTGCAAATCAACTGAAAATGTATAAAACACACCCACACAAGGCCCCAGAGATCAAAATGGCTGGTCTGTACCTGATGGCGAGGAGGATGCGGCTGCTAGGTGCTCGACAGAGAAGGAGGCGAATCAATGAAAGCATATTCAGAGTGCGCATAACTTTGCTTGGGCAGCAGGATGACGAAATATACGATAAGTATAGGCTGAATGGACAAATGATACACAATCTAATTAATGAATTGGACCCCATTCTTCAACGACAGACACATAGGACCCAAGCTATCCCAAGGCACGTACAAATATTATGTTGCCTACACCTACTGGCATCAGGCAGTTTTCAGGGAGTAATTGCAGTAGCCGGAGGTGTCTCACAAAGTGCATTATCAAGAATGTTGAAAGCGTTTCTTGATGCCATGATGTCCCGGATACATGCACATACACGTTTTCCAACCTCAGCCCATGACCTAGCTAAGACTAAGCAGGAATTTTATCAAATAGCTGGCTTCCCACAAGTAATCGGTTGTATAGATTGCACCCATGTTGCAATATGTCCCCCAGCTACACAGAAATATTTGTATAAAAATAGGAAATGCTACCATTCCCTCAACATTCAGGTTGTGTGTAATGCCAAAACCATCATAACAGACATTGTTGCGCAATTTCCTGGCAGTGCACATGATTCATTCATCTTCAGGCAAAGTGGCATGCAGACCCGACTTGCAAGGAGAGACTTTGGAGAGGGACATTTGCTAGGTAAAAATGTGCTACACAGCATTACAAACTTGTCACAAATGCATATCTGAAACATATAGTTGACATATTTTCTTTTCTCACATGTAGGCGACAGCGCATACGCCTTGCGCAATTACCTCATGACACCTTATCTCAATCCTGCAACAGCCGCCCAAAGAAGATACAATGCAGCGCATATCTCAACAAGGAATGTGATAGAGAGAACATCTGGGCTACTAAAGAGCAGATTCAGACGACATAAGACAGGAGGAGCAATGAAATACAACCCAGAGCAATGCTGCACAATTGTGGCAGCATGTGCCATGCTGCACAACATAGCGACAAAGGGAGGCCTGGAAATTGACCTTTCTGACAGTGACTCTGAGGATGAAAACCAGCCAATCCTTCACCAACGTGCCCAACAAGGATCTGACGCAGCAGAAGGATGCAGACGCAGAATGGAGATCACACAAAATTACTTTTAAGGTGAGTAATGATGACAAGGAGACAGTATGGTTTGCAAAGTAATTTTTAATAATAAGAATATGTGACCTGGAAACAGAGGCACACTTTAAAAGTGACTTAGGGCACACTTTTGTTGCCAACAACATTTACTATTTCAAAATAAATTAAAATACTTGTCAGTCAGTGATGAGGTCACAATGTGAGAATGGTTCTTTTACCATCTCAACAGGATTTGTGCATGGGAGCCCATCGTTTCTTGCCCCGAACACCGAGACGCCTCTCGGCAGCAGCATCTTCTTGCCCTAGGCTGGGTCTGGATGTGATGGCACAGCGTTTGGATCGTCTAGCCTCATTAATAATTGGCATTGGTGTATTGATCATGCCTGAGGCACCCTCACTGATTACATTTGGGGCAGAGATGTTTTCACCGCTTGTAGATGCAGTCACCATCTCTACTGCGTTTGTGACTTGCTGTAATCCTGTAGCAACATCCCTATTATCATTGGACATTTCGGTCTGCATTGTTGATATTCTACGTGACAACATAGCTGTTGCTATGGCCAGTGTGTTATTGGACGCCACTTGCATTTTCAGTTGCTGCATGAGTTGTTGATGCTGTGCATTGTGTGCTATTTGACCCTCCTGCATGACTCTTGTCATTTCCTGGAGACTAGTGGCAAGCACAGCTAGGTTACCTGACATTTTGGCAATTTCGCCCTCGATCAATCTAGTGTTTTTTGCCTGCAGGCGATGTGACCGAAGCATCTGTCCCTCCAAGCCACCCCAGACCTCATTCAACTGTTCCACCTGCTGTGGCCTTCGTGCTCTGCGTCGTCTCAGTGTCAACCTTGAATTGCCTCTCCGGTTTAAGGATGATCTACTTGTGGCGGTAGTACTTCGTGGGTTGCTGACATGAGGTGCTGCATCAGCCTCATCATCTGTGTGATAGGGTACCAAACTTTGGACTGGTGTCCTACGTGATTGTGGGACACGTGATTGGATGCTTTTCGAAGCTGGTGTGTTTTCAAGTTCAGAGGCGCTGCTGAGCTGAATGTCCTGGACATCATTGTCCCCGGCCTCCCCATGTTCTGCATCTGTGAGGTTAAACAGTGCACAACAGCATTAATGTATGCTTTTTAGGTTATGTGACTGTTGTAACATTAATAAACAATAATACTTTGGCACAGTTACTACACTTTTGGAATTGGTTTAAATAATATGTGTGTCTGTGACTGGAACTGCTTGACCAAACTACATATCCCATGATGCACTTGCTATACTATTGAAAGTGATGTTAATGTTTCACTACTTGCGTGTGCGCTATGCAGAGCTACCATTCACACTGCAGTGATAGGGACAATGTACACATGCATTCCTCTTACCTTGGGACTTGTGTGCTGCTCCGGAGGTATCCAGATGCGTCACACCGACAACAGCTTCTTTCTGGATTGTGGTCTCAATTAAATCCTCCATGGGAGTGTTTCCGGTGTGTGGTGGTGTCCCTCCTCCAGTTAGTAGTGCTTCCTTCAAGCGGTGTGCGATGCACGCCTTGGCCCTACTGAGCAAATCGTACCACCTTTTTTTCAGTTCGTCGGTGGTACGATGAGTGACCCCAATTGCGTTCACTCTGCTTTGTATCATGAGCCATATTCTCCTTTTCTCCTGCTCAGGCACCTTGAGAGAAGCCTTCCCAAACAGCTTCTCATTGTTGTGTACAACTCTCTCAATCAGGACTTCAATTTCTGTTTCTGAAAACTTAAGTTTTCTTTTTCTGCCACTTTGAGAGTCCTCAACAGTTTCTGCAGGCTCCATTTTGTGTACCTTACAGGTTTTATTAATCAGACACACTCCTCTCCTGCTCCCAGTACCAGCTCCCTCCTCTCTCTGTGCTCCTGGAGTGAAAATGAGGCTCTCAGAGCACACTTCCTGTTTCAGAATGAGGCTTGGAGGGCACAGTTCCTGGTTCTGACATCATCAATATGCATCAACGTGCGACCTCGCAATTTGCGATTTCGCAATTTGCGATATCGCAAATTGCAATATCGCAAATTGCAATATCGCAAATATTTCTGCGATTTTTAGCGATTCCTTAGAAAATCGCTATTTTCTTGTTGCATCCCGTTTTGCGATTCCTTATTTGCGATTCCTTAAAAATCGCTAATAAGGAATCGCAAAACGTTTTGTTGATGCATGTCACTGTAAGAGTAGCTTCATCCGCACTGAGAGTAGCTTCATCATCCGATGATTCCATGTGGAGAGAAAACTCACTGCCTGAATCTTCCCCTGCCTCCTGTGCCTCAGATGCAGAGTCAGTCTCTGAACAATGGTCAGAGGAAGACTCAAAAAGCATACCAACAACCTGCTGAGCAGTAATCCTGTGTCTAGCCATTATCCTTACTAAGAAAGGAGACTGCACAAACAAATCAACAACAACCAACACTGTGCAAAATAAGTACGTAAAAAAATGTGTGCCTTTATCACAAAGAACTATATACTCAAAAACTATACGATTCACTTACAAGAGACAGCTACACTCACCAGTACCTACTCTGCAGAGACACAGCAAAAACCAACGATATCCCACTAGTAAGAAAAAAACAAAACCGATTACTCACAAGACAACAAAATACACATCGCGCACAAATGCAAAAGGTTTTTGACACTCAAAAAACAGATGCCAAGCATCCTGCTAGTATTAAACGATTGGCAAAAAACACATTCATGCAGAGAAATGAAACTCATTTACATTGTACAAAAAAAGTCTCTTACCAAACACATGCAACTACACAAACAGCAGAACCACCAGTAACAAAACCACAACCTGGAACAGTCTAAAGAACAAAAGCCTTGAACTAGAACAAAAAGGGAGAAATAATGCATTACAATTGCAATTCACAAGAAATAAAAAATGAACATTATAACACGCTATGTCACTACCCAAATGCTCAATCGGCCAGATGGGCCTTCAAGTAGGGCTGAGAAAAATGCGGGTGATCTTGCCCAAGGGATCGGGTGAGGTTGTCTGCCAGGCCACTCTGTCCCCCAGGTGGGGCAGAAAACAGCAGACAGAAATGTGCCCCCCCTTGCAAAAGTAATAAATCCCTAGTGCCTTGTAGGGTTTTCTGCCTCCCCCCTCCCGCCTAGGGCAGAAAGGCCAACAAAAGAGGCAGATCTATCCCCAGGAAGCAACCATGTCGCTTCCATTTCACACAAAACTAAATTCCTGGTGCCTAGTGGGGTTTTCTGCCCCCCCCCCGGGGGAAACAGAAAGGGGTTGCTTCCATTTTAATTTAAAATACGTCCCTGGTGTCTAGTGGGTTTTCTGCCCCCCGGGGCAGCAAGGCAAAAACACCAGGCCAATCTGCCCTCAGGGGGGGCAGAATACGCATACAAAAACAATATGCCCCCTGGAAGCAACCCTTGCCCAATGAGTCACTTCCATTTAATTTTAAAAATGAGTCCCTGGTGTCTAGTAGGTTTTTAACGCTGATCTACCCCCGGGGGGGGGGGGGCGGACTACACATTACACATTTAAAAAAAAGTGCCCTCTGGAAGCGACCCTTGCCCAAGGGGCCGCTTTCATTTTTATTTAAAATAATTCCCTGGTGTCTACGGGGGGTTTCTAAACGGGCCAATCTAACCCCGAGGGGGAGCAGAATTCCCATAACCAAAAAAATGGCCCCCTGGAAGTGACCCTTGCCCAATGGGTCACTTCCATTACAATTTAAAATAATTCCCTGGTGTTTAGTGGGGATTTCCCAAAAAAAGGGGCGATCTACCCCTAGGGGTGCAGAATTCCCATACTAAACAAATTGGCCCCCCGGAAGCGACACTAGCCAAAGGGGTTGCTCCCATTTAAATTTTAAAAGACTCCCTCGGTCTAGTGGGCTTTTCTGCCCCCTCTGGGGCCAGAAACGGCCAAACAAAACACCCAATATGTCCCGGGGGGCAGAAAAGTCTTCAAAATCATTGGCCCCCATAGGAAGCAACCCTTGCCCAAGGGGTATCTTCCTTTCACCAAAAAAGGACATCCCTGGTGTCTAGTGGGGCATTCCTGCTGCACAATCGCGACACTGTGCGCGATCGTGAAGCAGGAATGCCCTGCATTGAGCCATCAGGGGAGAGGAAATACTCTTTCCTCTCCCCCGATGCCTCAATGCGTCGCCAAATGCCCCCCCGCCCCACCAGAGCACCCAAACACTCTCCCTCTCCTCTGGACGCCTGGATGCCTGGAAGCAAATTGCTTCCAGGCGTCGCAGCGCTTCCTGATAACGTCAGCGTGTGCTGTCCGTGCTGGCGTCACAGGATCGCCGAGGGGGACACTTGTCCGCTACCATCCCCCTTGGTGCCAACATGTTGGGCTGCCCATGGTGAGAGCGCCAGCGCTTCCCCTAAGGGTGGGTGCCATGACGGAGCGGTTCCGTAATGAGCATTGAAAGGGTTACATTTGTGATGTTTGGCATTGTTATTTGTTTACTTAAAAAATATATTTTGGGGGTGTTCAGTACATTGGGGGAATACGTAGAAAGTTTATTTTTTAAAGAATTTTATTATAATTCTTAGTTATAGTTGAATAAAGAAAACTGTTCTTACATATGCATATGTTTTGTGAATGGTATAGGGTGGTGCTGAGGATTTGAAGGATATTGTTTATTTTAATATGAGTTATTTAATCCCATAATTCTAATGTATTTATTCATTTGTGAAAAAGTATTTCAATTTAAAAAAAATGATTATTGCGATCAAATAGGTCAGTAAATACACAAATACATACAGTAGAACAGTGTAAATAATAATTATCATCATCTGGACAGTTAAATTAATCAAAAGAAAAAAAAACACAAAAAAAAACATTCACCTTTGACCCAGATCTAACAAAACTATACTGTAGCATAAGATTTATAGCATAGCATAAAAGATTTATACCACAGAGGCCTAGACAGCCCTCTTTATCGAACTAGTCTGATGTTACCAAATCCATGGGACCCCAGATAGCTTCGATTTTAACCATAGAGCGGATACCCCTAACTTTGGCCAGGGGCAGTTTCCAGGCGGAATGTTTCCCTAATAAAGGGCCACCATTCCCCAATAGATGGCGGCGACGGGGAAACCCAAGCCCGAGCAATAGCTAATCTTGCGGCGACAATCATAATAGAGAAAAGTCGTGCCAAAGCTGGTTTATTTGCCTTATAGTTCAACATAATTTCTACGACAGTAAATAAGGGACCCAATCCTAGTTTAGAATGAAGCACCTGGCCGATCTTCTGCCAGTAAGTCTGCAATATTCTATGAACATATGGATCAGGTTAGCTGCATGCATCCCGCATTTGGGGCATTTAGTTTTTTCTCCAAAATTGTCCCCTTCAGCCCATTTAGCTATCCTTTCAGGCGTATAATAAAGCATACATACTGTGTGGAATTGCTGTAATTGTAAGCTCACGGAGTGGACTGAATCACTTATATTACCCAGGGCCTGCTTAATCGTGCCAGGAGTTACATCTATACTCAATACTTGGCTCCAGTGTGTTGCTAATTTTTCACAGCCATCCAACTTAGAATTGGACAGATGCTTATACATGTCGCCTATTAGAGACTTTATTTTTTTCCCCGTATAGACAGTCCCAAATCATAGACTGAGATATCACATTCGATCCCAAGTTTTTCCTCAAATAGTCCCTAATCTGCAAGTATTTAAACAGAAAATGAGCAGGTAGATTGTAATAAAGTCGTAAAACTTCAAATGACTTGATTCCCCTCCCATCGTACCGGTCCCCCAAACAAGTAATCCCATACTTGGACCAAGATTTAGCCGAATGATCATGAAACACATCAGGAAACATTGGGTTCCCCCACAATGGGAGCTTACTATGTATTAACGATAGTTTGCTTTTTACAGCCATCACCCGCCATATAAAAATACTGTCCCTAACTGTCATAAATCTAACAGGCTTAAAGTGATTTGGGTCATTATTGCGAAACAAAAATAGTTGACTGTCATCTCCTAGAATCAGCCGGTATAAAGAATCTCTATGGTCGATCCCCAAAAGACTGCTAAAACGCCCGGCGAATACTGCCAAGAAATAAGTTTTAAAGTCTGATAGGCCTAAGCCGCCTTGATTATAAGGAGATTTAAGCAAACCAATTGCACGTCTAGTCTTCTTAAAACCCCATATAAGGCTCCTGAATGCCTGTCCAGTTTTTAAAAAAAATGTATTGGATACACGCAAAGGGATCGATCTGAACAGATATAGAAACGTAGGTAATTTTTCATTTTTATTAAATTACATCTTCCTAAAAGTCCTATAGGAAGTTTGTGCCAGTTTATTTAATAATTTAACAGTTTCGTCCAATAGTGGAATATAATTAAGGGTTAGAATTTGAGCCACTTTGGCTGAAATCCTGACCCCCAGGTACGTAACTGTGGTACATACCCCCGAGATTGGAGATTCGGGTTTAAAATTAATGAGCACCTGTGTTTGATTAATATTTAATTTATAGCCAGAAATTTGGCCAAAGTCATTTGCGGCGCTTTCTACAGCTGGATTGCTTCAGCTGGATTAGTAGAAAAGATCGCAAGATCGTCTGCATAAGCCGTAATCTTAAGCCTACTGGACGCAGCAGTTAACAGTTTTATATGTGTACAAGCTTGCAGGGTACGAATAAATGGCTCTATATAGAGAGCAAATAGTAATGGGGAGAGGGGGCAGCCCTGCCTTGTACCGCAATAAATATCAAATGGAGTTGAATATGACCAAGAGTATGACAGCTTAGCTTGGGGTTTATAATATAATGCTTGCACCCACTGTCTAAACTGCCCACCAAGTCCGAGTGCACTTAATGTGGCTCACAAGAATTCCCACCCAACCTTGTCAAAAGCCTTTCAGCATCAAAAAGAATCATACTGAGACCCACCCTCTCCTTCTCATCATAATCGAAAGCCCCAATAGCCATGTTTACATGAGCAGTAGTGTCTCTGACAGGTATAAATCCATGTTGATTTTCAGACACTAATCCTGGCATCAATGGGGCAAGACGATTTGCCAAAACCTTCGAAAAAGATCTTGGCATCCGTATTTATGAGAGAGATGGGTCGGTATGATCCACAGTCTGTGGGTACCTTTCCTTTTTAAGAAAGAATACAATCTGGGTCATATTCCATGATTCAGGCGTCCTCCCACTAGTACCAACATATTGAATAACCATACTAAAGGGAATGAGAAGTGCGCTTTTAAAAAACGTTATAGAGTTCTATGGGTATTGAATCTAACCCTGCGGCTTTCCCTGAAGGCAATGCCGATATAGCCATTCCAATCTCCTCCAACAACACTGCACTATCTGATAAAGTTGCATCAGCCTCATTCAAGACTGAAAGATTACAATCTATTAGATATTGTGCCATATCCTCTTTGTCGGGTGAAAAAGTAGATGAGTAGAGTTTCAGATAGAAAGCTGAAAATGTTTCCAGAATAGTGGAAGTATGAGTATGTAAAATACCATCTGTCCTCTTTATGGCTTTTGTCTTAGTTTGAGCTTTTGCCTCTGCCGCCTGATAAGCTAAGATCTTGCCCACATGCTCTCCATATTCATATTGCTCCATGCGGTGCTTGCTATACCTAGCCGCTATTTTTTCCCTAAAAGACCTTTTTACTGCGATTCTTGCGTCCAGCAAGGAAAGAAACAGCTGGTCCTGAGCTATCTGACCTCGTGCGACAGCATCAACATGTTGTTTTTCAATGTCACATGGAGCAGTAATTAATGACTCCATTTGGCCTTTTCTTACTTTGTTTTGCCACCAGATATATTGCTGGGTAATGCCTCTGCCAAAAGCTTTCATCGTATCCCAGACAATCAATGGGGATGCTGTCCCAGAATTTTCCCTAAAAAATACCTCTAAATGCTGCAGAATATTAGATACGTATTCACTATCATTAAGCAAGTACCTGGGAAAAGAAAATGGTCTCATATTTTTACACTCAGCTGTAGCTGTGAAGGATAGTAGTATGGGATTGTGATCGAATGTCACCCAAGGGCATGTTACTGTATCTAGATCTAAAATTAAACTATCAGAGACACAGGCCATGTCAATTCTGGAGTATGATTTGTGTGGAGCTGAATAATATGTATACCCTGGAGTAGATGGATGTATTTCCTTCCAAGCATCTTGTAAGAATTGTAATCTCGCCATTTCAAGTATTGCCGTCGTTACCCTTCGCATTCTGATCATTCCCCACTTTCTTATGAAATCAATAGAGTGATCCATGACACAGTTGAAATCCCCAATTAACAAATGCTCCCCATCCCAATTCAGCAGTTCTAAATTAAGAAGATCAAATATGGCAGGATCATCCATATTTGATCCATATACTGATATTTTTTGTCACGAATTTCTAGTTGAGCCAGAACCCAGCGACCTTTCTGATCCGCAATAGTCTTAATAATTTTACACATGAACCTCTTATCTTTTAATATGGCTGTTCTTTTCATAGAAATTGTTTTCAATTTTTATATATTTAAATATATTAATTCATTTTTAAAGTAGGTTTAAATGATTTGGTGTAATGTATCTGAACCTGCCAATGTTAGCTTTGAAAAAGCTTTATTCGAGTTATACACTCATAAAAGCACAGACATATAAATGCATACATTTTTTTAAAACTTCAAACATTCTGTTACAATAAATTTATAATTGAAAATACATAATACATAAGCATTAAAATTGTTACCAATTAGGATAAAATAAGCTTTTTCATGATATGCGAAAACTAGATGCATGTTGAGGTATAGAGACCTCCGCGTTACGGACCATTCCCAAAGTTTATACAATAAAAACTCATACCATACATATTAGCCGCATTTTGTAGTTAAAATTCATATATATCTCCCAGTAGATGTTTGCAAAGATAAGTCAAACAAAGGAAAGTGTAAAATTCAAAACACATTAGGGGATAGAGCCCTCCTCCTTATGGACCATGCCCACCCCAGATATTTTGCTGTTCCAACTACGATGGACATTTCAGTGGAGGAACAAATAATTCTCAACCCCTCAATACCGCTTCGGACACCAAGATTCCTACATACTGGAGCCAACCAAGATTTTCTTGGATTTACATAGGCCTCGCATAAAAAAAGAAAATGTGCGATGCTTTCGTTGGGGGCCCCACATGACGGGCAGCACAAACCACTACTAGTTCTCCAGCTGGACGTCAAACACCTCAGGGGGAGAGAGCCTGCCCTTAACTGGAAAAATAATTTCCTGTCTAATGGGACAGTTATACTGTCCCAATACTTTTCTAGGGATGGTCTTTGTTTAATTTCCATAAATCTACCCCCCATGGATTCCGAGGTTACGCTCCTCCAAAGTTTCTGGTCAATGTGGTCCCAATATATTTCTTTAATACTGGATTTACTAGGGAATACTTCCCCAAGGGGGTTTTCCCATAGTTTGGAGAGCCCAAGCTCAGCAAGGACGTCCCTTAGCATTTTTAGCCATTTAATTTTACGAAAAACATCTGATTTGGCTAATGCTAGGAACCCCTCAGCGTAGTGTCTTATTTCCATGGTTGTCCATAGCCGTCTCCAATAGAGGATAGGCCTCAGTCGGGCACGGTCACTAAGCGATCTTCTGCCTAGGTCAAGGCCAAGCGGTATTAATGGGGTACTTTGGGGAAGACTAGTTATCCCTCTCACAAACCTGTTCTCAGATCTTTGAAGAGTGGTAAGACTCTCAAAGCCCCAGACTTCAGCCCCATAAAGGGTTGCGCCCAAGGCTTTTGCGTCATAAACCATAAGAACAGGTTTTATAGGCCTGGTTTTGGATTTTACTTGCTCGACCCTGAGGGCTCCTGAAATTTGCTGATGTTTCAACACCGCCTTCTCTATGTGTCTTGACCAACCAAGTTTACTTGATATCTCCACCCCGAGGTATGTAAAAACATTTACTAACTCTAATTTGATATTGTTCAAAAATACCTTGGGTTGAGATTGGCGCTTTTGCCCAAAGGCCATCAACTTGGTTTTATTTACATTAACCTCGAGACCCCGTTCTTTGCAAAATGCGTCAAATATGTTCAGGGCTCGCTGGAGACCCGACGGGGTCTTGGACACAATCAAGGTGTCGTCGGCGAACATCAGAATTGGAACTCTGATGCCCGCTAACGAAGGTGCGTCAACCATTGCGTCCAATATCCTATCTACAATGCCGTTGATGAACAGGGAGAACAGCAGGGGTGCCATTGCACATCCCTGCCGTACCCCCCGCCCAACTGGAAAGTTAGTAGTGGATTCCCCATTCCTCCCCCACTGAACCTTGGCATAGTTGCTTTCGTGAAGACGCATTATCAACGTGAGCAAATCAAGTGGGACCCCTATTTTGGACAGAACCTCCCACAGCGTGCACCTGGGCACCAGGTCAAAGGCAGCCCTTAGATCTACAAATGCTACATAGAGGCTGCCTTTACCCAGGAGTACAGTCCCCCTCCGTAGCATGGTGAAGCGAAAAATGTGATCGACCGTACTGGTTGCACGTCTGAATCCTGCCTGAAAGGGGGATAAGGCATTGTTGTCATCTACCCAGGCCATAAGTTTGTCGACCAGCATCTTCCCCACTACTTTTTGCATAGTAGCCAGCAAACTTATTGGTCTATAGTTTACCGGGAGTGACCGGTCGCCTTTCTTAAAAATCGGTATTATTATTGCCCCCTTCCATATATTGGGGATTTTTGCCCCTTTGGCCAAGCCATTTCCCAACAGGGTCGCATATTTTGCCCACTGGGCCTTATCGTGTTTAAAAATGTCTGAAGGGATTCCATCTAGCCCGGGGGCTTTTCCCCCCTGCAGAGTTGAAATTACAAGTTCCGCGTCCTTAGTTAGGAATAGATCACCCTTACAAAAAACCATAGGGATTGATTCTGTGGCCACTATATCCCTACACTCAGCATACTGGGGTTTAAAATACTCGACCCACAATGCCTCTTCGACATTGTTGTCGGGATTATTGGGGGCGCCCCCTCTTCCCCATTTCACAATTTTCCAGAAAATTCTGGAATCCTTTTGCCCTGAAGCCTCAAGTAGCTCCTCCCAGTACTCCTCATCCCACCGCTTCTTAGCCTTTCGGATACTGTCATTATAATATTTCCTGGTGGCTCTAATCGAGACCTTGTCCCTGCTTTTGAGTACTCTGCCCAACTCCAGTCTAGCTACCCTACACTGTTTGTTGAACCAGGTTGCCAATGTGATTGGTACTTTTCTATTAGTCTTCAGAGGCTTAATAAAGTGCGGTTTTATCAAAGAGAAGAATGTGTCATGTATATCAGTTATTTGGACAGAGCCTGGTAATACAGGATCTACTTTTTCTATGGCGGCAATAGCATTGTCTACCTCCAAATTAATAGACTCCAAGGTGGCCAAATTGGCCAGGACATATGGCCATTTCACCCTTCTTGAGTCATTGGCCATAACAGGTACGCTCCCACTACCTGACACTGGGATGGCTCGTGCGGCCCTCCACCATGAGTGGGAGACACAGAGGGGGTTATGGTCACTTTCTACTCTCCCCACAATTTCCATGTCACCCACGCCACACCATAACTCAAGACTACAGATGACATAGTCGATCCTGCTTTTATTATGTCCATTGTCGAATGTACAATTACCACATTGGTCGCTTTTTGTCCTGCCATTAAGGGCCCTCAGACCATACTCCAAACATAACGCATTCAACGACAAAATATCTTTTGTCCACCGCTTCACAGGTAGGAGGTTTAGGTTTGGGATGCCCCAGAGGGCATCTTCCTCTAGTCCTATTGGGTATGCAGTATTTTCTAGAGGCTCGAATGTCCTATTCAAGTCACCAGCCAAGATTACTCTGTTTCCAAGTGACTGGGATTCAAGGGAGGCAGATAGAACTTCTAAGGTAGCAGAATTCCCTAGACTCTTGCCCCTAGCATATATGTTATAAATGTCTATTATGCCACCCTTGCCTACAGATAATCTCAATAATTGAATATCCTTGCAACCTAGATCGATCATTTTTGCTTTTACATTTGAATTTTGCTTAATCCAGACTGCGAGGCCTCCCATAGGTCTACCCCTGGGGCCTCTCGTTGCTGGTATACAGAAATTTAGGTAACCCGGGAAATGAATTGGGTCACAAGCCCACGTCTCTTGGAATAGGCACATTTCAAACCCACTTACAAAATCAATCCAATGCTGTGACAACAATCTAGCCCCCAGCCCCGCTATATTCCATGACATAAGTCTCTCCAGGGTATTTTCTATACAAATCCCCTTTACGTTAGGTGCCGTGGGCGGCAAATCATCCTGCTTCCCGCAGTCACAATCCTCACTTAAAACAATATTTATACAACTTGCATCTGTACCCTCCTTGGTGCAAATGGTAGTTGGGAGGGCCGGTTCACCCACACACCCCTCCGAACATACAATAATGCCCCCATCCCTCACATTCGCCACTTCGGATTTTTGGCTCGTTTCATCATCATAGGGTATCAATGTTACATCAGGGTTACTTCCCCCAACCATGTCCTCTTCCAGACGTAATTGTTCAACTGATCTCTGTCAACATCCCCACCTCGTCTGCCCCTGCCCATTATAGGGGTTAAATGCCTGTATGTAGCAATTATTTGATCCAGATATGGGAGCAGCAGGGGGGCCAGCCTCTACCCAAGTACAGAGACTGGGTCTCGGTTGCTCCCTGCAGCCCCCTGGGTAGATCACCGGTCTGGGATAAAAGAAAGTGAGGTCCACAACCCCAATCCCACCAATACTAATGTTCCAACCCGGTCCCGTAATCAGCCCCACAACCCTTGGATCCTGAAAGTTGATTATAATACACTCACCCCCCTGTTTTCTTAAGGTATTCCCTATCCAATTGACCCTTCTGGCCCCAATTATCAGGCCATCCACTCCCCCTGGCAGTGGTCTATTGACTGAAAGCCAATGCATGGCCTTGTTTTTTAGCATGTCATAAGTTTCTCTTTGGCCCTCCGTTAGGGGTGGGACGTTAGTAAGTATGGCCACATATGGGTAGGAGTCCGGGGTGAGCTGTACTGGCGGGATCCTAGTCGGCAATTTAGTTATTTGGGTCTTTATTTGTGCTTGTTCTAAAGGAACACGGCTCTGTGTAAGGATGTTTTCCACTGTCACACAAGTATTAGTCCCATTCCCGATACAATGAGCATTGTTCCCGATGCCATTACTAGAGTGGGTTTTATCATTTCCTGACCGTTGGGCCATAGTTTTTCCCGATCCGGTCGGCAAAAGTGTGGCATTTTTGCTAATTGTGGTAGGTGGGTTTTTTACACTATCCTTACTACCCTTGTTGGTGATGTTATTGGGCTTAGTTTTCCCGCAATTACTAATGGTTTTGGTGGACATTAGATCAGATACATTCTTACTATTCCCCCCTTTATTATCCTGTGCAGGAATACCACTTACAGGCGGGGATTGTAAGTCAACCAACACGGCTCCTTGATCTTTATCGACTGTCTGTTGATGTTTCCCAGTCTCACCCATTTTTTTGCCAGACTTAATTAAAGATTTAATAGAAAAAAAGTTATCTAGGCTAGCTTGTTCTAGATGGTCAAGTTGTTCAGCTAGCTTTTTAAGTCTTAGTTCTACGGGATTTAGAAGGGAGCGCATTAATTTTTCCACTTCTAACAGAAGATCGTGATTGGGAGATAGTGACCCCGAGGGTGCTATGATAGTTGGATCTGGGACTGGCACCGCCAACGTTATCGAAGGCACCATGATAATAGGGTCCACTTCTACTGGGGCTGCTTCAGCCTCCCCCATTGGCATTAATACGCCATTCTTTGAAGGGACATGGCTTGAAGACAATTTAGTACCCAGCTTCCTGTACTTTCTTGCAGGTTTTTGGGGTTGTGATTTTTTTACAGTAACTCCCCTTTTCCTTTTAACACCGGGCTTAGATTTAATCGCTTCCATTTGTACACAGTGTTTTTCTAAAGCTCCTTTCCCTTTTACTAATTGGCTAGGTACATCAAAATGCGCAACAGATAGATTAGTTGCTACAATGTCCGATGAAGAATTAACAGCTGACTCAGTATGCAGAGGCAAGTCGAGTAATAGGTCCTGGGTGGCTGGTAAAACAATGGATGACAGAGGTGTAACCAGCGCAGGAAAGTTCAGACCTTGATTTTTTTCAGGCGGGTTTTTCAAAAGCTCTATCGAGAGCCTACGCCCGGCTCGTCTTTCCGCCAGAGCGATCTCTTTATCAATATCCTGCGGCAAACGCTTGAAGTAGGAGTCAAGAGGGCCCATGACAGCAGGCTCTGCTTCACCCATAGGAGGCAACAGGGTAGAGATACTTGTTGAGCAAGCCATAGTGCAAGAAACCCCCCTTCTGCCCACCAAAAAGCTAGCAATTCACGAATCAGTTACAAAATCAGTGGGTTAATCAGTACCTGGACCGTAGATGTTAATGGGGTGGCCCAGCCCGGCCTCCAGCGGCCCCGGACGGCCACAGACGGTCCCGCCCTTGTCCCGGGCTTCTCCCGGCGCTCCCGCGCGCTACCGCGCAGCGGGGATGCAAGGAGCGTAATGTAGGATTGATGCACAAATAGGTGAAGGGGGGGAGGGGTCGGGGAGAGCGGCCCAGGTGTGACTGGTCAGGCAGGCAGGCGGGCGCTCCTGGGATATGCAGTCCCAGTTGAGCGCTTGCACTCGCTCGCAGCCCCGGCAAATGCACTTCCCTCAGCGTCCCCTTTCCTGGATCAGCAGGCAACACTCCTGGCGTAGCGGGACCCGCGGAGCGGGTTCCGCAAGCAGTAGGCTGGTGGCAGCAGTCTCCAACAGGTCAGAGCAGAATACAGCAAGGCGTCCCACTCGCCAATTCCAAGAAGGCAGTTAATAAGGACTCGGTGAAGGGGGGAGGGGTCGGGGAGAGCGGCCCAGGTGTGACTGGTCAGGCAGGCAGGCGGGCGCTCCTGGGATATGCAGTCCCAGTTGAGCGCTCGCACTCGCTCGCAGCCCCGGCAAATGCACTTCCCTCAGCGTCCCCTTTCCTGGATCAGCAGGCAACACTCCTGGCGTAGCGGGACCCGCGGAGCGGGTTCCGCAAGCAGTAGGCTGGTGGCAGCAGTCTCCAACAGGTCAGAGCAGAATACAGCAAGGCGTCCCCAATGTTAGCACTTTCGTAAATGTTTGTTAGGCTGAAGTTAGAATAGTATATTTTAACACCTACCACCCTAATGTATGCACTTTACCCAGTGTTGTAATATTGGAGTCAGTATAAGAAAACTTGGACTTCCGCCTCCCACAATATATGCATTTAACCTAGTGTTTGTAGAATTTCAGTTGCAATAGTGTAATTCAGTTGCTTTTCATGTATTTATTTTTTAATGTTTTGGATTAACATGAGTTTACTACATGTTACTTTAATCTGGATGATATTTTAAACATACGCAATTTAAAATTATATACATTTAAATTGTATTTGTTTTAATAATGTTTCATTGTTTTTTGTTATTTATAATTTTGGATAGGTTTTAATTTTATAAAAAATCTTTGTTACATATAGTCAAATAATTATAAGTGTTGCATACATTTAAATATGTTCTAATTTTTTTTAAAGAATATGTTTCAAACATACTCTAATTTGTATACTAGATTTATTTTCATTTATACTATAATATTAAAATGTACTCATTCAGTTTTAACTTTTTAAGTTATGTGTATTTTAATCATCCTTTTAAAAACGTAAATAATAAATGTTCGTTATTTTGATGCTGTTTTCCAGTATGATATTTTCTTTAAAAGATTATTTGACTTGTTTTCTAAATTATAATAAAGCTAATAGTGCTAATTACAATTAAATACATAGCCTTACTATTATAATGTTCATATTTTGACCCACAATATTTTGGAAGTCAATATATATCTGTACTTTACATTCTAACTACTTAAGTCAATATTTTAGTGGGTGATGTTTTGACCACACTATTTACCACAATATTTTTACTTTTAACTTCAGATACCTCATTTTATTAATATTTTCCAAGAAATCTGACTGGATCCAGAAACTGAAAATCAGTACTCCGGAGTGCCGGTAGGTGGTGCTGTGTGGCTCTGCATCTACTTAATTCCACTTTGGAGCTGACAAGCTAAGCCACCTTTTACCAATGTGCAAGGAAAATATGTCACCCACCCAAGACAACATGGTATAATCCATGTAGGGTCTGTCACAAACAGATGTCTGCGAGAGACAGTCATGAGGTATGCCTGTCGTGCTTAAGAGCGGAACACGACTCCAGGGCCTGCGACAACTGCACACAGATGGTGTGTTGTATTGGTATCCATACCCATGTGAATAGATGGTGGCTAATCAACAGAGAACAAACCCTATGTCCATATTGGAAAGAAGACAAACTGATTTAGGTCATGAAGAAGGTAGTATGCACTTTTTCCACTAAAACGTGCCTTGACTGCGACCATTTCGCCAAGTTCCCCAGCTGGGACGCAATGATTGTGGAAATAATGATCTCCTTGTTGGGTAAATAAGGATATTCTGGGAATATGTGGGAATAAGATAAACTGGGTTGGAAAGAAGACAAACTGGTTTAGTCCTGATGAAAGTGGCTAGGAATGCACTATTTCCACCAAAACGTGCGTTGACTGCAACCCTTTTGCCAAGTTCCCCATCCGGGACGCAACGATTGTGGAAATAATGATCTCCTTGTTGATTCAATAAGGATATTCTGGGAGAGGATGTAGCCTTACGGCTAAAGCAGTCGACCTTGAAGCTGGGGAATCAGGTTTGAGTCTCGGCAATGATGCTTAACATCCCGTGATTCTGGGCAATTTCCTTAATCTCCCCGTGCCCAACAAAAATTAATGTGTCCATCTGCAATGAAACTGGTGCTCATGTAAAGAGCTCTGATACCCGATGTCTCAGGTCTAGTTTGCACTATATAAAACACTTAAAAAAAAATAATATGTGGATGATTTGAAAGAGCATGCATTCTTATGTATAAGAGAAGTTGATTGAATAGGACTTGTGATGACTGTGTAATGGATTTTTATTGTTATGTTGATTGTATAAGTAGTATATGTGAAATTAATTGCGGTTTGTGATAGAATGTACTGATGCACTTTGTGTGTACTGATGTACTTTATACTGAAATCTGAAAGAAAAGAGAAAAAGCATCATGAACATTTAAACAATGTATGAAAAATATCGTTGTCTCAGAAATTAGTTGATTAAATGTAGTCTTGAAGCAATACAGGTTAAGTGTGAATGTTGGTTGTTATTGTGCTTTTTGAAGTGAGCCAGATCACAGATCCCCCACCTCGGCAGGTACTGCTATGGTATCTAGTCAGAAAGTGAGGAACATATGGTTAGAAGAATCAGTTTGAAGAACAAGTTACTTAACTTTGGTAATGCTCTTTTTGTGGTCGATATTCTATGTAACCATAGATTTTTCACCCACCCTCAAACCCCATACTTTTTTCTGTACTCTTTACCCTCTAAAAATGTCTACACGCTGTCATGCCAGTCTGCCAATGGGCTCAGCGTCTTAGGTGCAGACAAGTCAACGAGAGCAACTGATTTCAGTACACATGAGTGGCGCATATATGTGGCTCCACTCGTCCCTTCTGGAGCGGAACAACATTGATGCTTACCCGGATGACACCCCCTACTGACACACAGGAGCACTGCTTTTAAATTTCCAGATCCAGTTGGATGCCTAGGGAATTTTCTCAAGTTGAGGAATTTGCAATTAGATAGAATATCCACCAGATCGAGCATTAGGGAAAGTAAATTACTTGTTCATCTATACTTTGTCATAAACACGTTCTAAGGATTGGATAGCTGTTTGAGAATGTGGACAGACATCTATGTAAGTAGGAGACTAACAAACTCTTCTCCTTCCCCGTTCTACCCTGGAAAGGGATGGATTTTGACTCCAGCTAAGGGTCAGTGTAAATCTCTTTCGAGAATGGGGGCAATGGATCACCCCCAGACTTGTGTGGTGTTAGGGAAGAGCTTTCTTTCCAGAGAAACATTTTCCCCTGCGGGCGGACATTTAGAATGTTTGGACAGAGGCTATTTTACCCCCTGTGTTGAGGTATCCGCTTCAAAGTACTCTGCAAAGATGGGATATGTTACTTCTGGGAATGTCACTTGCCCTTGTCAGAAATACTTCTGGAAACCTGATCGTCGCGCAGGTTCCCAGGTGTACTCCTGGGGCTCATTTATGAGCCCTTGCGTCACTTTTGCACCACTGGTGCGTCACTTTTTGTGACGCACCAGCACTGTAAAAAAAGCGCCTTGTTACGCCACATTTATAAAGTGACGCATCTAGGTAGATGCGTCACGTTGTAAACCCCTGCGCTACATTATACCTGCGCCAGGTATAATGTATGCAGGGGGTGTTCCCACGCAAGAAAGGGTCATAGAAGTGGCACAGTGAAATCTACCAGATTTCACTGCGCCACTTCTAGGACTCAAATGCGTCGAAATCTTACGTCTGCCTCACATCAGGCGTAAGACTGACGCAGGCCCTTTTGCATGGGGTTTGCCCTATGTGAAAGGACGCATTACTGGAGTTGTGTCACTTTTGTCACACACCCCAGCAATGCGTCACTTTTGCGCTTACAGATACGTCAGAAATACTGTCGTATCTGTAACTCCTTGCGACATGATGCGTCATACATTAAATATGAAGCCTCAGGTATGTCGCAAGGAGTGCGCACTGAGAAGTGACGCATCACTGCTTTCACGCAGCGATGCGCCATTTCTCATAAATGAGGCCCCTGGTTTGTGAATTCCAAAAAGTAAGAATAGTATTGGTTGTCTGAAGTGGAGATCTTGACCAACAGTTTTTGCAAATTTGCCTGAGAGGTTTTTTTTTTACATTCCTTTTCCACTTTCGTTTTTTATTACGTTTTTTCTCTTCCATCTGTACTGTATTAATATATATTCCCTTGATGATCAAAAAAAGAACCAGGAATCTTCATTCTACTCCCCTGATTTTTCTGACCTTTGGAAGCAATGATGCAAGCCCACCAGCTGCAAAACCCTCCATTATCAGATGAATGTCCACAGTATCACACATTCCTGCAGTATGCATGGACTGAATTGCCAACCAATGCATGAGCATACTCCACGAAAACTAGGACGCTCAGCTCTTCCACACATTTTTTACCATCACCCTGTTAAGTCTTTCTGCCTGTCTGAGCAATTAAAAAATTTGGCATGGAAGTTTTGAGTACACGTTTGCCTGGGCCTATGTAGTTGGGTTCTCCCTATTCCTCCTTAGTTTCTTATTTGCTGCATAATCTAGATGTTTTGTGCCTGATTCACAAAGTAAATATACACTTTTGTGTAAGTTTATTATTTGTTTGGTATTCACAAACTATGACTTTCATTTTACTAATAGTAATTTTATGACTGCAATTGGGGCAGAGAACTTTGCACATAAAAAGGACAGGCTTGGAAAGCTACTGTCATGATGACTCCATTACTTTCACTCTGTGCAATATTTATTTCCAAAATTACCCACCTCAATTGTATATCAGAATATTGGGGTCAAAAATAGCGATATGCCAAGTATTGTGACTTAAATCAATACTAGCATATCATGATAGGTTAGCCTATATAGGTACGTATACATTTCCACTCTTAACATCTACAGACCTTGAAGATGTATACTGCCAAGATATATTTATGTAAAGAATAGAAAACCTATATTTGTATATATCATCACATTAGTCTATTTCAGCAACGATATTTTAGTAAATCGATATTTATATCTCAATATTCTGTTAGTAAACCACCAACATCCCCATTACCATTGCCAAAAATTCACTGAGAAACTCCAATTTTTAAAAGAGGACGAGGGCACACTTTCGCACAAAGAAGGGCCGCATGTGATCCATAAATTAATGCATGCTAGTGTCACGCAAAGCATTCAATTAGCAGCGTTTGAAGTACTTTTCAGTCATGCCAGTAGGTGGCAGAGATACATACACTTTGATAAAACATACATTTGTGGATTAAGACCGATATTGCTAATGATCCTAGAGTGTAATTACCCCTGGGTTATTGACGATTGCAAGTTAAAGTTGCTGAAATGCGATTTACTGTGTCCTCTACCGCAGGTTTTCCAGGATCCTTCTTCGAGCAGTTGGTAAACCCGGGCACTGGAAATGGGGCTGTTCTTCGAACCGCTGTCCATGTCCCTCTGCGCCGGTGGTTTTTGCTGAGTGAGGTTAAGTAATACATTCTGGTTCGGAACCATCGGATGTTGATGCCGGCACTCCGGTTCTTGAGTGTTTTCAGTGCTCTGGTCTGAGTTTCCCCTCAGGGCTCGATGAAATGCTGATCCGCGCTCCGGTCCTCTAATGGTGTCCAGCGCCCGGATCCTCTCTCTCAGGGCTCGGATGCTACAAGTCTTCTTCACGGCTCGGGTGATGCGAGAATCCTAGAGCTCGGATTCTTCAGAGTTTCCATTTCTTTTTAAGTGACGGTCCACGAGCTCGAGTGGGGGCTCCGGAGCCCGGTCAGAGCTCCGGTGAGGCGAGTGTGCTTGAGCAGTGGCGTCACTAGAGGGGTGCGGACCGCACCGGGTGACACCATCACCTGGGGTGACACCAATCACGCACCAGGTGATTGGTGTCACCCCAGGTGATCGTGGTTAGTGGGACAACGCAGCTGCGGCTCACTGACGCTGCGAGCCTGGACTATAGACCCACAGAGTCCTTCAGGGTGAAAATAAACACGCAGGATATAAGTGTTCACCGCGCGCTTCTTGCTGTCTCCGATGCCTCCTTAATGCCAGGAAAGATCGTTTCCATTCTTTGCATTTTCCGAGTACTGCTTCAGTATGTTCTGGGGGGGGGCGGCTACTGGGGAAAAAGGACGGTGAGCTCTTGAAAGATGTCAGAGTCTCCGAGGAGAGACACGTAGTATTGCTGCTAACAGTTACCTCGATCATGAAAGTTACATTTAGTAATTTATAAAGTTTTATATAGCGTGAAATCAGAGCGCTTTACAATTTGAGGCAAAGGTAACAAATCAGAACATTAGTCTAACATGGGGAATCTAATGGGCATTGAGATGTTTACTCCTCTCAAAATCGGAATGGTTGTTTGTTAGAAATGGGGGTCTCTAGTTAGCAATGGCTGGCCACTGTCCAACTGGGGACCCTTCTTCCTAAGTCAGAGTAAGGGGGCTACACCCTTTGATAACCCCTGCTCAACCCTGTGGTAACGTAGCACGAGCAGCTAGGCTTATCTCAGAGGCAGTGTGTAAAGCATTTATGATCATACAGAGTAACACAGTGAAGAACACTACAATTGGACACCACACAAGTAGTTATAAAAAAATACATATCTTTATGCATAGACTTAACACAAGACCAATAACCATAAAATGCAACAATACTGTAAACTAGGGATGCTCTTGAGAGGATGGAAAAATAGTTCAAAGTGTGCAAAAATGCACATACATGACACGGTCAAAGGTTAGACAGTTGAATACACCGGTGACTGGCAGTACAAAAGAGAACACACAAGACTGCATGATCTATCTGGGGACTCAGAGAAAAACCACATGTGACATCCATCAGAGAGCTGTGTGAACAATTACCCCTCAGCACAAAGCAAACATGCACATACATGACACTGTTCAGGGATCCATCATCTACAGCTGACCATTAAATGACCATACATCATAGTCCCCCCATTAAAGCAGTGTGGATCTGCACAAACGTGATGTGCTCTGGGGACCCAAAACCAACTTAACAGTGTTGAAGCCTGTGTTTCTTTACCTTTCAAAAACAGCAAATTAATTATTATCACAGGGACTGACTCACTGTGTGCGCCCTTAGAACTAAACACAGCACAAAGGGGTCAGTCAGCTCCACCTTGCCAACACAGACTGGATAAACAGCCCACTCTGGTGGGCCAAAGGCAACAACCAGGGGTCGCGCCCTGTCATTACTTCTAAGCAGCAGCAACCAACTCCCTGGGAATGAAAAGTTGTGTGCTCTTGGGACACAAAACCATCTTGTAATAGTGCATCTCTCCTTCAGAGCAGCCTCAGCATAAAGAACACATAAGGTTAATATGACTTTATTCTTCGGTCTTGTAATAATATAAAAAATATTGGTTTAGTTTGCAGCCCCTCTTAATACACATCAAAATGACAACAAAAAATTCAAAATGATGTATGGGAATGTAAATGAAAACATCATGTTGAATTTTCAAATAAAACTTAAATCCAAAATTTCTAAACTGCTATTTTTCTTGCTTTTCTATTAGCAAAATCATTGATGACATCATCAAAGTCTAGTTCATCACTCAGTTGCTGTTCTATAGACAGTATGGCAAGATTTCTTAAACGTAAGGCACTCATTGTAGATCTTAGGTAATTCTTAATCAATTTCAATTTAGAAAAACTCCTTTCACAACTAGCAACACTTAGAGCAATAGTAAGGAAAATTCGCAGTAGTATTACAATATTTGGAACAGAGTTCTCAAGACTGTATGTTAGTATAAACTGCAAAAGTTCCAGGGGACTGTCCTTCCATGTCTCTGTTTCGTCTTGCGTAGCAGCAACAGAAATAAAACTCTGAAGTCTTTTTCTCTCAACCAGGAACTCTTCCTCGTTAATGTCATCATGATAATGATTTAGTTGACATTCGTATTTATCATCCAAAAGATTTGATGGAGTAAGGATACCATATTTTTCAGCAAGAACATGAAGTTGTTGAAATCTTGTGGTGATTTCTTGGATCACTCTGTCCAGTGAAGAAAACATTTCTCTCCTCAACTCAGTTTCGTATGACAATTCAGCATCTCATGATTCTTCACCTGCCATTAGTTTCTTCTTTCTACACCGATGATCCATGACTATCCCAAGATCATCACAAATTTCTTTGGCGTAAGCTACTGATTTGTTAACTAATTCACTCCTATTTTCAGTTAGAAATGATTTTAAAGCATTGAGCTTTATGTCACATTGTTGTATATTCAATCCTTTGGTTTGGAGGTAGACCTGAGTGTCGTTAATTTCTACAAGGACAGATTCCCACAGTCCAAGAAAGCACAGGAAGGAAAAAGATTGTAAAGCAACAAGCAGCACACCAGCATCTGACCTGGTAACTCTATTTTCTTCTTCACCAGTTAAACGTTCTACAGCACTTAAGATTTTGGAGTAATTCTTTTTTACAACACTCAAAGCATCTCCACGTGCACTCCACCGAGTTTCTATTACACGCTTGACACTCTGACCAGTGACTGAAGTCAGAATATCCCAGCGATGGGTCGAGGAAGAAAAAAACGTGAACAAACGTTCCACAGTTCCAAAAAAGGTAACAGAACTCACAGCAACAGAAGCTGCATGTAAACCAGCCAAATTCAGCGAGTGATTTGTACATGCGACAAATTCTACTTTTCCATTAATTTCTCTGATGCGTCTTTGAACGCCAGTATGTTGACCAGCCATCAGAGCAGCATTATCATATGCCTGTCCTCTACAATTTTGAATATCAATTCCGTTGCTTTTTAAATTCTGCAAAATCATAGTTGAAATATTCTCTGCGTTTTTACCTTTAGTTTTAATGAAATCGACAAATGATACCACAACCATCACTTTATTTCCATTGATCATAACGTGGCGTAAAACTTGGCTCATCTGATCCTTATGAGAAATATCAGGGGTGCTGTCGAACATCATAGAAAAATACTTTGCTTCTTTCACTTGCTCGATAACTTTGCTTCTTACCTTTTCTCCCAAAATTTCTATGAACTCATTCTGAATAGTAGGCGACAAATATGATTTAGCATACTTTTTTCCCAGCTTAATTCTTACAGTATGCTCACGTAGCACTGGATCGTATTTTGCCAACAAATGAACTAATTCTAGAAAATTTCCTCTATTTCCTGTTGATTCAGGTTCATCATCAGTCTTGCAATGAATTCCTTCTCGGTGACCCCGTAAAGCCAAATTTTGTTTAGCTAGGAATCTAATGATATCCAACAATCTTGAAAGTATCTCCCTCCACTTCTTTACTTCGTTTTCAACTTGTTCTTGTGCCTTTTTATCAATTGTAGCTCCACATCGGATTCTAATCTCCAACTCCTTCCATTGTGTGAAACATCGAACATGGGCAACACTAGATTCATGATCGAAAATTCTGGGATTCAGTTTCCACCACGTGTTAAATCCATCTGCAGAATCAAAATTCGAATGACTTCTGTCAGCAAATAGTCTACAACAAAAGCAGTAAAGAGCTTTCTTTGAAGGAGAGTACACCAACCATGACCTCAACATTTTTTCATTATTTGGCAGAGTTTGATAAAACCACTCGCGTGTAAGTTTTCTGGTTCGTCCTTTGATCAAAGCACCCTCACGATTGACTTCACCAAAGTCAGAATCTAGATGTTGAACCACAGACGCCCCTTGTTGTACCAGCAAGATACGTGTGTCATCTTTACTCTTACTTGGCCAAAGACCAACATCTTTTAAGTCAACTGCTGGAATTTGTTGTCCATCAGACCCCTTATCACTTGTTGAAGTTGAAGGATCACATGACTTTGATGATGGATTGACTTCAAAATCAGAAACTGCTTCAGTAACAGTAGTAGTGCTAGTAGTTTCTACTTCCGTAACTGTAGTATTAGTAGTACTTTCTGTTTCACCAAAATCAGAATCTAGATGTTGAACCACAGACGCCCCTTGTTGTACCAGCAAGATACGTGTGTCATCTTTAATCTTACTTGGCCAAAGACCAACATCTTTTAAGTCAACTGCTGGAATTTGTTGTCCATCAGACCCCTTATCACTTGTTGAAGTTGAAGGATCACATGACTTTGATGATGAATTGACTTCAAAATCAGAAACTGCTTCAGTAACAGTAGTAGTGCTAGTAGTTTCTACTTCCGTAACTGTAGTATTAGTAGTACTTTCTGTTTCACCAAAATCAGTATCTATATGTTGAACCACAGACGACCCTTGTTGTACCAGCATGATACGTGTGTCATCTTTAATCTTTTTACTTGGCCAAAGACCAACATCTTTTAAGTCAACAGCTGGAATTTGTTGTCCATCAGACCCCTTATCACTTGTTGAAGGATCACTTGTCTTTGATGATGGATTGACTTCAAAATCAGAAACTGCTTCAGTAACAGTAGTAGTACTAGTAGTTTCTGCTTCAGTAACAGTAGTAGTAGTAGTAGTACTAGTACTTTCTGTTTCGTGACTGAGGTACTTCAGTAGTGAACCTTCATACTTTTTTAATTCTTCCTCTCTGGCCTTTTTCTTTTTTCTAAAGGCTGCACCGCTTTCTTTTATTCGCTTCATCTTTAAGCTTGAAAGAATAAGAAAAAGATATTCTTAATAAAAAGAATAACGGATAAATACATCCAATTTCAAAATGTTAGCTTGTAGTCTGCTCCATTTCAATTGCAATAAAATAAAGTGAGACAAGAAGGGCATGTGACTCCTACACCTTGTAACCCTCACTGTCTTGTTATCTGACACAGTCTGTACGTTGAGTACCATACAGAGGGGGGCGTCACATCACGTCCCAGCTATCAGAGCGCGCAGCTCAGTTAAGGGGCCATTAGGCCTCCTTCTGATCGAGTGGCCTGGAACATCACACTTAAATGTAAATACAACGGAGATAAAAGCATACAGCTGGGTATCTCTTCACAGGTACTCAAGAGGCATGCTTTTGACTTTGTTAGGCCCCTTTATGTAAGTGCATGTACTGAAAGTATCTCAGATGTGTTGGTCTGTCCCAGTATTTACACACAATATAAATAGTACTATTTTACTGTCTTTTATAACGCTACACATCCCAATGCAGAGAGTCAGAGTGATTTTAATAACACATACAGGTTGAAAATAAATCATGCAAGCGTGTAAATCAGTGAACAAGATGTGTTGTTGCATGAGTCAGTGAGGGTTAAAAGTAGTAGCAGTCATACATCCTACATAGCTCACTGTGCTATATTAAAAGGCTTACTATTTATAAACTGCAAGTAACAAAAGGATCTGGCTGTGTTAAAAACGGTAACTTTACCTAGCTACATTAAAACAAAATATGTCACCTGCATATTACAAGATGTGCTTTGCAGGCACATTAACCTTCTATACTACTTCGAGTCAGATCTGAGACTACACAAAACAGAAATTTCTCCAAGAAATACTTTAACCTCCAGGGTTATCGCACCAATTGTTATTACCTGGTAGTTACTGGGCACCTCTGAAGCAGATGCCTTAACCCTATAAAAATATTAGGAAATGCAGACTTTGTAACCAATTAAGCATAAAAGATCTACTAACATGCTTCTCCAACAGTTTAAACATCTTCTTGGAGAGTGTTGTTGCTCAAATGGGTGCAATTGCTGTTATTTATGTTTTCCTAGTCTTCCTTGCTTGATTTTGTTTCCTATAAAGTGTCTAACATAGTCATTGAAATGTCACTCATAATTTCACTGGAATTAAGAAAATGTCACACATAGCAATGCAATCTGAAACCTTGGCAGCTATGCTCAAGTGAGTCTAATTTCAAATGAAATATTTATAAGTCATCATTGTATGGCTTACAAGACAGTGTGTCACTCATAGTAGTTGAAATGCCACTCATATACTGAAATTATGAAGATGTTGTTACACATAGCATAGGTAGCGATTGGAAACCTTGGCCAGCAGCTATGCAAATTGCATCAGCAGTGCTTGTGACATCTATCGTCTCATATGAATTTTACAGACATAGAATTGAACTATTATGGCCTAAACAGTTAAAGACAGTTAAACTAGACGGCTGGTATCTAGCATGAACAGAAATCAGAAAAGCAAATGAAAATGTGTGGTTTAAAAAACATTTATAATGAATTAACGTACTGAGTGCAAAAATAATATCTATATATTTCCACTTTAAGCAAAAAAAAAATTGTGTTTCCCATAATTCCGTAGAATTTATGCAGAATGAGTTTGATTGGTTCTTTCTTCAATGCTTTTAGTTCCCACATATAATAACATCATATCGCGCGTTTTTCCTTATCATGGCAACGTCGCAGAGCATCCGCATACAGCAGAGAAAGCGAAGAATAAAAAAAGCAATATGTAAAATATGTCTTTAAATCTTTTGCCTCAGACTTAGATGCCAGTAAAGAGAACAGCAATGCGTACACACAAGCCTCACAGAGCAACAGAAAACAATGACGCAGTAATGATAAAGGGGGAGGTCGCCTCATTAGTTACTGAGAAGTCTTCGGCTGACAACCTGCTGACTCGAACAATCTGATTTACCCTAAAAGCAGGCAGACGGCAGCTTGTTTTACAAGGCACCTCTGCAGCAGAAAGGTTATCTTGCCAACAGCACACATGCTGGCTCAGCCTGTCTCTTTATATATTCAAAGGCCTACAATATATTTCTCCTCGTTCTGTTCATTCCCTAGGCTAGCAGCTGGGTCTAACTG
This sequence comes from Lissotriton vulgaris, assembly GCF_964263255.1. Classification (NCBI taxonomy): domain Eukaryota; kingdom Metazoa; phylum Chordata; class Amphibia; order Caudata; family Salamandridae; genus Lissotriton; species Lissotriton vulgaris. Next base: position 1,516,971,898 of record NC_141689.1, on the reverse strand, counting down.
CCCAGCACGCCGCAAATAACGTTTGTTTACTCAACACAGCATACAATCTGACAGCTCGAATATGAGTCATGCTGGTGGTCTCGAACTAGGCCGGAATTGCGTAAAAGAACTAAATCTAGGACGTTGCTGAAAACACTTTGAATCACAAACAATGAAATAATGATATAATACATATAATGATTCAAAGTCTGCTTACCACACACCCCAGCTCTGTACCTCATAAGCTTCCATCTTCCACAGACTGCTCTCCTGTCTCCATATTATATCTAAAAGGGCGCTCACCTACTCCTGAAGAGGCAAACTCTGACACAAGTCCCACATTTTGAAGTATTCTTCTAAGTTCATCAGCTCTAAAGCTCTTGCACACCCGCTATTCTGCCACCTCAAAATAGGCACCACATTCTATTTCCACACTCTGATTTCTCTGTAGGCTCGGTGCTGTATTACTGGAACAGGGGGGATAGTCTGTTATCAGTTTTCATTGAAACCACAATCACAGCCCACCACCACCACCCTGGTATGTCGACTGTCTGCGGCCTGCCGTGCATGGTCACGGTGCCGCCCCAATGATCCATCTCAATGACTGGACTCGACCGTCCCTGACTCACTCACTTGCGAAGTTGCGATCGATCCGACTCTCTCTCAGTACTGTCTCACCAGCTCACCTCAATCAATTACAGTAGTTGTGCGTGACGACCTGACCTCTGATAGGAGTCTTGATGGCAGCAGGCAGCAGAGGCTTCCAGTCGCGCAGAGAGAGTGCCGCCCGGCGCCCGCAGCCACCCACCGCCACAGCCCAGTACTGTACTCCTCTACAGTACTACTGTAGCACTAGGAAGCAACAGGGCAGCTGCAGCAGGGCCAGGGCAGGCAACGGTCGTTGGTTACGGCAAGAATGGATGGTGCTGGTCTCGGTCTCCACACCCGGACCACGAGGCTCGACACGACGGGAGGGGCCGGCGTGCACTGCGCGCGTAACTCGTCACCAGTGCGGCGGTGAGAGCGAGGGCTGGCCCAAAGTGTTACAGGGCCGTCATCATTGGTTGCGGCTGTGCGCACCGCGCACACTACCTAATTGACGGCCCTGTGAGCGAGTCTGGGACTGGGAGGGGGGTGGTACGTGGTGGGGGCCTGCCGCCCTGTACTGAGATAGTTGATGGATTGGATGATGACGTCAGACGACGCTTGTGATCAGGTGCTTAATCTGTTAGACTGCTCTCAATTGGAAGTGCCTCCTACTGTAACTGTCATGATTGACATGTCGTGCGGTTTAATGTAAACTTATGCAGAGCTGGGCACCGCGGCGCCGCGGCCGCCCTAGTCACAGGCACACAGCAGGTCACTCAAAGCAGGCCTCTGCGGCCGCAACGGGCCGGGCCTTGCCTCTCCAGTCAGTCAGTGAGAGTGCCGGCCCGCCCGCGCGGCCGCCTCTGCCGCCTCAGATAAGGTGCCGCCTGGGGCGGACCGCCCCCCCCCCCCCCCCCCCCCAGCTACGCGGCTGATTGCAGCGTTGTGATTGGCGCAGGGGAGGGACGGAGGCTGCTTGAAGCCTACTTCGTAAAAACGCGGCAGCTCAGGAGCCTTGAGGTGGCGCGGAGCGGGATCAGGCCATAAGGTACGTTTTTTTTAATTATAACAACCCCCCTCCCCCCCCTTCCCCCGCCACGACCCCATTATCCACTATGCCATTGCACTCGGGTTCAGTCAGGATTTCGCATCCACTGCGTTTACAGCCGAAATCAGGCAGCGTGTTCATTGCTTTCTTTTACAATATCTCTCTGCAGTGTTTGTTTTAGATTGCGCTCACACAGCGATGGCTATCTGCTTGTTTATTGGATTTTAATTTATAGGATGAAATCCCTTTGATGAATAACTGGTAAGACACAGGGGAAAGCCGCTGAACTCCTAATCTGTTTTCACATCAGGGTTAAGTAAACAGATGAAAAAGAAACGTGAACACAGTGGCAAACTGCGCAGGCAACTTCGAGCTCGGAGCTCTGTCCAAAGTAATCTTTGTTTAATAATGTAGGAATGTTAGGCAGTGGCAGTGTTAAATCATTTCGCTACTCCTCCCTTTCCCTCACACATGTACCCGTACACACCCCTCTGCCTGTCTTTCCCTCCTGTCGTGAGGGGGTGACACCTTTACCCGCACTGGGTGACACCAACCCTAGTGACGCCACTGGCTCTGATGCTTCGAGGATCCCCCTAAGCAACTGGATACGGGTCTGAAGTGCTAGTTCTTGAGAGGAGCTCCTCAAGAGTTGATAAAATGAGGAGACAGGAGCCGCGTTCCCTTGGGCTCTCGGGCTCGGGGAGGACCCGGAGCTCCTGTTCTTTGACGGTCCCCCCTCAGAGCTCGGATAAGATGCTGTGGGCGGTAGTTCAGTTCTCAGTCTGAGCTCTGTGCGCAGAGCGCCGGTTCTCCGAGCCGAGAGTCGCGTTGCGAGGGGTGGGGGTCGGTCAGTGTTGCGCCTCCTGCCTCCGATGACAGCGGCTCCCTCGGTCCATCCCTCTGCTGTCTGGGATTCCAGAGCACGCGCCTCGAGGATGAACCATGTGTCTGTGAGGGGGTGCTACTGGCTTTCACGCTCCCCTTTCAACTTTGTCGCTTCGACAAAAGGAGGAGTTAGTCTCAGAAGCGCAATCCTTGCCTGTTCCTGCTTTCGAAGCTGTGGTTCTGGAGCTGGTCAGGAGCAGGTCCCCAACACTCCTGTTTTGCCCCCTCTCTCTTCAGAGCTGTTGTTCTGGAGCTGTTCCTTAGCTGCAGACTGCACACATATCATTCTCTTCCTTCTTGTTGTGGACTAGTCCCCTGGCCTGCAGGTCACCCTCTTCCAACAGGGCCGCTCTCTGAGTCAGGTCACACCTTCACACGAGAGCTGCAGTTCTGAACCAGGTTCTGGGCCGTTCTCCTGCTCTAGCGGATCTCTAGACTATGCCACCATTGCCTTTGCCTACGAACGTAACGTTTGTTCTTGTGCTCGAGTGTCTACCATATATTGCTGTATTATACCTCCTCTAATTATACTTTGTTTTCTCTCGAGCAGGCTTCACTTTAAAATAGTTTATTGCAGGGGATTAGACTGTAGACACCTAGATCTTTGTTTACCCAACAAATTCCAAATCCGGTGCCCCTGTCATGGCCCTGGCACTGCAGCTGTCTGTGCACCCAGTCCCTCATGTCGTGTGTCACAATGGCCTCCTCCTCCTAAATTGTATCGTTCTGAGACGAATTCGGAAGGGTAGGAGCAGCCGCAGGTACTGGTCAATCATCTAACGACTTTTCTGGACGTATTATTAAAACACCTTCCTGAGCTCCGCCCCGTCCGGAACCCCTCTTCCGGGGCCCCCACCTACGCTCCCTGCACAGGGCCACCATGAGCCTAGAGCCGGCCCTGCACCAGGCACAACGCAAAGTTGCCCAGGAGGGATACCAATTATATGGAAATTCCCTAAAATATACTGTTGTTAGAATAGAATGGGAACACACAGAAAAGCAAGATGGTACATATATAAAAGTTCGTTTTCATGACTCTCTTCTGGAGCCTGCAGTCTCCGTAACAATTTCCTTTAGGCACAGGAGGATCGTTTCTGAATTTAAATAAGATACTAATACCAGAAAGAAAATATTCAAAGGATGAAGAAAAAGGTTACTTGTAAATATATTTCTTATTAAGCATCAGCCTTCCAGTCATTTGACTCCAATATATTTTTTTAATTAAATTTGTACTTTATTGCACCTTCGATGTAAGCACACAGCACTCATCGCCTACAACCCGGAGGCCGGCGGCAATAGTAAATAGCATACAACACAGTGGTCAGTAACAACATACACGGCCTTAGTGCCAGCATCCCGGAGGCCTGGCGGCGCAGACAGAAAAAGCGTTCTACATGAATAGCGTGCCGTGTAGGGAGAATGGAATGGATAATCCGGGCATAGGCGCCCGTGACCACGGAGTGATGTGCAAATACAATGCAGTAAGTGTGACTGTGCAGAAGAAGTCCCGAAACCATTGAAACAAGGAACCTAAGGAAAAGTGCAATAAACCCACACCCCGACAAACCCTCTACCCCCCAAACAGCCAGCCTACCCGTACCTGTGTCCACCCACCCACCTGCCATATCTGTTGAGTCTGAACGTTAACAATGCACCTGTAGCCAATGACCATTGGCTCATGAGTGTAGGGGAACCCACTACGGCAGCCACCAAGTACCACCCTCCTTGTGCAACCTCCCCGGGGACACTCACCCACCACATTGCAGCTAACAGCAACAAGGAACCAGAGACCATCTCACAGGAAAGAACAATCAAACGTGTAGCATGGCAATCTCTGAGGCCTCCACCCCACCCTCCTGTATCTTATCCAGCTCCTCCCCCTCAGGGTCTGACTCTCCGCCACCCGTGGCACACTGATATTCCCTATATAGCCCCCAGAAATTCTTAGGACAACTCTTCGGGGAAGCAGTTCATTATACACCTCCGACTGTGTACAGCAATACAGTAAATCCGTCTCCCAACGCCTTTTAGTAGGAACTGGTCCCCTCATCCAGCACAACGCAACCAGGCGCTTGGCAGTCAGCAGCGCAATATCCGCCAAGCGCCGCACTGCCACCGGCAGTGGTTTGGAAAAGCCCAACAGCGCCAGGGCCGGGCACGGCAGGACCTCCGTCCCCAACATCACACTACGTTCCGAGAATACCCCCTGCCAAAATGTATGAATACTAGGGCAAGTCCAGGACATGTGTAAGAAATCAGCCGAGGGAAAGTGGCACCGCTCGCACCCCGCCGACTCCCGCAATCCGTACCTGTGCAATCTTTCCGGTGTGTAGTAGACCCGCTGCAGATACTTAAAATGTATCAAACAATGTCTGCTATTAAGTGAAATCTTTCTGGTGTTCGCGCAACAGTAGTGCCACATCTCATCCGAGATCGTCAACTGGAGATCACACTGCCAAGCCAATGTGGCCTTGGAGAGTGGGTACTGCTTGTGCCGATCCCCCAATTTCTTAAGATTCGTAACCAACTTACTGGACAATGGGTTTTTAATAACATATGTAAGCTCCGGCACCTCCTGCGGCTCCGACATCTCCGGGCCCAGCAACACCTGTAGCGCCCTACATACCCGATGATATTGGAAACTGTGCAACAGTGTCTTCCCAGGGTGGGATTGCAGGACCTGATGCAACGTCTTTACTGTGCCGTTCAAGAAGAAATCCCCCATCTTTTCTATGCCCAGGTCCCGTAACGCCTTCAGGACCCCTTCTCTGTCAATGGGGCCAACCACACCGCCCATTCCACTCGCATGAGGGGGGAGTACAGCAGCTCGCTATCCCGGGAGCGGACTAGCTCATGCCAAGCGTGGTTCGTGGCTGCAATGGAGTCTAAATTGCCAACCCTACGGTCAACAGGGCAGCATATTGTGGCCGGGAGCGGGGTGGGATCCGCGAAGAGGCGCTCAAGAGTCAGGTGCGGGATGCCAGGGTCCCCATGGATCCAAGTGTGTAGATGAGCCCCCTGCGCTATCCTGTAGTACCGCTTCAGGTCTGGAGCCCCCAGGCCCCCTCGTTCATATGGGAGCATTAAAGTCTGCCATTGGACCCTCGGTTGTTTGCCCCCCCAAGCAAGCCTGATGAGCGTCTGCGTGAGCTGCCGGAAAAAAGCCTTCGAAAGCACCACAGGGATATTAGCAAAAAGAAAGAGGAACCTGGGGAGAACCACCATCTTCATTATCGCTATTCTGCCCATCAAGGACAGCGGAAGCCTGCACCACACCTCCACATCATCCACCAGTCTAGAGTACGCAACGCCATAGTTCTCGCGCACCAGCATGTCAGGATCAGTGTGGACACGGATCCCCAAGTAGCGGATAGAATCCGTGGTCCACTGCAGCGGATACTCCTAGTCAAACGGAAGGGTCACCGGGGTCAGAGGCAACGCCACAGACTTGTTCCAGTTGACCCGCAATCCAGACAGGGCTTCAAACCTCACCACTTCCCGCAAGACAGATGCCAAGTTCTCCTCTGGTTCACGAACATACAACAGGGTATCGTCAGCGTACGTCGAAATGCCAATCTGATAGGTAGGGAAGTTGATCCCTTCAAACCCATGGTATTCCCTAATAGCGCACGCCAGCGGTTCCGCCACTAAAGCATACAGAAGCGGGGAGAGGGGGCAACCCTGTTGGGTGCCCCTGCTGATCACAATCGGGGCAGTGACTGAGTTCCCTATCTTCAATCGTGCAGTCGGCTTATAGTACAAGGCCCCTAGCATCTGTAAAAAAGGTTCGCCCAGCCCATACTTACGCAGAACCCTGAGCATAAACGGCCACTCCACTGAATCAAAGGCTTTCTCCATGTCCAGGAAGATAGCAACCGCCTTATTCTCTTGCCGGACATGTTGAATGGTGCCTAGCACCGTACGAATGTTATACGTCAAGTTCCGAGCAGGAACAAACCCAGCCTGCTCCGGAGCAACCAAATCAGGGACAAGTAGAGCCAGACGCGCAGCCAGAACTTTTGCGTATAGTTTGGCGTCTACGTTAATCAGGGAGAGCGGCCTATACGAACCGCACTCGTTGGGGGGTTTCCCCGGCTTCGGGATGGTAATGAGAAGCGCCTCCCTCATAGATTTCGGCATACTACCCTGTTGGCAAATGTCGAAAAGCAGCAGCAAGTGTGGTATAAGTTTGTCTTGAAAAGCCTTATAGAAGGCCACCGTAAGCCCATCAGCCCCCGGAGCGCTGCCCGACCTCATACCCTCCAGCAACTCCGAAATCTCCTCTTTCTGGAACGGCGCCATAAGAAATTCTCTCTGCCAATTGGCCAGGAAGGGCATCTGGATATAGCTCAGGTAGTCGTCTATTTCCTCCTCTAAGTGACTTGACCACGATTTGTATAGCTCAGTATAATAAGCATGAAATTCCGCCAGTACATCCCTTTCCTCCGTAACCACCTCGCCACTAGATGTTAGTAACTCTTCAATCACCAATGGCGGCCTGCTATTACGCATCAGTTTAGCCAACAGAGAGCCAGGGCGGTCCCGTTCCCCGTATGTGCGCGCCGTGGCGTACTTCCCCATATGTCGTATCTCCCTATCTGCCTCATCGTGGAATTCCGCCAGCAGGGATTTAAGCCTCTCATTCGTGTCAGTGTCCTCTGCACCCCCCGGTTGTCGCTCCAGATCAGACAGCTGTGTTTCCAAGTATTGCAATCGCTGCCTGATAGCTTTGAGTACCCATGAGTGTTTGGCCATCGTCATCCCACGTATGTACACCTTGAACGCATCCCAAAGTACCTGGACACTATCCACCGACCCCACATTAGTCGTGAAGTAAGTGTCTATATCCTCAGCTAATTCCCCTCGGAAAGCCTCATCCAGGAGTGAATATGGGGGGAACCTCCAAGTGAACGGGGGAATCCTTCTAGCCGGTGCCTCCAGCAGCAAGAGCAGAGGTGAATGGTCAGATAACGTGCGGGGCAATACTGCACACCCCTTCACTGAATTAAGGAGGGAGTGGGAGGCAAACCAATAAACAATTCTCGTATGTATATTATGATAGGCTGAGTAATGAGTGAAACCACCCTTCCCCGGGTGTCTATGACGCCACACATCCAACAAATCAAGCTTCACCAACTCCGCCTGCATGAGTAATGCCGAGGCCGCCGGGCTCTTGGAAGCGCCAGCCGACCTGTCTAGCTCTGGATTCAGCACAAAATTGAAGTCGCCCCCCCCCACAGCAATCTGGAACCCTCACACTGTCTGCATAGGTCCGCTAGCGAGGTATAAAAAGAAGGGGTGTCATAATTGGGGCCATACACATTCACAACCAGCATGTCGTGGCTTTCCCCACACAACGGGCAATGGTATAACGACCCTCCGGGTCCACAACAATCTTCTGTAGTTTCAATTGTGATTTGGGATTATCCCACGTAAGCATACCCCTTGCATGTGTAGTAAACCCTGCAGCAACACAATCACCCCCAAGACCCCTGGTTAACAGCATAGTACTAGATAGTGGCAAGTGGGTCTCCTGGAGCAGTGCAAGGTCAACCCGGTGGCGCTGTAAGTACGCCAGCACCTTCCGGAGTTTCCGGAAGTCATTCAGCCCCCTCATATTCCAAGTTAGCATTCTGATAGAGTTGGGGCCACTATCCCGCCCTAAGACCTCAACGTCCACCATTGCAGAGTAGTGAGTGAATCAACTTCGCACAGGTGGCACAGCAGACACAGTCCTGTAGTAGGCCGAACAAAACCCTCGCCCCAACAGTCCCCATTTGGCGCGTGCAGCATGGTCAACAAAAGAAGAACAGAACAACCACCCACCCACCCACAGCCGACCAACCCCAACCCGGTCAGACAGGTCCCACCACCACCCACCATCCCCCCCCTCGAAACCACCAGCTGACTCTACAGACCCAAGGGGCCCTCAAAAGAGCCGAAAGCGCAGGGGCAGAGGTTCCCAGCCAGACAACAGTACGATTGGGTCTAGGACCTTAAACCTCAGCTACTCCACCACCCCGCCCCCCACCAGCATTCGGCGCCCTCACCAGCTCAAATCCTCACCATCTAAAAAAACGTAACTCCCGCTCGCGGGAGGTCCCTCCCCAGAGCAACCGGCAGACAGCAGAGCGTGCCGCCACCAAGCCCCCAGTACACTTTTATTAGTTCAATGTGTAACCAGAAAGATCTCACCCCATAATTGTGACACAGTAGGCTCACCGCGTCCGTACAATAGTCAAAAATTCGGTAGGGCACAGTCGACCCACTCGGTTACCCCTGGCCGTCCATGTTAGAAGTAGCATCAGCGTCCTCTCGTTGACTCCTCGGACTGTTGCGTTGTTCCTTAGCCCATTCCTTCAGGGATTTTTTCAGGTCCGCAGGGTCGGTGAAGAAGTGCGAATGCCCCTGCCTGTTAATGCGGAGCCTCGCAGGGTACAACATGGCATAGTCCAGCCCAAGGTCTCTCAGTTGTTTCTTACATGGGGCGAAGCGCTTCCTTTCCTCCTGCACTCTCGCCGTGAAGTCCGGATAGAGGGAGATATTCATGCCCTCAAATTGCAAATCTCCTTTCTCCCTCGCCAGCCGAAGCGCCAGATCCCTGTCTCGATAGTTCAAGAACTTCGCAATAATCGGCCGCGGTGGGAGTCCTGGTTGCGGCTTCGGCCCCAGAGTGCGATGAGCCCTCTCGACGATGAACATAGGGGAGAAGACCTCCTCCCCTAACAGGGTCCGAAGCAGCTTCTCCACAAACAGCTCCATTTTCCCAGTGTTGGTAGACTCCGCCACCCCAGTAATGCGAACGTTGGAGCACCGTGAGCGTGCCTCCAAGTCCTCTGTCTTGTCTTGAATGACTTGAAGTAGCCTTCCAAACTGCTTGCGGTCTTTGTCCCATTCCGTCTGGGCCTCCTCCGCCTCCGTCAGCCGCCTTTCCGCCATATCTAGCCGTTCAGCATGCTTATCGACTCTCTCGGACATGCGGTCCATCCGGTATGTCAATGCATCCATTTTAGTGCCAATCGCCGCCATGCTGTCTTGCAAGCCTTTCTTCATCGAGACCAGCATTTCGCGAATGTCTGCACACAGTGAGCTATCGGAGGCAGCAGGTCGCGGCGAGGCATCCGGGGCCGGTCCCTCAGCACCCTTCGCCTTCCGCTGATCAAACGACAGTTTGGGCTGGGTTCTGTCACCTTTCCCCATAGTGTTCCTGGTGGACATCCAGTCGAGGTGCCCAACCGCCCGCAATACACCACCAGCCAACGTTAGGAGGGTAGATAGGAGGCGCTGAGGCCGGCGGCTCCAAAGGACAAGGTGTTGCGCAGCAAGAAATGGGTCCAAGATGGCGGCTAACCACGCGGCAGTACGAGTAGGCCCAGCTGCCTGAGAGTCACACCATCGAGCACTCCCCGGTAGCCAGACCACACCAAAGCCGGGCAGCTGGGTCACCACCACTCCAGAACACCACACTTCCACAGCCCCACAGCCTTCCGCAGGTCGCGCAGGGTCCAGGCGCAGGCAGATAGAGCGATCTCCAAGCAGGTCGGAGGCCAGCTGGAAACTTCCTTCGGGGGCACGTAGTACCGCAGACACCAGCACCTCCGCTCCCGCCGAATGCACAATCGAATGCCAGTACACCACAACCTCGCTCGTAAACAGGGCGCGATATCGCCAGGCAGGATCAGTAGTTCGGTCGCAGGATAGGTAGACCGGCACCACTTCAGTACCGCTAGCCGCACGTAGCGTGACGCAGCACGGGCAGCCACTCAGGATAGACGCGGATTACGGCCTGGTCCGCCACAACGCCGTCCTCCAAGCAGCAAAGCACCACCACCTCGGATCTCGACCGGGGAAAGGCCCCCCGCCAGGCCGGAGCGTAGATAGAGGGTTCGCCTCAACTTTTAGAGCTAGTTAGGCGCCTAAAGGATAATTTTGACGGAGTTTAACGGGGCTCAGGCGAGGAGCTCAGCGCTCACACGTCTTTCATGGACGCCGGCAAGCTCCGCCCCCATTTGACTCCAATATATATTTCCACTTACATATACAAATATGATGAAGTTGAAGGAGCTGTGTGGTATTAGTGGAACATATCCGGGTAGTGAAAGAGGCAACTCACCCTCATGCCTCTTTATCATAAAGATATATGGCACTGACTTTGGTTATGACTAATAGGTCTAAGGGAATATGGAGGTCGTCAAACAGGTGGGCCAGCCCCCCCAAAAACATAGAATTTATTAAGTTCTTCAGTGTGTCCCCAGATATGTTCCCGCAGAGCATCTCCCACATTCTCATTGATGCACGATTGATGCACGATGTGTACATTGAGTTATTATGATTACGTCAAAACATGAGCAGTCTCAAAGCACTGCAGATACCACTATCATACTGTATTTTTTTCTACACAAATGTATACTTGTTATATATACAATATGTACATTAGTTATTATGATTCTCTTCCAGGGGGTCCTCATCAATAGTCATAAGCACATGAATATTCCCGCCCATGTGAAGGATCCCGGAAAAAATATATCATATATATATAGCTCTGCATATATGTATATATACATATATAAACACATACAATGCAGACCTTTCTGGAAATGCTGAACAATGCTGCAATAGAAGATTTTGCACATAAATACCCAATAAAGCAGGGAGAAAGAAAGCCTTTGAAAACTGTTTTATTATACAGCAGAAAAAAAGGTAATCCGGCAAGGAAAGTGAAAGCATTGTCAGCACACAGGCTGCATTGTAGAGGAGTTTATCAAAAAGAAAGGAGGTCTCCTCACAGTACCGATTTAGGGACAAGGAGTAGTAAGTAGTAAAACTAAACAGTTCCCTATTTCTACCATACAATGGAAAATTGTTTGTATACCTCCATAACTCAAGAACCCCTTATAAAGTAAACCACATTCTAGATTCCAAATATACAAATAAGCAGAACAATATTATAAAATGTATACGATTTATTCCATATAGTACAATATATAATTTGCAGATTACAGTGCCACAATGTAAAATTTAAAAATGTGTCAATACACATAAATCACAATAAAATACAGTTTATCAAGAGACAATAAAAAACAAGTTGTCGACGCAGCGTTTCGGTTTTTGTAATAACACCTTCATCAGGACAAGGTTCTATTTAATAAAGAAAACATACAATTAGATACAATAATCACATAGTTCTTTTGACATATTTAATTCTCTATCTACACATTTTAGTAATAAAACATAGGAACATGATCTCTTAAACTAAACAGTCTATCAAGGCACAGTTCTTCAGTGGTTTCCAGGTTCTGAGTTATGTCAGGTCACAATCATTGGCTAGAGTCTATATGTAATAGATTATATAAGTACAACAGCGTGTTCCTAGATGTACTTTTCATTGTACATACCTTATTAGTTCAAATTGGTTTAATTAAAAATATGTTCCTCTGTTTATCAATTCGAGGAAACATCATTGTAGAAAGCTGAAAAGGTTACGACATAAACAGTAACAATAAACTGGCACCGTGCCTTAAGGCAGCCATGACCCCTAGCTCCCATCATGCCTCAGAGGTGACAGTTAGGTCAGTTGCTCTTTCCGGCTCCTTCTGACAGGACCCTGGTCTCTACAGCAATACCTTGTCAGATTTTTGTCAGAAAATCTCTTTGTTTTTTCAGGTGAAACCTGTTTCATTTGACATTTTTTCAGTGTTGAAGTACTTTTCAGGTGTTTTTGAAGGGGTTGGGCATTGTTTTTCACAAAGAAATGCCTTCCCTTTTTGATCCTTGCCCCTCCTGTGGCAAGAAAAAGGCAAAAACAGACTCATCCTGTCTGTATTTTGTGTTTGCCTTCTGACCATGATCCTCACACTTGCCAGCATTGCCAGCACCTGTCCAGAAGAACTTTGAAGGACAGGGAGAAGATTCGCATCTGTGGACTGGCAGAAAGGAGAAGATCTTCCTCCAGAGGCAGGTCACCACTGAAGAAGAAGAGGTCATCCACAAGTAAGAACCCAGAGTGCCCTCCATCGACGTCAGGGCTCCGCGCCTCAAATCCCTTCTTCAGTGTCAAAAACGGCAACAAGAAGACCATGGTCGGGGGGGTTCGCTGTCGAGAGAAGATCGGTCGTCGTCGAGGATCACACGTACGTCCATACCTCCGCCGTCGTCAACCAGGCTACGATCGGCGTTGAGGCAGCGATCTACGTTGGTGCGGGCTCGCCCAACGTCGAGAGACAGGTCTCCGTCATCGCCGTTGAGGCGGCATTCGACGTTGAGGCAGGCTCCGTCATCGCAGAGTCACCAGCGATCGACGTTGAAACATAAATCACCGTCGAAGTCAACCAGGCGACTAGCGACGTCTAGTCAACTTCCGCGGTCGCAGGTTTAGCGCCCGGCGTCAAAGCATACCTCTCCGTCGACGTCATCCAGACGGCGTTCAACATCGAGACAGGTACCATCTCCTCCGTCAGCGTCGCGGCGACATTCGACATCGAGGTCTAGATCTCCTCCTGTTTCACACTAGACGTCGAGGCCAGGAAAATCGATGTCGAGACATCGTTCGACGTCGAGGAGGCTTTCTTCGTCGAACCGGTCATCAAGGAGATCACGGACACGCTCACCTTCAAGAGCAAGATCTGGAGGCTCCAGGCATTCAACGTCATTCCTTTCGACCTCGATGCATTCGAGGCATTCAGAAAGACCGACGTCGAGTAGACTCTCCACATCCAGAGTCTCTCCCATTATGGTGACACAGAGCAGATCTACGTCTAGGCACTCGCCTGTGACGTCTCATCGTTCTTCACGACGGAGGTCGCGCTCAAGAACCCGTGGGGCCTCTTCACATTCTGTCAGAAGGTCCCCACAGACAATTGCATCTTCTCACAGTGCATCCAGGCATTTTGAAGAGCCTGTAGGTTCTCCTACAAGAAGTTCTCCGGGGAGGCAGAGATCTCCTTCAGTACATCTCTCTCCAAGGTGGATGCAAGCCCTGCATCTCTGGAAGCCAGCGTCGGCAGGTGCTACGCAAAGGGTGACTGAATACTCGAGCCCTTTACATAGATCCCCGTTACAGCGATTGGTGCAAGAAGTGGACAAGTCACCTCACACTGGCACTAGAGAGCACCGGGGCAGATCCACTGAGCGCAGGTCTACACATGGCTATCATAAAAGGCGACCTACACCATCTTGGTCGTCTTCATCAACACATTCTTCTAAGAGGGATTACTCTCCCACCCTCACAGAGAGTCCGCCTAGCAGAGTTTCTCCCATTGATTATGTCAATACTTTCCATGATGTGCTCGCTAGAGGAGCACAGAAGTTGGGCATCACCATGGCCACTACACAAACGACCACATCCATCATCTTTGAGACTCCGCATCAAAGATCTGTGTCAAGGCCTCTGCTCCCCTTGGTACCGGGAGTCATCGAACCGGTAATAGAGGTGTTTCTAACACCAGCCTCCGCCAAAGCGGCTTCTGCACGTATTCTAAAGAAATACAAGAAAGCTGCATTGGACCCTCTATTCCTGAGATCAGACCCTCCTCCTGATTCAGTAATAATTGCAGCAGCGAGGAAAACACTCTCAGTAGCATCTTCTTCCTCCGTTCCTCCTGATAAGGAGAGTAAGGCTCAGGACTCTTGGGGGAGTAAAACCTGTGGTTCAGCGGCCTCCACACTGCAAGTCTCCAACACGGCAGCCCTGTTAGGGCGATAAGTCCGATCCCTGTGGGATTCTTTGGAGCGCTTTATAGAGAAGCTTCCGAAAGAAGATCAACAGGACTTCTCAGAGATTATTCACGAGGGTGCTCTGGTGTCAAACCAAGTCATAAGCACTGCAGCTGATGGTGTATCTCTAGCGGCTCATTCGTATGCACATGGACTTTGTGCACATCGTTCTCTTGGTTATGCCTAACTGCGCTAAAACCTGATGCACAACAACGCATAATGAATCTTCCCTTCTCAGGTACCTCTCGGTTTGGGGCCCATACAGATGAGGAGATGGGAAGAATGAAGGCGGAATTAGACACTTTGAAGGCGGTGGGCTTTAGTCCTGCGCTCTTGCGAGCGGGACTTCCAAGATGGCGCCCGCGACTAGACCGCCGGAAAAGGACACAGCCGGTCTAGTCTTTCCGGAAGAAGCCGTGATGTTCCAGCAGGTGGGGGAAACAAGAGACGGATGCAGGACCCGGGGAGGCGTTCAACACGGACCGAGAGGACCACAGACTCAGTGAGCCCAGCAGGAGACCGGACCAGCAAGAAGACACGAGACAAACGAGAGCCCTACAGGAGAACCGCCTAGTGGCAACGCGCAAGAGTCAGGCCGACCCGAGGAAGAGGAGGAGAGCAGCAAGGCTCCAACAGCCACGGCCCAGGAGGGTTTTGACCTTAGGCAAGTACCTTTTCTTAGTTTCCTCACAATGGGTTGGTGGAGGTCAGGAGTGTAAATAGCACCGACCACAACCCCTTCACTCTACATCAGCCCCCCTCCCCCTTTTCCCACGAGCACCAAACTTCCTTTCCTCGTTCTCGCCACTTGTGTTTGGGGTGTCAGTGGTGGTAGTAGAGTCCCTAGTGCGGAACCCCTTTACTGACCAGGCCATTGTCTTTTTGTTCTTCTTGAGGATAACAGCACTGTACAAGACTTCCTCAACCTTGATGTCCTGCCAAATAGGGAGAGAAGAGAGATAACCAACCTTTCATTCCCATACACCCCAGCCTACCTTGGGGTGTATGGACTGGACTGTACGGACTGAACTGTCCTCAAAAAACCCTTTTTCGTTTGTACCTTTTTCTTTCAGAACTCCACATAATTTGAATTATAATTTTACTATAATAAAAAAGAATAAGCATAACTCCACCCTTGTCCTGGCACTTTCTGCAACTGGGGATCACATGGGCCTTGAGAAAAAGAAGGAATTCAGGAAGCGTTACAGGCCCTATAATAGGAAAGGAAACCAACAGAGGGTTCAAACCCCTCAATGGTCCCAAGGCAAGCAGGGGAAGTCTCAATATCAGGGCCAATGCTCCTCGAGGGGAGGAGGAGGAGGACACCAGCAGCAATCCACCTCCACATCTAAGACCGCGGGGAAGCAATGAGTCGATGCTTTCTCCAGCACCGTTGCGCACTCCAGTGGGAGGAAGTATAACATACTTCGCTCAAGAGTGGCGCAAACTAACCTACGATCAATGGGTGCTAAATATACTAGACAATGGATACGCGCTACGTTTTTGCACTGCCCCAAAAGACTCTCCTCTGGTAACATCCAAGCAGCATCATCTGGACCTCCTGCATCAGAAGGTGTCGACCCTTCTCATAAAACAAGCAATAGAAGAGGTCCACCACTGCAGAGAGGGAAAGGAATCTATTCCAGATACTTCCTTGTCCGGAAAAAAAACCAGCCGAACAAGTTCAGACCCATCTTAGATCTTCGGTTTCTGAACAAATGCATCAAAAAATAAAAATTTTGAATGCTTTCTCTTCATAAAATGTTTCCACACTTACAAAAAGGCGATTGGATGTGCTCAGTGGACCTTCAGGATGCATACTTCCACATCTCCATCACGGCACGATATCGCAAGTTTCTTCGTTTCACAATAGGAAAAGATCATTACCAGTTCAAAGTCTTACCCTTTGGTCTAAAGTCAGCTCCAAGGGTGTTCACAAAATGCATGGCGGTGGTAGCAGCCTGCTTATATTGCCATGGCCTACACGTCTATCCATACCTGGACGATTGGCTACTAAAGGACTCCTCTCAACTCCTAGTGCGGAAGCACCTGCTCATATGTCTGGACCTGCTTCACCATTTGGGACTTCATGTCAATCTGGAAAAATGTCGGTCCTTCAACCAACACAGTCGATCCACTATCTAGGGGCCACTATCAACTCCGCTCTAGGAAAAGTGTATCCTTCCGCGGACAGACTGTCATCAATGACAGTGAAAGGCAACACCATTCTTCACGCTTCTCAGCCTTCAGTAAGACAGGTGGCCTCTCTGCTGGGCTCAATTGCCTCCTGCATCTTCCTCATTCCCAATGCCAGATTGAGGATGAGGCCACTTCAGCAGGACCTAGAAGACAAGTGGAACCAAGCATCAGGTCAGTGGAACGCTCGAATTCCACTATCTCCCAGCGCGAAGAAGTCCATCGTCGATCCTCTGGTGGATGCATCCCAAGAATCTCATGGTGGGAGTTCCTTTTCATCAGCCTCTGCCAGTGCAATCCCTGATTACAGACGCTTCTCTTTAGGGTTGGGGCGCACATCTAGGTCCCCTTCAAACACAGAGAAGATGGCCCCCCAAAGAGCAAACTTATCATATCAACATGCTCGAGCTGCGAGCAGTTTACTTGGCTCTCAAGGCTAATCAACCTGCCATACAATCAGACTCAATTTTGATTCAAACGGACAACACCACCACCATGTACTATTTAAAAAAACAAGGTGGAACACGTTCTCGTCCTCTGTCTCTCGAAGCCCAAGTGATTTGGCACGGACTGCTAGCCAGGAACCTACCGATAACGGCAGTCCATCTGCCAAGGGAGCAGAATGTTCGAGCAGACTCACTCAGTCGTCACGTCCAAGAGCAAGAAGACTGGGTGCTCAACAACGACGTAGTGGCAGACATTTTTCGGCAGTGGGGTCATCGCTCCATCGACCTCTTCGCAGACGACGAAAACAAAAAATGCCACTTCTTTGCATCCAGGTTTTACCGACCAGGAACGAGGGGTAATGCACTTTTGATAAACTGGTCAGGGGCGTTTGCCTACGCCTTTCCTCCCCTCCCTCTCATTCCGAAGGTAGTGGCAAAGCTCCTCAGATCCAGGATGACAATGATCCTAATTGCACCAGACTGGCCTCGCCAATGGTGGTACCCGGATCTGTTGCAGTTGTCAATTCGCCCTCATCGGAGACTTCAATGCAGGCCGGACTTTCTAACCAAGATGGGGGGGAAGATCTTTCATCCCAGCCTTCCCTCACTCAGCTTAACAGCAAGGCTCCTGAAGTCCGTCAGTACGGACACTTAAACCTCCCCTCAGACTGCATGGACATTCTACGGGAGTCAAGGAGACCTTCCACAAGAACCTCATACTCTATGAAATGGAAGAGGTTTTACTTGTGGTGTAGACAGAACGGTTGGAGTCCAATTACTGGCCAGGAGGAGGTCATCTTGCCATACTTACTCTATTTGGCCAAGTCTGGATTGAAAAATCCCTCCATAAAAGTACATTTGGCAGCCATTACGGCTTACCGTAAATCTCCTCACCAACCTTTTTTTTTCCAGCTGCAAGTGGTTAAGGACTTCCTACAGGGGCTAAAGAAGGTTTACCCCCCTGTTAGACCTCCTTCCCCCTCCATGGGAGTTGAACCTGGTATTGTCTAAACTGATGGGGCCTCCCTTTGAACCCATTCATAAGGCTTCATTGCAACACCTTTCGTGGAAGGTGGCGTTTTTGGTAGCAATCACTTCTGCGCGCAGAGTGAGGTAAATTCAAGCGCTATCCTCCAAAGAGCCCTATACAGTCTTCCACCATAATAGGGTGGTTATGGGAACCCACCCTTCCTTTCTGCCAAAGGTGGTGTCGGCGGTCCATGTAAATCAGACGATCTCTTTACCTTCTTTCTTTCCAAATCCTACGACTCCAGCGGAAAAGTCTCTGCATTCGCTGGACCTCAAGAGGGTTCTCAAGTTTTATTTGGAGGCCACGAAATCTATGAGAAGGTCTGACCAATTATTTGTGAACTATGGATCCGTTAAAACCCGGTTTTGCTGCTTCTAAAAGAACCATCTCAAGATGGATAGTGTCTTGTATAAAGTTATCTTACCAGTTGGCAATTAAGACTTTGTTCGCTTCTCCTAAAGCTCACTCAACTAGGGGTAAATCGGCAACAGTGGCTTTTCTGCAAAATGTACCGATGGCCGAGATTTACAAAGCAGCAACTTGGAAATCGTTCCATACATTTACCAGACATTACTGTCTGGATTCTGACTCCAGAGCAGATACCCAAGTGGGCCAGGCTTCCTTGAGGAATCTGTTCCAGTGTTGATAATTTCGGAGTCTGTGTTCGCCTAATTTTCTTATGTCTGAATAGTTCTGGCTCTACTTGCCTGCAGGATGAGGGGATGGGCTTGCTATTCTATTCATGTGCTTATGACTATTGATGAGGATCCCCTGGAAGAGAAGGATCAGTTACTTACCTGTAACCCTAGCTCTCTTCCAGGGGTATCCTCATCAAAGTCATAAGCAACCCACCCACCTCCCCGGGCAAGTGAGCATGAGATATACATCTGTTTCTAAAATGGTCTGCGGTTATCCGCAAAGAGCAACTGACCTGTCACCCCTGAGGTATGATGGGAGCTAGGGGTCATGGCTGCCTTAAAGGCACGGTGCCAGATTATTGTTACTGTTTATGTGGGTTAGCTTTTCAGCTTTCTACACGGATGTTTCCTCTACAATGCAGCATGTGTGCTGACAATGCTTTCATTTTCCTTGCAGGATTACCTTTTTTCTGCTGTATAAAAAAGCAGTTTTCAAAGGCTTTCTTTCTCCCTGCTTTATTGGAATGTATTTATGTGCAAAATCTTCTATTACAGCATTGTTCAGCATTTCCAGAAAGGTCTGCATTGTATGTGTTTATATATGTATATATACATATATGTAGAGCTACTTATATATGATATATGTTTTCCGGGGTCCCGCACATGGGCGGGAATATTCATGTGCTAATGACTTTGATGAGGATACCCCTGGAAGAGAACTAGGATTACAGGTAAGTAACTAATCCTTACCTTCACATCGAATGTTGAGCAGTCACAAATCACTGCGCATTTCACAAAGTGCTTTTTCTGTTTATTCAAAAGAATGATTTTTTTTATTGATGCAAGGTTTTTATAGTGTGCCTTTGTGTTGCCATGATCATTTAAAATTCTTACTAATATTAACCTCTACTAGTCAACCCGCAAATCAAGTTACTATGCGTGTTAAAATAGCCTGCTAATGTCGACAAACAACTTTAAGTAAAGCTTTTAGAACTTTTAACTGCCAATAAATACTTGTTTTCTTCTTAATTTGCAGATTGCTATGGGGAGAAATAAGTATGAGTACGTTGATGCAAAGGATGAATCGAGTTCCAATTGGATGCGGTAAACATTATAGTCATTTTCCCACTTTCTTTTTGTCCCTTATTGCAATATTAATGCATATAGAGAAACTCTGAGTTCTGGTAACTTAGTTTTTTCTAAATAAATGCTTTGCGCTAATGAAAAATCAAAAACTAGCTAACGTAGCAGTTGTAGGCCTAGTACTCCATGTTGATTGTGACGTTTGCTGTCAATGTTCTATCACGTGGACAAACTCATGTTTGCATGTCGGTAAAATAATGGTGAATTTATTTTCACAGCCAAGACAACCACCTTCATAAGGGTATTAACATTAGACCAGTGAATAATAATTTCATTACAAGACCGGAGGCTACCATTATGCATGTAACTTTTAATGCAGACCCAAGTAGCCGCATACATCACAAAGCAAGTTCCATATTAAAACGTTAGAAAATAAATAAAGGGCATGAGCACTAGGCAATCAGCCTCTTTTAAATGTGGCTCCAAGCAGATAAGTTCACTACGTCTCTTATTACTTTACTTGTCTCACTGTTTGATATATTCATTTTCTATATATTTACTGTTATATGCTGATCATATCACCAATGTACTACTGTCATTACTGCCTGTATTAGTCTTACGATTTGTATTTGTATTTGTACTTTACTCGATTTTCTATTACCATCGTTGGTTTCGGATAATTCCCTCACCCCCCTTTTCAGCCGTCTTCTTCCGCTCTCCAATTTACGGAGACCGGCGTAGATTCTAATCCCAACCCGCCCTCCCTACCCTCGTTTGTTTTGGTGCCAAATTATTTAGTAATCGGGGAGAGGATCGCAGCTCATAGGCTTCTCTCCCCCGTGCTCTCATTCACTTTAGGAGTATTATTTGGAAAAAATAAGCGCTTACCGGCTTGATGCTCCCATTCCTCTGGGACATCTCAAGCGAGCGCCGTTAGAGGAATTCACCCTGGCAACGCCCGCGCCACGTATGCATGTTGCCAAGGAACTTTGCTCTACCGCGCAGAAACCAAGCCAGCTGATCAGACACTCGAGCTGAGTTTTCAGTTGCTTGCGTCTTGGATCAGCTGGCGATTTCGGAGCTCGGCTCTCTTTTTCCCAAATATTCATTTCACTGCACGTTTTAAGGACGATCTTATGATTTATAATTAACCTCTCTCTCCCCATTTCTTGTCAGTTCTTCCTTGGCAAGAGTTTTATTTATCTCAAATCGAATATTACTTAGCTGATTTTGCCAATTTTCAAATCAAATCTTAGTTTCCTGATTTGGCTAATTTATTCATCCCTCTTTACAAACAAAAAAATATATATATAATAATTAATATAAAATATATTAAAAAAAGGGGATATACATATATCTATATATATATATATATATATATATATATATATATATATATATATATATATATATATATATATATATATATATATAAAAATATATATATATATTACCTACTGGCTATCGCCAGTAGGTATATATAGTTAGGATTTATTCCCTATGGGATTTTTGAAAATTCTATGTCTAATAACTTTGGCGTTTGTGGACGGAATCGGCTGAAATTTTCAGGAAAATGGCACATTTTGTTTCTGAGCAGCCCTTGAAAATTTGGGGGGGTTTTGTTGAGGGGGGGCCGAGAAAAAAGGGGGGCCCCAAAACGCGTTTTTCCCATGTTAATTTCCATAGGGCGGTTGGACTCACTTTTAGCTCGAACGGCTGAATGGATTTGCACGAAACTTGGCAAAATTGTAGGGACTGTTAGCCCGATGTGCCTTTGCTAGGTCTCAATATATGTGCTCCAGTAGTTGAGAAATTAACGTTCAAAACAAGATATATATCTGTAACAGCGCTCCGGGCTGCGCTCCGGTCCGCTTACTTTTCGCGAAACGGAACTTTGCGTGCAGAAAGCTGATTGGCTCTTCGGTGTCTGTCAACATTCTAAACAGTCCGGAGCGGCCGCCATCTTATCTCTCGGTAGGATTGAGAGAGAAGAAGAGGTGAAAAACGAAGGGGGAATTTAATGAAAGGGGGCAAGGTATACCCCTCTTGACCCCCTAGGAATGTTGTTGGGGTTATTAAAGGGTCCCGTGGGGAAATTAAAAAAAAAATGATTTTTCACGGTAGAAGCGCTTCACGGGCCGCGAACTGGGCCGCAAACTGGTAGCGAAACGGGAATTCGCCATTTTGTGCTTCGTTTCAATTAAATTACTAGGTATAAGGGGGTGCGGGAGACGTATCCTAATCCCCTATGTTTCCTGAGGGTGGATTCGAAGGAAATCAGGAAGTGTTGACCACCAATTTGTCAGTGCGATAAAATATTTTGTTATAAATGAATCCTTATTGATAAACATTGTCTGCGCCATTTTGCCTTTTTTCCAATGCCACAATTTTGACAGTCACTAACCCATGCACTCAGTGAGACACATTTAATCACTCACTCATACAGTCAGTCATGCACCTACTAAATCCTTCATCCAGACACTTATACATCCACTCATTCTTCAATATGTAAGACATATTTTAACTTTACAGAAACATACAGTCACTGGATGTTGTCATCAGTGATGTCATCAGTGATGTCACTGACCATGTCATGAATGATGTAATATGTGACATCATCAGCAGTGGATTGCGGGTGCGCGATATATAGTTAGCGCATCTAACTATATATGGAATTTCAATGGTTTTATGCGAGTAAAATAAGGTTTTGTAAATGCAAATCCCTAACTATATATGGCCTAAAACTAATGGTTTTTTCATTGAATTTTCAAGGTTTTGTAAATGCAAATTCCTAACTATATATCGACTATAACCTATGGTTTTTTCTGTGAATATATATATATATATATATATATATATATATATATATAAATATATATCAGAAATAATACAAATAAATAAATAATTATATATTTATATTTTTATATCTACCGCCTGTATAATGTCTGATACAGACTCAGACAAAGGTAATACTCCCCTACCTAATATAGAGGATGAGGCAATTAAATCTATGATTCACAGGTAAATGAGATCATGCATGTTCGTCAAAAAGATAATTTCCCTCGGAAGAGGATGACGCTACACAGTTTCATGATAACCCTACAGGTGATGACGAAGTGATTGAAATAAGGGGTAAAAAAACAAGAAAGAGAAATAACACAGATTATACCCCTAAGAGCACTGTAACAGGTCATACTACCTCAAGCTTCATGGGAGAGCCTCACTCCTCAGATGCTTCGGGTGTCCTTAGCGGCACAACATTTAAAGGTGTCCCCCGCGGCACAACATTTAAAGGTGTCCCTCGCAGCACAAACTATCCAAGTGCTCATGACGACGATCTTGAATTCTTTCATGATGACAACGATCATTATGATAAAAGCTCTGAATTCCCTGATGAATATATTCCCGACCTGGACGAAGATAACCAGGAATTTGACTCTCAATCCTTTGATGATAATATCCCTTCCTCTTCGAAAGATAGCATCATAGATCCTCTAGGTGAAGAGATATTTTCCCCTTTTAACATCAAACATCCCCGGAGCTTTGATTGGGTTCCCCATGATCAAGTCTCGAAATGTATTGCTAAATGGATAAGGAATCCTCTAGAGTGAGAGACACGTAATCTTTTGAGAGCGGAACGTTCAAGACCATCTATCGAAGGAAAGATCTGCCAAACGACTGACCTTGATCCCGAGCTCATAAAATACCTTTTCAAACTTGGTAGTGATCCTAGAAAGGGTATGGAGAGGGCTCTTAAAATTTGCCAAGACCGACTCCTTGATGCTTTAGGCCCCTTAGCTAAAATCATTGACGCGGCAGAAGATAGCTATAGGAATGGATCTCCTTTGGACACCGACCTAATCCGTGGTTGGAGTCAAAGAGCATTAGTGCTGTTAGGTAATGCCAACGCCAGTCTTAATTCCGAAAGGAGAAGGGTTGTCCTTACTAAAATAAGCCCTAAATTGTGTGATCTAGCCGACAAGGACCCTTCTCTCAACCCGGAAGGTTTACTTTTCGACAAAGACCTAATCAAAACCCTGAGCAAATACGTGTCCACCTTTACTGCCCTGGACAAAGCACATCAGAATATGAGAAGGGTCTTCAACACCAACAACCTTTTTGCCAGGCCCGAAAGAAGGGGCCAATCTTTCGGCCGATTCAATTGCAGGCCCTACTCGAGGTCAAGAGGTTACTGTGGAAGAGGCTACCAATCCTCAAATCAAGCACAATTCTACACTCCAAGAGGTAGAGGCTTCCGTCGACGTCGAGACACTCTTCACCACCCTCGAGGGGGTCAGCGTTGAGAGTAACGATGGCTAACATGC
Source organism: Lissotriton vulgaris (assembly GCF_964263255.1). Lineage (NCBI taxonomy): Eukaryota > Metazoa > Chordata > Amphibia > Caudata > Salamandridae > Lissotriton > Lissotriton vulgaris. Next base: position 1,516,947,968 of record NC_141689.1, on the reverse strand, counting down.
CGCCTCCGTCAAGCGTGCCTCCATTGCGAGGATCATCGCGATCCCACCACTTGACGTCGAGAAGATCGACATTGACACAGCGGCATGAAGAGTTGCCTTCTACACAACGTTGTGAAAGATCGCTGTCGACTCGGCGCCATAGCAGATCGATGTCGAGGTCTCCGAATCGATGCCGAAGGTCGACGTCGAGATCAACTCATCACCAAAGGCGATCGACGTCAAGACCATCGAGACCTCACTCAACGCCGATGGTGACTCAGACCTCATCGACGTCGAAGCACTCGACGTCGAGAGAAGAGGTCACAGGAATTGCGGAGTCCCCGCGGCAGTCAGATCCCGGGTCCAGATCATCTTCAGGAGACCGGTCATAGTCTCCAGGAATGCACATTGTGGAGATCTCAACAGAATCATACCCCAAACCTGTGGAGGGGAGGTCCCGCAGTTTGTCACCTCGCCGTCCTCTAGGTGCTGTGTCAGGTGGCTGCAGTAGTCCGGACTCAGATTACTCCCGCAGGTATTCACCATCTAGGCCTACTCCTTGGACAAGCAGTCCGGCTGGACCTTCAAAGTCTCCTCCTAGGAGACCAAGATCGCCTCCCAGGCCAAGATCACCTCCCAGACCAAGGGCGCCTTCCAGACCAAGATCGCCTTCTACACCTCCGTCTAGGTCCAGGGGTCGTCACAGCCGTCATCACGACAGGCCCCATAAGAGGAGGCGCACAAGATTACCTACATGCTCTTTCTCTACAAGATCGACGGTCCGGACTACTCTATGACCTTCTCCTCAACGCCTCCATCACGGGTGTCACCCATAGATGACATCTCGACCTTCACAGATGTTCTGGGTAGGGATGCAAGGAAACCCAACATCACTTTAAATACCCCGATGGTTCCCACGTCTGTTATCTTTGACATCCTGCATCACCGGACAGCTCCTAGACCGCTGCTACCACTGGTGCCTGGATTCCTGGAACCGGCTATGGCCACCTTCCTCACCCCTGCGACGGTGGGTTCTGTGCCATCCAGAATCGCCCAAAAATACAAGGCTCCAGCAGAGGACCCATTGTTTCTTAGGGCTGACCCACCAGCGGACTCAGTCATTGTGGCAGCAGCCATGAAGTCCCACTCCGCTTCTACCTCATCCTCTGTGCCTCCGGAGAAGGATAGCAAACAGATGGACTCATATGCGAGGAAGATGTTCAACACTTAAGCGTCATCAATGAAGGTTGCGAGTGCCTCTGCCCTTCTCGGAGGATACGACAGATCTCTTTGGGACTCCCTCACACGTTTCACCGAGAAGCTTCTCAAAGAAGACTGGCAGGATTTCACTGAAATTCTACAGGAAGGATGGCTAGTAGCCAATCAAGTAATAAGTGCTGCAGTGGATGCTTCAGATCTCGCCGCTCATGGGTACTCCCATGGGGTCTGTTCAAGACGCTCGGCCTGGCTGCGCCTCACAGGCCTCAAGCCTGATGCCCAGAAGAAAATGCTGAACCTCCCATTCAATGGCTCATCTCTGTTTGGGGCTCAGGCTGATGACGAGATGAACAAAATGAAGGCTGAGATGGACACTGTCAAGGCTGTTAGTCTGGAGAAGGGCAAGGAGTTCAAGAAACGTTTCCGTCAGGGCGAAAAACTTTTGTTCCAACAGAGGGTTCAAATGCCTCTATGGTCCGCTCAGAACCAACAAAGATCCCAGTTCCAACAAAGACGCCCTGGGAGGGGTAGAGGCAATAACAAGCAACAGTCCACCTATAAGCAGCCTCCCAAGCCTTGAGTCGTTGCTTCCTCCCCAACCACTCGCCACTCCGGTGGGAGGGAGTGTAGCTTGTCACCTGGAAGAGTGGAAGACCATAACAAGAGACAAATGGGTGCTGAAAACTGTACAGCATGGTTACTTGCTGAGGATCAAGTCTCCTCCTCCGCAAGTGCCCCCGCAATTCAAGCGCCTTCGTCAAATCCAAAGTCAGCTTTTGAAAGACGAATTTTCTACCCTTTTTGCAAAGAGGGCCATAGAGGAGGTCCCTTCCATAGGAAGAAATCAGGGAGTTTACTCCCTCTACTTTCTAGTCCAAAAGCGGGGAGTAGCCAAAGAGTACAGACCTATCCTCGACCTGCGCCTGCTGAACAGGTTTATCAGAAAGGAGACATTTCGTATGCTAGCCCTGCACCAGATCTTTCCGCACCTTCACCAGGGAGACTGGATGTGTTCCATCGACCTGCAGGATGCTTACTTTCATATACTTGTCTCAGGAAAGCATTGCACATTTCTCAGGTTTCAAATAGCCCATCACCACTATCAGTATCAGGGGCTTCTGTTCGGCCTCAAATCCGCCCCACGGACATTCTCCAAGTGCATGGCGGTGGTGGCTGCCTTCATCCGCAGGCGGAACATTTTCGTCTAACCCTACCTAGACGACTGGCTCCTAAAAAGCACCACACCTGTTCTGCTTCAGAGCCATCTCTCTTACTGTCTCAACCTGATGCATTCTTTGGGGTTGCAAGTCAACTACAAGAAGTCGGTCCTCAACGAATACACTATCTGGACACCTCCCTGGACTCCACAGAGGCAAGCGTGTGTCCTTCGGAGGAGAGGTTGTCATCAATGCTTCTGAAGTGCCGCACCCTGCTCGACACCCAAAGTCCTACAGCCAGGCGAGTGTCGTCACTACTGGGATCGATGGCCTCGTGCATCTACATTGTGCCCAATGCACGCCTTCACATGAGGCCTCTGCAGCAGGCACTCGAGGACAATGGTCTCAGAGGTCAGGCCACTTGGATGATAGTGTTTCTCTCCATCAAGTTGCCAGAGATTCCATCAGATGATGGATGAAACGTTCTCACCTGCTGCAAGGAGTCCCGCTTCATCAGTCGCCTCCATCGCAGACAGTGGTCACGGATGCCTCAATGCACGGCTGGGGTGCTCACATGGACCAGCTTCAGGTTCAAGGTCTCTGGTCCGAGACAGAAAGAAAGTATCATATCAACTTCTTGGAGCTCAGGGCTGTCTATCTGGCGCTCAAGTCCTTGTACCCATCTCTGCACTCCAGCTACATTCAAGTTCAGACAGACAACACAACAACGATGTTCTATTTCAACAAACAAGGCGGCACCAAGTCACGAGTTCTGTCTCTGGAAGCTCAATCCATTTGGCGGTGGCTTCAGGCGATAGGTCTCTCCATTGTTGCAGTTCACCTTTCAGGAATCCTGAATGTTCAGGTGGACGGCCTAAGCAAAGACTTCGTAGAAGGGCACGACTGTGTGCTCAACGAAGACGTCGCTCAGGAGGTGTTTTAGCAATGGGGAGTGCCAGACATAGATCTGTTCGCAGACGCGGCAAACGCGAAATGCCCTGTCTTCGCGTCCAGATTCCCCCAGCAGGGATCACGGGGAATGCACTTTTGATCAGCTGGTCTCAGACATTGCTGTATGCTTTTCCTCCACTGCCTCTGATCCCGGCGGTGATACAGAAATTCTACAGCACCGACACCAGTATGATCCTGATAGCGCTGATGTGGCCCCGCCAGTGGTGGTACCCGGATCTCCTCCAGCTGTCAGAGGTTCCTCACCGGAAGTTGCCCTGCCACCCAGACTTGCTGACCAAGGACGAGGGGAAGGTGTTTCACCCCAACCTCCCTTCCCTACGATTGACTGCATGGCTCCTGAGGTCATCCAGTACGGGCACCTAGACCTCTCGGCTGACTGTATGAACATCCTTAGAGAAGCGAAGAGGCACTCCACCAGAAAGTCTTATGCTTTCAAGTGGAAAAGATTCTACATTTGGTGTATGGACAATGGTCTTGATCGGTTCAAGGTCAGGAACAGGTGATTCTCCCATACTTATTGCACTTGGCAAGGTCAGGCCTGAAGTACCCCTCCATCAGGGTTCACTTAGCGGCTATCACAGCCTATAGGAAGTCTCCTTCCTAGACCTCCTTCTTCCTCATGCCTGTGGTCAAAGATTTCTTAGAGGAGCTTAAGAAAGGGTTTCCACCAGTGAGGTCCCCCTCTCCTCCCTGGGAGCATAACATCGTACTTACCAAGTTGATGGGTGCTCCTTTCGAGCCTATTCATAAAGCATCTTTGCAGCACTTGACCTGGAAAGCTACCTTTGTGGTAGCCATCACCTCAGCCCGCAGGTTGAGTGAGATCCAGGCCCTGGGTTGGAAGGAACCTTACACAGTATTTCATGCCAATAGAGTGGTGATGAGAACACATCCAGGCTTCCTGCCCAAGGTGGTCTCGGATTTCCATATCAATCAGATCATCACTCTGCCTAGTTTCTTCCCTCAACCAACCACTCCCCCCGAGAGGTCTTTACACTCCCTTGATCTCAGGAGGGTTTTGAAATTTTGCAAGGCTAAAACTCTTCCACTTAGGAAGTCTGACCGGCTCTTTGTTAATTATGGTACAACTGATACCGCTCTGTCAACATCAAAAAGGTCTATCTCGAGATGGATCATCTCCTGTATAGCGCTATCTTACCAATTAGCTAATAAAGCTTTACAGGGCAAACTGCGTGCACATTCCACTAGAGGGAAAGTTTCTACAACAGCTCTCCTTTCAATCAATCAATCAATCAAACAATTTGTAAAGCGCGCTACTCACCCAGTGGGTCTCAAGGCGCTGGGGGGGGGGGGTCCGTTATTGCTCTAAAAGCCAGGTCTTGAGTTGCTTCCTGAATGAGAGGTGGTCCTGGGTCAGCCGTAGGTGGGTGGGGAGAGAGTTCCATGTCTTGGCCACCAGGTAGGAGAAGGATCTTCCTCCAGCGATGGCTCTGCGAATGCGTGGTACAGCGGCGGGGGCCAGGCTGGCCGATCGTAGCTGGCAGGTGGGGGTGTAGAAGGTGAGGCGGCTGTTGAGGTACTTCGGGCCCATGTCGTGGAGAGCCTTGTGTGCGTGGGTGAGGAGTCTGAACGTGATCCTCTTGTTAACGGGGAGCCAGTGCAGGTCTCTCAGGTGGGTCGAGATGTGGCTGTGGTGAGGGATATCCAGGATGAGTCGTGCGGAGGCGTTCTGTATGCGCTGGAGTCTTTTCTGTAGTTTGGCCGTGGTTCCCGCGTAGAGGGTGTTGCCGTAGTCCAATCGGCTGCTGACGAGTGCCTGGGTGACTGTCTTCCTGGTTTCGGTGGGGATCCAGCGGAAGATCTTACGGAGCATGCGCAGGGTGTTGAAGCACGATGATGATACGGCGTTGACGTGTCTGGTCATCGAGAGGGAGGAGTCCAAGATGAAGCCCAGGTTTCGTGCGTGGTCCATTGGCTTGGGGGTGGTGCCCAGGACAGGGGGCCACCAGGAGTCGTCCCAGGCGGAGGGCGATGATCCCAGGATGAGGTCTTCCGTCTTGTCTGAGTTCAGTTTCAGGCGGCTGTTCTTCATCCACTCGGCGACGTCTTTCATCCCTTCGTGAAGGCTGGCTCTGGCGGCGGCGGGGTCGTTGGTGAGGGAGAGGATCAGCTGGGTGTCGTCAGCGTAGGAGATGATGTTGAGGTTGTGTTGGCATGCGATAGCTGCGAGGGGGCTCTTGTAGACGTTGAAGAGGGTGGGGCTGAGTGAGGATCCCTGTGGTACGCCGCAGATGACCTCGGTGGCCTCGGACCTGTAAGGGGGAGGCGGACTCTCTGGGTTCTTCCGGCGAGGAACGAGGTGATCCACTCCAGAGCCTTCCCTTAGATCCCGATGTTGCTGAGGCGCTGTACTAGGGTGCGGTGGCAGACAATGTCGAACGCCGCAGATAGGTCCAGGAGGATGAGGGCCGCTGTTTCCCCGTTGTCGAGCAGGGATCTGATGTCGTCGGTGGCTGCGATGAGGGCGGTCTCGGTGCTGTGGTTGGCTCGGAAGCCGGACTGCGAAGGGTCGAGGGATCCGTTTGTCTCGAGGAAGGCGGCGAGCTGTCTGTTGACGATCTTCTCGATGACTTTGGCAGGAAAAGGGAGGAGCGAGATGGGGCGGAAGTTCTTGAGGTCGGTGGGGTCTGCTGTTGGTTTCTTCAGGAGGGAGCTGAGTACGGCGTGCTTCCAGCTCTCCGGGAAGCTGGCGGTGTTGAAGGAGATGTTGATGATGTCCCGGTCGTTGGGGTGCGATGATGGAGTCGGCCTTGTTGAAGACGTGGTGGGAGAGGGGTCGGTTGGTGATCCGGAGTGGATGGTGTTCATCCTTTGCAACGTTCACATATCTGAGATTTGTAAGGTGGCTACATGACGTTCAGTGCATACCTTTACCCGCCGTTACTGCCTAGATTCAGATGCACATGCCGATGCCCAAGTGGGACAGGCCTCTTTGAGGAATTTGTTTGCATAACTGCATTATAAATGTGATATATTTCATGTTTTTGCTGTGTACTTGATTGCTCGTCTGCGAGACTTTGGGTATGTCCTTGCTAATCTATTCGTAGATTATGACTATTGATGAGTATCCCCTGGATGAGAAGGATTAGTTACTTACCTGTAATCCTAGTTCTCATCCAGGGGTATACTCATCAAAGTCATAAGCGACCCACCCACCTCCTCGGATGAGCATTACTGCAAAGTTATTGTATGTTAATTGTGGATTTACTCAGGTGTTTATGCACCTCCAAAAAGAACTGACCTAACTGCCACATGTGGTGCATCATGGGAGCAGGGGGTCGCGTACAGGTCTTAAAGGCACGGTACCCCCTACTCTAATGCCTTAAAGGCAAGGTGTCAGTTTTCTTTGTTTTCTTTATACTCTACTGCAGTCTACTGGCAAATGCCTGCAATTACAAGTTTCTCTGTGGCAATAAAGCATTGTTGTAGTACAAATGTTTACTGCTCTTTTTCTTCCTTAGCGGTTGGGAGAGTATAGGTGCTACTATACAAACCTATGTAATTTCAGCATTTTGCCATTGTGGAAATATCTTAGGCTGCATGGATATATGTTTTCACATATGCATATATAGGTATATATATATGTATTTTCTATATGCTCTGGGATCCTGCACATGGCGGGGATTATTCATAGATTATGACTTTGATGAGTATACCCCTGGATGAGAACTAGGATTACAGGTAAGTAACTAATCCTTCCGGTTGAGGGCCGAGTGGGCACCTATGGTTCCCCCCTTTGATCCCTGCACCACATGGCAGGCACCTTGAGGTGTGTACACAAAAAGGCTACTGAAATGCTTTTTCAATGCCTGGAGGGTTGAGAGGATTCTGGGTCGGAGGAACACATCCCACGCTCAATCATAAAGCCATGACAAATGACTCCAACTGACCACGTGGTGGTCAATCAAGATGCACTTAAATGGGTGGACATGAAGAATGAAGTGTGAGGAAAGGTGTGTCACTTCACCGTCAGGTGAGCAAGGAAGCAATTCCTTTTTGTTTAGTTACCCTCACACACCCTAGTGGTGTCATGCTTCATCATCGGGTCACCCCGATGCCTAAAAGTCGGGGTGGGCTCGGCCACAGTGTTGGGAGCTCTTTGAAGTAATAGAAGACCAGGGGGACAAAATAAAGATAAAACCCTCAGACAGATCCCCAGTTTCCCTTTATTAATGGGTCTGTCAGGGTTATTAAAAACTCTTAAAAAACGGGTTGAAATAGGAGTATTATGGTCCTAAGACCCTAGTGCCAACATGTTTCAGTCCATTAGAAACTTTCCCTCTAAGTCATTTTTGGAGGGCCAAATGGATTCTACGTGTCTCAACTGAAATTTTCATTTGGAATGCTTTACAGAGAAATGTATATAGCAGCAGAACCAAAATTCGGTAAGGGAGTAACAGCACTCCTGGTCCATAAGTCACGTAAGAGTATGAGCAGGAGTTTGATGTTGAATTCTGCTAGCAGAAGATGGTTTAGACTGAACCTGTTTAGGTTAAATGTATTTAGAGACTGGGACCTGTAGCTTCTTAGTTCAGTTAGTCTTGCTCAGAGATTAAAATTAACCCTTGATCTGCATTCCCGATTACTGACGGCCGTATGGGGTAATGACAGTTGTCCCAGGGTTCTTGCATGCAGACTGTGTGAGTATCATAAGGGAAACGCATTGCATATTTGGCTAGTGTGAAGAAATGTGGACCAAAGAGGTCAATGTTGGGACTTGTAGTTCGGGAGAGAGTGTGGGGTCATGAATTGGTTTCAATTTGAATATATGTACTACGTGACTTGCTTTAATTTGTGGACTTGTAGGGACTGCAGTTGCCATTTTGATACATCTTTCTTTTTAGGTCTGGCGAAAAGCAGCGCATGCGCTGCTCTGCCATGCAGAGGACCTTTTGGAATCGATATGATTTCAGCGTGCACGCGGGGAGACAAACAAGACAAAAGATGTGAACGCGGGGATTGGATGCTTTACTGGCGGCGTGATACACGGGGGACTTTTTTTTCTCGCCTCCGGTAAAGGCAGTCCCCACGTGCACATCTTCTGTCTCTCCCATGACTGGCCGTGCTTGTTATTTACAGCAAAATTCTTGCGTGCTGATTGAAGTCTAAACCGCACTCATGCGCCCCTGCCACCTCATTATGCAAGTAGGCAGCTAAGTTTCCTGAGGTACAGGAGGCCACGTGAATGACAGGGGGGATCCGCTCAAATTACCTGAGGTGAAGCACCCCCAGACACTGATGCTGTCCACGCTGCTTTCTGATTAAAACTATGTAACTATGCCACTTCAAGCCCCGTTACCCAAAATATTTACAAAAATAAAACCTTAACACGCCAAAGTCACCTTTCACTTATAAGTTAATTATCATGCGATGAATTCCATCCGCATAACAGGCACTCTATTCAGCAAATACGGATGCGAGAATACAAATAATTGAGAATATCAAAGAAAATGTTCCTGAAGGCTGCACTACATTTAGAAATTGCAAGTCACAGAGGAGATAAGGCCAATGTGCTAACAAGCGCTTGCAAAATTAATATTAAACGCAAATTGCACACCGACTGGTTTCAGGAGGCTATTTGTGACGCATTACGAATGCAGCAATGATGGCCTCCATGGGAAAGCGACCGCCACCCTGTCAGGAGGATGAAAGGTGGTACAGGGACATACTGCTAGGGTTGAGTGGTCTCTCTGGATAGCATGAGGCTGGCGGGCTTCCCCGACCCCCCTGTAGGTATGGCCAGGGGAAGCAGCGCCTGGGCGGGGGGCTTCTATAACTGACGGGAGAAAAGGAGCTGGGGTTAGGGGCAGGGGAGGGCAGAGGACTTAAGCGAGGAGCATGAAGACATGGATGGGACAGGTAAGAGAAGGGGCAGAGGGAACAAATCAGATACGGAGAGAGTGCCAGTCTGTAATGCAACAGGTTCTCATGTGAAGTGCTCTGATACCTTTGGGTCGAATTCACACTACATAAACTGCAAAAAAAAATGAAAGTCCAAGGATAAATTAATAAGGGCAAGAGACTTTGCATGGATTCATGTTCAATAGGTGAATGCCTCTCATTAGTTCAACAGGTTCTCTTCCAGGGGATCCTCATCAATAGTCCTAAGCACATGAATATTCCCGCCCATGTGCGGGACCCCGAAAACACATACCATACATATGAAAACTATATATATATATATATATAAAAACACACAATGCAGCCTTCCATAGTCATGCTGAACAATGCTGCAAGAGAAGTATTTGAACATAAATACATTCCAATGTAACAGGGAGAAATAAAGCCTCTGGAAACTGCTTTATTATACAGCAGAAAAGGTAATCCTGCAAGGAATAGTGAAAACATTGTCAGTACATAGGCTGCATTGTAGAAAAACATCAGTGTAGAAAGCTGAAAAGCTAACCCACATAAACAGTCACAATAAACTGCCACCTTGCCTTTAAGGCAGCCATGACCCCTAGCTTCCCATCATGCCTCAGGGGTGACAGGCCAGTTGTTCTTTCCAGCTCTTTCGGACAGGACCCTGGTTACTTCCGCTCTCCCTTTTTTCTGATTTTTGTCAGAAAATACTTCTGATCACGATCCAAAAGCCTGCCAGCATTGCCAGCTGCTGTCCAAGAGAACTTTGAAGGACAGAGAGAGGATTCACCTCTATGGGCTGGCTGAGAGGAGAAGATCTTCTTCCAGAGGCAGGTCGCCGTTGAAGAAGAAGAAGGAGAGAGCATCTACAAGTAAGATTCAGTGTGCTCTCCATCGACGGCGCCTCGAATCCCTTCCTCGGCGTTGAAAACATCAACGAGAAGACCATCGACCGCAGGCTCTCTCCATTGAGCTGGGCTCGCCCAACATCGAGACAGGTATCCGTCATCGCCGTCGAGGCGGCGTTTAACGTCGAGACATGCTCCGCCGTCGCAAGGTCACCGGCGATCGGCGTCGAAGCAAAGATCTCTGTTGACGTCAACCAGGTGACTGTCGACGTCGAGTCAAGCTCCTCCTTCGCAAGTTCATCAGCGATCGGCGTCGAAGCACACCTCTCCGTCGACGTCAACCAGGCGACGTTTAACTTCGAGACAGGTATCGTCACCTCCGACGGCGTCGAAGCGACCTTCGGCGTCGAGGTCCAGATCGCCACTGATGTCAAGGCATTCGACGTCGAGTCCAAGAAAGTCAACGTCGAGAGAACGTTCGACGTCAAGGAGGTTTTCTCTGTCGAATCGTTCATCTGGGAGATCACAGGCATGCTCACCCTCAAGAGCAAGGTCTATGGGCTCCAGGCATTCGGCGTCTCTTCACTCAACTTCGAAAGGCATAGAAAGATCGTGGGGGGGGTGTTCAGGATCTAGAGTCTCTCCCATAATGGTGACACAGAATAGATCAACGTCAAGGCATTCGCCAACGATGTTTCATCGCGACGGAGGTCACGCTCAAGAACCCATGGGGCCTCTTCACATTCCATCTGAAGCGCGCCCCAGACAATTGCGTCATCTCGCAGTGCATCTATCCATTCTCAGGAGCCTGCAGGTTCGCCACCGGGAGGTTTTCCAAGAAGGCAAAGATCTCCTTCTATACATCTTTTTCCCAGATGGCTACAACCTCTTCACCATTGGCGGTCAGCATCTGCAGGTTGTACTCAACGAGCTGCGGAATACTCCAGCCCATTGAATAGATCTCCATTGCAGCGCTTAGTGCATGAAGTGGACAAATCACCCACCACTCGCACCAGAGACTACCGGGGCAGATCCCCTGAACGTAGGTCAGCACAGGGGCATCGCAAAAGGCGGCGTACACCGTCTTGGTCGTCATCCTCCATGCACTCATCTAAATGGGATTAATATCCTCCCCTCATGGATAGTCCACCTAGCAGGGTATTACCCATTGACGACCTGAACACTTTCCATGATGTGCTTACCAGGGGGGCACAGAAGTTAGGCATTACCATGTCTACGACTCAGACGACCACATCCATCATCTTTGAGACTCTACATCAAAGATCTGCGACAAGACCGTTGCTCCCCTTGGTATCGGGAGTCATTGAACCAGTAATGGATGTGTTCCTGGCCCCATCCTCTGCGAAAGCAGCTCCAGCATGCATCATGAAGAAATACAAGCCAGCTGCATCAGATCCTCTTTTTCTTAGAGCAGACCCACCACCAGATTCTGTAATTATTGCAGCAGCTAAGAAGATGCACGCAGTTGCATCTTCCTCCTCCGCTCCTCCCGATAAGGAGAGTAGAGCACAAGACTCTTGGACGGAAAGCTTGTGGCTCGGCAGCTTCTTCCTTACAAGCATCTAACGCTGGGGCCCTGTTGGATTGGTATGACAGATCCCTGTGGGACTCGTTGGAACGTTTTAAAGAAAAAATTCCAAAAGAGGACCAGCGGGACTTCTTGGAAATTATCCATGAAGGCGCTCTGGTGTCCAACCAAGTGATAAGCACGGCAGCAGATGGGGTATCTCTGGTGGCTCATTCATATACGCACGGCATATGTGCACATCGTTCCTCCTGGCTATGTCTTACTGCAGTAAAGCCTAATGCACAGCAGCTCAAACTGAACCTCCCTTTTTCTAGAACTTCTCTGTTTGGAGCCCACACAGATGAAGAGATGGCGAGAATGAAGGCCGAACTGGACACCTTAAAGGCGGTGGGCCTAGAGAAGAAAAAGGAGTTCAGGAAGCGGTACAGGCCCTACAAACGAAAGGGTAACCAACAGAGGGTTCAAACCCCTCAATGATCCCAAAACAAGCAGGGTAAATCCCAATACCAGGGCAGACGCTCCTCGAGGGGAAGAGGAGGACACCAGCAGCAATCCTCCTCCACAGCAAAGACTGCAAGAAAGCAATGAGTCATCGCTTCCTCTAGCATCGTTGCGCACTCCAGTGGGAGGAAGTATTACAAACTATGTTCAGGAGTGGCGCAACATAACCAAAGATCAATGGGTGCTAAATATACTAGACAATGGGTACGCACTATGTTTTTGTGCGTCCCCAAGAGACTCTCCTCCGGTAAATTTTTGACTACATCATCTGGACCTCCTGCGTCAGGAAGTGTTGACCCTTCTCTAAGTATGGGCCAAAAATCTGTCCCGCTCGCGAAATTTGCGGATTTTCGCGATCCGCGAATCTCGCGAAATTACCGCAAAATTTTCATAGTCGCTCACTGACGAATTTTTTTTTTTTTTGATGGCCAGCTCATTCAAGGGACCAAAGTTACAGGCACACACGTTGACTGGAGGCAAATCTTCTGTCCCTTTACGCAGCTGCAGTGTGGGAAAAGCACCATACATTTACCCAACGAGGTAGCACTTACTGATTAGCCAGTAGAAAGTACTCCAGTTGAGTAGAGGTATTGCACAAAACGGTGGCATCTTCGTGGATAACTATGCAGGGCAGGATTCATTCTGGCATAAGGCTCCTGTCACAAAAATGAAAACTCAACAGGAAGCACTTACAGTTAAGGCAGGTGCCCGAGTTGAAGCTAACTTTGTAACCATTTTAAAATGGCGCCGGCAAGCTGCCAGAGTTGAAGTTGCTTAGTTGCAACTTCAACTCTGGCAGCTTGCCAGCGCCATTATAAAATGGTTACAAAAGTTAGCTTTAACTCGGGCACCTGCCTTAACTCTGTAAGTGCTTCCTGTGGGCCAAAATTAAACCTCAACAGGAAGCACTTACAGATATAAATAAAGCAGGTGCCAGAGTTGATGCTCAAATTTAGTAACGTTTTAATCAGCCCAAAACATTAGTGAGCACCGTCGAGGCTGGACAAGTGTGCTTTAACCCCATATCTGCCGTCGAAAATTAGCTGTAATACCCGCGGGAGGTCTTTGCATCCCTGAGTTTCTCGAGTGCAATCCCCGTGTAGTTCCTGTGACCAGGAGGCTGCTTTCTCCTCACCTGCTGCCCTGCTCACTCTTTGACCCTTTATACACAAGAGGCATGTTGACACGCATAGAAGCCCCACACTACACACTTGCGGTATCAAACGTCTTCCCGCCCTTTCCCAACTATGATGGACAGCTCACTCAAGGGACCTCAGCGGCTTTTTGCGCGATGGCAAAGTTACAGGCACACATGGTCAGTGAAGACAAATCTTCTGGCCCTTTACGCAGCTGCAGTGTAGGAGAAGCACTTTACATTTACCCAACGAGGTAGCACTTACTGATTAGCCAGTAGTAAGTACTCCAGTTGAGTAGATGCAAATCGCAAAAAAATCAGCGAGTTTGCGGATTTATTTGCGATTTCGTGCGAATTTGTGGCCCGCAGATCAGCAAAATTCGCCCATACTTACCATTCTCAAGAAACAGGCGATAGAAGAGGTTCCTCCAGCGCAGAGAGGGAAAGGGATTTATTTGAGATACTTCCTTGTCCAGAAAAAAAGATCAACCAAACAAGTTCAGACCCATATTAGACCTACGTGTCCTGAACAAATACATCAAAAAAGAAAATTCTGGATGCTATCTCTTCATCAAATTTTTCCACACCTGAAAAAAGGCCATTGGATGTGTTCAATGGACCTTCAAGAAGGGTACTTTCACATTCTGATGACAGCACGTCATCGAAAATTCCTACATTTCATGGTAGGAACGAAACATTTATCCATATACTAGGAGTCAAGAGGGAATTACAGCACTAGGTCGCCCTCCACTCAGTCAATCAAAAATCACAAAAAACCTGGTCCTAAGGGCAATTAATCTTATGGATCTGTGAACATCTATGGATTGCCAAAAGATCATTCCAATCACACCTCTGATTCTAGAGATTGTTACCATGCTCCAGACAATTGCCTAAAATAAAAATAGCCAATCTCTGATGAACATATAACTAGACAACACAGTACAAACATCCACTAGAAGGACAACATTTGAAAAAATGTGTGAATAGCTAGATGACACCTCACGGGCGCACCACCAATGGGACCCCTGGTTGGTACTCACCAGGATGGCCCTGTTCTCATCATCGGTGCCACCTAGCTTAACGTAAACGTGTCCGACACCCAAAGGAAAAGGAGACAGTGAATGGTGCAGTGTACGCAAAAACTTATATGTGACAAGGACTAACAACGTTCAACATATAACACAACGACTACTGTGCATACAAGATACAGAAACCTTTTATTTGCATTCTCTTGTTGCCAACAGTAAACATATATACATAAAAAGGAGTGATGCGAATACTACCTATCGATTCGCACTCAGCTCACAGCCGACATGTTTCATTGCCTTGGTATGAATCAGGCAATTTCTTCAGGGCAAAGATTTTTGAAAAGCCACTGCCAGCGGTACTGTGTTTTACGTGCTGTAAATCAAGGTGGACATATACGTATGAGGGACTGCCTGTAGTTTGACTGTGTAGTTAACACAGCAACAAATTATTGCATTACACCAAAAAATGGACAATAATTACCTAAATGGCGGCTTTAACTTTCATACCGTTACTGCTACGTCTTTATAAAATCATGGACCCACTCCCGATCGGTAAGTATGGTCTTTCCTCCCTTCTATTTTTATCTAATAAAGAAAGGTACAAAGGAGAACGCCACACGGGCGGACATTAGAGGCAGTAATTCTAGTCTCACCGAGTCTGTATTGCAATCCCCAACAGGTCTATCCGTTTTGCAGCGTTTACCAGTGGAGAATAGTCGTTCGGCGTCTTCTCAGCACCGGAACGCCGAGCGAGTGGTGTGTATTCTATTTATTTTCCGGCTTCAACCTAACTCGGATTGTGATTGGCCCGAGCGGTCACATGGCTTGCGTGTCGGTAGACTGTGAGCTTTTCACTAAATTTTACGTTTCCCATATTATTTAGTTTTTAAACACATATCACGTTTCCTGTATAAAAGAGGGTAGGCAGTGCTCAAGCCTGGTATCTAGGCGAGACACAGTCTATGGAAAAACGCCTGGTGACAAAAGAAGCACGCTGGATATACCAGGAACGAAGCAAACAGCAAGGATTAAATGAATTATTGGAATGGAACAAGTTACACTGAAATATCTGTATAGGTGTCCCTTGGCTCAGCAATCTAAGGTCTGATACATAAACACATAACATGAAATGTGACAGGATGATGTTTCCTTTTCGCCTAGGAGTTTGAACTGTGCCACGCGAACCAATATTCCTTACCCTCCTTATAAACCGTGGTTTAGCGTTAAAAAACTTGAAAGATCTCAACTGCACTGTGTTGTAATGAGGTATGTTAAATAAAACCGAAATAACATCATTTACCTTGTGAACACGTTCACCTACTGAGTCCCTTTGAAATATGAAATATATAACGGCTGGGTCCAGAATGTAAAATCCCCTACATTAAAAAAGTGGACACTAGATATTTTATCCATACTTAATATAACAATGTGACTGTTGAAGTTGGATTGAGGCATACAGAGGGAATTCTCGGCTGACCGTTCTAATATGGCCGACCGATTCAACGTAGTACACTCGGTATGCCTGTAATAATTGTAATAATTTTGACCCTTGATACCAGGCTTGAGCACTGCCTACCCTCTTTTATACAGGAAACGTGATATGTGTTTAAAAACTAAATAATATAGGAAACGTAAACTTTAGTGAAAAGCTTACAGTCTACCGACACGCAAGCCATGTGACCGCTCGGGCCAATCACAATCCGAGTTAGGTTGAAGCCGGAAAATAAATAGAATACACACCACTCGCTCGGCGTTCCGGTGCTGAGAAGACGCCGAACGACTATTCTCCACTGGTAAACGCTGCAAACCGGATAGACCTGTTGGGGATTGCAATACAGACTCGGTGAGACTAGAATTACTGCCTCTAATGTCCGCCCGTGTGGCGTTCTCCTTTGTACCTTTCTTTACTAGATAAAAATAGAAGGGAGGAAAGACCATACTTACCGATCGGGAGTGGGTCCATGATTTTATAAAGACGTAGCAGTAACGGTATGAAAGTTAAAGCCGCCATTTAGGTAATTATTGTCCATTTTTTTGTGTAATGCAATAATTTGTTGCTGTGTTAACTACACAGTCAAACTACAGGCAGTCCCTCATACGTATATGTCCACCTTGATTTACAGCACGTAAAACACAGTACCGCTGGCAGTGGCTTTTCAAAAATCTTTGCCCTGAAGAAATTGCCTGATTCATACCAAGGCAATGAAACATGTCGGCTGTGAGCTGAGTGCAAATCGATAGGTAGTATTCGCATCACTCCTTTTTATGTATATATGTTTACTGTTGGCAACAAGAGAATGCAAATAAAAGGTTTCTGTATCTTGTATGCACAGTAGTCGTTGTGTTATATGTTGAACGTTGTTAGTCCTTGTCACATATAAGTTTTTGCGTACACTGCACCATTCACTGTCTCCTTTTCCTTTGGGTGTCGGACACGTTTACGTTAAGCTAGGTGACACCGATGATGAGAACAGGGCCATCCTGGTGAGTACCAACCAGGGGTCCCATTGGTGGTGCGCCCGTGAGGTGTCATCTAGCTATTCACACATTTTTTCAAACGTTGTCCTTCTAGTGGATGTTTGTACTGTGTTGTCTAGTTATATGTTCATCAGAGATTGGCTATTTTTATTTTAGGCAATTGTCTGGAGCATGGTAACAATCTCTAGAATCAGAGGTGTGATTGGAATGATCTTTTGGCAATCCATAGATGTTCACAGATCCATAAGATTAATTCCCCCTAGGACCAGGTTTTTTGTGATTTTTGAGGAACGAAACATTACCAATTCAAAGTCTTACCCTTCGGTCTAAAATCAGCTCCAAGGGTATTCACAAAATGCATGGCAGTGGTAGCAGCCACATTACATCGTCAAGGCTTACACGTTTATCCATACCTAGACTGGCTGCTGAAGGAATCATCCCCCCTAAGGGTACAGGATCACCTTTGCATCTGTCTGAACCTTCAGCGCCTGGGCCTGCACGTCAATCTGGACAAATCGGTCCTTCAACCGACCCAGTCACTCCACTACCTGGGCTCCCCTATCAACTCCGTCCTAAGAAAAGTGTTTCCTTCGGCGGAAAGACTGTCATCAATGAGAGTCAAAGGCAACATCATCCTTCAGACTCCTCAGCCATCAGTGAGACAAGTGGCTTCTCTGCTGGGTGTGATGGCCTCCTGCATCTTCCTCATACCCAACGCCAGGTTGAGGATGAGGCCATTACAGCAAGACCTAGACGACAAATGGAATCAATCCTCGGGTGAATGGAACGACCGGATTCTACTGTCTCCTGCTGCAAGGAAGTCCATCCTCTGGTGGATGCAACCTCAGAATCTCCTGGTAGGAGTTCCTTTTCACCAACCCCTACCAGAACAATCCCTGATCACGGATGCTTCACTTCAGGGCTGGGGAGCGCATCTAGGTCATCTGCAGACACAGGGCAGATGGACCCCCAATGAGCAGACTTATCAAATCAACATGCTGGAACTACGGGCAGTTCACTTAGCACTCAAGGCTTTTCAAACTTCCATCCAGCCAGGATCAATCCTGGTTCAAACAGACAACACAACCACCATGTACTATTTAAACAAGCAAGGTGGGACACGCTCTCGTCCTCTGTCTCTCGAATCTCAGGCGATCTGGCACTGGCTGCTCACCAGGAACCTATCGATCTGAAAGTCCATCTGCCGGGGGAGCAGAATGTACGAGCGGATGCCCTCAGTCGTCACTTCCAAGAGCAAGAAGACTGGGTGCTCAACAACGACGTGGTGGCAGACTTTTTTTTAGCAGTGGGGTCATCCTTCCATCGACCTCAACGCAGACGAAGAAAACAAAAAATGCCCCGCCTTCGCATCCAGGTTTTACCGGCCAGGAACGAGGGGGAATGCACTTTTGATAAATTGGTCAGGAACATTTGCATATGCCTTTCCACCCCTCCCTCTCATTCTGAAGGTGGTGGCCAAGCTTCTGAGATCCAAAATGAAGATGATCCTAATAGCACCGAACTGGCCTCGCCAATGGTGGTATCCGGATCTCTTCAAATGTCAATTTGTCCGCATCGGAGACTTCCGTGCAGGCCGTACCTTCTCACCAAGATGGGAGGGAAGATGTTTCACCCCAGCCTTCCCTCGCTCAGCTTAGTAGCATGTGTCATGCCTCGAGCCTCCTACCACACTGTCCCTTTAAATTCTCGCTATTTAGGACTCCATGACCTATGGAGCGACGCTTCACGTTCTTGCGTCTAGCTCCGTCTGGTTCAGTGTCAGTCCTGTTCCTGATTGCCTGACTTCCGTTTTTGAGTTCTTCCGGCTCAATTCAGACCGGAGGGAGCGTCCCCGGCCCCCGTGTTCTTGTACGGGCGCCGGTTTTCTCTCTCTCTCTGCAGCTTCCAGTATTCCTACGGGCGTTCTCCTTTTGAGCTTATTGTGTGGTTGCTGCTCGTTCACGGGTTCTTCCGTGAACATTTCCTTCCCCGCTCTAGAGTCCCGCCCGGCAGCCGGGCTTGTTCTCCGCTGTCTGGCCGTGCATCATTCATTCCCCATCCTCATCTCAATTGCTCCGCCCGACAGCCGAACTTGTTCTCCGCTTTCCGGCCGGGCTTTATTCTTGCAACCCCTCACTTGAGTTGCTTCACCCGGCAGCCGGGCTTGGTCTCCGCTGCCCGGTTGGGTTTTCTCTTATGACCCTTTTTAGTTATCTAGTTAGTCTCCTTTTCCCTTCTTCTAGGGTCCCCTTGCCTCCAATTTACCCCCCCCTTTTTGTTAAGCATTCCCCTTGATGGATATCTTATCCTGGGATTAAATTCACGTATTTGCTGTGAATCTTGCGTGGACCTGAGTGGGTGCAGCTACTTCTTCACGTCGTAGAATCACGGTAACAGTGCTGTTGCGCTGCACATTATATTGGTTAAGGTTCATGTCATAACAGAAGTCTGAATACATGTTTTGTTTTCTTAGATGTTCGTACAACCGACAGGGGTGTTGGCACTGGGGTCATTGCATTCCATCAGACTAGTGGATGTTTATCTCGAGCCCTCTACAACAACCAGAGTGAGAAGTGTAACTAGTCAAATTGTATTGCACTTATTTGTATTGAAGTAAGCAGTTACTTACTGATATGTTATATCATCTTTGCCACAGCTCCAGACGAGTTTCCTAAGAAAGATCCTACATATCAATTCTGCGACACTTAAGAAAACCCTTGGTATGAAAAGTTTATATGCATAGGTGTCATAGTTAATGTAAGGATAGTGTTGTCTTTAGATAAGGGTGCTTACTTACTTTTTATTTCAGCCTACCTGCTGTCCAGTACCCAATTGAAGTTACCATGCATCCAGTCTGAAGACCACCATCAAGCCCTTTTTCCCCCAATCTTTCCTTGTTTTGTATCCCTGTTTTCCCCTGGCGTGTCTCTCGTACTCTAGTGTTTGATAGAGTCGGAAGGCTGCAGGGGAAGGCTGTGGAATATTCTTCGGATTCCTGACGCTCCTGAGGAACCAACTTGTATCCTTTACAGCATCGCTCCTGAAGTCCGGCAGTACGGACATCTGAAATTCCCTCAAGACTGCATGGACATTTTACGGGAGTCAAAGAGACCTTCCACAAGAACCTAGTACTTTTTAAGTGGAAAAGGTTTTACTCCTGGTGTGTCCGTAATGTTTGGAGTCCAATTAACGGGCAAGAGGAGGTCATCTTGCCATACTTGCTCTACTTGACAAAATCTGGGTTAAATTTCTCCTCCATAAAGGTACATTTGGCAGCTATTACAGCATATCGTAAATCACCTAACCAACAGGTGGTCAAGGACTTCCTACAGGGGTTAAGAAAGGTTAATCCCCCTGTTAGACCTCCTTCTCCTCCTTGGGAATTGAACCATGTATTGTCCAAGTTGATGGGTCCTCCATTCGAACCCATTCATAAAGCCTCATTACAGCACCTGTCGTGGAAGGTAGCTTTTCTAGTGGCAATCACTTCTGCGCGTAGAGTAAGTGAGATTCAAGCACTATCTTCCAAAGAACCTTATACAGTCTTCCACCATAATAGGGTGGTTATGCGAACCCATCCTTCCTTTCTACCCAAGGTTGTGTCGGAGTTCCATGTCAATCAGACTATTTCTCTGCCCTCTTTCTTCCCCAATCCGACCATACCAGTGGAAAGGTCTCTGCATTCACTAGGCCTCAAGAGGGTTCTCAAATGTTATTTGGAAGCAACAAAATCCATAAGAAAGTCTGACCAATTGTTTGTAAACTACGGCACTGTTAGAATAGGCTTTCCGGCTTCTAAAAGATCCATCTCAAGATGGATAGTATCTTGTATAAAGTTATATTGCCAGTAGGCAAACAAACCTTTGTTCGCTTCCCCTAACGCTCACTTGACAAGGGGCAAAGCGGCAAAAGTAGCGTTCCTACTCAATGTACCGATGGCAGAGATTTGAAAAGCCGGAACTTTGGAAATCGGTCCATACATTTACCAGACATTACTGTCTGGATTCAGACTCCAGAGCAGATACCCAAGTGGGCCAAGCCTCCTTGAGGAATCTGTTCCAGTGTTAACCTTTCGGAGTCTGTGTACGCCTATCTATATCTGGATAGTACTCTGTTTACTTGCCCGCAGGATGAGGGGATGGGCTTGCTATTCTATTCATGTGCTTATGACTATTGATGAGGATCCCCTGGAAGAGAAGGATTAGTTACTTACCTGTAATCCTAGTTCTCTTCCAGGGGTATCCTCATCAAGCATTGCGGCAGATGCCCAATCAGTTGAAAGATCTTGCTCAGAGGGGCGGACTCTATTTAAATAAACGCAGGTGTTTCTAAACCACATGATGCAATGGTGGTGATTTGGAAAGGCTCGTGAACAAGGATTGAACTCTGAAACGCGTGGAGCCAAGATATCTGTTTGAATGTCAGTCTGGCTAGCACAAGCATGCTGGTGACCTTACTGGATGAGGAATCGTGGTTGTGAGTGGCATTCTCACAAGGGCAACTTTGAATGTGTGAAATTGACTGCGGCTTGGTCCAGGTCGCGAGGATGCCCCGCCGTGACTCAGCGGACCTGCGGTGTCGGGGAAGCCCGATACTGCGCACAGGACAATCACGCTCACCACTAAGTATTTGATTTAATGCAGCGGGCTGTGCTTATCCAGTGCACATTTACCCACTTGGGATTTGACTTTATCCTTTAATTTTCCCACAAACAGCATCACCCACTGGGGATTGATTCATGGTTTGGACTGCGAATACCACAGAGCATTGCGGCAGATGCCCAATCAGTTGAGAGATCTTGCTCAGAGGGGCGGGACTCTATTTAAATAAACGCAGGTGTTTCTAAACCAAATGATGCAATGGTGGTGATTTGGAAAGGCTTGTGAACAAGGATTGAACTCTGAAACGCGTAGAGCCAAGATATCTGTTTGAATGTCAGTCTGGCTAGCACAAGCATGCTGGTGACCTTACTGGATGAGGAATCGTGATTGTGAGTGGCATTCTCACAAGGGCAACTTTGAATGTGTGAAATAAATATATATATATATATATATTCACTGAAAAAACCATAGGTTATAGACCATATATAGTTAGGAATTAGCATTTCCAAAACCATATTTTACTCACACAAAACCATTGAAATTTCATATATAGTTAGATGCACTAACTATATATCGCGCACCCGCAATCTACTGCTGATCATGTCACATATTACATCATTCATGACATGGTCAGTGACATCACTGATGACATCACTGATGACATCACTGATGACATCTCAAATGACATCACTGATGACATCACTGATGACATCATTCATGTGATAATAGGGTGAACCTCTTCAGACTCTAATATAACCTTAGATACACTCAGAGTAAATAGACGCTTACAGACTGTCACTCATCCATGGAGCTACTCACACACCTAGTCAGTCATGCAAAGAATCAATCACACCTCCATTTTCTCAACTATACAGTTATACACACCTTACTTAATCAAACATATATTAACACATATTTACTCTCTTATACAATCCCTGATACAAATTCTCAATGATCCATACAGCCACTCATACATTCACTGGCTCTTATGCACAGTTATTTATATATGTCAACTCTCACATGTACTGTGTTTTACATATGTACTTACTTGGACATGTAGCACTGAGATATCCATTCACTCACCAATACACTCATGCACACAGTCAACTGCCTATATAGATGTTTCCACATGCACTTTTGAACCCATACATCTAGTGAATCAACTGCTCACATATCTATACACAGAGTCACACACCTCACAGCCACTCACACACATACTCACTCTCTCAAACAAATACTTGGGCAACCTATCATTAACCAATATACTTAATCATAAAGCAAATGATCAACATAAGCAGCAGTTTACAGAACAATAGACATAATGATGCACAAATTAAGACACTTTAGTCACTAACCCATGCACTCAGTGAGATACATTTAATCACTCTCTCATACAGTCAGTCATGCACCTACTAAATCCTTCATCCAAAGACTTATACATCCACTCATTCTTCAATATGTAAGACATATTTTGACTTTTCATAAACATACAGTCACTGGATGTTGTCATCAGTGATGTCATCAGTGATGTCATTTGAGATGTCATCAGTGATGTCAGCAGTAGATTGCGGGTGCTCGATATATAGTTAGTGCATCTAACTATATATGAAATTTCAATGGTTTTGTGTGAGTAAAATATGGTTTTGTAAATGCTAATTCCTAACTATATATGGTCTATAACTTATGGTTTTTTCAGTGAATTTCATTGGTTTTTTAAAAGCTAATATCTGTAGCTGTAAAATGTATTTTTCTTTAAATCCCAAAATATATATGATATGTTTATGATTAAATTTTTTTAAATATTTTTTTTTTCGCTCCCGGTTCGCGAACCGGGAAGCTTTCCATTAGCTCAATTTAATGCCGCGACCCGGTCCGCTAACCGGTAAACGTTCCATTTGCGTAACTGCCGCGTTAGAAATCAACATCGTGACGCGTCGCGAAAGCGCGACATATCACGTTGCCGCATAATGCGTCTTATGACGCGCCGCGTTAGCGCACCCGGAAGTGCTCCGGACCGCGAACTGAGGCGCGAAACGCAGCTTACCGGAAGCGATTCGGAGCGCGGCGCGCAGCGCGTAACGTAAGCGGAACAGGTCATGTGACTTGTTAATAAAACTTTTCATTGGTTCATTTCACTTTTGGTTTCCTAATGATGTAAGACTAGGTCATGTGACCTAAAAATAACACTTTTCATTGGATTAGAACTATTTTTTTTTCCAAATGATGAAAGCCCCCACCTTTTTTCTCACTCTGACTTTCAACTTTGAGAAAGAAAGACCTATTTTGTACAGTGGGAAATGGCTTCAGTTGTAGCTTCAGCTGGTGGACCCCCCCACCACCACCACCATCTCCTCATAGGAAGAGAGGACCACCTCCACAGTTCCTTGCAAACCCAGAGGAGGAAGAAGATCAAGAAGAGGAAGAGGAAGAACAGGCACCACAATTTTAAAAGAGTTGCCCCGGGTATCTCATTATAAAAATAGTTTTATTTGGCAGTTTTTTTCAATACCAGCAGGAAAGAAAAAAGTTAATGCACGCTATGTGACGTGCCTAATATGCAAGGATGAGTTATCTAGAGGCACAGAAAAGAAGTATAGTTATGGGAACTATACAATGCACCGTCATATGCAGAGGTGGCATCCTCTAAATTATAGCCGGGCAGAGATGCGTGACCTGCAAGACAATCCTCCAACTTCTGTGGCCAGGACATCATCAGATATATCTTTGTCGGCTTCAGAGGCACGAGAAACAGTGCCAAACATCCAAGAAAATTTTGTGCATATGAAGATTGTTTGTTTATATTGCGGCACCTTATTGTCATGTGCAAATATGAGTATTAAGTTAGTTAATTTAGCATTTGAAAAACACCAATGCTCTAAACGCCCCAAGAAATATTTTTTTTTTTGCTCCTGTTGAGCCCTTTTCAATGCCTGTTTTTTGTTCTTTCCCTTTCAAAAAAACAAAAAAAAACATAAAATTGTTCAAAAAATACAAAAAAAACAAATAATGTTCAAAAAAGAAAAAAAATATAAAACAACAAAAACATTTAAAAAAAAGTTCTTTTCAGAACTACCTCCCCTTTATACAAAAATTGCTAGAAAGTGTAACACTCTGGCAAGCGAACCGGGAGCTAACCCCCAAATTTTTTTTTTTTTTAAAAAGGAGTAAGTACAAGGGAAGTACACAGAGAGTAATATTAAAAGAAAGACAGCTATAGGGACTAAACCAGAGATGCTGTTTAATAGATTTATTTACCGAAGAAAAGAAGGAAGAGGATATAATTGTGGAAAACAAAATAGATAAGGAAGTGAAAGAATCAAGCATTGAAAATGCAATAGGTCTCACAATAGAAAAGTTTGTCCTTTTGGTTTTGCAAAAGGATGAGTGGCGTTGCGTGGATGAGTGGCGTTGCGTGGATGAGTTGCGTGTGTGAGTGGCGTTGTGTGTGTGAGTGGCGTTGCGTGTGTGAGTGGCGTTGCGTGTGTGAGTGGCGTAGTGTGTGTGAGTGGCGTTGCGTGTGTGAGTGGCGTTGCGTGTATGAGTGGCGTTACTGTGGGGAGGGGGGGAAGGAGAAGAAATGAACACGGCGGACAGGGGAGGGGATGGAGCGGGGAGAGCAGAATGAGGATGTAAAGCAGCCGGGGCGTTTGAAGTGAAGGTAATCTTCACTTCAAAGGTGTGGGAGGAGTGCGGCTGAGGGAACAGACGGCGATTTGGTAATGTGCACACGCATTTTAGGTCACTTGTGCATTGACCTAAAAGCCACGGGCACAGCTCCAAATTGCCACATTTAGTTAAACTTTGTTTAAAGCTCTATAGTCTGAAGCCCTATAGTAGGTGAATGTGACAGAAATTTAACGAAAAGAGTAGAAAACATTTACCTTATAATTGTTGTTAACTTATTCACTTTTTTTCATACTTTCAATCTGTAAATGAGAGAACAAACATTTGAAAAATATTTAAACATGTATTTAAAAATTAGAAAAGACAAGGGAAAAGGTTGAAGGACAAACAGTTTTTCAACAACTTAGGCATTTACAGAAGCCTCTGCTTCTCTAGACCCCCTACACAGTCCTAAAGATATATATTTTAAAGTAACAGTATCTTGATGCTGATGAAGTGAGGCCTATTTTGGAACATGGTGCATCTTTTGCACTGCTGATGTCTCACAACAGTGATGCAATGGTAGCGCAAAAGAGATGTAAAGCCATCATAAAATTGTCCCTAACATTTTAAATGATTGTTTCAGGATGCAAATAAGATGTGTCCTATCCAGAGGTTTGTTTGAGGTGAGGCCTACTCAGGTTTCAAAATAAAACATGTTAGAGCCATTTACAACTCTTGGAATTCCGTCATTTTCTATTTTCGCAACTTTTAGAAAGAAAAAGTTTACGATTACTTTCACAATCCTGGATTACTAATATATTACCCTTGTTGCTCACTCATATTCTACATTTCCTATGACACTGATACTGCTTACTATGAAGCAGAGTTACTTGCATCAGGTTTATATTTTTGAATTTTTAAAATGACATTATGATCAAAAGTTTGGATAAATAATCTAGACAGCATTGCAGACTTACATTTCCTCTACTCCATGAATCTCTTGAAATTCCTCAGAACAAATCCCGAGATTCTGTCCCTAAAACGTTGGTTTTAAAAACACCAGGTAAGAATTTTTAAGGTCAAAAGGCAATTTCTTTTTGAAAGTTAAAACAGAATCGTTGCAGAATGACCAGCCGTTTCTGGACTTTAAATAAGCTGTGTAATGTCCTGATTTTGTTGTAGGACCATCATGATATATAATTGCTGTAGTTACAAAAGTCCTTCCTGATATTGACAACTGCGAAGCAACAACATTTTTTATTAAAGTTGTCAATTTCGTTCCATCAGGCCTACATCTTTGGAACATTAAAATGACATACATGCCATATCTTCGTAAAAATAATGTTGACATCATTTCAGATTTACATTGGCTACACTCCATGTTGTGATCAGCTGCTTTTACTAGCTTATGAAAGGACACTGATTTACTGTCTGGCAAAGTTAAATATATAAATCTTTCTGAATCTACACTAGTAGTATTTGATACCCTACAATTCTCGCAGTCATGCTGCCATTGATAAGAAAGCCCAAACAGGTGATCTATATCTACATCTTCAGCAGGTAATACATCAAGCATATACATTAAAAACTCCTGACAATCTTGCTGAATATTTTCAGAGAATTCTGTTTGACCTGAACATTCGTCTAACAGAAAACGAATTTCAGACACACTTTCTACTGTCATTCTATCAGCACTACATTTCTCTAATACAGAATTCAACAAACAGCATAAACTTTGTTCCGAATTGTTCACAATCTGTTCTTTGAAAGTCTCTAGTGAAAAGAGAACATTAACAACTACATTAGCATAGCAGTTGACACCAGAACTATTTTC
This sequence comes from Lissotriton vulgaris, assembly GCF_964263255.1. Taxonomy (NCBI): domain Eukaryota; kingdom Metazoa; phylum Chordata; class Amphibia; order Caudata; family Salamandridae; genus Lissotriton; species Lissotriton vulgaris. The sequence goes on along the minus strand of NC_141689.1, from coordinate 1,516,921,179 downwards.
AAATTTAAAACCAACAACATCTTCAACAGAATCCATTTTCTTTCTGCTTATAATTTCAGGTTCATCGACTTTTCGTCTTTTTGCTATAACCTCCCTACTATTGGTCACATTTCTTCGTTTCCGGCCTACCACACGTTTCTCAAACAAAGGATATTGAGGCAAATGTGGCGCATACTCTCTTCTTAACCTATTGTATTCCTTAACACAATCTAGATCCGCACAAATGTTTGTGACATCACAGTCAATCAAGTACAATCCCGATAAAGTTCTAACTCGTGACAATGCCACATATGCCATACTCTCCTTGAACACAGAACTGCCAATATTCACCAAAGCACTATCTACACTTAAACCTTGCGATTTATGAATTGTCACCGCATATGCCAAGCAAACAGGAAACTGCTTACGGCGAACATATAAGTCTTTTACAAGCAAAAATCTAGCAGAAGAACGACCAATTAGCTGTACTTCCTCAATGCCATCAAATTTAATTTTTAAAAATTCAATTCCATCTCTATTTCTGTATTTCTCCAAATCAACAACATTACCCATTGATCCATTTACCAGACCTCTTTCAACATGTAAATTCCTTCTCAAAATGATTCGGCAATTTAAGCACACATTCAAAGTCTTTTCAAAACCCGCAGTTTTAGATATAGTCTTCTCTAATGAATCCAATTTAGATTTCAAATTCTCAGACAAAATAATTGTTGCTCCCATATGCTCTATTTTGTCAATAGCTTCAAGTTTCACAATCTCTTGTTTTTCTAAATTCAACATTTTGTTGTTGAAGATGGCACATTCTGCAAGAGTTGGCATCAAACATATTCCAGATTTCTTCTCGGTAATTTTCTTAAAAATATTTTCAGGCACAATGTCTTGTTCTGGATATAAATTGGAGAGTAATCGTGCATGTAAAGCTTCTTTCGCATGCTCGGTCACTTTTCCAATTCTAACATCTTGTAAAATATTCTTGTAATCTTCATCCTTCGCCTGACGCATATTTTCATGCAGTTCTGCATAATTGAAGTTTAACCATATATTGACGTTGCCAATGCTGCCTAGGCACTTCCTGGTATCTTCATGCGTGAGTATTTTGAACACAGGTTGTCCTTTCACTGGTGTCAGCTGCAGAAGATCACCGAAAACAATGATGTGTTTGCCACCAAATAACACATCATACTCTGTTTTAAGAACTTCTTGCATTCTCAAATGCACAAAGGCAGCATGAGATTTGAAACCATGCTTACTTCGTCAATGATTAGAAGTTTCATCTTCCTCAAGACTCTTGAAACTTCACAACAAGCATCTCCAGATAACTTGTGGTATTGTAATTTGTTGTCATGCTCCACTGGCAACATCAGTAGACGATGCAAAGTAATTCCTTTAATGTTATGAGCTGCCAGTCCAGTTGGAGCGGTCACAACACAAGACAGCGATGACTCAGTCCTTTCCTGCAAATAACATGAAATTGCTTTAATGAGGAAACTTTTTCCAGTTCCCGCTTCTCCACTCACGTACAATCGGACAGGCTTCAACGACGTACATGAGCACTCTTTCTTCTCATGATTTAATCCATGCTCAATTTGCTTGGTAACTTCGTCATATATTTTCCTCTGCTCAATGTTGAGTTGTCTTTCCAAGTCTTCTAAGTTAACCGCATCCTCCTGAGCATGTGCCATGGCTCTTTCTACTTCATTCATAGCAGTGGCAGCTTCATTTTCGATAACAGGTCCTCCTAGTGGATCCTGACTCAATGAAACAGTACTCTGACTGTCCTGAGAACTGTCTCTAGCAATCTCAGCTGCAATCGTTGCTTCCTGTTCGATTTCCAAAGTCAACATTTCTAGATTTTTTGGAAAAACAGAACATTCTATGGTCTCCTTGGCGGCATTGAAAGAGTCCTCGTAACAAAGAAAATCTCCAAGCAGTTCTTCTTCTGCACGCCAAGGCTTGAAAAGTTGCAAGAGTGCTAAATAGAAAAACTCTTTTTTTTCTGGAGATTCGCCACTCAATTTTCGATGGTTTACCAAGTGGCATTTTCTTTGCTTGATCAGACATCCCTCACTTCCAATTACAGCATACACTCCTTTCTCAATATCTTCTTTGATGTTCCTCTTGAATATGTAATTTTGTAGAACCTCATATAGACAAACATTCTCGAGGTGACTGCTTCGATTTGGATAATATGTATCCAACATGTTGGTCTTCAAAATGTCGGTACTGTTTGGCTCCTTTTCCGCCAAATACTCAATTTCCCGGACAGGTTTTAGAACTCGATTTCGCGTTGCAGCAAGACCAAGACTCGCCCAAACGATACTCCTAGATTTGGCATAGAGACTTGCTGAAGACAACCGGTCAGAACATTCGTAAGCTCCAATTTCTCGATGCGACAACATCTTCAAACTGAAACTGTACAACTTCTTGCTGAGGCTCTTTTCATGGGAAATATCCTCCCACATATCCTTCAATTCTGTCTTTTCTTATTTGGTGATGTAAGATGTCACATACCGAGCCACAGCCATACAGTTGTCAGCCACAAACTGTATATCCATGTTAGCATTCCACATGGACAAAATCACTGGGTTGTAGTCATTGATGTACTTGGACTCTTCGTTTCTTTTCAAATTGTATGTGTTTTTGGGTGATTTCCTCGTCACATTATGTCGCAGCGAAGACATCAAACTGTTTACTCTTCCTTTAGAAATCACCGGTCGTGGACAGTTGAAACGACATTTGGTGTAGAACTTGTCCTTGTTTCTGAATTTACGACGACAGTACTTTCCACAACGATGGCTTTGGAAACGTAGAACTTGTTCTCTTAGGCTTTTCTTCTGCTTTGCGTTTGGAACAGCACACGTAGAATACTGTTCTATGAAACTCATCACTAAGTCATCTGGATCTGTTCCAAATTTAGGTGCATCCTTGATCCACAACAGCATATGTATATGAGGAGCACCTCTTGCTTGGTACTCCTTTCTCCAGAAGAAATCCAACACCTCTCCAAGAGGTGGATTCTTCTTATTCATGATGAAAGACATCATAGCTTCAAATCTATGATTGAAGTACCTGCATACATTCACTGGATCCAAAGAGCACAGTTCTCCGGGTGTCTTGAATTCAATCTTTTCAATGTTACCATTTGCCTCTCGTAGAAATTAAAGTAAGTCTTCCCAGCTATACTCGGCACAGCTGAGAGCTAGGAACCCTGTCGGAGTTCCTAAGTTCCTCAGCATACATTTTAAATCACCATGACGACGGTACCAGTACTCATTAGTACCACGCTGACACGCCATCAGATTAATCAGGTGAGAATCCAAAATACTGTCTTGGACATTGACTTTATCCATAAAGTCCCTTGCCGAGATGTTTCGCATCTGTATACCACTTTTCAAGATGTGGTTCACTGCATATGACAGTCCTGACAGATCGCTTTCAAACAGGAGATGAAACAAATAGGGAATGCATTGTCGAAATCTAGCATCTTCTGCATACAATCGTAAAGTCCGGTATTCTGAAGCAGGAATTTGAACAGGTCGCTCATCATATCTTCCTCCTCGACCAGTGGGAAATAGCTGTGGGAAACATCGAGCTTCCAAACTTTCCTCCCAAACACTAATGGGACTCCCTTTGGCTTGTTTCATTTGAAACAACTCAATAGCATTCCCCATAACTTCCTTGGAATGCAAAGGATGAACACTATAATGTTCATATATTTCTTCCTTTTTAGAGGCTTCTACTTTTTCAATTTGACCAGGACACAAATCGCTATCCTCTTCCTCACTTACTACCTCTTCTGCAACATATACATTCTTATAGTACTTATTATTTTTTTTTAAATACAATGTTGCCTTTTTGACTTTCCTAACATCCACTAAATCTTGCCATATTTTCTTACTCATTGTTGGAACACCATTAACTATGATAACTAGAGGTTCCTCTTCCACTTTCTCTATTCCAATTGTGTTAATGTTTTTGTTCAAATCTAGAGGCAAATAAACAACTCTTCCCTTTAATCCTCTCTGTAAATCTGATGTAGGCAACTTCCCTGTCTTTGGCTCCATTCTTACAATAGCCTGAAAGGGATGGATACTTTGAATCAAAATAGATTCATAAGTATTTAAATCCTTCAATTCAGAAGGAATCTCAACCAATTCCAGATTATTATGAACCGCCCTAGCAGGCATCTGGTTTTGGTTTAATTTGTTACAACAATAAGTACACACACGTTGATCCGATCCCAAATCAAAACAATTTTCTACCATCAAGTATGTTGCGAAATCCTTCCATTCACTATTATTTTCCCTTTCACTTTCTGCATATAAATCCACTAACTTAGTCTGATTCTTATAATAAGTGCGTCGACAACACACACAACTGAAATTAGGCCTCTCACTTGATTTCACCTGAAACGTGGCAATTTCCTTCTGAAAATTATCTGTACTGGAAACCTGTACATTATCTTCAACATTACCCTCTTCTTCTGGGTCAATTTGAACATTCTCCTCTTTACTTCCAAAGTAACAAAACTCAATTTCTTCACAAATATTCTTCACATCTATTTCAGAACCATGGAAAAGAGCAGCACATAATTGTTTAAGCATAATTGCTGGACTCTTAGCGTAATACAACATTCTAACTAATTTCCTCACTTTATTATGATGCACTGCTAGCATCCTAAAATGATGAAAAACACTCTGGCATACTCTCCTGGAAAGACAAGCCAGTGAATGACCATGTAAACTTGTCACTTCTCTCACTCTGCAAGGATCTAATTCTTGCAACAACTTCATTTTCTGCTTCAAACTTTTCTTATTAAATGTCCGTACAAAATCACAAAGCAAATCGATTGAATCCTGTCGCACACTGCAAATACTACTACAGTTCCAGGTGTACACAGGACCCTTTGGATGTCTTCCTAAAACCTCATTACCTAACACCTCTTCTGTCTCTGTTGTCACAAGTTTTTCTTTTTCAACTGGACATCCATCTTTCACTTCATAAGCTCGACCACTGGTGTCAACTGCATGCACCAAATCATTATCCTGGAAATAACTCTCCTCATTAAAAAATGCCTCAGAACTTGAACTATGCATCCAGTCTCCAGAGAAAACATCACAAAAATTACTACGATTAATTATTCTCTTCCATCTACTATTTGTTTTGAAATCATAAATTACCTTGTTTACCTTCCTAATTCTGTTGATTATCAAAATAAATAACTTTCGTTTAATTTCAAATGCCTGATCAATAACTTTCTCAACTTTTTTTTTTTCTTTTATAAAAAACCACTTTCTGTTGACCTTTGTTAATATTTTTTAACAAATTGCCAATTATCCTGTTGCGGAACATTCGTTTACGAATGTCCCTAAGCTGTTCTTTCCTTCTGCTATCATGCACAGAGTTATCTCTTGCTCTAGAAGTAACATTTTTGATTGGCCCTTCCTTTCCATTTAAATTGCTTCTCTTTTTCTGGACTGAAACATTTTCTGTAGAAATACTTTTTTTACTACAAATTTTTCTTATGAATGATTTTGTGGTCTTACCCGGTGCTTTCTTGGTGACTTGACAAGTTTTTTTTGTAGAGGACTGCTGCAGTAATTGATGGACCTGCTGTCTTTGACGTCTTGTAGCCTTTCTAATTCGATTCTTAGTTGGCATTTTCAAATTTTGAAATAATCTGCAGTTGAATCTGTGCTAAAATATAATAAAAAATGTTATTAATCACTATTACCAAACAGTAAATCAATAACAGTCATCAAAAACTTAACACCCTGCTTGTTATTTTAACATAGAATAATTTTTAGTGCATTGGCAAATTTAGAAATCACAAATAGTAGCAAATAAATTAAATGCTTCTACATTTTACCTGTGTTGTTTTATATGTGAATCTGAACTAATTTTACGAGCATATTTGATTATTTTAATAAAGACACTACACACAAACTATTTTTTAACTTTTGTTTAATTTTAAATGAAACGGTTTACATTTTTACTACATAGGCTCAAGCAGATCAGCTTCCCACCCTATATCATACAATTCTGACAAATCAGCATTCTCATCATATTCTTCATCATCCTCAGGATTTAAATGATCTAAGGGATCTACTTCCACTGACGTTTCAATGACAAGTTCAACGATAAGATCGAGATCAACCGATTGCTCATTATCACTCATGCTTGATGTTGTCGTAATCTTTAAAAAAAGAGAACAACAATGAGATGTTGCATACAAAGACACAAATCTCAGAGACTAGAATAGTAAAATTGTTTAACAAGAGTATAATTTTGCAGCTATTATTTAGCCATGTCCAACGATGCTGAAGAGGTGAGGCCTATGTCTAAGTCTTTAGTAAACAGGACTCATCTCTTCTTAACCTAGGATAAGCCTCACCGACTCTGTGTCCCCTGCACATACTTAAATGTATAGGGACAGATTTATATTAACTGGCACATCCCCAGGAATGCACCAGTTAACGTGCACCACTGCTCTGCTACTCATGGTGTGGCACATTTACATTGTGGAACACCATTGAATAAAACCAGCACAGATGCGTCACGCATCAGTGCCGCAAAAGCAACACATTGCACAAGTCACATCGTAAACACGACATGTCTACTGCAATGCACAGGAGGAAGCCACACATTGCATGGTGCTTCACTCCTTATGCCTGTTTCAAACAGCCATAAGGATTTGATTCAGGAATGCTATAAAGCTGACTCAGTGAAATCTTCTAAATTTCACTGTGTTACTTTTACAGGGCTTTCATGCAAATGAATGCCCACCCTGCAACAAAACACCTAAATGAAACCTGACGCAAGTTTCATGTGGCACAGGACTTTACAGCATGACACATCTGTCTAGATACATCAAGTTGAAAATATGTCGCCACATAGCAAATCTTTTGCACCACCGCTGCAGAGTACAGAGGAGATAATACATGTGAAGGCCTACCAATGAAGTAAGTCATGTCCACTTCTTGAACAAAGGCCAGAGCTCTTTTGTGTCCGTGGACAGACCTAAACTTCATCTGCACAATGTTATTCATAAACTTAGGAAACACAGGTGATGTAATTGAAAAATGTGGAGTTTCTTTTCCTCATTGCACAATCACATCACCTGTGTTTCCTCAGTGACTTAAAATGCCCTAAGACTCATGAAAGTGTTTTTTTTAAGCTTTTGCACCATTTTTGGATCACTTTTAACATGGCTATGTAAGTCAAATAATCAAAATCTAAATTTGCCAAGCACAGATGGAAGCATATTTACAAGGAACGTGCACCACGGGGAAAGGTCTTAAATTAAAATGGGAAAAATAACATCACAGACACTTAAATGCCTTATAAATATGCCCCAAACAACCTATGAAGCTGTAGCAGTACATATCCAGAAATGTAATTGATTTAAAAAAAAACTTTTTTAAACACAACATATAAATCAATTGTATACCTACATTCAAGAGGAAATGACTTAAAATGTCCTTAAGACACATGAAAGGGGGTTTGCATTGCCCTTGCACCATTTTTTGGGACACTTTTAACATGGCTATGTAACTCAGAGAATCAAAATCTAAATTTGCCAAGCACAGGTGGGAGTATATTTACAAGGAACAAGCCCCACTGCGAAAGCTCTTCATCTGCACAATGTTATTCATAAACTTAGGAAACACAGGTGATGTAATTGAAAAATGTGGAGTTTCTTTTCCTCATTGCACAATCACATCACCTGTGTTTCCTCAGTGACTTAAAATGCCCTAAGACTCATGAAAGTGTTTTTTAAAGCCTTTGCACCATTTTTGGATCACTTTTAACATGGCTATGTAAGTCAAATAATCAAAATCTAAATTTGCCAAGCACAGATGGAAGCATATTTACAAGGAACGTGCACCACGGGGAAAGGTCTTAAATTAAAATGGGAAAAATAACATCAGAGACACTTAAATGCCTTATAAATATGCCCCAAACAACCTATGAAGCTCTAGCAGTACATATCCAGAAATGTAATTGATTTAAAAAAAAATTATTTTAAACACAACATATAAATCAATTGTATACCTACATTCAAGAGGAAATGACTTAAAATGTCCTTAAGACACATGAAAGGGGTTTTTGATTGCCCTTGCACCATTTTTTGGGACACTTTTAACATGGCTATGTAACTCAAAGAATCAAAATCTAAATTTGCCAAGCACAGGTGGGAGCATATTTACAAGGAACAAGCCCCACAGCGAAAGCTCTTAACTTAAAATGGGAAAAATAACATCAGAGATACTCAAATGCCTTATAAAGAAACAGACACCATTTTTTCCTTGTGATAAATTTTAAAAGCATTCCTTTTCATCAAAAACGATTTTCAAGTAATAATTTGAAAACACTGCACAGCTCCTATGTACAAAAACACCCTGACAGTGCTAATACTTCACATTATTTTCAATTACAATTTCTCAAAGAAACAACATCTATTTGTAAAACACTTTAGACAAAGCAACATTTTAAAAACACAGCTTTCTTCATAATTTTGTCTTTAAAGCATAATATAGTCTATCTAAATTAAATAAATCTTTTCTCACCTTAGCAAATACTTTATGAGTTTCAAAACAGTCTCAGAAATACACCAAAATGTCTTCAGCAGAACAAAGAGTATGCACTCCAGAGGCTGCAGCTATAGAAAGCACAGAACTGCTGATATTCATCACACATATCTCTCATGTCAGCCAATCAAAACTCTTCCCTCACTTTTTTCAAATCAAAATCCTTCCCCCCTCTGCCCTCTCTGCCTTTTTTGCATAGCAACCACCTCCTGAAAGACCTCTGGTGTTTGCAAGTTCACACAACAATGTTTCAATTGAACTCTGAACTCTCAGTGCACCTGCGTATCCAGTGCAATCTTTCATTAAATGTTTTTTCCTTGACCATTCAAATTACATCTTTCAAAGAACACATCCATGCACCCTAACTTTTTGTTTTCAGAAATGGAAATCCACCAATCACTGCTAGTGAATCATTAGCACTGAAACTCCACAGTTTTTTTTTCTTTACAAACTCCTACTGTTTTATCTGCCATTTCATTACCACACTTCATCTGACTGCAGCAGAAACTTCTCTCACCATGTTTACTGTCTGGATTGTTGGACATAGTTACATCTACTGGGCTCAAAGGTATGCTGAGAACAGAAATTTACCTAACCTCAATTTACAAGATGTGGAAATTAAGTGGTTTGGCCACAGAGGATTAAAATGTCACCAATTGATACCATTGGTGAAAACCTTTATGCGTTTGCCAAAACCTGACCTGTTAATTGTGCACTGTGGAGGTAATGATTTGGGCACTTTGTCTGGGGTAGGTGTAGAAATGCTTTTAAAGGACACCTTTGAACAATTAATGGCACTTTTTCCTCAAACTGTCTTGGTATATTCAAATATATGCCAAAGACAGAAATGGAGGTGGTCGAACCAATTTTGTCCACAAATTGAGAAGTCGAGGAAGCATGTAAACAAATCTGTTTCAGCTTACATGAGAGACCATGGAATGGGCTACATGTACAACAATAACTTGCGTTTTTGCATGCAAGATATCTATAGAGGAGATGGAGTTCACTTCTCAGATGAGGGCAACAGAATTTTCATTTTGAATTTAAGACTGTGCATTGGTACCTACTTATAAGTACCTAAATGTACCATAAACCCAAAAGCTCTTCTCAGAGCTACCCTACATCTAATCACTCACAATTATTATTTTTCTCTAACTTTTTTCACTAATTTTCAACAAACTACGCTCCCCGGAACGCGACCCGGTACGCGAACCGGAAGCTAACCGCGCGAAATTTCTTTAAAAAAATTTTTTTCCCGCACATATGGGCCTCCTCAGCCACCCTCAGAAAACCTAGGGGGTCAAAATACGTCTACCGTGCCCCCTTCTACCCATTCTCTTAATTCGACTGAAACACAAAATGGTGGACTCCCGTAACGCTGCTGGTTCGCGTACCGGGGCGCTTCCCGGAAAGCGCTCCATTAAAAAAGGTGGGAAAGTAATTTACAAAAAAACGACTGGAAACACTTTCACCAAATATAGATTAGCTGATACTACACACCAATCCCTACCATTTTCATAAATTTATTTGGAAATCCATTTAGCCATTTAGCCTGTGGACCTCTGTAAATACCCTGAGGTAAATTACTTCACAAAACACATCTGAAGTGTTGGAATTGACAACCAATGAAAATGTTACTTTCGTTTTCAAATTTTTTTTACCTGACATTTGAATGCGACCGCCAGTAGGTAATATATATATATACACACACACATATATATAGAGAGAGAGCGACATATATGGTTTTCACATATATGGTATGCGTTTCTGGGGATATTCATGTGCTTATGATTTTGATGAGGCTGCCCCCTGGAAGAGAACTAGGATTACAGGTAAGTAACTAATCCTTCAGTGGGACCAGGGCCCACTGCCCCCCATTTATGTATGCCTTTTATTACTCAATCAAGAGGTAGTGGGCCCAGCTGTTTTGTTTACATTAGAGCACTAAGAATAGGGTACTTTTACTGCACCACTGGTGTTGACGAGCAGACCGTCACCGAGGCACTGTCCCAGTGTTTGAACGAAAATAAGGGCCATTGCTGACAACCCCTATCCAGGCGGTCCCGCTATGAATTCATTATTTTCACCAAACTGCCTTGCTACAACCTGTATGGAACCAGGAAGACAAAGTGCAGGCGTGGTAGGGTTTCCTACTTCTTTATACACCGCACTGCCTAGATTACCTCAACAATGTACTGTGCTGTGCAGGTGGTAGCCACAAAAATACAATGCACTAGAGTAGATCTACCTACCAATCGATGCAGTGTTATGAGACCCTGTTTAGACTGAAGTAATTACTTTTTATCCTCATTAGTTCTTGCCCGCACCAGTGAATTAGAAGAAAAAATAATTTATATAAACGGCAATTTTGCTAAAAAATATTGTTCATGCTGGTTCTCACTTCTCATGTAAAACCTGCATCTCATCTTCAGGGGCTCTCATCTTTGGAGTAAGAGACGCTCATTTCTTGTGCATGTTTGGCACCCTGGGATACAGGAGAAGGCTAAGAGCAAGCTTTATTTCCAAATCTGTGTTAATAGACTTCTGTGCAATATAGGGTACATGAATGACGTCAGCTACATTTTTTACGTACTGGCTCTAATTGGCCTAGTGTAGATCAATCAAAAATTATTCCCGGGAACACCATTAAAAAATTAAATACATTTATATGAGCAGCGCATAGTTATACCATCCATTTGTTACTGTTTTCCATGTCCGTAAGTGCCGCACTTGAATAAGATAGAGCTTTCAAGTTTTCGAGGTCCATGCCTGAGCACTTTCTCCAGTCTGTGTTTTTGGTAAGCTTTGTGGGACTTGCAGTCCGGATTTTGCAATAATAGCAGAAATAGTTCCAGGATGCCAAATTAAAATCTGACTTGGATGAGCTACTCGCTCATAAACCCTAGAAACGTGAGAGCGCTAATCATAATTTGATAAAATCCTCTATTCTTTTTAAACATGCTGATTCTGCCCCTGTGTGCTTTAATGAGGATTTAGAAGTAGCCTGACTAGCTCAAATTCATTTGAAATGGTTTTGTAATGTGTTTGCTGCATTAGATTTATATTTCAAAGTGAAACAAGCATTAAAAATGCAATAGGTCTCGCCTTTCATTAAGTTAAAGCAATTTGCTTTGCAATACAATACAATACCATTAGCAAAGCAAATGGCTTTAACTTAATCAAAGGCGAGACCCATTGGATTTTCAATGCTTGTTTCTTCTGAAAGTACTATTTGAGACATGATAGAGAGGGCTTGCGCTGTATGATTTGCTTATGCTTGCTGGGCTTAACGCAATGGTAATATATATCTTTGATTTAAAGTGGTGGATTCATCTAAATCCGTGATATCAAGATCTAGTTAATTTGTTTAATTGTCTACTAAATATTAAGTTGCGTACTGTGAGGTACTACAGGCACATCAGAATGGGGACATATTATCAAACTGTTGTGTGGATGCACTAACCTCGATCTTTGTTCATTTATTTTCCGTGGCATGGAGTAAATTCATTTGATCGAAGTAAGCTCCTGCAGTGTAGTGTTGCGTTCTAGTTGTCGCGCACTAAGTCATCGCGTAGTGCACGCGGCCATTTTGATCGGCATTCAAGTGCCGATAATTGAGCGCTCCGGTGTTACCCCCCGGCGCTCTCTTGCAGGAACAGAATAAATAATACATAAATACTACCTCTGCCTGGTGTGCTTAATTAGAGGTCCTTGCATCATTACAGTGGCGACGAGGCTGGGCCCTGAAACTACAAAAGGAGACACCAGGACCCACCAGACAAGAGCTAAAAAAAAAGAGGAAGACACCACGAGGAGCAGAGACTCCAGGGGCAGGACATGCAGCAAGAGAGCCTGGCAGAGGAAGTCACCTACACCCGGATTTTCGTCCAAATATCAGAGGACGGCGTGAATAGAATAAGCTGGATCAAGTGATGTGCCGTAAGGTTATTGGTACGTATTCGTATTTAAAAGTACATACAGGAGTGTCCGTCAGGCAAAGACATACTGAACAGACTCTGAACAGTATGTTCGTTTAACATATGTAGGCATCGGGTGTACCGGAGTCTACCAGACACTCGGCGCAGATTGAAAGACGCAGTAACGATAGCAGGACAACTTAGATACGAGCCTCCCCATTTTTAAAGTAAGTGGCATTCTTATCTATTCCATGCCGGTTGGGCAGGGAGAGTTGCATTTATTTATATCCTCTCCTCCTTAATTACAGAATTTGTGGCCTAAATTTCATTGGTTCCATAACAACAACAAATACGACATTTAACTGGTCTCAACATTGAAGAGAAGGACCAATATCCGCCTAACTAAAGTAAGCCTGTTAGTTACTAAAATGAATAAATCTCTATCTAGTGACACGGTATTAAATAAGTACACAACTTGCTTCACTATACTATCTCTCCAGTTAATATAATTAACTGTATGCATTCATTTTTTTAGAAAGAATAAAATACATGTTTTTTAATTCGTCTGTCCTGAGGAAGGTGCCACAACACTACAAAAACACCGAAACGCGTCGACTAAGGACTTTTATTGTTTGTATATTTATGTAATATGTTTATTAATTGATTTGTGATTTATGGCAAATTTTGATCAAAGTATAAGTATCAGTGACTCTGTGGTAGTAACCGAAAAGAGGAATTGTTAGATTGTTTATTATATTATGTACCAGAGCACATGATCACGATCACGTTATATAATGAATGCATGACCTGAATGTTTTTAACCAATATGAAAATAATCTTTTAAGTAAATAAAATCTGAGAGACAAAAGTAAATTTAGTGTTGTGTAGCAATAATTATCAGTGTCACATTTGAATTCAAAGTAAAAATGATTTGTGTGTAGGCCTTTTGGTCACCAACTAGAAATATAATAACACAGAAAGGTAACTTCTTTGTTTACACAGAGGAAGTCACCCATACAGGCAAGCACCCATAGCAGTGGCCAGAGCAGTGGCAACTAAGATAAGGGGGCAGGAATACCACCAAGAACAAAGAGGGAGGAGGGCAGCCCCGCCCCAAGCAGAGCTGACAAAGAACCCGAGGGGGAGGAATGAGCAAAACCAGGCACGTCCAGACACCATAGAAGCGCGCCATTGAGGGAGGCAGGTACACGGCGCGACCTACCAACACAAGAGTAAACGAGTGAAGCAGAGGGAACCAATGCCCCAACAGGAGTGCTGTCACCCACTAAAGAGCCGACTAGAGATCTAGGGCCCTGGATGAACAAGCGCAGCACAGAGAGGAGGGTGCCTTGGAGCCCCAGCCGGACCGAACGCACAGCAGAAGTGCAAGCACGCCAGGCAGTCCCAGGGGAGAAGAAGCAGCGCCAGAAAGACGTGCCGAAATGTGTGCGCAAGCGTCCTCACTCACAACTCCTATTCCATACCTACCCAAACCTGGCGAACCCTTGATGAAGTGGGAGGATTGGAGAGAGTACTTCATGAACTATTTAGAAACCCTGGACGATGAAAGCGGGAAAGCCTTCCCCGCAAGAGGAGGAAGAGAATATTGCTGCACAACTTAGGCCCAGAAGGGATCAGGGTCTTCCAGAATTTAGTCCCCACTCCGAGACAAGCTGCGGATGACGATGTATTTCGGCACGCGATAGAGGACCTAAACAACCACTATAGACCAGAGCAGTGTGCACGTCTGTAGACAGATGCAATTTCCAACAAAGGAAACAAGCGATGAGTGAACCTATAGACGACTATGTGGCAGCATTAAGAAAACTAGCGATCACGTGCAAATTTGGCGCCCTGCATGATGAGTTTATAAAAGACCAAATTGTCATACATACGACAAACACTGCAATCCAAGACAAACTATGGGTGCATGGAGACGCTACCCTGAAGGAAGTCATTGCCATGGTGAAAAAGGCAGAACTTTCCAAACAATGCGCAGATGCAGCAAAGAGAGAGTCCACCTTGAGGCCCATGATCAATAAAGTTGACGAGGCAGAACCACCGGAGAGAGGCAAGGCCATGGCAGCGGAAGGGAAGGCGCAAAACAAATGGACTACAAGACCCACGCAGCAAAAGAGACCGAACAAAGAAGGCACAAACACATGCTACAGATGCGAAAGCCCGTCCCACACGGCATACGACAAATGCTGCCCTGCGTTCCGAGCAAAATGCATGTATTGCGGAAATGTAGGACACTTTGAAAAAGTGTGTAGCTGCAAGATGAAGAGACCAACAGTGAAATATGTGACGCAAGACCCGGGAGATGAAGTCGAAAGAGGACCGGACGAAGAGGACAATGTACTGTGCGTCGAAGAACAGGTGCTAGGCATCGACTGCAGACGCTCCAAGAAACCACAATGTGACATGGTTATAGGAGGGGTACCGATAAAGATGGTAGCGGATTCGTGCTCCCCGTACACCATCTTACAAAGAACTGTGTGGAGCGGAAGCTTCGACCCCACCCTGGGATCGCACCTGGAACCCCCAGACATACGTCCGGTTATGTTCACAGGAGAACCCATTCCAATGGTTGTATATTGAGTCCTGAAGTTCGAGTTCAAAGATCGCAGTGCAGAGTGCAAGCTATATGTGGCAGAAAAGGGTCCGTCTGTCCTGGGTTGGATGGATCAAGGCGACTTGGGCATGCAATTGAACCCAGGAGGGGACACGCAAGTATTGATGACCAGCACAGAGCATCAACCGAACTTCAAAAGGATGAAAAGAGAGTTTCCCACAGTGTTCAGAGGAACAGTGGGTAAATTTACGAAATTCATGCATAGAATAAACCTCAGGGAGAACACCACGTCGGTTTCCCACAAAGTAAGGAATATACCCATAGCGGTCAAGGATGCGGTACAACAAGAGTTGCAGAGACTGGAAGACAACGGGATCATTGAACCAATAAACCGCTAAGCATGGGTGAATTTTGCGAATTCGCGATCCGCAAAATCCACAAATTTGTGGATTCATGGATTTTGCAGATTGTGTGGGTAAAGGTCGGGCGGGAAAACGGTGCACATCGCTAGTGTGAGGGGCAGGGCCAAACGGGCGAGGCTTATATGCGAGTTCACATGCCTCTTGTGTGTATAAAAGGACAGGCACCGATCAGAGAAGCTTGTGGTCACAGGAACTGCACAGGGATTGAGCTCGTGAAAGTCAATAATGCAAAGGCCTCCATCAAGCATCATAGCTATTTTTCGAGGATAGATATGGGGAGAACGCACACCTGCCCAGCCTCGACAAAACTCACATTTTTGGGGGGCTGATTAACTTTGCCATCACACCGAAGAGCACCGGGGTCCCTCGAGTGAGCTGTCCTTCATAGTGGGTAAAGGGCTGGAAAACGGTGCACATCGCTAGTGTGAGGTGCAGGGCCAAACGGGCGAGCCTTATATGCGAGTTCACATGCCTCTTGTGTGCATAAAAGGACAGGCACGGATCAGAGAAGCTCATGGACACAGGAACTGCACAGGGATTGAGCTCGTGAAAGTCAATAATGCAAAGGCCTCCATCAAGCATCATAGCTAATTTTCGACTATAGATATGGGGAAAACGCACACCTGCGCAACCTCGACAAAACTCACATTTTTGTCCTGTAACTATTTTAGGATGGCGCCGGCAAGCTGCCAGCGCCATCCTAAAATAGTTACTAAATTAGCTTCATCAGGAAGCACTGATAAAATAAAGCAGGTGCTCGAGCACCTGCTTTATTTTATCTATTAGTGCTTCCTGTTGAAGCTAACTCAGTAACTATTTTAGGATGGCGCTGGCAGCTTGCCGGCGCCATCCTAAAATAGTTACAAGTTCGACAGGCTTGAACTTTTGCCCCCCAAATCTGCCGCTCGCGGATTTTCAGTAAATTCGCGGGAGTTCGCGGATTTACCGAAAATCCGCGAAATCAGCGAGCGGAACGGATTTTGCGCTCATGTCTATAAACCGCTCAGAGTGGCTAGTTCAGTTGTTGATGGCGGTAAAACCCAATAGTAGGGTCTGTCTAAGTGTGGACTTACATGAACTGAACAAGAGCATTATCGTAGAGAAATTTCCGTTACCACAGATAGAAATGCTGGCAAAAACAAAGGGGATAAAGTGGTTTTCCACCATTGATCTCACTTAGGCTTATCACCAGATAGCCCTACACCCGACGAGCCAGAAACTGACATCCTTTATAACACCCTTCGGATGCTATCAGTTCCGCAGGATGCCCTTCGGCCTAGCGTCAGCAGCAGCAGGGTTCCAAAAACGTATGCACAGACTGTTCAGAGACATAGAGGGAGTGCAGTACTTCCAAGACAACATTTTGGTGATGGGCAAGGACCATACCGACCATGACAAAAAGGTGACGAAGGTGCTGCAAATCTTGGAAGAAAATGGACTGACGGCTGAATGGGAAAAGTGCCGGTTTGGGATGACAACAGTCACCTACCTCGGTCACGAGATCGGGGAACATGGCATTACACCCAAACTAGCAAACGTAAAGGCGATATGCGAAGCACCAGCACCGAAGAACAAAGAGGAAGTGAGGTCATTCTTGGGGATGGCCAAATACTACAGTAAGCTTGTGCAGCACTTTGCCACCAAGACACACCACCTGAGACAGCTCATACGGGACAAGACAACATTTACTTGGACAGATGAGGCGCAAGGAGACTTCCAGAAAATCAAGGAAGACATCAGCAACGCTGTACCTCTTCAAGGATATGATCCACAGGGGCAATCCATATTAACCACGGATGTAAGCGAAAAGGGACTAGGAGCAGTCCTTATGCAGGAAAGGAAGAATGGAGAGTTGGCGACCCTAAGTTTTGCGTCCAGGTCCCCATCACCAACAGAACAAAAGTTCAGTGTAATAGAAAAAGAAATGCTGGCAGTAGTGTGGGCCATGGGGAAATTTCGCCAATTCTTATGGGGCACGAGGTTCCAGCTCAAGACAGACCATAAGCCCCTGGTCAAAGTACTCACATCATGTGGCCACGCTAGCGCTACACCCCGCATCGCCAAGATGACTCTGAAGCTGTTAGACTACAGATATGATGTGGAGTACATCCCGGGGACGAGGAATAAGGTAGCCGATTATCTCAACAGAGCCTCATCGATGGAGGAAGCGCCGGACCGAACAGACGAAGACGAAGTCCATGTGGCTTTTGCAGAAGACCCGGAGGAAGTGATAAGCGGTCAAGAATGGGAACAAGCCTATGAAAATGATCCTGACATCAATGACGTTAAGGACTTCCTGTTACATGCATGGCCCGAAAGAAGACAGCTCAGGCAGCACTCAGGAAATTCTTTGAGGTGCGCGAGGAGTTATCCATTGGAGATCACAGGACATTCCTGTTTAGAGGGAACAAAGTGGTTTCCCCAACGACGCTGATACCTCATCTGCTAGCCGTATTGCATGAAGGTCACCTAGGTATTGTAAAAACGAAGATGAGAACCAAACAGATGTACTGGTGGCCGGGAATGGACATCCAAATTGAAAGGCATGTCAGGGAATGTGACCATTGCCAGCGAGCTGACAAGTCTCAAACCCTTTTAAGGCCATCACTAGGGAAATTCGACAACCCTGCGAACCCTTGAGAAGAAGTGTCTATAGACATTCTGGAACCAATACTGGATACACAGGGAGCCCCGAAGTATGTGTGTGTTCTCATCGACCAGTATTCAAAGTGGCCGGAAATAGACAGTCAGGAGGAGATGGACACTGAGACAGTCCTCAGATTTCTAACAGCCACTTTCCTCAGAGAAGGCATACCCCGCTCCATCCTGAGTGACAATGGGCCCCAATTCACTTCAGAAAAATGGTACAAATACATGGAGCGGAATGGGATCAAGATGAAACACACATCCATATACCACCCGGCCAGCAATGGTCTAGCCGAAAGGTTTAACCGGGTCATAATGGGTTCCATACAAGCCGCCATTGCAATGGGCAAGGATTGGGAAAAAGAAGTACAGAGTATGTTGTGGGCCTACCGAATTACACCAACCCGCATAGGGTATGGTCCATTTCAGATCCTAAGAGGGCGAAACCCTTTCACTAAGGACAATCTGGCGTGGAAAGAAAAGACCGTCACGAGTAAGTGGTCACCAGCAGTAGTTCAGCACAACTTGGAGAGAGCACAAAGAATATACACCGAGCACTACAACGAGAGACACAATGTGAAAGAGACCTCTCTAGAAAGAGGAGAGTGGGTCAGAGTCAAACTTGCCCAGTTGAGAAAGAAAGGGGACAGCAAGTACAGCCAGCCCATGCAGGTAGAAGAGGTGTACGACAGAGCAGCATTACTCAGTGATGGAAATGTCTGGTCACAGGACCGCATGTCCAAATGCAATAAGATGTTGCAGTGGGCCAATGAAGAAAGAGCAAAGGCACAACAAGGCCCGGACTCTTCTACTGACCGGAGCTGAATGAAGAGGAGCTGAGTTTGAAGATGGAGACAATCTCATTGCAGGGGAACTTTAGGAGGTGGTTGGTGAGACTATGGAAAGGTAGAGTCCCAAGGGAACTGGAAGGGGACCTGTGAGCCGGGCAGAAAACAACTTGGGGTGTTCCGTCTCTAATCCGGTAAGACGTACGCGGGCTGGGAGAACTATAGTGAGGCCTGCCAAATACAGAGACTATGAATTTGGGGAAGCGAAATAATTGTGTCCCCAGATAGAGACTGTTTGTTTGTCATTGTTATATAAAGAAATGAGATATGTAGTGTTGCGTTCTAGTTGTCGCGCACTATGTCATCGCGTAGTGCGCAGCGGCCATTTTGATCGGCATTCAAATGCCGATAATTGATCGCTCCGGTGTTACCCCCGGCGCTCTCTTGCAGGAACAGAATAAATAATACATAAAGACTACCTCTGCCTGGTGTGCTTAATTAGAGGTCCTTGCATCATTACATGCAGGTCGAATGTTTGTTGCTGTGAGATTGAAAGTGCCGTAAAAAGCACAATCTGCACGTTTGAACTGGTATTTTATTTTCCATTTAGGCAAAGCAGACAATAGTTGTTCAAGTAAGTTTTGCTGTTGTAACTGTGCTATGCTGTTGTGTCATCAGGTAAGAGCCATTGGTGTTGAGAACCACTCCTTGATTGGTTCAACTTTGCAATGGTTGAGCTGAGTTTGGCTGAAAAGTCGTTGAGGCTGAGTTGTAATTGCTATAGAAATCTGCTTATGGATTGGTTGACTCTAGTGCTTACGCACACGCAAGAAAACATGTAGAATGCTTCTATCAAAGTTGTCACTCGAAGGCTCGCTTGGCAGAGAGATGGCAACACAAAAAGTGTTATATACATGTATGAGGCATAAACAATAGTGTAAGTAGACTGTAAATGATGAGGATATGGAATTCCCTTTACATGGGACCTTTCATATAAACAGGTTTGTAAATCTGAGTCAGCCCTCGACAAATCTATTCGCCCATTCACTAAAGTGGTCAGATTTTATGAGGGTAAGCTATATTTAAGGACTATTTGCCCCATTTGGTTAGCTGACAAACAATAAGTGTTGCATTCACTCACAAAGTGAAGGAGCATTAAATATGCATTTAATTCTTGTTTTTAGTTGGCCCTGTTGGGACTCGATAACATACTTCACGTCCAGTATTGCAGTTCAATTCCTACTGATTTCCTTAGATCACTCAGGTGGCCTTTAAGGTGTGGAGGGTTGCCTTTAAGGTGTGGAGGGCAGCCTTCTGCTGGCTGAAATGGGATCACAGACTTACCGCAGAAACCCCGCTCTGAGTGGGCAAATGGTTGTCTCAAGTGTCCACTCTGGAGGGATTTAGAGGGTTTAACTCTATCGGACTGTGACGTTTTGTGAACGTTTGGGGTGGCCAGCACTTGAATTCCTTCCAGGAGCTCCAGACAGCATTTCAAATAACATCTTCCCAGTTTTACAACTACCTGCAACTTTGCCACACCCTGCGTGCCCCTAGTGATATACTCCAGGATCTCCCCAAATGTAGTCACCTGGAAAGTAAAATCCTCTTGGGTGCCCTGGTCAGGGGTGGGATATTCCAATTTACATATCCCTTGTGATACAACCACCAGCCTCTTTGCTTCCCCTGAAAAAGCAGTGGGAAAGTTGGGTGGGTCCTTTGGACAAAATGGACTGGCGTGAAGCTTGCATGGCTCATACTTTTGCTATTTCCGGCAAACTACGCCACATTCAATTAAAATACTTCCTCTAGGCCTACATTACCCCTCTTCGTTTGTGGAGGGCAGGTCTGAAAGACTCCCAGCATGCCGTTGTTATAAAAACCCAACTGGGGATTTCTTCCATGTTACGTGGCAATACTGTATGATACAGATATTTTGGTCCTCTGTTTTAACTGTGTTGTCTGCTGTGGTGGTATGACTATTTATGTGGATCCGAAAATTGCTCTGCTTGGGATCGTGGACGAGTTGGGTGGGCGTAGGTGGGACAGGACCTTGGTGGGACAGGACCTTGGTGGGACAAACTCCTAGCTAAATGTGACATTGCTCGCAATTGGACTTCCCCGGTGGCCCCCTCAATAGAGATGCGGACTAAAGGGATGGATTGGTGTGGTAAAATGGAGACATCAATCTATAAAGCTAGAAGCTTCCCTCGTAAATATGACAAATTATAGAAGAAATGGTGGCACTATCATGGATTGGTGGGTTAGCCACCATCAGTACAAATTATTTTCTAAGTGGGGAGGTTGTTTTGTGTGACTTGCTCCAACTGTACCTGATGTTAGTGAAGCGATTGATATTGCTTTTTGTACTGTACAAGGCAAATGGTTTGTAGTTAACCTATAAAATGTTTCTAAATAAAGCTTGTTTTTATCGTGTTATATTAATCCTGTCGCAGAGAGAGAGGTCAAAATTCAGTTTTCATCTACATTTACTTTTCTTTCTCTGACTGTAAAGTTCGATCATTTTGTATAGTGAACTGTCTGACAAACGTGTTGTACAAAAACTTTGAAATGAAAGGCTGTGGGATGTCATGTTTTATTCTAACACACATTTAAGTAGCTAAAATATAATATTATTAATAGTGATTTATAAAGCACCTGGTTACACCATACAGTATGTCCCTGCGCTGAGACCTGACCTATCCAAACTACAGAAAAAAATCTAGATCAGAAATGCACCGACAGACACTAAGGAGAGCTAAACAGCCAGGTTTTAAGTTTGTTCCTAAATATAATTCCAAAAGATTCTGCTCTTAACTGTTCCGGGAGTGAATTCCAAACATTGCCAGCTAGAAAGGAGGAGGGGGTGTGCCGTCAATCTGGCCCTAAAGACCCGGGAAATTAGCACCAAATTGGCCTTTGAAGATCTCAGATTGCGCGATGGGGAGTAAGGCTGTATCATAGTGCGTAAGTATATAGGACCTTTCTGGGAGAGAATTCTGTGGCAGAAGCATAAGGCTTTAAAGCGAATTATTTTCTTCAGTGGGAGCCAATGGCGAGTAGCAAGAGCCACCAATGCCAGTGCCCTTATGGGCAGATTAAGAACCAGCAGTTGCATTCTGGACTCTGGAGTTTTTTCAGACTACCTTTGGTTGCTCCCAGGTAAAGGACATTACAATAATCTAACCATGATGTTACAACACTGTGTGCAACAGTTTTATGTGATTCTATCAGGAGCAGTTCCAGAGCCTTTCTTAGAGTGTTAAGGGTTCCAAATAATTTCCCTGCTACGCTGCTAATCTGGTTTTTTAAAGGATAGTTTGGCATTGAACCACACGCCTAGGCTCTTAACTTTGGCCTTGGGTTCAGGAATATGGCCTAGGGCATCAGGCCACCAGGCCGATGACCGATGGATGGGACCTTACCAACGATAAAAATCTCCATTTTATTGGCTTTGAGCTTCTAACAGCTGTCAGCCATCCATGAGTCCAGTACTGCCAGGTAAGATTTAAACAATTTCCCTGGACCCTTCCCTGCCAGGGAGAGAGTCACGATCAGTTGAGTGTCATCAGCATACAATACTAATTTGACCTTGTATCTCTCAATGATCTCTGCTAGGGGACGGAGGTAAATGTTAAACAAGGTGGGACTCAAAATATAGCCCTGTGGAATTTATTTTGGTAGAGTTAGAGTTTCTTATGCAAAATGTCTCTGGGTGACTTGGAAAGTGTGATCGTGCAAAAAGAAGCGACCCATCGTATAGCAGAGCCGCCGACACCACACTCCTCTACCCTGTGGATCAGGAGAACATGGGATATGGAATCGAAGGCCGCGCTTTTATCAAGCAGTATCAAGGATGAGGTTAGACTTTCATCAGCACTTTGTGTCAACTTTTCAATCGCAAGTAATAAAGCTGACCTCGTGGAGTGGGCTGCCCTAAAACCTGATTGCGAGGGGTAGAGTTAGGGAGGGAGCAAGTCCCTGGATTCAATGAAATATGTTAGTTTATTATTTACATGTTTTTAAAGAATTTTAGCAAAGAAGGGCAGGAGTGAGATGGGTCTCAGATTTCCCAAGAGCATAAGATCTAGTGTAAGTTTCTTGCGAATAGGGAGCACCGATGCGTGATTCCATTTCTGGGGTACACAACCAGAGTGAAGTGTTATAATAATCAGCTGCTAGGTGGGAAAGAATTGAGGTCATGCCTAGGAGCAATATTTTGGGCCGGCCGAGTCAGGAGGAGATCCAGATTTCATTTATAAGAAGAGTCCATGTAGCTCCCCCAAAGAGGCACTGATGAAATTAACAAGACCACACTGATTAGGTGTGTCTTCTCTTCTGGCTAGTAGATTGTTTAGCTTCTTAGCCTCAGGTGGGAACGTGTCATAAATGTTATCCACTTTTGTAGTTTCTTAGAGGGAGTTACCGCTACGAATCCTCATTCGAGATCTGACAGTTGAGTAAAGGAAACAGTTCTTTAGATGATTTATTAGATCTTTAAATTTTCTGTGAGTAGAATTCTCTGCATGTATTTCTGATAAGCTTGTGGTATCATTTGAGCGCTTGTTTGTGGTTGGTGCTGCTAATCTGGCTGTAATCAAGCAGCCAAGCACGTTCAAGGCATTTTCAGAGTTTCTTGGCTGCCACGAGGGACTCATTGTACCAGGGTGCTGAGGGGAAGGTTTGCCACAGACGTCTAAGGACCAGGGGACCTATAGAGTCCAAGGCTTCATTAATCCATCTGTTGGTGTTAGTGTTTGCTAGATCTACATCCTCACCTAAAACAGGGGTGGTGACCGAAAGTACCTTCATGAAGGTCTCCGAATCAATTTTCACCCATTTCCTAGAATGGGTTGTGATGTTACTTTTACTACAGGGGTAGTGTTAGAGAGTGGGAAAGAAAACAGAATCATCAAGTGATCAGACCAAGAAACAGTGATAGGTGTTTCCATCAGCAGTGTGGGAAAAGTAGAGAAAATGGAGTCCAAGGTGTTTCCCATCTCATGTGTGAATCCAGAGACTCATGGTACAAGATGTAGGGTCTCGAAGTCCCTAATAATGGATCGAGCCCCGTTGCAGGAGCTCTCCTCAAAGTAAAGGTTATGCTCACCTAGAATAATTAATTATGTTGTGGCGTAAAGCAAGTTGTGAAATGGTGTCAGTGAGGGTTGATGTGAACTTGGACACTGACGTGGGAGGGGAATAGATTAAAAGCCCTCTTAGCGTACAATTGCTAGAGAACGTTAGTAAGAAAAGAGCTGCCTCACACTTAGCTATGCAACAAGAACAATTGATGGACAGAATGCAGAACAATGTCATACATTCACCCCAGTACAGAGATCTGGGTCTGAATCCATCATTTTTTTGCTCACCATGCCATTGCAGTTTGGATCCAGCCATATGCAAATCAGTCTTGACCCTGTGCCCAAAGGGAACAGTCCAGCCCGAACTGCCAGGCCAGGTCCTCCCTGAACTGGAAACAAGCATCCTATGAACGGTTTCGGGTTTTCACCCCTCATCAGCCAGAATAGCTTGACTCCAGTGGCACGGAGAGCACGGGACCCACATCTGGGCATACCTGTCCCACTCGTGGTGACAAATGCAAAACTAATTGAAGGACCGATGGACAAAATGTAGAACAATGTCATACATTCACCCCAGTACAGAGATCTGGGCCTAAATCCATCGTTTTTTTTGCTCACCATGCCATTGCAGTTTGGACCCAGCCATTTGCAAATCAGTCTTCACCCTGTGCCCAATGGGAACAGTCCAGCACGAACTGCCAAGCCAGGTCCTCCCTGGACTGGAAACAAGCATCCTAGGACCGGTTTCGGTTTTCACCCCTCATCAGCCAGAATAGCTTGACTCCAGTGGCACGGAGAGCACGGGACCCACATCTGGGCATACCTGTCCCACTCGTGGTGACAAATGCAAAACTAATTGAAGGACCGATGGACAAAATGTAGAACAATGTCATACATCCACCCCAGTACAGAGATCTGGGCCTAAATCCATAGTTTTTTTGCTCACCATGCCATTGCAGTTTGGACCCAGCCATTTGCAAATCAGTCTTGACCCTGTGCCCAATGGGAACAGTCCAGCACGAACTGCCAAGCCAGGTCCTCCCTGGACTGGAAACAAGCATCCTAGGACCGGTTTCGGGTTTTCACCCCTCATCAGCCAGAATAGCTTGACTCCAATGGCACGGAGAGCACGGGACCCACATCTGGGCATACCCGTCCCACTCGGGGTGACAAATGCAAAAATAACAATTGAAGGACAGATGGACAAAATGCAGAACAATGTCATACATTCACCCCAGTACAGAGATCTGGGCCTAAATCCATAATTTTTTTGCTCACCAGGCCATTGCAGTTTGGACCCAGCCACATGCAAATCAGTCTTAACCCTGTGCATAATGGGAACAGTACAGTCTGAACTGCCAGGCCAGGTTTGCTGCCAAAATGCGAAACACCAACGCAAAAAAAGTTGCGATGATGCCAATAGCGATACAAAAAGCAGGCGAAAACCGGCGACAGGCCTGCAAATCCCACTCGTCGGGCGGGACAATGCACTATAAAAGCAACAAAAAGAAGACACCAAAAACAATTCAAACTGCGTAGCACCATGGATGCACCCGGACCTAGTGCAGAGGCCAACGCGAACCCCACAAGCCCCACAGACCACCAGCAAGGAACCTTGTGGTCGGGGAAAGCCAAGGAGAAGAGTAAGAGGAAGACGGGGACCAGTCTGCAGGAAAACTAGACCAGCGTCAATGAGGTGACAGTACACTACCATCAACTGCCCCACAGTTAGACTAACGTGAATGCAGTCAGAGTGTCGAGGAGGTCAAGAGGCGCTGGCATGATGTGAAAAGTCACACCAAGCACAAACCTGCTGCCAACAGGAAGGCAGCAACGGCGACAGGAGGAGGGAGTTCTGCGCCACAGGAGGAGTTAGAGGAAATGGAGGCCACATTCATCAGTGTGGAGACGGTGCAGGAGGTGGCAGTACGGACACAGCTCGATAGGATCTGACACAACATCAACAGGGTGAGTAACGATCATGGACTGGGGGAACGGGGGAGATGGGCACCATGACACATGCACAACGATGTGTAGCACACTGCACACCCACAATGACCCACGATCATGTCCCTGATCCCTGTGGCACACTGCAGCACACACACATAGAAATAACAGCACATCCCACGACAATGTGGTACAAAGTGCTACACCAACACTGCGGAACAGGGGACACAACTGGGTGCGGTCATGCGCAGAAACAGGCCAATCACATCTAACAGAGCAGGAAACTGTGAGATTCATACGTACGTGTACAACCTCACATCCTTCACATAGTCCAAATGTCCACTGTCCCTCATCAAATTGCCAGCTACGCCCAGTCACACTGTACATTGTCATGCAGTCTGCATGTCAACAAGAACAATGCACCAACATACATGTCAACACAATGTCAACATGCACCTCCCCTTCAAATTGCAGAGGGAAAAACAACACCTACAGCAGAGCAGACCGGACAACTCATCTGTGATAATGGAGAGGACCACCACACCCCCAACACCGACGCCCTACAACAGCTCGTGGACATCCCAGGCAACCCACCACCAGGGCCAACAAGCTACATAGAGGAGAATCCAGCCCCTGCAGAGACCACACAGCAGGAAGCTCCCGCCAGCACAGCTCGCTTCCAACACTCCACCGAGGCACATATCGCATTCAGAAGACATGTGTCAGAATGACAAAAGGAAGTGGCCAAACAGGTGAGGGTGGGGTCAGAGCTCATGGAAGCCGAACTACATCACATACGGTGTGTCTAAGTCCCATCAGGGACCACCTACACCCCACAAAGGAGACCCACACTGCAACAAAGACACATGCATTTGCACATTTCCTGTACTGAACCATGCCCTTAGCCCCGGAATCACCATCCACACACCCACGCTGGACCTCCGTACGACAGCCCAGTACACTCCTCTTACGTATTGAGTGGCTGACGACAAAGCTACATGTCCAAGGTCGTACCTGCTGACAGCGTGGGCACGGTTGCGTCCGCAGTACACAGTACAATGCAATGTTGTCGGGCCCGGGGCCCTCATGCATGGGTCCATGTACAGTGACGCCTGTGTTGGATGTGTGTGGGGTGAGTGTAAGCCAGCCCTCACGGAGTTGTTGGTGCTGGCAACAAATACAACAGTGAACACTATTAAAACAGAAACAGAAAACACCAGCAATACGGAGACAATAGCGGAACATCATGGTGGTAGCCTGAGCAAGTACAGAGGTCACCCAATGAGCGAACAGAAGAGTCCGTGAGTTGCAGTGCACTGAGGTTGGGGCACTAGAGCTGAGCGTGCTCATTTAAAGAACATTTCTAGGATTGTGTCCCTTCTGGATATTCCTGATGCAGCAGCAATGGGGGGTGTCACACCTGCATCATCGTCCCAGGTCTTCAATACTGCCTGAGGTGACATTGCTGCGTGAGCTCTCCACAGCACATAACCAAAACAGAAATGGACGATGACTCGTGGTGCACTGAGTTAGTGGCACCTGGAGTGCTGAGCTGGGTCTCAGGCAGATGATGGCATCCCCGACAGGTGTGAGCATTTCCGTTAGTTTGCCAGTACGACCGTTTTGACTCTGGCAGTTGGCATTTGGAGGTGGATCTAGCAGTGGTGGCATGTGCCTCCTGCGGTGATGCGACGTCAGGGCAAGTCAGGACTCGATTTGATGTATGATCACTCGTGGACCGCAGTTGAGGCCAGAGGCAGCGGACAGCGCAGGGCCACAGACACATGTCATTGATGAACCAAGGCCATCGTCTCAGAGGCCATCCAATATCTCAGAAGACAGGGTCCATAACTTGAGCTGCACAGAGTTAGTGGCCCCAGATGAACAGCGGCCGACACAGGCACCCCGCTACTGGACGGTGCCTTGCGGTGCACTGAGGCAGGGCCACGCTGACTGAGCGGGTCCTCATGGATGTCCAAGGGGAATGTGGGGGAGGGATGTGGGGACAGTGGAGGGTGTCCTCCAGGGCATGATGCAGAGGTCAGAAGCTGTCCGGAAGCAGCAAATGGAGGAGTGCAATGCTACAGCCTCGTTTTCACCATCAATTTGGTTTCAGTCACATGAGGATGAAGACAACCCCCAGTCCATAGACTCAGACGCCACCAAAGTCCTACCAGACAGTGTCCATGAATGTCGGGGAACAGACTTAGTGGCACCGGGGCTGAGAGGGGATGCAGTCTGCGGTGAAGCTGGTACAATGATATGAACTCTGCCATTGAAAAATCAATACACAGTTCAACATGTGTGTCCTACCTAAGCGCTGTGTAGCCCGAGGGCAGTAGTCCGCGTGGGCTCACAGACACGTGTGGTTGGAATGCTATACACAGACTTGGTGGCACCACATTGAAGGGAGTATAGTGACTTCAACTCAGCCATAAACATCGTCCTCTACCATAGTGTCACCAAGACTCAGTTCCAAATGTGTGACCTACTAGTCTGCTGTGTAAGCCGGAGGCAGCGGTCAGCACTGGCCCACAGCCATGTGTCATTGGTTCGCTATGCACAGAGTTATTAACACCAGGGCAGTTGTCAATAGTGTTCGATCACCTCCGTAACAATGATCCTTTTTTCCTCCTGACTGCAAAGCGTCATCCTCTTACACCTCTCCTTGAGTGCAATGATATGTACTCTGCCAATGAAAAATCGATGCTGGGTTCCAATTGTGTGACTTACTCTAGTGCAGCATAGGTGGAGGGCAGTAGTCCGCGTGGGCCCACAGACATGTGTGGTTGTAATGCTATGCACAGACTTGGTGGCAACACATCGAAGGGAGTATAGTGATATAATCTCTGCCATAATTAATGTTCTCTGCCAAGGTGTAATCAAGACTCAGTTCCAAATGTGTGACCTACTAGTCCGCTGTTTTTGCTGGTGGAGTTTGTCAACGAGAATGGAGTACTGCGGGCCTGTGTCGCGGAGGCAGTGATGGTCTCTGGAGGCTGCCAGGGTTGGGGCCTAGGGCTCGGAGCTTTCACCGGCACATGGTGGGCCCTCTTCGACACATGCCGGTGTCGCCAGGTGGGCATTGAGGCCTGGGTATGCAGGAGTGGGCAAGACTGGTTCAGGGACCAGCGTCCCAGGGTACAGCAGGCGCACAGGTTCGCTGGTTGACACCACGAGGCCAACACCGCTCACGGTTACTTTGTCAGCCTCGTGGCGGGGTGAGAGGTGCCGCCTCGCAGACACGTTGGGCATTCCGGAATAGGACCACACCCAGAGTTACGCACCTTTTATTCACACCCCTATGCTGGCCTGACGTACGCCAGGCCAGCCCACTCCGCTCACGCTTATGGGGGAACGTAACAACCTACATTTCCACGATCTTCCCCACTGGCTGGGGTGACATGGTTGCGCCCACTGTCCACTACACTCAAAACACCAGCAGTGAGTTTTGACATGGATATGTGTGTGGTCTGCATACTGCAGTCTGGCCAGCGCATCCATGCCACACTTGGCATTGTGCACATTCTTATTCATGGGTCACTTGCCTCCTTCGCACATGCCTGGTCCCCACCTCTTCCCTCATTCTGCTATTGTGTGGCTGAGGTGCCATGTCGTTGATGGCTTATGTGCATGGCTGGCCCAGGTTCCCACAGTAGGTTGTGCTGTCGTATCTGGTGGGTGTGTATGTTGTTTGGCATGTTGTATGTGAGCTTGTGACGTGTGCATTCCTAGTGTTGTGAGTTGCATGATTGTGGAGTTGAGGTGTGTGGTGTGTTCATTTGGTATTTGCCTAAGAACAGTGCATTTCCGTGGGTGCCATCCTGGTAGCGCTGGTTGATGGACTGTTGGAAGATGTAGGGATCATGCACACTGCCTGAGTGGTTGGTGTCGACGTTGGTGGAGATTCCCTGGTGGTCCACTATTGCCCGCACATTGATGGAACGCGTGTGCTTCCTGGTTATTGTGTGCAGTGTTGCCAGGGGCACAAATAGGACATGTGTGCAGACAATTGCCCCCTAACACGTGCGCGTAATGGCGTAGACGCTTTGCTTGGTCTCTGGCTGTTCCTGCACAGTGTGGGGGAAGTATAGATAGTGGGGTACCAAGCTGATGGTGTCATCTATGACCATTGTTAGGGACTTGGACTTAGCTGGCTGTGTGACTTCTCTGACTCAGGTGGTTGTTGGTTGGAGGGTACCAGAGGCCAACACGTGCAGCACGGTCAGCAGCTTTATCCGTGGTGGGATGTTGGTTGTCTGCTGTGTTAGTGCCGTCGGCCTGTGGACATTGGTGGTCAGGATGCGGTGGATGGTTGTCCCTTTCAGCCTGTAGTGGGCAATGACATTCTCTGGTGTTGGGTCTGTGAGGTTGGTTCGTTTTCAGAGAGTCGCTGTCTTTGTCTGCGCTGCCTCGGTGTTGGTCCGGGGGGGGGGGGGGTCCTGGGAGGGGTAGCTGTGGGTGTTGTGACCCTGTTGGGGCTCCCAGCTGCATGGTCAGTGGCTCCATGCCATCTGTTGCCCTTCATGTGTGGCTCTGGCCTTGGCTCTCTTTTCTGGTGCAGGCTGTCGTCCGTCTTTACACCAGGTCAGAGGAGGTGTTAATTTCCTGCTGCTAACGCGCCTTATCGCCTGTTTTGGGTTCTCATGGCTGCACTGGCTGGTTGTTGAGAATGTTGCGGAGTGGTGTTGTTGCAGCTTTTTGCAAGGGAACACCTACTCTTTATCTCATTAGCAGTAGTTGCCGGGATCCTTTGTGGTGATGTTTTGTGTGGCTGCTATCGCAGGTAAACTGGTGATATGGGCTGTTAGCACCAGCTTGTCAATGGGGAGATAAAATTATTGCGACTTTGGCTGCGATAAAGTGCTGATAACTCAGCGTAGCTCCTTGAAAATATGCCCCTCAGTTGGCAGGGTATGCCCAAACGTGGGTCCCTTGCTCACTTTGCCACTGGATTCAAGCTAGCCTGGCTGATGAGGGCTGTTAGCCCGAAGCCAGTCCCAGGATGCTTGTTTCTCGTCCAGAGAAGACATGGCTTGGCAGTTCGGGCTGGACTGTTCCTATGAGGCACAGGGTCAAGACCGATTCACATATAGCTGTGTCTGAATTGGGGTGGCGAAGTAAGCTAAAGAACGATGATAGATTCAACTCAGATCTGTGACTGGGGGTGAGTGTCTGAAAAGTTTCAGCGCTCCGTCCATCATCTCCTTGTGTTCACTTCACACTTCGCTTTATCCACCTCGCTTAAACAGGCCTTCAAGGTATGTGTAAAATTAATCGCAATGCCTCCTCCTCTCTGGGTGGGGCGATCATGCCTTACAAAACCGTTAGGTATAGCATCTAAAATATCTGGTGCATACGTTTTGGTGAGCCATGTCTCAGTGAGGAATAGGGCGTCCGGTTGTTGATCATTAAGGGTTCAAAATGTACCTGTTTGTGTTTAGTTTGTGAGTGGCAATTTATTGTTAGGCAAAGTATTAACCCTCTCTGTTATAGGCTCCTCTCCCTGGGTCCACCTTCAAGATGGTTGGGAGTATAACCACATGAGCTGCACATGTAGGGGGAAACCACCTACCTCAATAGTATTGCAGTAGCCAGTAGGTAAGGTGGAACCTAGTGTCATGATTTCGAAGGCTGAGTAGCACCTTCTCTGGGGGTTGAAAGAAGTAGACCCTGGACGGCCACAGACGGGCTTGCCTTCAGCGCGCTGGTAGCACGCCCACTGTACTCCACACATCAGCAATACTGAAATAGTCCACCTTAAGAGGGGAATGTTTATACTCCAGCCAATCAGCAAGGGGCGGGCAAAGAAACACCAACTGGGGCCAGCAACCCCACGCACATCCGGAGAGCTTCCTCCCCTGCATGGCTATACTGGTAAAGAAATTTCTATTCTATTTCTATTTTAAACATTTGTAGAGCGCGACAGCTGCCCCAGCCAATGGGTGTCCTGGCGCTAATCGCAAACCAGCAGCAATAAAACACACCATGATCTACACAGTGGGGAAAAGAAAAGTTTTGATAGCCTTCCTAAAATCAGTGAGGTTGTTGAGGCCATGAATATGGAGAGGCAGAGAGCTCCAGAGAACTGCCGCTCTATAACGGAAAGAACGACCTCCAGCTCGAGTTTTCCTGAGACGGGGAATCCGCAGCAGATGTTGGCCCTTGGAGCGGAGCTGGCGGAGAGGAACATAGAAAGAGAGCAAATCTGTCAGTGCACTAGGGGATCCAAGCTTCAGGGTTTTAAAAGCTATGCAGAGGGCTTTGAACTCGATCCTTTGAGCCACTGGCAGCCAATGGAGGCCCCGAATACTGTCAGACACTGAACAGACTCTACGCAGGCCTACGAGAGGTCTTACGGCGACATTCTGAACCCTCTGTAACCTTAGGACTTCTGCCTTATTAACTCCTAAGTACAGGGAGTTCACATAATCAAGCCTAGAGATAATTAGAGCTGGAATAATGAGCTGTCTGGTCGGTGCATCAAAAAAAAAACAAAATGGGTCTCAGCCCACGAAGAAGCCCGAAACAAGTACCCGCTATCTTCTTTGTTTCATACTCTTGCCTGGGAGAAGAGAACAGTTCTGCACACCTTCTGAAACCACAGATGTAAACCCACTCTGTCTGCAGCTAAAGGAACCCTCCAAATCCTGTAGCCCGTGGACTGAGCAGCTACTAGCCAGTGCTCTAGCTGCAAGAAGTTCCTTTTGGGAATAGATACTACGAAACTTCCCACAATTAGCAGCATGTCTGGCGCAGGACTGGCGCAGACGGGCTTGCCTTTGGGGCGCCGTCAGCGCGTCCGCTGCGCGGCCGGAAATGACAAGATAAAATAATAATGGAAACTGAAAAGTGAGAAAAGAAAATGAAGTAACCATTAAAAACAGAGGGGAGCCAGACATCTCCCTGCACCTAAAAGTGCTACAAGGAAAAGAAACAAGAGAGGATCCTGTGAGAGAGGTACAGGAAGGAGCCTATGTGCCGTCCCATGGATTCGAAACACACAAAAGGTGTTGAGAGGCTTCTTGTAATAAGTCTAACCACTGGCCATAGCGCTGGGTACATTCTTTTGCTCACCATGCCACCTCAGATTGACCCAGCCATATGCAAAACAGTCTTGATCCTGTTCCTCATGGGAACAGTCCAGCCCAAATGTTGTTGTTGTTGCATTTGCCATTCCCATGGACTTGAGCAGTCCTTGTTCCATTTCACAGTTGAGAGAGAAACCAGACAAATGGTACAACTAAATGGATAGAATTGTGACTACCTCGAAGGTTTTGTGTCTCAAAGGCTATGTGAAAGATCTAGATATGTACTTTGAGGTGTTGGTTCCAAAGGATTTGTGGATGGATTGTAAGAGAACTGTAGATTGACCTAACCAAGAGTACAAGAGAGTAGTGAATACCAATTCCCCTTCTCTTGTGTTCAAGGTCAAATATGCTGCTGTGATTGTACATTTGAAAACAGAGGTACCACAGAAGGAAGTAAATTGGACAAATTGTTGAGAACGTAGGAAGACACTTGGAGCACGCTTCTTTTTACAGTTACCAGATGGATACTTGATATACAAGAGACGTTGGAAAGACTTCACTATTGTCTTGCGGATTTGACATTTAAAGTTCTTTGGAATTTGGCATACAAATTTTTAAATATTGGATAATTGTCATTTACTCTAGACTGCTGTGAGATTTCGGCCCTGAGGAAGTCTGTGGCTTACACCACAAAGAGACGAAACACGTGTTGGCGGCTAGGACAATTGTTTTTGGAAGAATGATAAAGAAATAAAGACAAAGAAGATTTATGGTGTCGACACTCATTAAGAATTGTATTTAATCATTGTGGAACTTGCTCAGGATATATCCCCTCTTTTGTGTATATTGGTGTAGGTTTGTCTACACTTCTGGTAATTGTTGGGTGGCCATTACCTTATCCTTAGAGCAATCAGATATATTGAACTGATTACATCACAACTCTGCGCAATTGATACCCAAACACCCCTTTCTATTGTTCAGGAACCAAGGGAGTCTGTGCATTCTTTCTTTGAGAGATTGATGAGGTTTAAAGGAAACATAGTGGAATTGAAGATCCAATTGCCAAGAATTTGAGTGGATTTGTCTCAACTTCTGTTCTTTGTTTGCACCTGGAAATTAGTGGTCAAATACCACAGATTTAGATTTGTGGCAAACAGATGAGATCCTTCAGTATGCAAAATACTGCTGTGATACTTAGGATGCAAAACAGAGGAAACTGAAAGAGTATATGATAGCGCTGACGTTTAAAAAAAAAATGTTTATCAATTTTCCAAAATCTCAAAACAATAAAGAAAAAGATCAAAAGCAATACAATACAGTGGAGCAATACAGGGGAGTACATAAGACAATGGCATACAACAGCAGGTTGAAGTGCTGACAGAACTATTTCAATACAGAAGCAGATATATGTACATACTAACAATAATTGCAGAATAACAGCCAATGAACCCATTTAAGGTTAAGAAAAGAAGAGGGGGCACAGAATATGTAATGTCTACATGATCGCAGGTCCAGTAGACTCAAGGTGTACCTGAGAGGGAGAACCGGTGCCGACCTGTGCTACTAATAAATAGTTTGAAAACGGTTGCCATATGTCTACAGGTCTGGAAGCCGGTGGCTGCAGCTGTGCATATGTGTCACTGGTAGTGTTACAATAGGTCATGCTATGAAGCTATGCGTTAAGTGTGGGACTCTGTGTGCAAGCCCATTTAAGGGCATTTACCCACTTAGCAAGAAGGAGCAACAAAGCGACGCCTGGACTTGGGAAGATCATGAACATAACCCAACAATGCCAAAAGCAGCGACTGCGCAATCTCGGCCTCCACCATCTTAGACAGCTCCCCAATGACGGATCTCCAATAGTTCTCTATGTTAACGCATTTCCACCTCATGTGTGCGAAGTCGGCCTCTGGAGAACGACTCCTAGGGCATGTGTGCGGACGGGATGGGTTCATACGATGCAACCTACATGGGGTCATGTATGCCCTCCACAAATACTTATAATGGAGCAACTTGTGCCTGTGATTAGGGGAGACTCTACGCATTTGTGAACAACACTGACCCACTGTACATCCGTCAAAGGGTAGTGAGATCCCGCCCCCATAACACCTGCACACCCGCATCGTGACTCGAAAGCAGTCCCACCGCACACCTGTGATTCCAGGCCACCAAATGGCTCCCATCCCCACTCTTAAAAACCGCAGTTAAAAGTGTAAAATCAGGGGGTTCCAAAGGGTAACTATCCATGGTGGCGCGCAACGCCCGCTGCACTCTCAGCAGCACAAATTGATCCATCGCAGTCGCAGTACGAAGACGCGGGTCATCAATAGGCAAGAAGATGTGTCCCCCAGGAAATACATCACCAAATGTAAGCAGCTGAAATTTGGCCAATGTGAGTTTCGCCAACGTCTCCTGTAGTAGGGGAACCCAGCTCCTGCCAGCAAGTGGCAACGCGGGGAGTATAGCACACGAGCTCCCGTTACATGCTGCAACTTACACCCTGCCCAGCTAGTCTTGGACACTGTCTGGATGTCCTGCGGGTCCCGGGGAAACCCCCGAGGTAGTAAAGTGTTGAGCTGGGACGGTAATATCAAGTCAGCATCAGGTCTATAGTACGGGAGCAGTTTGTTTTCACAATACCAGTGGCCACGAAAGTCGCCTGTGCCACCAAATATTAGATCTGCAGATTAGGTACACCAAACCCCCCCTCTCATATGGGAGTATTAAGGTGTCCCAACCAATGCAAGCCTGTTTACCACCCCACACCAAGAGTGTCAAAAATGTGTGTAGATTGGAGAAAAAAATGCTATACAGTGGTATGGGGATGTTTAGGAAGAAATACAGAAACTGCGGCAGCACCACCATTTTAATGATGGCTATCCTCCCAGCCATTAATAAGTGCAATCGCAGTCAACAGTCTATATTGCAGACCATAATTCAACTGCAAAACGCGATCCCTGTCCCTATGAATGTGGACACCTAGGTACTTCACAGAGTTGTTGCACCAGGTCAATGGGTAGTCTACGTTTCTTGCACAGGCAGCGTCAGTCAGCTGGAGCACCTCCGACTTCTCCCAATTTATATGGAGACCCGAGTTGGTGCCATACCTTGTCACCTCCCGGATCAACTGTGCTAAATTACCATCCGGGTGCCTACGTAAAGAATTATATCATCAGCGTGGAGTGTAAATAGCAGGGACCCATTGTTAAACTGTAACCCTCTGTGGCTATGTTTTTCTCGCAAATGGCGCACCAACGGGTCAAGCGCAATCAAATAATAATGGGGACAAGGGGCATCCCTGACACATTTCCTGTGTAAGTGGAAATGCTTTAGTCAATGTGCCATTCAGTCGGATACACGCTGTGGGCAGTGTGTACAGCAGCCTAATCACGCCCAGGAAATGCTCCGGCACACCCAAACTCGCCATTGTTGCATATAAAAAAGGCCATTCAATGGAATCAAACGCTTTCTCAGAGTCTAATAGAACAGCTGCCACAGGGTCCGTCGGGGAGATCCTATTCAAGGTGGCAAACAGTGTGCAGGTATTGAGAGCCATGGATATAAGGGAAATAAACCCCCACTGCGCCGGAGAGATCAATTTCTCCACAATCAAGGCGAGTCTGGAAACTAGCCCCTTGGCTAAGATTTTGTTATCGAAGTTCAAGAGGGACAAGGGGAGATACGAACTACGTATCAGGGCATCTTTCCCAGGTTTGGGCAACAAAATTACAACTGCTTCTCTCAGATTGGGTGGAAGCATTCCGACCTCAATGGCCTCCTGGTACCTGTCTATAAGATGAGGCACCAGAAAACTCCTATACTGTTTATAAAAACTCCCCGTAAATCCATCCACCCCAGGTGCTTTAGTCCCATCCAACGCATCAATGGTATCTGTTACCTCATCTTCCGCGAAGGGCTGTGCTAGGAATTCCTGCTGAGCTTTGTCCGCCCAGACAAGTGAGACCTCATCAAGGTAGTCACTATAATCCAAGGGGAGGTCAGACATTTTGGAGGTGTATAATGTTATATAATATTTAAAAACCTCTCTCAGTACCCCCACATTACCCGTGATCCGCTCGCCTTCTTCCCCACTCAATTCCGATGTATATGCAGGCCTGCGGGTTTGCTGCATTAATCTAGCCAACGTTCTACCGGGCATTTCACACTCCCCATACCACCTGGCGGTGGCGTATTTACCTAGCAGATGTGCCTCTTGCTCTGCAGCTTTGCGAAATTCTGCCCGCCTCTGCAGGGAGGATGGACCAGTGTTAGTTGCACTATGGTCTAACTTCATGAGTTGGTCCTCTATCTGCGCAAGCACTTGGCGCAGCACCTTAAGTACACCAGCGTTCTTTGAAATACATACCCCCCTTGCATAGGCCCTTCCAGCCTCCCATAGTGTAGCCATAGAGTCCTCCGACCCAATGTTGATCGTAAAATATTCAGTGATCTCTTCCCCAAGCTCTGTGGCAAACAGAGTGTCCCTCAAAGCCATATCTGACAAGTGCCAAGGCCGCTCTACCCCTCCCGCCCTAGGGATACACAATTTTACCAGCACAGGATAATGATCGGATAGCGTGCATGGTAGGTGAGTGACAACATTAACCCATAGCACCACCCTAACGGATAGGCACCAATAGTCCAACAGCGTCCACGTGTTGTGCGGTGCGGAGTAATGTGTGTACCCCACCCGGTCCGCACAGTGATATCACCATGCATCCAACAACCCTAGCTGGTCAATAGTATCCAACACCACACACCGCACTCTCGGTTTTGTAGCTATTGCGAGCGCAGTGCTATCACGCCCCGGATCCAACAGTAGGTTGAAATCCCCACCCATGTAAATACAATCCTCCCCATACGAACAATATGATTGTGTAGACCTTCAAAAAAGCCAAGGTCATCCACATTTGGGTCATATACATTGATAGACAACACAGAGTGTTCAAGCAGAGATCCCTTTAACAGTAAAAAGTGACCCTCCACATCCCGATAGACCTCCTCCTCCCTGAATGGAACCGGTTTATGTATTAACACTGCGACCCCCCCAGCATATCAACTACACCCTGCAAAATATCTATGTGCTCCCCACCCCGATGCCACTGACGTCCCAGTGTTTGCCGCAAGGTGAGTTTCCTGTAAAAATGCAATGTCCACATGATAGCGTTGTATATAATTGGTCACCTGCTTACACTTACAGGTATTATTCAAACCTTCGAACATTCCAAGACATCAGCATCACATTGGCATCCACTACAACCTTATTAACCATTATCTATGAGTCTATGATTCTATCACGCTGATAGCCATGCCTTTTAAGCACCACTGTAAAGCACAATTGCAATAACCACAAAGTAGAAATAATCATCTACAAACCCACAACCCCTCCACCCACCAGCCACCCCCCACACCAAACAATGGGGGGAAATCCCCAACCCTTATAACCATGAAGAAAGCATCATGCAAACAAAAAGGAGACATATCAGGGTCCCATTCCTCTGGAGTCATGTACAACTGCACTGGGGGGTGACAACACCCCACCACACCCCCTGACATTGGCACAAGTGCTGCATACTCACAGAATAGGCGCCCTTGGCGGCGTACTAGTGTGCAAAGGGCACAGTACATTAACGGTACGGCCCAAAAAATTGCAGGGCAATGTTACATAACTACTACAGTGAAACAGGTGTGGCACGGCTAGGAGGCAGAAAAGAGGTCCGCACTTGCACCATAGTCCGGCATATCCTGCAGCGATGGCGAGCCGTCTCGCGTCCGTCGTCCGACTGCAGCCCCCGGTGGTCACAGAGTGCTGCGCCTCAGCTTCAGCCAGGCCGCCACTTGAGGCCCCGGCTTCCCTCATGGCAGTAAGCCTCACCGCGTCCGCAGCCACAGTTCAGTGTCGATCCTCGCCACCATCTGCCATCCGGCCGTTCGCCCCCGGCTTGAGCCGCACCATAACTCCTACACCGTAAACAGTGCCTCGGAATGCCGGATCGACCTCCACGCCGCCATTACGCTGCCTTCGAAGGGAGTCTGTGGCGGAGCTCCAAGCCTATGCAGCCATTTCGGTGAGTGGCTTAGTCTTTGGGTTGAAGTAAAGAACTCGAAAAGTAAAATACCTAGTTGGTTTGACACTATGTGCACCAAGGCCTACTCCAATCTTAAACGTGCTTTGATCTCCCCTGTCAGGGACAAGGCTTTGATTAGGGAACTGCGGCGGGGATATAATGTGGTTCAAAAGAGGAGAAAGAATGCTTTGAAGAAGGAAGCTTGGGAAGCAATATGTGATGCTTCTCAATCTCGTGATATGACAGCTTTCTGGAAGGCAGTAAATGCACCCTTTTTTTTGTGTAAAATCTTTATTTTATTTTGTTAAAGGAAACAGAAAATATGTTACATTCCCGCACAACTTCCCACGCAGGAGGCAATCATAGAGGCAAAAAGCAGGGAGGCATGCAGTCTAGAGAACCACCGTAGTCTAGCCCGGAAAGGCAGTCAAAAGAGCAATAAGACATTCCCAGGCTATGGTTGTAGAGGGACCACAGAATCAAAAGCCAAGTTGGGGTGGGTAGCTCTGCGAGGCCAGAAATGGCAGAACAGATACACATCGCACGTTGCGTTGGGCCTCTTTGTGCCTCAGCCCTTGTTGAGGATGCCACAATAACACGAACCAAACCCCCCCCTCCCATTCCACCCCCCAGTGGTGGTGACGACATCCTCTCATTCATTCTTCCAGATCGCAACACTCAAACCTGAAACAAATGGAGAGCCCGTACCGTGGGCGGACAAATTGCGGACGGTAGACCCTTGGAAAGGAAGCGGACCAAAGGGCCCCAGCGGAACATGAAGTTTTTGAGGTTGCCCAAGAATATATCCGCCATGCGTTCCATGCCCAACAGTTTCCATAATCGCGCATGCCACATGGAAATCGCTGGGGCTTCTGGCTTCTTCCAAGCTGCGGCTAGGGTGAGTTTGGCAGCTCCGATACACAGCCGCAAGATCTTTTTGTCCGCCCTAGTCTGCTCCGGGTCCCGAAGACCCAGCAGTACATGGGCCATCGAGTCCGCTATCGGGTACCCCAGAATCTCTTTGATATGGGACAGGATCTCCTCCCAATATGGGCGGATGATCGGGCAGTCCCACCAGATGTGGAGGAAGTCTCCCAGCAAGCCACAGCCCCTCCAGCATCTATCAGAGGAGGTCGGGAAGATTCGATGCAACTTGGCTGGGTACAGGTACCAGTCCATGAGGGTCTTAAGATGGGCCTCCCGGACTTCCACTGAGTGATTGTGCGCAGCGATGTCCCGCCACAGGTGCGACCACTCCCCATCCGAAATATCGCGCCCGAGGAGCTCCTCCCAGAGACCCATATAACGGGGACACGGTGACACGGCAGAAGCAAGCAGGAGGTTATAAATGAATGAAATGGTGCCCCTCATGGTGGAGATTCGCAAGAGGAAGGCCTCGAAGGGGGCGGGAGGCCTCGTGCGGGTGACAAAGCCCAATGGAGCAGCTGTACGTGGTGGAATCGTTCGGACAGTGGGACTCCATAGTCCCGCATGCAACTGTCAAAGGTAAGCGGGGTATGACCATGAAACAAGTGCGTGAGGGCACGACAACCCCCTTCTCTCCAGACTTCAAAGGGGCCCTCCCGAAGTGCCGGCGGAAAGGCTGGGTTAAAGTGTATTGGCGTAAGGGGAGACGGGAACGACGTCCAGCGTTCATCACCAGACACTGAGTCCCAGACCTTGAGGGTAGTGCTGGTGGGAGTACTGATGTACGCGTTCTTGGGCCTATCTCCCTTGGGTTTCCACGCCAAATCCCATATCGTTCTCCCTGCTACACTCCTGTCCATATGCAGCCAATGTTTCTCCGAGGTCTGTTGAGACCACTCCACCAAGACCCGCAATTGCGCAGCTTTGTAGTACAGGTGCATGTCGGGGAGGCCCCCCCCCCCTCCTTCCGCAGCCGATGGAGAGTAGTAAAGGAAAACCACGCCCGTCCCCCCCTGCCAGACGAAACGAAGCATCTGTGTTTTGAGATGCCGGAAGAAGTCCACCTCCAGGGGAATAGGAAGTGCCTGGAAGAGATATAAGAACTTGGGGAGAAGAACCATCTTAAGCGCATGAATTCTACCCAGCCACAATATGTACTTCGGCTTCCAGCGCCCCAGGTCGCCCTGAATCTTTGCTAGTAATGGGGGGAAGTT
Organism: Lissotriton vulgaris; assembly: GCF_964263255.1. NCBI lineage: Eukaryota > Metazoa > Chordata > Amphibia > Caudata > Salamandridae > Lissotriton > Lissotriton vulgaris. The sequence continues at coordinate 1,516,879,969 of NC_141689.1, read as the reverse complement.
CGCGGAGTACAATTTCCCTATCGTGGGAGTCAAACGATCCCCAAGTACAGGATAGAGTTGGAGGTCCACGGCAGCGGCGTGAGCGGCCGCAGTCGGTCCACCTCCGCCGAAGAGAGCGTGAGGTTGAGAACATAAGATTTATCATAGTTAACCCTAAAGCCGGCCACCTCCTCGAAGCGCATCAAGACCTCATGCATGTGAGGAAGAGAGTGAGCTGGGTCTATAATAGAGAGGAGAATGTCGTCCGCGAATAGGGTAATCATGTGCTGCTCCCCTGTGAAAGGAAGTCCACGAATCTCCCTGTGCTCCCGTACTGCTAACGCCAATGGCTCAATGCTCAGAGCAAAGAGCAGGGGGGAGAGGGGGCAGCCCTGTTTGGTGCCTCAGGAGTGCGAGAAAAACACTCTAGATCGGGGGCTGCTGTAGTTCGCTCTAACCATCGATAGGAATTTAGCCGAGAAGCCAAAGGCTGACAAGGTGTGGAACAAGAAGCCCCAGTCCACCCGGTCGAAGGCCTTTTCTGCATCAAGGCCCACCAGGACCGCTGGGATTCTGAATCTATTAGCCTTCTCTATCAGATGGATTACTCTCCTAGTATTATCATGGGTCTGGCGCCCCTTAATGAATCCAGATTGGTCTGGAGGAATGAGTGCCGGCATTAGGTCTTGGAGCCTGCTCGCAATGATGGAGGAATACAGCTTGGCGTCTAAATTGAGGAGGGCTATTGGTCTATATGAGGAGCATTTGGATGGGTCCTTCCGATTTGGGGATAATCCAAATCACGGCCTTGGCCATTGATCCCGATGTTTCCCCAGCCTCTGCCATGTTATTAAAAAGACACACCAGGAAATCGCATACCTCAGCTGCGAAGGTCTGATAAAAAAGAGCTGTATAGCCATCCGGCCCAGGCGCCTTATGGAGCTTCAGAGCTCTAATGGCTCCCAAAACTTCATCTCTAGTGAATGGGGCAGAGAGTAACTCATTCCACTCCTTGGAGACCTGGGGCAGAGGAAGGCTGCCTAAGTAGTCTCGTTGTTTCTAGGGGTTAAGGGCATCTCCCGTATAGAGCGCGGCATAGAAATGTCCGAAGAGATCAGCTTTGGCCTCGTCTCGGTGCTGCATAGTCCCCGTCGCATCCCGGATACCACCTATGTAGTCCTTCTCTCTCTTGTCCCGGAGTTGTCGAGCCAGGTGTTTCCCCACCTTGTTCCCTTGGGAGTAGGAGAGGCGCCGAAGTTTCAGCAGGGTAAATTCCGCTCTGTTGTTATAATGAGCCCTAAGCTTTCCCCTGACTGCTGTCAGTGGGCGAAGTGTTAGTCTGGTAGGGTTCTGTTTATGCGCTTGCTCAAGAGTGGCTAGCTCCCGTTCCAACTCTTCCCGTTCCGTCCGCCGTAGCCTATTAAGGTTAGCATTGAGGGCCAAGCAGGTGCCCCGCACCGACGCATTAAAGGCGTCCCATGTGTTGAACACCGACGTATCGGTCACTGGGTTGAGATCAAAAAACTCCAGAATGGCCTTACCAGCTCCTTACACGAGGGCTTGTCCCGGACAAGAGAGGCCGGGAAGTACCATTTGCGTTGGCCGTCACCCCTCGCCGACCAGTGTAGACAGAGCACGAGCAGGCTGTGATCAGAAACAGAGAGCGGGAATATTCTGGCTTCGCGGACATCACCCCTAAGGGCTTGACTCAAAAAAATGTGGTCCAGGCGGGAATATGAGTGATGGACATGGGAGAAGAAGGTAAAGTTCCGAGAATGGGGATGGAATGGGGATGGAGAGAACGCCACCCATCCACCAGACCCATGGCACCGAGCAGCTGCTGCGTCTCAGCGGAGAACAGACCAGTATCGGACCTCTGATGATGAGAGCTATCCAACTCCCTATGCCATACCAAATTAAAGTCCCCCATCAAAAACAGGACCCCCTCAACAAAGTCCTCCACCCTCCGCAACAGGTCCTGAATATAGCTATTTTGGCCTGCATTCAGGGCATACAGAACTACAAAGGTTTATAATTTACCATGCAGCAGACCCTTAACCATTAGCCAGCGGCCCTCCTTATCGCTAAGCACACCCAATGGCTGGAAGTGGAGGACAGAGCGAAAGAGAAGGGCCACCCCCCTATGCTTCGTGGGGGCGGACGATCTATAAATAAGGGGAAAATGCTTATGTTTAAGGCGGGTCTCGTCCTTGCGCGCCAAATGAGTCTCTTGAAGTCCCACCACATCCAGCTGATGATCAATTACATACTTCCAAACTTTCTGGCGTTTCTGCAGGGAATTCAAACCCTTCACATTCCATGTTCCTATGTTGAGCGGCATTACGAAGTAGAAACCCTCCCCTCCTTTATTAGCAGACAATCAATAAACCTCTCATCCTCCCCCATCCAAAACTGCCAGCGCCCAAGTTGTATTAATACACCACAGCGAGTATTGCTACAGGGAACATGCTCTGGGAGAACGCACGTCGACCAACATCCCACTTCCCCCCCCTGCCCCCAAGCCTCACCCCCCCATGACCCTGTTATGTGTTTATCTAGGTTCCTGATCGATACTGTGACCTTATGCCCCTATTCGGCTATAAATCCATTTATTCCCTATATTGGCATAACCGTTCAAGTGCGATTTTCAGAAAAGTCATCTCTGGCCTCACACGAACAGAGCCACATTCCTGCATAGCTCTCTGCCACTTCCTTTGCGACCAATTAGTGCAATGACAGAGCAGAAGTCACTATCTGATATTCCTAGATTAACACTCCGAGTTCTTCAACAAGATAAAAACTCAGCAAACCTGGAAATCCCCGCTTGCTGTGTTTTGATTAGTAATGGAACTCTAATGAGCAACTGATAACTATCACTTCCTAGTGACATCTTTAATTGACGTCTTATGTCCAGCAAACTTGCGTCAAACCCGGCACCTGTCAGGTATAAATATTACCAACGTTGCCTTAAGCAATGAGCTACTGTTGCTGATGCAAGCTGCCTGCAAGACCCCGTGTTGGTGAAGCTAGCACCCTGTCGCTGCAGCCTGCTGTCCCCTTGGTGGTGAAGCTGCTGATACCATTATCGCTGCTAAAGCGCGAACGATGGTGCTGTACGCTTAGGAGCTGAACAGCCGTCCCTCTGCGAAGACATCCAGCAGATTCCAGCTGCCCGCGGACGCTGTCCCTCCTCCTTCCTCGACGCGCTGAAGAGAGCCGCTGCCTTTCTCGTGCAGAGAAATCCAGTTCCAGCGTTTCCGGTATGCCCTCGCGGGTGACTGGGATATCGAGAGTGACCCCTGAAGAAGATACCAATCCTCCATCATTCTATTCAGAGGTATGGTGTTGACTAAACCCTTAGACGAGAATTCTTGAAACAAACCTTGGCAAAACCAACTTAACTTAAAGCTACTTACTTACTCCCCTTCCACGTGTTAGGCTTAGGTCAGGCACACTGGGGTAGGCTTAGTTAGAAGCACCAGTTGAGTATGTTAGCCTAATGTATATATGACTGTATATATGTTTTATTACTTTTAAACCATTGTATGGCTAAGAAACCATATCAATGCTTTTACAGTTCTATTTTGCAATACTTATCTTACTGTACGTACTTTTTATCATAACAAGTCTTGCAATTGTGGCAATACATTTCTCTTGTACGAGAAGAAAGACTGTTCAATAAATGTTAACCCTTTATTGACAAACGCCCGTCTCTCTATTCTCTACATCTCGTGAAAGTAAACTGCACTAGACTGACTGAGTAAAATGCATGTCTATTGTTTCACACGACCCTAGAGATCGACTCTTGATCTGAGGAGCAAAGTTGTCATGTTGCACGGTTGTTGGAAAACTGAATCCCTTCTTGTCTGTGCCAAGGAAGCTGATCACTTCCTATGCAGAGAAGAAAGTTTCCAGTGACCTCTGAGCTAGTTGGTAACACACCCAATTAAGTTTAGCATAGTCAGTGGAGGCCTGGAATATCTGCAGTTCCACGTCGATACTACTGTTTATGTTATTCCAATGCGCAGGGCCTAGTGGGAAACTAGGAACTACACTACATGGCGCCCAACGTTTGGTAAGGCGATAAACTAACGCAAGACGGTAGAGTAACTCAGTCGTGCATATTCCACACAGACCCCTTTCTCCCGTAAATACTCCAATAGACGTCTGGAGTGGGTGAAAGGTTAAAATCCGCCCGACCTTAGTAGGAAGAGATTCCTATGTAAAGCTCGGGTTTATTCAACGTTGAAGGATACAGTGTTCCAAAATATTGTGCACCTAATCTTTGTCTCCTTGGAGACCTACTCTGCAAACCTTGCATTTTTTACAATACCAGAAAATAACGGAACCACTGGGGCCGCAGCAGATGCGACTCAGCAAGGTCCCGAATATACAGACCCGGATGCTATTATCATCCCGGTCCACTTAAGAAGATCTATAACTTTAAAACTTATAGAAAACGGACTGACACCTCAAGGTGGTACAGTAATTTTCATGATAGAGGCTCACGAGTATCGGCAGACAGAGGTATTCTATTCATGGATAAACTTTCCAGCGGTAAACGCTAGAACAAAAGAGTTTCACTATTACAAAATAGAGAAACCTCCGGAAGAGTACGCTCCTTTCGAGGAAATTGAAATTCCACTTAAATTTCAAGAGCACCTGCTCTGGTTTAATGGCGCCCTAAAACATACTGATCACATTACCAGGCTTGGTCCACTAGGTAGACCAGGAGCCACGTGGCCGGTTCTAGCCAGCTACACACCACATCCTGACATTGTAAAAATGTCTAGAGAAGAGCTGTTAGTACAGCTAAACACATTAATAAAAATACATAGGCAATTAGTCCAATATGTAATGCGGACTGCAACAGTCCAGCCAGCTGTTAATGTACCACAGCTGACCCCTCATCAGGGGAACACTAATAAAATCACACCACAGAACATACAGTCATGTCTTGGTAAAACACCCGTAAAACGGGAACAAATTCCTTTCTGGTTAGCACAGAAAATCACTCAAATAGAGGCAGTATTTCCTGATACTACCCCTATTGAGAAACACAGAATCTTGACCATCTGCCTTCCTATGGGAATCGCACCACACGTGGAGGACTGCGACACTTGGGGTACAGTCTTTGCTTCCATTTACACAAAAACACACGGTGTTCCGTCTATGGCGGTAATACCAGAAGTGCTAAAACAGATTCAAAATGAATTCGGTCCAGAGCCCGCTTTAAATCTAGGTATGAAATTACTGAAAGACTTCAAGCAGGTCTCGGCTATATTATTAGCCAACATAAAAGGAGAAGCAGCATCTGTGGCGATCCGCCAGAAGTTGAAGGAAACAGATATAAAAGATCCTGTTGAGCTTGCAAAAATCATAGAAAAATGCTATGAAGAATTAGGTAGAGACAGCTTGGGTGGGAAACCGGTAAAGCCCCAACTGCTCGAAAATTCTGAAAAATTATTTATTAAAAATAATTTAAACACTCCTAAAAAGAGCTGGGATGGAAATAAACAATCCACTCCCAAGGAAAAAGTTTTCCAGTCCAGAGGAAGGTCTCCTCGACGGAGGGAAAGAACTCCGACTCGAGAACGCCAGTCTCCCCAGCGGGAGCCCTCTGAGAAAAGATACAACCTTAGAAATAGGGATAATCTGAAAAAACCTGATAGATATCAAAGTATTGATACACGTCCCTCTCGATCTTTTCCACAGAATTCGGAAAGAAGAGGACGGTCAGACCCAGGAGAGCACACCAAGTCCAAAGACAAGGAACCTGCTCAAAATAAGAAATCTCAATTTCAGAAAAAGAAGGTAGCCAGTATTAGAGTAATCAACCATGCCGAGAATACTGAGGACACAGTTGAAAAACGGGGAGTGGGCATTGACAATGTTGGACAGTGCAGCAGAAATCAGTATAGCAGGCAAGATCTTGATGAGTCATCTGGACACAGTGGACACGAATGAATTCATTCAGGTTGAAACTGCCGACGCCAGACTTAGCGAGCCCCATAAAATATACGAAATTACATTGCGTATAGAGGGTGATAAGACTAGGAAAATTAAGGGTCTATTTTGGGATAAGCTCTCAAAAGGCTATGATATTCTGTTAGCTGAAAAAGATTGGCCCCCAGAGTTTGTCAGGGAGTGCCCTCGAGGCGAAGAAGTGATTATGCCTGCCTTCTCGAATCACATTCCGATTCACAAAAAATATACTTATGCAAGGAAATGGGCAGTGGCCCAGGCACCTGCATTGTATAAAAATCATGTAGGATGGGATGAGGACTCTCCTCCTCACAAAATCCAGTTAAAAAATGAACCAACTGCCCAACGGCAGTATCCCATAAAGCAAGAAGCTAAAAAACAGGTCAGGGAGATCTTAGATCAACTTGAGTACCAGGGGGTGATTGAAACATGCACCTCTCAAATGAACAATCCTTTGTTTCCTGTCTCCAAGCCAGACAATTCATATCGTCTAGTTTTGGACTACAGACATCTTAATACATGTTGCAAAACCTTTGCAGTACAAAACTCGCATAGTGCAGCCCTAATGAATAATATAGTTAGGAAAAATATAAAACGACATTAGACATATCTAATGGCTTCTTTTGTCAAAACATTGCACCAGAAAGCAGATATTTGACCGCTTTCTCTGCATTTGGGTCGCAGAAAAAATTCTGTCGACTCCCACAGGGGTTCAAGAACAGCCCAGGACTATTCTCAGCTAGGGTAACAGAGTTACTACAAATCTATGATGATGAGGCATTATCTTACGTAGATGATATCTATCTCACAGACGACGACTTGGATACTCACTTGAAAAGAGTGAACACCATCATACTTGGGTTCGCAGCAGAGGGTTACAAATTCAACTTTAAAAAGTCCCGAATTGCCCATCTGACAGTACTATTTTTAGGGTACGAATTATCAAGTGAAGGGAAAAGCCTAGCAGACAACTTCTTAGAGAAGTGCGCTGTACTCCATGCTCCAAAAACGCTGAAGAATTTACAATCCATTCTAGGTTTTCTGAATGTCGGAAGAACTTACATCCTAAATTACGCAGAGAGAGGGTTAAACCTCTCTACGAACTAATTAAACCTGATTTTAAACAAATCAATTGGACTCAAAAACACACAGAAATTTTGAGATCACTGCAAACAGACATGTTAGCAAAAACAAAATTAGATACACGTGACAACACGATCGATCTTGTAATCCGTGTCATCCCAGGAAGATGCGGATTCACGTACCTGACCTCTAATGAGGGAGAAAAGGTACCAATTTCAATTAAATCTCACTTGTACACACAAGCAGAAAAAACATTCAGTCACACAGAAAGAACTGTGAAAGCAGTGCAAATCGCATTAGCAAATGAACGAGAACTAGCACACGGCAAACGGATTAATATCCTTACAGCGGAATCCGCCTTCGAGGCGCTATTCAGCCCAGTAAACCTGCCGACAGTATCTCTGGATCCGAAATGGATACAGTGCATAGATTCTCTAGGAGCGGAAGATGTGAAATACTATTTCGCCCCGCAATTCGAAGAACTGAATGATTTAGAATATGAAGAAGAATATCCTCTGCCAATCGAAATTTTACCTCTCCCACAATACGCCTGTATAATCTATACAGATAGCTTTGTACAGCATTTCAACGTAGAGAGAAAATCCTACGATGCAGCATGTGCGATCATTAAAGGTCGTTGGCTGTGCGGTAAATTCAGACCGAAAGTAACAAAAACTGAATCTGTAAGAAACTGTTCGGTTCAGAGAACTGAAATCAGATCTTTAAAGATGGCGCTCGAAAATGCAGAACGTGAATTCCCGACACTTATCGTGTGCGATTCTCATTTTTGCGTCAACTCTTACAACAATAAACTGCAGAGTTGGATCGAAAACGACTACAAAGATGACACAGGTGCCACAATAAAGCATAAATTGCTCTGGAAACAGGTAGCTCTTTTACACAAATAACTACAAAGGACTCACGTGATTCACGCACAGAGTCTTCAACGTGATGGCGTTCACGTTGCAGGGAATTCATTGGCTAATACAGCCACAGCGGAAGCAACTAAACCGGCTTCCGTGGCCACAAAAAAGCGTACAGAAAAATACATAGACGGGGAAACCATGCTGGCAGTAAAAACGACCGTAAAAGGCGACTGTGCAGCACTACCCGTGAACTATCCACTCAATTATGCATACGTAATCGATGCAAACTCCGTTCCCTTTGCTCGAATCCCTGGAGTGGGGGACAGAGTAATTCCAAACACGAACAGGAGAATATTTTTAATAGCAGGCGCACATATGGGTTTGGGTCTTAGGCACAGAGAGATCAAGGAATCACTGACTGAATTACAATCAGTATTCTGGTGGCCGGGAATGAGTGTAGAACACCAAATATATGCAAACAACTGTGAAAACTGCAATAGGGATAGCGAACCTTGCTACCGGCTAACAGTCAGAAAGAGCGTAACGCTGCCTACACCCCATCCTGCGTCCTATTAACAGTTAAGGCGAAAAGCACTTAAATAATGAGGCCTCCAACGCTCGGCTGACGCTAGAACGGTTATAAAAGATTTGCGAGTCTTTATCGGCACATACGCAATTACCACGTTCCATTCTGACCAGGGTCCTGCTTTTAGCTCTCGAGCTTATAGGGAGGCCATGGCTAGCATGGGAATTGGGTTGCGGTATTCTTGTCCGTCGCACCCCGAAGGGAATAGTGTGGTAGAAAAAAAAAACCGGGACATAAAGCAATCTATAACAGCGAAGGTATTAGGTTCAGGCGCTGGGTGGGTCAAACATTTAATAAGTGTCCAGACTAGTCTTAATAACATGCCAAGAAATTCTCTAAAAGGTTTCAGCCCATACGAACTATTGTTCGGAATTAGAATACGTATTCAGGACCTCGATAGTCAGATGTCAGTGGTACAAGAAGAAACAATGCACTTTGATGTAAAGGATCGTTTGGCTGTTTTACAGGAACTGAATGAAACAAGAAAATCTTTAAGCAACATAAAGTTAAAGCAACAGCCAAGTACCACTGACGAGGCACCACCAGCAACAGCCCCAGCAAGGCCTGTCTGGATTCCAAAGATTGGGGATCTAGTCAGAGAAAAGATCGCGGTTAAGAAGGAATTTGGGCCTTCTTACAGAAAAGCAGTACCTGTCTTGGCAGTCACCGGAACAAGATCAGTAGTACTACCGCCCCTTGCTGGTAAAAAGGAGAACAGAGTTGTGTCCATCGATCTGGTAAAACCACAAGCATGTGGCCTATAATCAACAGTAGGCCCAGTGGACTCCCAAGAAACAACAGAATACCCAAACTTGCAACAATTCAAGAGGTTCAAACTGAAAGACTCATCACATTCGATCAGCCTGCAGTGCACAATGAAGGACTATGCAATAATGCCATGGAACTTGTGCCTCTTGGAACACAGATTGAAACAGTTCGTCAAGAAACAACACCAGTCTACAATGATGTGGCATCAGAAAGTGCTACCGAGAGACAGATTGAAAGAACAATCCCATCAATTGACAGAACTGCCTCTGGTTATTTCATCAACTTCGACAACTTCTCTGAAGATCAAAACGACCCCGAAGTGATGCCAGAAACAAAAAAGTCTTTAAAGAAAAAGCAACAGAACTCTTTCATCAACTGAAGGAAATCTACCTTATTTCCCCTTGGCTAGAGTTCTGGTTCGGTCTAGGTGTATTTTTCCTCCTGCTTTGGCTCATCATGGTACTGTGTTTGGGAAACTTCATTGAAGGAAAATATATTACAATGGACACAGCAAGTCAGAACATCAACCTAGTCCTGAAACCACACAGATCATCCCACGTGAAGAAAAGAGAACTGTCAACAGTAAACGTCACAGCAATTCCAATACCTGGTGGGGTAGTATGGGAGAAAACAGACTATGAGATCTGTGGTCCGGTCGAAATCCTGAAGTATCCTCATCAACTAAAGGTTTCCTTAAGTGACTTTGTAAAACCGAGTACATTCTCTGATGATTGGGACTTTATTAATGACATGATGTCTGATTTAGTAATGTCAGCTAGATTCACAGATCATGATTATTTACAAGGTTCATCTAGTTATGAGCAGTTATTCTGTTACACCCACTATGGGGATCATTACTTGCATAAATCTGCACAGCCTAGAAATGTTTTTATGTATAATCAATGGGAACATTGTTCTACACCACCTAAAAGCAGTTCTAAAGCATTTTTTGAGAAATTCAAATACTTCTCAGGGTTTAACACCAGTGATGCAGAAACGTTTTATTACAAACTGTTAGATAAAACAGGAATGAAAACAATGCTGACAAATTCTAAATTGATATATTCAGAAGCATTTTATGACAAAATGATGACATTTGGTGTTGATTATTGGAAAAATAATATTGAAACGAAAACAATTTGGGGTACAAAAGATTGGTAGGTGCAAGGCATTGAAGCACTATTTAGAACCTGCATGATACCAGAACAAATGTTGTTTTTAAATGACACAATACACCAAACATCTTGTCTTGGCCTAGCTAAGATCAAAGACCTTAAAACACCGTCTATACCAAAGCCAATACCTGATAATGCAACCACAGATATTGAGTTAGACGTGTCACAAATTTTACATTTCAACAGAACAAATCCTGATTGGAAAAAATGGTCAATCTGGCCTACAGACACAAATAGCTGTCAAGATAGATTCCTGAATAAAACACAGGGGTTAAAAATGACCAGATTAGACTCAAGATACTCCCAGAGACAACATCCAGGGATTATAACAACATACAGTGTAGGGAAACTCTGCCTTGAATGGCTAACTTCGTCCACACTGGCTGAAATTAAGCAACACTTGTCTTTACTAAAAGATGGTGCTGATTTGCGCGATTTCATTCTTGGACCACGCAAACAGCGTCAAAAGCGTTTCATAGCGACCAGTATCTATGCTGCTTACAACGAGGCTTGGAAAGTAAAACAAATTGAAACTGCTGAGAAAATACGAGAAATTGATCGTATTAATTTGGAGAAATCACTTTCTGTAGTAGACAATGGGTTAATGACTCTGTCTTCCAGAATATATTCGTTGGACAATATTGTATCCTCTGCCTTTAATGTGATAGATAGAGACTTGCTAATGTTACAACATGGCCAGTCGCAATTGCGCTCTATTATAGAATTAGGCTGGACGCTGCAAAATCTTCGTTCAGGCTATGTGCCTTGGCGTTTAATCAACACAACGTCATTATTTTCCAGTTTTAACCTTACTGATAAACAGATCAGTTTGGCACAGAAAGGAGCAGACTATACAATCCTGAGCATCGAAAAACTCGAGAGATTACCATTGACAAGGTCAGAGAGTCCTGTCATTGAATGGATAATACACGGAATTATCACAATTCCGATAACAACTTTCCCATTTAAAAAGTGCCTTGAGTACATACCTGCTGGACAATATGAACAATTGGGTAAAGGATATGTAAAATCCGAATGGAAATTACCATAAACTCATTCTTGCTATAGTGACAGCAACAAAAATGTATTTCTTAGTGGTGACAACTGTAAACATTCACTAAGCGGTATACTTTTGTGTCAGGGTATTAATTTACACGGAGCATGTGATGGAAATTCTAACAACCTTTCATGCCACCAGCTAGTCACACCTGCAACTCAGATAGAGCCCTTCTTTATGCAACTTTCGAACGGGAGTTACATTCTTAGAACGGATCACAGATGTTGTGGCCTCGTGCCAGGGAAAAGTTATCTAGTAAAAGTAACATCCATGGTCAAATGCTGTATGCAAGCATTGTTTCCGAGTGGGCCTGCAGACACAGTGACTCCCATCTGTCCTCGTCTGAATCTCTATTCTATACGAATTGATACATTAAGCAAAATGAAATCTGTACTTTTACAGACAACAGTGCCTATAACGTCATCAAAAGAGACGTATGATCTTCTAGTTGCAAGGACAGCTACTGAAGTTCATGACCTTTTATCAACAAATTGCCCCGTGCATTTCGTAGAAATGTTGAGCCAACTTCTTAACATGTCTAGTGCCACAAGCATCCCAGGCATATTTAAGACAGTCTTTACGGGACTGCTAACACCCTTCCAGGCAATTTTGGGAATCGTTCCTAATTTTGTACACTCTGTTTTTGGCGGTATACCATTATTTTTTGGGACTCGTCGCAGGGATTTTATTTTTGACCCTCCTGCTTCGTTATGGCAAGCCGAAACTCAGACATAGCTCCCATGGGAATGGAAGAGACAATCCTAGCAATGCGCTACCGGGACAGGATAACTAACGTCCTTGGATTGGCCAGGCTGAGAGATCTAAACATGACCTGGTTCCTTTCATTCAGACCTATATGGCAGAACTGTATCTTACCGGTACTAAGATGTATGCTATGCGGCGATGAATGCGTGTTGGACATCTGTCTTTCACTTCCATCAGCAGTACCAACGGACGTCGATACTTTGCTCAGTCCAATACCGGCTCACGCATTGTGTTGTCCCCAGCGGCTACCAATCCTGATGACAGCATTCGTTGAGACTCCTGTACTACGGCTAGGTGGTAACAGTGGAGCGAGTGACAAAAGCAGCATCACCCAGGTACGGCCTTCTGTGAGCATTGCTGCTCCTGACTACGATGACAGCAATCATTCTCACACCTGCCAAGTTACAGCGCTATCTAATTTGGTTGAACTGTCACCTGATTTTGTAGACCAATTTTTTGAGAGCCTGTCTGATACGATGTTCTCACCCGTACAGAAACAATAACTTTTGGAGAAGCTTTCCGACACACAGCGTTCCAATGAACTCTGAATTCGGCCTTCAGTTTTGATCAACAAAAACTGCAAAAAGCTTTGGAACTCTATTTTACCCCGTTCAAGCAATAATTCTTTTGAATTGGACATTTTTAATATTCACTTTTTTTGGCACGAACAATTCTTTGCTTAACGTAAAAACTATTCTTAGAGAACAGAATCTTCACACTTCTATTTCTAAACACATGTAGAGACATAACAACATTACACCAGCCTCTAGCACATGTTATTACAATGCATTTATATGTGATGATTTATCTCGCTTTTCTTCTGTCAGAGATACTTCATGTGTAATTCTTTTTGCATAATCGTTCATTGATTTCATATGCAATAATTTTTTGAAAGATTTCTATGCTTCAAAAAACGTACAGTACCTAAATTTCACGTATGACAAATACGCCTATTTCGAATGCATTTATGTATTTTGGGGTGGGCAATGTTACACATGCATCTAATTGCTTTAGTTTTAGTAATTTGATGGACATGAATACGTGGAGTGGGTGTTATGTGTTTATCTAGGTTCCTGATCGATACTGTGACCTTAAGCCCCTATTCGGCTATAAATCCATTTATGCCCTATATTGGCATAACCGTTCAAGTGCGATTTTCAGAAAAGTCATCTCTGGCCTCACACGAACAGAGCCACATTCCTGCATAGCTCTCTGCCACTTCCTTTGCGACCAATTAGTGCAATGACAGAGCAGAAGTCACTATCTGATATTCCTAGATTAACACTCCGAGTTCTTCAACAAGATAAAAACTCAGCAAACCTGGAAATCCCCGCTTGCTGTGTTTTGATTAGTAATGGAACTCTAATGAGCAACTGATAACTATCACTTCCTAGTGACATCTTTAATTGACGTCTTATGTCCAGCAAACTTGCGTCAAACCTGGCACCTGTCAGGTATAAATATTACCAACGTTGCTTTAAGCAATGAGCTACTGTTGCTGATGCAAGCTGCCTGCAAGACCCCGTGTTGGTGAAGCTAGCACCCTGTCGCTGCAGCCTGCTGTCCCCTTGGTGGTGAAGCTGCTGATACCATTATCGCTGCTAAAGCGCGAACGATGGTGCAGTACGCTTAGGAGCTGAACAGCCGTCCCTCTGCGAAGACATCCAGCAGATTCCAGCTGCCCGCGGACGCTGTCCCCCCCTCCTTCCTCGACGCGCTGAAGAGAGCTGCTGTCTTTCTCGTGCAGAGAAATCCAGCTCCAGCGTTTCCGGTCTGCCCTCGCGGGTGACTGGGATATCGAGAGTGACCGCTGAAGGAGATACCAATCCTCCATCATTCTATTCAGAGGTATGGTGTTGACTAAACCCTTAGACGAGAATTCTTGAAACAAACCTTGGCAAAACCAACTTAACTTAAAGCTACTTACTTACTCCCCTTCCACGTGTTAGGCTTAGGTCAGGCACACTGGGGTAGGCTTAGTTAGAAGCACCAGTTGAGTATGTTAGCCTAATGTATATATGACTGTATATATGTTTTATTACTTTTAAACCATTGTATGGCTAAGAAACCATATCAATGCTTTTACAGTTCTATTTCGCAATACTTATCTTACTGTACGTACTTTTTATCATAACAAGTCTTGCAATTGTGGCAATACATTTCTCTTGTACGAGAAGAAAGACTGTTCAATAAATGTTAACCCTTTATTGACAAACGCCCGTCTCTCTATTCTCTACATCTCGTGAAAGTAAACTGCACTAGACTGACTGAGTGAAATGCATGTCTATTGTTTCACACGACCCTAGAGATCGACTCTTGATCGGAGGAGCAAAGTTGTCATGTTGCACGGTTGTTGGAAAACTGAATCCCTTCTTGTCTGTGCCAATGAAGCTGATCACTTCCTATGCAGAGAAGAAAGTTTCCAGTGACCTCTGAGCTAGTTGGTAACACACCCAATTAAGTTTAGCATAGTCAGTGGAGGCCTGGAATATCTGCAGTTCCACGTCGATACTACTGTTTATGTTATTCCAATGCGCAGGGCCTAGTGGGAAACTAGGAACTACACTACAACCCAACCCCGAGCGCCCGTGAGCTCCATCCCACCACCCCGCCCCCAAAAGCACCGGGACCCCAGCACCACGCATCCATCAAGACAGCGAAATCATCCTTGCGAACGCACAGTGCCCCAGAGCCCAGCCCTGTCTGGCCAGAAGGCAAGGACACATCACACCATAGGCCGGAAGCTACACAGCCCCACACATCTTTGTCACCACCACTGCCCCCCTAGCTCCAGACTACCCCAACCCCCCAGTAGACCACCCAGGGACCCCCCCAAGGCCCATGAGTTCTATCAAAAAACCAACAGAACAAAATGAAGCAACGCAGAGTCTCATAAAAAAACCCACAACGAAGAACAGAGGGATCGACAATCCCAGTATGTGGACGTCCGTAGCCACCCTCAAGGGATGGGGGTCGTGGCAACAGTTAACGTCCCCCCAAGAGTCCGGCCCGGGGTGTCTTCCCAAAAGTACATAAGTACCCACGGTACCTGAAAGGGAGGTGTCCCTCCGACGCCAACCAACCGTCCTCCCTAAGTTCAGGCCGCTCCAGAGCTCTCCTGCGAGTGCGTCACTGTTGCCATTGTTACAGAGGCAACCGCTGCAACTCTCTCCTGCAGGCTAACCGTGGGGTCCGGCCTCCTCGAAGCAGTCGCTTGGCCCACTCTTTGCCAGGACGGGGAGCGTCGTCTCCGTCTCGACAGGGAGCTCCCTCCTCTTGGGGAGGGGGCAGCGTCATCCAAGCCCTGGAGGTACTTGGCAGCCTGCAGGGATCTGACCTGAACCAACCTGTTTTACCACCTGAAGATAAGGCGAAAGGGGTGGCCCCAGGAGTAGGCAACATTCTGGTCGCGCAAGAAGGCAGTCACAGGCCGAAACTCGCGCCTCTTCAGAAGCGTCTAGGCTGCCAGGTCTTGGAACAGCTGAGGACGATGGTCCCGAAATTGCAAGGAAGGAATCCCTCGGGCTTTCCGAAGTATGTGTTCTTTCAGTTGGAAATCGTGGATGCAAACCAGGATATCAGGGGGTGGAGCCCCCACGCCTCTCGGCAGACCAACTATGGACCCTGTCCAAACGAATCTCGTGGAGGTCCTCCTCTCCCAGGATCTGCAGGAAAAGGGCCTCCACATAGCCCCGCAAGTCTCCAGCTTCCCCATCCCAGGGCACGGCTCGGATGCGGATGTTGTTCCGGCGGGACCTGTTTTCCAAGTCCTCCGCATGGGCCTGGAGGTCTAAGTTCTGCTCTGTGAGCCGGATCACATCCTGTTGGAGCTGGTGCACCTCGTCAGCCATACCCAGGTCATGGTCTTCCAATGTGGCCACCCGCTCTCCGATGCTATCCACATCTCTCCTCACCTCGCGGAGATCCGAAGCAAGCTGGGAGCGGAGCTCCGAAATATCCTCCTTTATGGCAGAGAAAAGTTCCAACATGAAGGCCTTAGTGGCGGACGGCTCATCGTCTTTCAGTTTGGGCTAGACGCTGGGACCCGGTGATGCTGTCTGCTGGGCCCCCTTCGGTGGGGCATCCTTGCCCGGCTTCTCCTTACGGGGTTTGGAGGACATTGCGCCATTTTCGTCCGCCCCACTACACCAGACTGTGCGTCAGGTTCGATTCTTCGCCGTCGGCGTGGGTCGCCAAGAGTCGCTCCGGGGTTTCGCTTTTTTTGTTGCGCTCTACAGGCCCCAACGTCAGCGTGGTGCAGGTCACCTCGGGCGGCGGGACCAGTCAGCTCCCGCAAGGATGCGCGCTGGGTGCAAGGGGTCCCAGTATGCCACCAGTGCTGTATTTCAGCCAGTGCTTGTAGGCCCAACGCATCCGCTAGCCGATGTGGAGCCAGGGAGGACCCCCTGGGTGATCCAGGGAGCAGCTCAGCCCCCCCAGTCCGAGAAGGCACCAGCCGCGGTCTGAGTCACTGACCCAGCCCACCGGGCCCAGGGTCCAGAGAAGCGCCGTCTCACCATTCCAGCCGCCAACTCTCCAAAGTAAATGCTGCAACCAATGCACCCGTCGGCCTGTTCCGGATCCAGGCGGCTGAAGACACAGGCAGCAAGGATGGCGGGGGTCGCTGCGTTCGTCTGTCCGGAGATCCCGGAGTGCGGGCCGTGGCCTATGGCGAAGGCGTCGCGAGCCCAATGCTCATTTCCAGCTGAGCAGGGGGTGGGTCGGGAGACCAGAGCCGATGTCGACCGCCCCGGAGGCGAGGGGGGGAAATAGAGTCAATACAAATGCCACAATCGCCTCACCTCTCAGGAGTCGGCACCACTGGGCCCAAGGCAGCTGAAGGCAGCACGGGCCGGAGATCCCCGGGCTCAATTTGCGCGGTAGCCCAGACCGGCAGCAAGGCCCGGGCGCAGTCCGTCGTCCAGTTCTCGCACCGCCGGTCTGCACGCTCCGGTCACACCCCTCGGCAATCCCGGCTCCACAGCCGCGCCTCCAACCGGACCCCGCAGGGGCTTCAATCGGGCCTCTGGGTCCCCTCACACCACTCCTAGGCACTGGAGCCGCGGCAGGCACTTCCGGCTGGGGCCGCCATAACACCCGGGCAGGCCGCAGCACGTACGGAGCTCCGATACAGTGCAGGCAGAGGCGCAGCGCTCCAAAACGGCCCAGGTCCGCTCCTGTTAGCTTCCCACACGGGATGAGAGCGGCTAGTGTCTCAGGAGGCTGCTAGTACAAGGCGAAGCAAGAGCTCGGCGTCGGAGGGACTCAAGGTACGTCTCACTCCGTCGCCATCTTGGACACGCCCCCAATGCACCCTTTTTTAATGATAATTCTAGGGCAAGGATTGAGGTTGCCATCACCGAAGACGAATGGGTACACTTTTTTGAAACCCTCTACAGTATTTGTACTACAACTGAAGATATGATGAACGAGGTATTAGAGCTGGGTGAGTCTAACTCCCCAAAGAATACTGTTAATTTAAATTTTACAGTAGAGGAAGTATTTTTAGGCATTAAATCTAGGTTGGGGGGAAAGGCTCCAAACCCAGATGGGGTGCCGGTGGACATTTTTAAGAATAATACGAATGTATGGGCGCCACTACTCACCCGACATTTTAATGCCTCCTCTTCCGAGGGATTGGTATCAACCTGGTAAGAGTCTATTATAGTTCCAATATTTAAAAAGAGCGATAGGACTAGTTGCGCATGCTATCGCCCTATATCATTGTTAGACTCGACAGTTAAAATCCTTGACAGAATGATTTTAAATCGTTTACAAAAGTGGGCAGACGAGCATAAGATAGTAAGCGATCTCCAATATGGGTTTAGGGAAGGCATTGGGACTGTAGATCAGTGCCTTAATTTATACATCCTCCTAGAAAAATATACTAAAGCCAAAGGTGGTAGGGGGTTTTTAACGTTTTTAGATTTAACATCCGCCTTTGACTGTTACCCACAGTAAGATGTGGTTAATTTTAGAACACCTGGGTGTGGCGGACAATATTATTCAATTTCTCAGGGATTTATATAATGGTGCAAGGGCCTCGATCAGATTTGGGAAAAACGGCGAATGCACCAGGATGTTTAGCATTGCCAGGGGTGTACGGCAAGGATGCGTCCTGGCCCCATTTTTATTTACTATTTATATTAATGATTTAGAAAAAATCTAGCTGCAGCAATGTCAGGACATGCCACTGGCTTCCAATCGATCGATACCAGCATTAATTTATGCTGACGATGCAGTATTGATGGCCAGGACTCCACTTGCAATGCAAAAAATGATCACATCATTTGCTACTTTTATGACCATTTTGGATTTGAGAGTCAATTCTATAAAAACGTTTTGTATGAACTATGGTTCACGTACACCTAAATTAAGGAAAACAATGTACATTGACTCCAAACCATTAGATTTTACTAAAACTTTTCCCTATTTGGGTATTTTGTTTGATTGTTCTGGTCAATGGTGCAACGCGGTTAAAACTAGGCGGCTGCTGTTTTTAAAATCTATCATGGCCCTTAAATCATTTAGCAAAAAAATGGGAAAGAAACCTATCAAAGAACTCCTATGTATTTATAAAGCAAGTTGCGTTGCAATTGCAACATATGGGGCCGGGATTTGGGAGATTATTAACGTGACTACCCTCCAGGTAATAGAAAATAATTTTTTAAGATACTTGTTATCAGTACCAGATAGTGCGTCCACCCTTAACTGCCATAGTGAACTTGGACTGCCGTACTTGGAGGATATTATTACGGTGCAGCCGGTTCTTCTGTGGCATAGGGTTTGGACCACTGAGGAATGTTCTTTTAATCGTTTCATTCTGCGGGATGCTATAAATCTTGATTATGAGCATAAGATGAGATGGTTATAGTATATTAAGACATTCCTTGGGAACATTGGTCGCCCGAAGTACTATGAAGATCCCTCTATGATGAGTCTGATCTCAAGGAAAGAGCTAAAAAAACTATGTATAAATTATCTGGAGGAATGTAGGGAAAATGTGGAGCTTAATAAAAAATCTGTGATTACTCATCAATTGATATTGACCTCAAATGCCATCCAACCATATTTTAACCTACAAATGAGAGACTTTGATAGGTTTCTGTTAATTCGCCTTAGATTTGATATTTTATTCAGGCTGCTAAGCTTTCCCATTGTGAACGATTGGTCTAAGCTAATCATTAAGTGTCCCTGTGACGATATGTCTGACCAATCTGACATTCACATTTTATTTTTTTGTAAGTTTTATACAATTCCCAGGAAAAGGTGGATACTGCCCATTTTAAAGATTATGAATTTTAGACAATGTTGACCTGCCTTTTTAGCAATCCAGATGCTAGATAATGTTTTTACTGTTGCATCTCTCTCGGCTTTTCTAAAAAAAAATTTTAATTCACGGAAATCAATAACTATCTAATTCGTAATGAGTTATTTGTATGAAATCTGAATGAAGTCGGATAGCTTGATTTTTATTCTGTATTGTATACTTAATTTATGTTTAATAGATGATTTGTTTTTTATTGTACTTTTATGGTTATTGTGTATTATAACCGAATAAAGTTACCTGACTGACTGACTGACTGACTGACTGAGTGGCTTGGCCACGCCCATTAGCGCAGACAAAGTTGGCATAGAATGGTGGTCTGAGAGGTTCAGACAAGTGCAGGTCTTGATCCTACACTTATGAATGCAAGCATACAGGAGTTGTTTACTATGCGCATGGAGGGAATGTAGTTCCGCAAGGGAGAGACAGGGGAAAAAGGTTACCCCTTGTCACTTCTGCAACAAGGTTGGCCATTCGAAGAGAGAATGTAATATATTGCTCAAATATATACTTTCATGCCACAATATAGGGCGATGCAAGTAGGAGTCAATACCGAAGGCGCCTATGCACAACATCCAGAACCAGAGATGCATGAGACCAAATATGCACCAGGCCCCCATGGTACAGTCACAAATGTAAAATGTAGGGTTAAACTTCCAGCCCGATCTCAGAGTTCAGCAGAATGTGTTCATGATTAACAATCATGCTTCTTAAGGTCCCATGATGTTCAAGAGTCAATCATTTGTAGTAAAGATGTAGGAGGATTGTGTGCTAGCCACAATTCTAGAGGTAGGCCGGAATGGTCCATATGTAGAACATATGCTGAAAGGCAACCCCTTATCATTCTTGATAACTACAATAGCTATTCTCTTGAGCATTAAAGTTGTTGAGGTCACAAACCTACCTTTCTCTGGAAAGGTGATACAAGTTGTAGGCATCACCAATTACTAGTGTACAGACAAAAGTCTCAGCCCCAGTTTCAGTGAGAATCGGTTTCGATCAGAGACAATCACCAGTTTTCGATATGCAACACAAGTCCTGTGAACCTACTGGAAAGGGATTTGTTCTGTAAAGGAAACTGAGCTACTGCACGCTGGAAGGTGTGGAGATGGGCAACTGTTTCCGGTGGATTCTCAACTTATCCTTAGTTGCAATGCCCTTTAGAGGCTCACGCACAAGACATCAGTGACCCAGTACCATTTGACAAGGAATACATGGAAACCTTCCTAGAATTCAGAAACTTACTTCACAGTTCACTCCTTTAAGAAAGTGCTCTCTTTTTGCATGGTTGCCCCCCACTTTTTGCTAAACTTCTAATGTGCTTTGACTGAGTGTACCCTGGGTGCCTGCCAAACAGGTACCCAGGGCCTATGTTCTTTCTCTAAACTGCATCAAAAACAAAACCCAATTGACACTCTTTGGCCACAGGTCAGTCCCTTGTAAATTGTACCACGGGTACCAAGGGCACTGTGGCCAGGGAAGGCCTTAAGGGCTGCAGCATTTATTGTGCTACCTTTAGAGACCCTGTACCTTTACACATACAAACACTGCCTTTACGGGCTGATTGTTTTGGTGCAGAACAAAGTTAAGAGTCAACATGGCACACATCCCTGTGTGCCATGCCTACAGCCCACTGCCCAGGCATAGGTCAGCCACCCCTACAGCTGGGTGCACTATAACAGTGGTGAGGGTACAGGTGCATGAGCCCTGTACCCCTACAGTGTCTTAGCTAATTCATAGACATTGTAAGTGCAGTACTGCCATTAAGAGTATATGGTGTTGGGGGTTGTCATTATGAACTCCACAGCACCTTGATGGCTTTACTGACCACTAGGAAGGTTGATATCAACCTTCTCAGCACACTAAACCCACACTGATGCCCATGTGGGATTTAATGAAAACTGCACAGAGAGGGCATCTTAAAGATGCCCCCTGAAAAACGACCCAACACTAGTCTCCAGGCTACTTGCCAGCTGCCACCACCAGACATAGTTTCTGGAACCCTGGGTCGAGAGCCTACTGCTCTTGGGGGTCAGAAACAATGCACATTCCGGGACGAGGTACCAAGCATCCTCCACCTGGATGGGCAGGGTCCACAAAGGGGAAGATTCAAAGGTTTACCACCTTTGTGAGCTTCCCCAGGCCTTTTGCTTCTTCCAGCAACTGGCCCCCACCAGTTCTGACGCCCACTTTGGGCTGTAGAATCAGTGGGGAAACCAAGTGAGAAAGGAAGGTGTGCCCACCTTTGCCAACCCCACCCCTCAGGTGGGGGAGGTGACATAAAGCACAACTCTCAGACCCCGCCATCTTGTAGATGGGCAGACCTAGCCAACCAGAGTGAGGCATATGCCCCCCTCCCATTGGAGGGTGACATAATAAGGGATATACCCACCCCAAGGAAGGGTCCCATTGGTCCCAAACTTTACTTACCTGTAATACCCCTAAATTTAGTATTTAGGGGTAACCCCAAACCTTGCCTCCTCAGAAAAGAATCGACCAGAAGAAAAGAAGAAGAAGGACTGAAGAGCCATGCTGAACTAAGAAGAGGAGGACGCCCACTGACTTTGCCCGAGCCCTACCGGCCTGTCCCCACCTCGAACGTTCTCCAGCGAAATCCCGGTGTGTCCTGCAGCCAGCAACCCCAAGAACCCAGAGGACATGCCCTGCCTTCACCCCAAAGACGGTCTCCCGTGAGCACATGATGTACTCATCCATAGACTCCGGCTCCAGTCCAAACCACAAGTCTGCACCACTATGCACCCCACGGCCTGAGTTCCAGTGGCCCAACACCACGAGGAGGTAGTTTGGGTGCTAACTGGAATCCCCCTTTGCCCTAAGCCTAACACCAGGAGCTTTGCTCCCACATCCTTGTGGCCTGCTCTTGAGCAGCCGCCAACCAGAGGCCTCCTATCCACCATTGGATAACATTGGGCCTCAGCACTCTGCACCCAGCCGCCCTAGTGCCTCTGAGGGTGCTTTGAGGGTACATCCTTGACTGTGGGGGATCCCTTGATCTTACCTCTGGACTCAACCCCAAAGACCAAATACTTACCTGTTAACCGATAGCTTAATTTCTCTCCTTAGGAATACATTGACTGTTTTTCCTTGAGCTTTTTTTTAAGTGTGGAGTTGATTTGTATGAAAACCTAAAAAACTAACTGTACAAAACTGATTTTACTTACCTTTTCTCTAGGAAATGTCCTAGTGTGATATCTAGGCATATCATACTGAGTAGAAAAAGTAACTTAAAAAAGTAATCTGAGAAGTAACTGAAAAGTAATCTGAATAGTAATTTCAACATACTGACTTACCTGTATTTCAATCACCTGCATTTGAACTTGCATTCAATTGTTAAACACTGCATATGATTTTGCAAAGCATTTATTTCACTTACCTGTACCAGGCTTGGCTTAGTTCTAGAAATTAAATAACTTAATATTTTTATACAAAACAAATTGGCCTGAGTTCAGTCTTTGAGTGTGTGCAATCATTTGCTGATTGAGTGTGTACAACAAATGCTTAACACTACCCACTGATAAAGCCTTACTGCTCGCCCACACTACCACAAATAGAGAGTAAGGTGCTCTCTACTTTTATCTCTGCCTACCTTTGGGGCTCCACTGGACTCTGTGCACACTATGCCTATTTTGGTACAGTATGTACAGAGCGAGCTTCCTACATTGGTGGATCAGCGGTGGGATATGCAACTTTGCATTTGTTGGACTGACTTGCTCACCACCTGATCACACAACAGAACTCTTAGATTGTCTTAGAATTCTGATTTTTGAATTTGGCACATTTTTCCAAATTACTAAAAGTCTTGTTAGGGCCTTGGTTAAGTCCCTTTAGAAGTTTAGAAAAATAAAAGCTCACTGTAGTTAGGGTTAGGAGGGGTTAGAACGTTTTTATTTGTTAGAATGTCTCTTAACAAGAACCCAGGCTTAAAAATATTGTCATGGGGTCCCATCCCTCTAAACAAAAGCTCCAGGAGCAGTTGGCAGGGTATGCTAAGGTCCATCCCTCTGAGAATGGTGAAGACCTCTCTGAGGGGGAAGAAGGTGGAGGGGATGAGGATACCTTCCAACCCCCCTTACTTCTTAGGGAGAATAGGGCACCAATTGGCCTGACTCCAAGAGTGAACTTCTCAGCACCTAGAGCCCACGCAGGTGGACCAGGTGCATCAGAAGACATTGAGAGCAGTCTCAATGAGGAGGACAACCTTTTAGAAAGAGAGAGAGCAGAGATGGGCTTAGCACCCATCAATGGTGGCAACAATTTACTAAATAAGGATAAAGAGCAATTTTATGATCTTAAAATCCCCAAAGGGATTGTCCCTAAATATGAAGAGGGTGATGATATCACAAAATAGTTTGCAGCCTTTGAGAGGGCATGTAAGATGAAAAAAGTGAAAATGTCACGCTGGGGGGCACTTCTTTGGGAACTGTTCACTGGTAACTGCAGGGACAGACTCCAGACCCTTACTGGGGCAGATGCTGGTTCTTATGACCTCATGAATAGCACTCTGATTGAGGGCTTTGGGCGCACAACTGAGGAAAATTGAATTCGATTTTCAGGGGGGCTCACAAAGCCCCAAATCAGTCCTGGATTGACTTTGTTCACTACTCTGTCCAGACACTAGATGGTTGGTTAACGGGCAATAATGTGCATGATTTCAATGGTATTTACAATCTGTTTCTGAAAGAACATATTTTAAGTAATTGCACAAATGAGAAGTTGCATCAGCATTTGGGAGACCTAGGTCTAATTTCTCCCCAAGAATTGGGAAAGAAGGCAAACCATTGGGTCAAGACAAGGGTGACAATAACAGCCACTGGGGATGACCAAAAGAAAGGGGTAACACAACCTCCCCAGGGGAAAGGTGGTGAGAATCCCCAAGATATAAAGCCTGAGTCTTCAAAAGTACCCCAAGAACCTGCACAGGGGGGTGGGTCCCAAAACTCTTCCCAGTTCACTAATAGGTATAGTTGAAAGAACTTGGATCCTCTAAAGGCCTGGTGTAACAACTGTTAGAAGTTGGGACACTAAACTGGAGATGCTACTTGTCCTAACAAGAAGGCTCCTAGTCCTCCTACAGCTACTACTGGTGTAGTCAGACTCAAGATGGGATCAACAGTATGCCCGGAGCAAATCAGGAGTCACACTGAAGCAGTTCTAGTCACAGAGGGGGAAGTTGAGTGCCACTTTAGCTGTGTGGCCACCCAACTTAAAGAAGTATTTGCAAAACCCCTGGATCAATGGGACTAGGATAGAAGCCCTGAGGGATACAGGTCCCAGTGTCACTATGGGGAAAGATACACTGGTTTCTCCAGAGCAATACCTGATTGGGAAAACTTACCCAGTCACCAATGCTGACACTGTTACCACTGACCATGCCTTGGCTATGGTGACATTATAGTTATTGAACAATGCAGGAAGTGAGCTCGCAGGTAACGGGCCACACAAACCCACCAGGAATACTAATAAGTGCATCGTTATTACAAAAGTCAACAATGAACAGATATGTTCTTATCCAGGGGATACTCATCAATAGTCATAATCTATGAATAATCCCCGCCCATGTGCGGGATCCTGGAGCATATAGAAAATACATATATATACCTATATATGCATATGTGAAAACATATATCCATGCAGCCTAAGATATTTCCACAATGGCCAAAATGCTGAAATTACATAGGTTTGTATAGTAGCACCTATACTCTCCCAACCCCTAAGGAAGAAAGAGAGCAGTAAGCATTTGTACTACAACAATGCTTTATTGCCCTAGAGAAACCTGTAATTGCAGGCATTTGCCAGTAGGCTGCAGTAGAGTATAAAGAAAACAAAGAAAACGGACACCTTGCCTTTGAGGCATTAGAGTAGGGGAACCGTGCCTTTAAGACCTGTAGGCGACCCCCTGATCCCATAATGCACCACAGGTGGCAGTTAGGTCAGTTCTTTTTTCCGGCTCCTTCTGAGAGGATCCTGGAGCTTGAGCTCTTCAGTTTTTGACTAAAACTGATTTTGGAGAGATTTTTTCAGAAAATTCGACGTTTTCTGGTTTCTAAAGGGTTCTGCTGCTGGTTTTGTGGACATTTTTTTCCTGTCAGAATGCCAGCTTTATTCAGGAAATGTCCTACCTGTCACAAAAAAATGGCACTGGCAGATCCACACTCGGTGTGCATTGTGTGCCTTCCATCCTCATACAATCCTGACCAGTGCCACCATTGTCAAATGTTCTCCAGGCGAACCCTGCGCGACAGGGAACGCATAAAACTCCATGCTCGGGGAGGAGCCTAGCCGGTGACCAAGAAGGCCGCGTAGGGAATCGGTTCCGCCGACCTCCGTTCCCTACCACTACATTCTGCAGCCCATCCTGGGCCCGAGCCCCACTCCCTGACTCGGGAGTAGAAGCGACGCCCATCTGAGCTACCCCGGGTCATCTCCGTGGTTTGGCGGCGAAGTAACACCACCTGGAAGATCAGGGCCTTGTCTGGCGCGGAAGCCGGGGCCTCGAGTGATTGTGCGGCCGCCTTGAGTGCGTAAACAACGGGGGCCGCAGACCGGCTGACATCGGTCCGGCCCGAAGTGCATGAGTAAATTCCCCGGGATCATCGGTGAGTCCCATCGTATTAACACGGGCAGCGGAGTTGGTTAGGGTGGGCGTGGGCCCTCGTGACACGCCGGCCCGAGGAACTACTTGTCTGGGTTGCGCAGCGCCACAGCCACCCCGGACACAAATAACCGGGCCGTGGATTGCCAAATACCGGCCTGGCCATTGAATGGAAGCACCCCGGGGCAATTGGAGAGCCCGTTGTGAGCGCGGGAGTGGTGGAGAAGAGCAGGAGGGGTGCAGGCGCCGAATACAGGGCCTGCCTGACCCTGAGGATTTCAGGAGTGATGGTGCCTAGGGAGAAGTGGAGGCTGTGCTGCCTCATTGAGTCCCGCAAGAGATGGAGGATATGTTGGTGGCCATATAGAGGAGAGACCTGCCTGGGCCGACTTGGGAGGGCCCCTTTTGGATGTCCTGCGCTGCCAGCGGTTGGACCAGGTTGCAAAGGGTGCCTGCGGAGTGCCAACTAGCTGCGCTGCTTCTGAGAGGAAGAGTTTGCACCAAGGATGTGGCGTGAATTGTGTAGCCGTGGCGCACTCTCCAGATCGATAGGAGGGCACCGAGGAGAATATCTGCCAGGCAAAGCCATAACATAGGAGGGCTCCAGAGAGGTACGTCAGTCACAGACTATGCGAAGGGGGACGGCAGAGATACGCTGCTGTGCGGTCTGATCTCATCGGAGTCGGTTGGGCACCGCGACTGGAGGGGAGACTCTGGAAGAGGAGTGAAGCCCTTGGACTATTGGTCACCTTCCCAGGAGCTGTGGAGTTTGTTGGGCGTGCTCTTGACCAGGTGACCGGATGTTGCCTAGTGGAGGCCCGGGGGGGGCAAGATCATATACGGCCCGACGGTGGGCATCAGGGGTAGGTGGCCGATCTGTGACCCTGACCTCGGGTGTGGAGTTCAGCCGGGTTTGGCCTCGTGGGATAGGGTGGCAAGATGGCGACGAAAACGGAAATGGACAAGCCCCTACCTCGGTCCTCCAAGGGGTCCAGGACCATCCAATCAAACAAGCTGGATCGTTACACTTTACTTAAGGGGTCCCCAGTGGAATCGAAAAAAGACCCCGTTGGGGGGGTGAGGAGGTCACTCTTGCCCCCACTGAACCAACATTGACAGCTCTTATGGCGGTTATCAACGGAGTTCAGGCATCCCTGAGCCAGAAGATGGAAGCCTAGATAACAAACTTGACACTGTTACGATCGAGATGGGGCTGATACGGGTGGACCTCACAAAGGCTAACGAGAAGGTAAAGACATTGGAGCACAAGGCGGCCAGCCTGATTGACGATGTGAACCTGTTGCAACAAGAGGTGCTGGACCTCAAGGCCTCAAGAGTCCTCACAGATCGCAAGCTGGATGATTATGAAGGCAGGGCCAGGCGTAACAACGTCCGTATTCTTGGGCTGCCCGAGAAATCAGAAGGCCAAACACCGGATCTGTTCGTCGAAAATATTGTTCTCAATCACCTCAAACCTAAAGGCCTTAGTAATTTTTTCATGGTTGAGCGTGCGCACAGAGTCCCCGGGGGTAGGCCAAGACCGGGGGCGCCCCCTCCGCCCTATGATTGTAAGGGTCCTGAATTTTCGTGACAGGGATGTGATCTTACAGGGGGCTCGTACTGGGCCCCCTTTGAAATATGAAAATGCAACTCTCCTTCTTCCCAGACTTTACTCAAATGGTACAAAAGCAGCGTCAGGGCTTCTTATCGGTGAAGAAGAAATTGAGAGACAAGGGACTAAAATATGCCATGATGTTTCCGGCCTGTCTCCGGGTGGAGCTCAATTGGAAGGCCTGGTTCTTCGACAATCCTGAGGTGGTGGCGGATTGGTTGGACAGTACACACGCGACTGAGACGGAGAGCCGAGATCGAGGCGTAGCGGAAGAATAGCCTAGCGCAAAATGGTGTCGTAGGGCTTAAACAGTAGTATGTTATGAACGGGGGTGGGGCGGGTATGTAACGGTTCCCCTGATTTGCCGCGTCAGTAAAGATATCACTATAGTTTGACATGAAAAGGGGTAGCGGTGGCAGGGTGGGGGACGGGGTGTTGGCGGGTTTTTCGGGCCCTCCCTCTATTTTCTACATTTAGTTAGCTGTAGATTAGTGTTGGGGCGACAGGCACACTGCTAGTTGGGGATTAGCGTAAGCTACATGCAGGGGGGCAGGGAGGGGGGTCAGGGGTTGGGTTTTTTTTGCAATTGTGATCCTATTATGTGCTACATTATTAGCAATATGTTTTTGTTTTTTTACAGCATCAGGTGACCTTGACATGATTTACCATTACAATGTCTTCTGGTAGATAGGGATTGTAGATGTCTGCGCTCAGTTGGAATGTGAATGGGCTAGGGGACAAGATAAAGAGGGGGATGGTTAGTCAATTGATCAGGAGACACTCCCCGGATGTGGTGTTGCTACAAGAGGCACATCTGGTCGGTAATCATTGTATGGCGCTGCATAAGGGGAGCTATAAGTTAGTGGCACATGCCGGATTCACTACAGGATCTAGGGGGGCGGGTAGCCTAGTGAGAAATTCCTTCCGACTGACTGTCCAGACCACTTGGGCTGATAAATGAGGCAGATACATTGGCATTTCAGGGTTGTGGGAGGGGAGAACTGTCACTTTTGTGTCTGTGTATGTTCCGCCGGGTCTGCAAACTGACACCTTCCGAGACATGTGCACGATTTTTTTTAACTTTGCCTGTGGTGCTGCTGATTGTGGGTGGAGACTTCAATGCGGTAATGGACGGTGAAATGGATAGGCACCCAGCTCGAATTCTGATGCCGTCCCAGAGGTGGTTGTCAGATTTTGTAGAAACAACTGGGCTTACAGATGGGTGGAGATTGAGGAACCCAGGCGGAATGCATTACACACATGCCTCTGCTGCGCACCATTCCTTATCGAGAAAAGACTATGTCTTAGTACCAACGTCGCAGGCAGCATGAATCCGAGAGGTGCAACATGTGGGAAGGGGGATCTCCGATCACTCACCAGTCTGACTTAGGGTGGAGGTGGGACAGAGAGATGTGGGCAGGATTGCCCCCATAAATGCCTGGCACTTAAGAGACCCCGACACTAAGAAGGAGGTGACATAGGTCACAGGACGGTATTTCCAAGAAAATGTGGGAACAGTTGAGTCAGCACAGTCCCTGTGGGAGGCGTAGAAGAAAGTCATCAGAGGGGAAGTTTTATTGTTGGTTTCAGGGAAGAGGAGGAAGGGCCGGGCAGAGGTGGACAGATTAGAGGTAGAATTGACGAATATGGAGGGGGAAATGTCGAGGGTTGCCACTCCCGAGGAGTCGCACCGTTTGAGTCTCCTCCGAGATGTGTACAGGGGCATGGCTAGAGAGACGGCTAGAAGTTGTCAAGAATCCGCTCCACAGGATCCGGTTGTTGCTATAAGGGGTCCACCTCCAACTGTTACCAACTCCCTTGTTTATTAGACAGGGAATTCGAAACAGTAGGCGAGGGAAAAAACCAGGGGAAGGGAAAGGGTCTGCTGGGAAGTAAGGCTCTGGAAGACACAAACATATAAACAATATTAAACAAGGCATGTGCAATAGCTACTCTCATAAATTCTCGCTAAATGATAGGTAGTGTCTTTGTAAGCAACCACACACCTTCAACTTCAGAACCAGTAGCACCACAGTAGACCACCATGAAGGACATGAAGTGACAGAACACTTCAAAACATAAAGCATCAAGATCTCCGTCTTTGAACATACAGGAAACCGAAGTGAAAGGAATCCACCTCTTCCCCTGCAGAAAGCAAAATAATAAGGAAAGGTTCTCTGTAACTGCAGTTAATTGACACTGCCGACCTTCGTAATCCTTTGCTAGACAACAACCATGTGCCTTAAGCCAAACACACGGAGGAACGTAGAGTAAGACCCACAGAACCCCACTGTATTAATAGGCAATCCAAAAGTAAAGAAGAATCCTAGCTACGGTAACGCGTGGCAACCACACACTGCGTTCCGAGCTATTAACAAAGAAGTCCCTCTCACAGAAGTATGTAGCCGACACCACTATACTCTGTGAGCTTCTTGACATCCACCAGGAGGTCAAAGTACGGTAGCGTGTGGCCCGTCGACCCACCACGCTCCGCAAACCCTACAAAACACTCAGGAGGTCTGATGTAAATCCACAGGAGCAAACCAGCCAGAAACACCGGATAAACGGTAGCGTGTGGTCGGCCGACACACAACGCTCCGTTTTTCAGCAGATAGGCGCCGCCGCGCCTTACTCACCCACCGCGGGGATACCGGGCAAACAAGTCTCCTGAGAAGTCCTTTCAAGCCGGGAACAGAGGAAGAACCGATCCGCTCGATTCCTAAACAAAACACCAGGCTACCGGAACAGAATTACGCGCATGCGCGTTAGCGCCCAGGGCTCTGAAATACTCCTTACCGCATGGGATCATGGGAGTTGTGGTTTTAGGCAGGCGCTGAGTCCCGATTCCTCACAAAAGTGCGGCATGCAGACACCCAAAGCAGGGTCTATGAACATGGCGACAAAGCAGGGAAACTGATCATGTGGCTGGAGTAAGGGGAGTGGGGGTCGAGGTTGGTGCCAGAGTTGCAGATAGAAGGCTCAGGTAGAGTGACAGATCCGCAAATGATTGTAGATGAGTTCTTGGCTTATTATAAATCATCTGCAGGTACCTATTCAGAGGCAGATAATGCGGGTTTGGTACAGGATATTCAAATGCCCGCACTGTCGGAAGAGGATAGGAAATACTTAGACTCTCCCCTCACAAACGACGAAACGACGAAGTGGCGCAGGCTATTATGGGGGTTCATTCCAGGAAGGCCTCGGGCCCGAACGGAATCCCCGTAGAGCTGTATAAGCTCAACGCGAATAAGTTAGCACTGTTTCTTCGGGCCATGTTTGTTGAGAGCAAGGAAAAGGCCAGCTTCCATACGATCAACGAGTCGCAAATATTATTGTTATTCACAAAGATGGCAAGCCCAGGACGATGTGTTCTTCTTACCGGCCAATCTTGCTACTAAACCCCGAACCTAAGGTGCTGGCAAAACTGCTGGCGACCAGGCTGGTCAAGGTAATTGCCACTCTTATCCATCCAGATCAGTCTGGCTCTATGCCGTGCCGAAATACAGCCCTTAACCTACGGAGGCTGCACGGGATTCTGGGAGGCGCATCAAACATACACGAACCAGCGGTTCTGTTGTCATTGGATGCAACCATGGCCTTCGATAGGGTCGAGTGGCCCTATTTATTTGCAGTCCTGAGGAAGATGGGTATCGGCCACGAGTTTATAGGTTGGGTCTGTCTCTTGTATATGAGTCCCCTAGCCAGGGTTGTGGTGAATACACACGACAGGGGTGTCCTCTGTCCCCACTATTATTTGCACTGGCGCTTGAGCCGCTGGCGGCATTGGTTTGTTGGGACTGATCGATATGAGGACTACGTTAGACGCCAGAGTGGGAAGATAAGATCTCGCTGTACGCAGATGACATTCTGCTTTATCTCACTACTCCCAAGGAATCACTGATTAGTTTTCTGGATGTCCTGGCCATATTCAGGAGGTACTCCGGCTTAGCCATTAATTGGGCGAAGTCGGTGCTTTTCGCCCTCAGCGTAGACCCCCCCGGTCATTCCGAGTTCCTGCCCAGTACGAGTTGAGCCGGTGGGATTTCGGTACCTGGGCATATATGTGACTATGGACCCGAAATTGAGATATGATAATAATCTGGGGCCTCCTCTGGCCAGATTCCGTAGGGATGTGGTGAGGTGGAGGTCACTGCCGCTCTCCCTGTTGGGTCGAGCAGTGCTGTTTAAAATGATGGCCCTTCCCGGCTTCTTATATGCGCTTCAAAACACAATGGATCCGGCACCCCCCTCATATTTCACGGAAATAGAGTCCCTCCAACGATAGCTTCTCTGGGACGGCAGACCCCGTATAGCTTTCTCCAAGCTTACTCTTCCCTGGTACGAAGGATGGATCGGCTTGCCGGATTTCCGGAAATACTACTGGGCCTCCCAGCTGGCGGCGATAAACCACGCTGTCTACGGATCTCCTCTAGACCCCGCATATGCAATGGACCGCGGTCAGATGCCGGGGGGGGGGGCCTTACTAGGGCTCTATATGCTAGGAGCGGCCGTTTTCCCCTTGTCGGGCCAGCAGCACATGCGGTCCACGTGTGGCATGCTGCTACTCGAGTCCTTAAATGGGAAGGAAGACTTACTCTGGCGACCCTGTTGTGGAGTTCAGAGAAATTGGGCAGCTTGTGGAAAACGAAGGGCTTTGACAGATGGGATCTCATTGGGATCTCACAGGTTAAGGATATTTGGGGGAAAGATGAGATCCTTACATTCGACACCCTGCAGGGAAAATACCATCTGCAGGAGAGTGAGCGTTACCGATAACTCCAGGTCAGACATGCCCTACTTGTAAATATTCACGGGGACGCCACACTTCCGGAGGCCTCTCCGTTGGAGGACCGGGCCTTGGATGGCCATATCCCAGAAAAAACGATCTCACTGATATTCAAAAAACTGATCAACCATATGGGGGATCAGTTGGCGTCTCTTAGGGAGCAGTGGGGCGCCAATGGCCTAGTACTGGATGATGAGGACTGGAGAGAGGCAGTCTCCTCCCCGAAGTAAGTGGCCATCCAAATGAGGCTTAGGTTGGTGCAACTGAAGATTCTCCATCGTTCTCACACCACCGGACCTCGGCTAGTGTGGATGGGTCTGGCTGAGAGTGGGGAGTGTCGGAGGGGATGCGGGGAGACGGGGACGTTCATGCACATCTTGTGGCACTGCGTAGAAAGACAGGACTATTGGGTCAAAATCCACAATAAGATCCGAGAGGTGATGGGGTGGAGCTGGTGTTGGAGAACCTACAGACCTGACCTCACATGGGAAACAATTGGTGACCCTGGCGTGCATGATTGCCAAGCGTAACATTGCTCAGTTGTGGGGTGCCAGTCAGGTGCCCTAGATTGGGAAGTGGATGGAGGATCTAGACTGTGCATGTTCAGGGAGAGGTCAGTATACGTTGCCAGGGGGTGCCCCCGAAAGTGGGGGAAGGTCTGGGGTACTTGGAATGGTTACAGGGGGGATAAATGTACTTCTCCGGATGTTAGAGAAGCGTCAGCAGCGTTTGACTCCCCATGATCCTTGAATGTTATTCTAAAGTATTATTCTGTAACATGGTACTGTATATTTGACCGCTGTGAAAGCAAAGCTTGTCACCTGATGCTTTATTTTGTTTATGTTAATAAAAAGATTTAAAAAAATAAAAATAAAAACTCCATGCTCTGCTGGAAAAGGACAGGAGTCATCAGGTGGGTGGCCATGGAGGTCCCAGGACATCGTCTTCCAGCAAGCAAGGTCAAAAGTGGCGATGTTCCACCTCTCCTGACCCTAATAATAGAAAGGGAATGAGAGGATCACCGTCGACATTGAAGTCGCTGTCGAAGAGACCCAGACACCCTTCAGAAACACCATCTCGACGTTGAGAGTCTCCGTCGCATCCAAGTAAGTCGGCGTCGAGGCACCACACTTCGGGCTCGAAGATTGTGGGTGCTGAGAGACCTAAGTCTCCGTCGACGTCGAGGCTTCTGTCGACGGCGAGGCACTCTCCGCCACCCTCGAGGGGGTCAGCTTCGAGAGTAACAACGGCTAACATCTCGCCGCCGGCAGGCGTGCCACAGGCGAGAGGATCGTCGAGATACCACCACTCGACATCGAGGACACGGCGGCATGAAGGGTCGCCTTTGACACGTCGTCATGAAAGATCTCCATCAACTCAACGTCATGGCAGATCGCCGTTGACTCGGTGCTATAGCAGATCGTCATTGTGGTCTCCGAATCGACGCTGAAGGTCGACATCGAGGTCACCTCATAGCCGTAGGCGATCGACATCAAGACCATTGAGACCTCACTAAACACCAATGGTGACTCAGACTTCATGGACGTCGAAGCACTCGACGTCGAGAGAAGAGGTCACAGGACTTGCAGAGTCCTCTCCACAATCAGATCCCGGGTCCAGATCATCTTCAGGAGACCGGTCATCATCTCTAGGACTGCACATTGTGGAGATCTCACCAGAAGCATCCTGCAAACCTGCGGAGGGGAGGTCTCACAGTTTGTCGCCTCGCAATCCTCAAGGTGCTGTGTCAGGTGGCCGCAGTAGTCCGGACTCGGATTACTCCCGCATGTATTCACCATCTGGGCCTACACCTCGGACAAGCACTTTGGCTGGACCTTCAAAGTCTCCCCCTAGGAGACCAAGATCGCCTCCCAGGCCAAGATCACCTCCCAGACCAAGGGCGCCTTCAAAACCAAGATCGCCTTCTACACGTCAGTCCAGGTCCAGGGGTCATCACAGCCGTCATCATGACAGGCCCCATTAGAAGAGGTGCACAAGATCCCCTACATGGTCTTCCTCTACAAGATCGACGGTCTGGGACTATGCTCCGACCTTCTCCTCAACGCCTCCATCACGGGTGTCGCCCATAGATGACATATCGAGCTTCACAGATGTTATGGGTAGGGGTGCAAGGAAACTCAACATCACTTTGCATACCCCGGTGGTTCCCACGTCGGTCATCATTGGCACCCTGCATCACCGGACAGCTCCTAGACCGCTACTACCACTTGGGCCTGGATTCCTGGAACCGTTGATGGCCACCTTCCTCACCCCGGCGACGGTGGGTTCAGTGCCATTCAGAATCGCCAAAAAATACAAGGCTCCAGAAGAGGACCCCTCGTTTCTCAGGGCTGACCCACCAGCGGACTCGGTCATTGTGGCTGCAGCCATGAAGTCCCACTCCGCTTCTACCACATACTCTGTGCCTCCGGAGAAGGATAGCAAACAGATGGACTCATATGGGAGGAAGATGTGCAACACTTCAGCATCATCAATGAAGGTTGCGAGTGCCTCTGCCCTTCTCTGGAGATACAACAGATCTCTTTGGGACTCCCTCACACGTTTCACAGAGAAGCTTCCCAAAGAAGAACGGCAGAATTTCACTGAAATTCTACAGGAAGGAGGGCTAGTAGTCAATCAAGTAATAAGTGCTGCAGCGGATGCTTCAGATCTCGCCGCTCATGGCTACTCCCAAAGAGTCTGTTCACGACGCTCGGCCTGGCTGCGCCACACAGGCCTCAAGCCTGATGCCCAGAAGAAAATGCTGAACCTCCCTTTCAATGGCTCATCTCTGTTTGGGGCTCACGCTGATGACGAGATGAACAAAATGAAGGCTGAGATGGACACTGTCAAGGCTGTTGGTCTGGATAAGCACAAGGAGTTCAAGAAACGTTTCCGTCAGGGCGACAAATGTTCGTTCCAACAGAGAGTTCAAACCCCTCAGTGGTCCGCCCAGAACCAACAAAGATCCCAGTTCCAACAAAGACGCCCTGGGAGAGATAGAGGCAATAACAACAAGCAACAGTCTACCTCTAAGCAGCCTCCCAAGCCTTGAGTCGTTGCTTCCTCCGCAACCGTTCGCCACTCCGGTGGGAGGGAGTGTAGCTTGTCACCTGGAAGAGTGGAAGACCATGACAAGAGACAAATGGGTGCTGAATATTGTGCAGCATGGTTACTTGCTGAGGTTCAAGTCTCCTCCTCCGCAAGTGCCCCCGCAATTCAAGCGCCTTCCTCAAATCCAAAGTCAGCTTTTGAAAGACGAAGTTTCTACCCTTCTCGCAAAGAGGGCCATAGAGGAGGTCCCTCCCATACAAAGAAATCGGGGAGTTTACTCCTGCTACTTTCTAGTCCAAAAGCGGGGAGTAGCCAAAGAGTACAGACCTATCCTCGACCTGCGCCTGCTGAACAGGTTTATCAGAAAGAAGGCATTTCGTAGGCTAGCCCTGCACCAGATCTTTCCACACCTTCACCAGGGAGACTGGATGTGTGCCATCGACCTGCAGGATGCTTACTTTCATATACCTGTCTCAGTAAAGCATCGCTTGATAAGTTGGGTTGATGCACAGCTTGGAGTTTTTGGGAATTAATTGAGTGTTAAAGTTTGTTTAATCAATTTTAGGTGCGAACTGATGGGTGACGCTATCCGTTCCTAGCGTCCTGTACCAAATAATGACTTTGTGTTTCCAGTGAATCACTGGTGACATCCCCTTCAGGCACTCTTGTGCTGGTTCCTAATCAATTAGGACTCCACTCATTCTTTATCTGATTCATCCATTTTTATTTGTATATATCACAATTGCTTCATTGTTTATATTCTTCCTTAATTCATTCTTGTATCAGAATAAACATAAGTCTTTTTGTACATGAGCTCCAATGCATTTCGGGCATTGCTTGCCCTTCCTCAGGGAGAATACGCTGTTGAAAAAGAATTATATGAATGTATCACAACCACTTCACATATGGATATTCACATATAAACGCTATCATTTTTTGACTGTAAACACTGTCGTTCTTTAAAAGTACCATGTGAGGGTTTTAAACGTGCTCATGAATGGTGTATGAAGGATGGTGAAATCGTGCCCATAAATGTAACCCTGTCTCTCAAATCTGCTAACTCTCTTAGTCTTTTTCGTAAATCTCTTAAAACTTGGCTTTTCCCCCAATCCGGCTAATTTCTATCTGCTATCTCACTGATCTCCCAATCAGCACCAGGAAACTCACGGTGTCAGTGCGCTCTAGAAATACCCCCCTAACATAACATAACATTACAGGTAAGTAACTAATCCTTACCACCCTGAGAAACAGAAAAGGAAGAAGGAAAGAAAACACTGAAAGAACCACCCCCCTCCTAAAGGCTAGTCAGCCTACGCAGAGGGCTCCGGTGCCGTTAGGCGTAGAAGGCATAAGTATCTCGGGCAGGACAGCTCCCAAAATTCTTGTTCAAGCAGAGTGAGGAATGGCTGCCATACAGTGCTGAAAGAGGAGCCTTTCCCAGCCAAGGTAAGAGAGATCTTTTCCATGCGCAATACGTGCTATATTCGTCGATACTACCCTGTGTGTGCAGGGATACGGGGCATTCTCCAATGAATAAATATGTTCTGGACGGCTGTGCCCAGTGCTATGGCTATCAGTTTCCCTCGCCTGGATTTCAAGGGGTAGGTAAGCGGGTTTTGCACCCCCAGCAGGACATATGCAGGAAGCCTAGGGATTTCAGCGTCAAGGTGTTTGTGAACATCTTCTAGAATGTGCGTTCAGTAAGTCCAGAGGTATTCGCAATCCCATAACAGGTGAACCAGTGTACCCCTCTTCCCACACCCTCGCCAGCAGTCAGGGCTCTGCATCACGTCATCTTGGTGGAGTCTCTCTGGGGTTTGCTACCAGTGATAGACTAACTTGGGGAGTGTTTCAGTTAGATCTACATTTGTTGCCGTGTGGCATGCACCCTCCCATTCCTTGGGGCTAAGATTACGTCCAAGGCCCCTCTCCCAGCGCGCAGGCCCCGCATGGTAAGTGTGGGTATATCTGGACAGTAGTATCTTATACAGGTCTGAGATCAACTTCTTGTCCGAGGATCGTGTGATAAGACACAGTTCATAGGGAGTGAGAAGCCTAGTTGCCTGCGAGCGGTTGCCAGGATGCATAGTCCAGTATCACACCTGTAAGTAGTGCATGCGTTCGGATTTTGGGAGGCCGTAATCGGCCCGAAGCTGTGAAAAGGGGATAATGTCACCTTTAGTAAATAAGAGCCCTAATGCTCGACATCCGGCCTCTTGCCACAATTGAAAGGACTGTGGGCCCATCCCGGGGCTAAAATCAGGATTATCCAAAATTGATGTGAGTTGAGAAGGCAATGTTGTGAGGTCATGGAACGTGTTCGTGCGATCCCATACTGTGAGGATTGTGCGTGTCACCTGTGAAGCGTATAAGTTAGGGGGGAGGGGGCGGTGGGATTTCGAGAATTTTCATGAGACGCACCTGCGACAGCACGATCTTGAAAGAGCCGGTGTTTCTCGGATTCAGCCCGGCTCCGTTTGACCAAGTGTCGAAGCTGCGCTATAATAGAGAGTGAGATCCGGAATCCCAAGTCCCCCTTCTTGGGGCAGGAGAAAGTTAACCATCCGTATCAGTCGTTGCTTGCACACATGCCAAATGAAAAGAGAGTTCCGACTGCACCCTATGTAGCCAGCCAGTTTGGTGCGGCAAGGGGAGCGTCTGAAACAGATAGAGAATATTGGGGAGGGTCATCATTTTAATAGTTACGACACGCCCTAGCCGTGAGATCTGGTAGTGTTTCCACCTCTGTAGCTCAGTGCGGATGTGTGTGTGGAGTAGTTAGCTGCACTCATGACCTGCAAGGTCAAGCCAAATGGATACCCAGATAAGGGACGACGCCATCAGACCACTGCTGGGGATGATGAGCCTGCAAGTCCGCCCACTCTTGGGGCGACAGGGAGAGATTCACCGCTATGGATTTGGCCGGGATAACCTTAAACCCAGAAGCGCTAGTGAAAGTGTCCAGTTACTCCAAAAAGGTCCCCAATGCCATCCCAGGGTTCGCTAGGGTGACCAGCACATTGTCTGCATAGCGGCTTATGGTGTGTGTGCCCCCTCCGAAGCGGATGCCCGTGATCTGAGGGTGGTCCCTGACTCTCTGCACCATGGGCTCCATGTAGAGAGCGAAGAGCAGGAGCGACAGGGGGCACTCGTGCCTCTATTGATAGGGAATGGGGAGGACGTATGCCCGTTGATCTGTACTGTGGCAGTGGGAGATCTGTAGCAGTTAAAATGTGCGTCTGCATCTTTTCCCCCAGGCCAATGTGGACCATTGCCTGCTCGAGAGAGAGGGCCAATGGACTTGATCGAAGGCCTTCTCCACGTCAATTGTGAGTAGCATATAGTTCCCAGGGATACGGGAGGCCTTTTCTATGAATTGCGTGGCGCGTTTCATATTGTTACTCGTCTGCCGCTGCGGTATGAATCTGGCCTGATCAGGGTCCACAAGCCCCTGCATATAGGGGGCGAGCCGGCTAGCCAGTATGCTAGTATAAAGCTTCAGATTTACATTCAAAAGCGAGATGTCCTTCCTTGGTTTAGGGATGACAGCTATTGTTGCGCCCAACATGGAGGAAGGGATCGCCCCGGGCGCTGCAAAGGAATTGAAGAGCCGGGTGAGCAAGGGGCCAAGCGTTGTGCAAAACTGCTCATATAAGGCTGCGGTGCAGTTTCAAACGAGCAATAGCTGCGATTACTTCCTCCGGTCTGACCTCCCTCTCTATATGGGCTGCTTGATCTGGTGTCAGGGTGGGGAGACGAACCTGGGCTAGGTATGCATCGATATCCACTTCCTCCAGAGGCTGTTCATCATAAAGTTGCAGAAGATCTCGGCAAAAGCTGCGTCATCCGAACATGGCACCCCTGCACTGTCCCTAATCTCCTGAACACCCTCGCCCAAACGAGCCTTCTGGAGACTATGCACGAGTAGTCGACCGCATTTCTCCCCGCCGGTGTAAAAGGAATGCCGTAACCACATTGCAGCGTATTCTGCCTTGTCCCGGTCAATAGCAGTCAGCTGCACCTGAGGAGCCGTTAACTCTATCGATATGTGGGGTGTCCTGGTACGCTGATCTATTTGCTCCAGTTCCCGCACCTTCTGTATCAGTTCCTCCCTATTTGCTTTACGGTCCGCGTTGTCTGCGGAAGAGATGGTGATGACTTCTCCTACTGATGAACGTCCAAGGCCCCTCTCCCAGCGCGCAGGCCCCGCATGGTAAGTGTGGGTATATCTGGACAGTAGCATCTTATACAGGTCTGAGATCAACTTCTTGTCCGAGGATCGTGTGATAAGACACAGTTCATAGGGAGTGAGAAGCCTAGTTGCCTGCGAGCGGTTGCCAGGATGCATAGTCCAGTATCACACCTGTAAGTAGTGCATGCGTTCGGATTTTGGGAGGCCGTAATCGGCCCGAAGCTGTGAAAAGGGGATAATGTCACCTTTAGTAAATAAGAGCCCTAATGCTCGACATCCGGCCTCTTGCCACAATTGAAAGGACTGTGGGCCCATCCCGGGGCTAAAATCAGGATTATCCAAAATTGATGTGAGTTGAGAAGGCAATGTTGTGAGGTCATGGAACGTGTTCGTGCGATCCCATACTGTGAGGATTGTGCGTGTCACCTGTGAAGCGTATAAGTTAGGGGGGGGGGGGGGCGGTGGGATTTCGAGAATTTTCATGAGACGCACCTGCGACAGCACGATCTTGAAAGAGCCGGTGTTTCTCGGATTCAGCCCGGCTCCGTTTGACCAAGTGTCGAAGCTGCGCTATAATAGAGAGTGAGATCCGGAATCCCAAGTCCCCCTTCTTGGGGCAGGAGAAAGTTAACCATCCGTATCAGTCGTGGCTTGCACACATGCCAAATGAAAAGAGAGTTCCGACTGCACCCTATGTAGCCAGCCAGTTTGGTGCGGCAAGGGGAGCGTCTGAAACAGATAGAGAATATTGGGGAGGGTCATCATTTTAATAGTTACGACACGCCCTAGCCGTGAGATCTGGTAGTGTTTCCACCTCTGTAGCTCAGTGCGGATGTGTGTGTGGAGTAGTTAGCTGCACTCATGACCTGCAAGGTCAGGCCAAATGGATACCCAGATAAGGGACGACGTCATCAGACCACTGCTGGGGATGATGAGCCTGCAAGTCCGCCCACTCTTGGGGCGACAGGGAGAGATTCACCGCTATGGATTTGGCCGGGATAACCTTAAACCCAGAAGCGCTAGTGAAAGTGTCCAGTTACTCCAAAAAGGTCCCCAATGCCATCCCAGGGTTCGCTAGGGTGACCAGCACATTGTCTGCATAGCGGCTTATGGTGTGTGTGCCCCCTCCGAAGCGGATGCCGTGATCTGAGGGTGGTCCCTGACTCTCTGCACCATGGGCTCCATATAGAGAGCGAAGAGCAGGAGCGACAGGGGGCACTCGTGCCTCTATTGATAGGGAATGGGGAGGACGTATGCCCGTTGATCTGTACTGTGGCAGTGGGAGATCTGTAGCAGTTAAAATGTGCGTCTGCATCTTTTCCCCCAGGCCAATGTGGACCATTGCCTGCTCGAGAGAGAGGGCCAATGGACTTGATCGAAGGCCTTCTCCACGTCAATTGTGAGTAGCATATAGTTCCCAGGGATACGGGAGGCCTTTTCTATGAATTGCGTGGCGCGTTTCATATTGTTACTCGTCTGCCGCTGCGGTATGAATCTGGCCTGATCAGGGTCCACAAGCCCCTGCATATAGGGGGCGAGCCGGCTAGCCAGTATGCTAGTATAAAGCTTCAGATTTACATTCAAAAGCGAGATGTCCTTCCTTGGTTTAGGGATGACAGCTATTGTTGCGCCCAACATGGAGGAAGGGATCGCCCCGGGCGCTGCAAAGGAATTGAAGAGCCGGGTGAGCAAGGGGCCAAGCGTTGTGCAAAACTGCTCATATAAGGCTGCGGTGCAGTTTCAAACGAGCAATAGCTGCGATTACTTCCTCCGGTCTGACCTCCCTCTCTATATGGGCTGCTTGATCTGGTGTCAGGGTGGGGAGACGAACCTGGGCTAGGTATGCATCGATATCCACTTCCTCCAGAGGCTGTTCATCATAAAGTTGCAGAAGATCTCGGCAAAAGCTGCGTCATCCGAACATGGCACCCCTGCACTGTCCCTAATCTCCTGAACACCCTCGCCCAAACGAGCCTTCTGGAGACTATGCACGAGTAGTCGACCGCATTTCTCCCCGCCGGTGTAAAAGGAATGCCGTAACCGCATTGCAGCGTATTCTGCCTTGTCCCGGTCAATAGCAGTCAGCTGCACCTGAGGAGCCGTTAACTCTATCGATATGTGGGGTGTCCTGGTACACTGATCTATTTGCTCCAGTTCCCGCACCTTCTGTATCAGTTCCTCCCTCTTTGCTTTACGGTCCGCGTTGTCTGCGGAAGAGATGGTGATGACTTCTCCTACTGATGAACGTCTTAAGGGCCACCCATCGGGTAGAAAGAGCGATATCTGAACTGTCATTGTGTGAGAGGTAATCCTCTAGTGCACGCTGTATATGAGCAACTGTGTCTGGCCTGTGCAATAGAGTGTTGCGGAAGTGCCAATGTCTGGCCGGACGTCGGCTCTTTGGAAGAGCCAATGTGACTTGGGCGTGATAAGACAGGGCCACCACCAATATGTAAGCCGAGAGCGTGACATCGCTGAGAGTCTTTGAACCCAGAAAATAATCTAGCCTAGCATATAATTTGTGGGCGTTAGAATAATATGAGAATTCTTGTGACCAAGGATGTTGGTGTCTCCATAAGTCTGTGAGGCCTAGGTCATGTAGTCTAGTGAGCCCTGTGGGTGAGAGGGCGCCAACCTGGCTCTTGCGTTGCGCCGATCCGTCTAAGTCATTGCCAAACACCAAGTTGAGATCCTCCCTACTAATATGTGGTGTTCCTGAGTTGCCGTGACGGCAGTGAGAGCTTCATGCAAGAATCGTTCCTGGCGCTCGTTAGTGGCATAGATAGACCCCACGATTAGAGTGTGGCCCCCTATAGTAAATTGGTAAGTGAGGAGTCTGCCTTTTATCTCAACCCCTTTTTGCACTGCCTTCCCTGGAGAGACTAGAATTGCCACCTCTGTGGTCTTGGATGGTTTGGAGGAGAAGAATTGGGTCGGACAGGCACGGGACCTTAGCCGGTGGCGGTCCTTAGGGAGCAGCTGCTTCTCTTGAAGGAGGCAAATGTCCACCTGTGTACTCTCTAGATAGGAAAGAAGTGCCTTGCATTTGATGGGATTTTTGAGCCCTCTTACATTAAGA
Source organism: Lissotriton vulgaris (assembly GCF_964263255.1). Classification (NCBI taxonomy): domain Eukaryota; kingdom Metazoa; phylum Chordata; class Amphibia; order Caudata; family Salamandridae; genus Lissotriton; species Lissotriton vulgaris. Next base: position 1,516,837,042 of record NC_141689.1, on the reverse strand, counting down.
TCGAGAATCTTAACCGAGGACGGTGGCAGCTAGTACCTAAAGATGGGGTGATGCCAAGTATGAGCATGGGGATAACCAAAACCCCTCAGCGCCAATGCAAGAGCAGAAAAACCATAGCACCCCATGGACCAGGCCCCCTCCCCAGGAAACAGGGACAGCAAAAGAAGATGAGTAGAAGGAAAGATAGAGCAAAGCCCCGCAAAAAGTGGAACAAAAATAACAGAGCGCAACAAGTACCAAAAAAAAGTCTTGAGTTCGATCATTAGTCCGTCATCCAAGGATGAACAGAGAAAGAGTCTATGGGGTTGTAGAGTGGCAGATGGGAGCCTCAACCCCATCTCCCTCGATCCCTGAGCATCAATAGAAGGATACACCATGGTAGCCAGACTCAATCACATAGTGGATGTCTTGACCAAGGCTTCTGGTAAAGCTTCAAGGGTGGCCTGTTGCTTCCTCTTGACCACCATTGGGTCAGGTCGCCGAGCACGGCATCATCGGCACGTCTGTCTCCATGTCGGACGGCTGTTGCTGGACCCCTGGTCCGAGCGCTCTCCCTCGTTGGTGTCCTCCGGGAGAGGGATCCCCAACAGCTTGCTTACTTCAGACAGGGAACTGAGTTGGTACAACTTGCCGTCATGCCGGAATACGAGGCAGAACGGGCGCCTGCAGGAATAACAGATGTTTTGTTGGAGCAGGACCATGTTTCCGGAGCGTAATAGCAGCAAGGTCTTGGTAGAGGACCAGCGATTGGTTGCGGAAAGTGATTGATTGAAGTGATCTAGCTTTACGTAGGATTTCTTCCTTGGTGCGGAAGTCCTGGATGCAGACCAAGATATCCGCCGGTGGCGCCATCGCCGCCCTCGGAGGGCGCACCCTGTGCGCTCTGTCCATCTTAAGCTCAAAGTCCTGTGGGTTGCCCAAGATGTGGTTGAAGAGCTCACACACGTATCCAAAGATGTCACTAGCCTCTTCATTGGTACTCACTCCTCAAATTCGAATGTTGTGGTGGCGGGAGCGATTCTCAAGGTCCTCCAAGTGAGATTGAACGTCCACTTGCTGCTCATGGATTCAAAGTACTTCCTGTTGCATGGCGGCCAATTCGTTGTCCCAGTCGTTGCTTTTATGCTCCAGGGATGCCACTCTCTCCCCTATATTGTCCATGTCTTTGCGGATGTCTTTGATCTCTGCTGTGAGATGTATGGAGGTCATCCTGGAGGGCAGAGAACAGGGATTCCAGCAAGGCCCATGTCACCAGCGCCTCTGAAGGGGTGGCCATCTGTGCTGCTGTTTCCGATAGGCCTTGATCCTCTGGCCCCCCGCTCTGTGCCCGGGCAAAGAGATCCTTGAGCGATTTCTCTCTTGTGGCTGATTTGTCTTTTCTGCCCAGAGTGGATTTCATGCTCAGCTCTCCCTACTGTACCAGCCCCAACGGCCACGGGCCAGGCTGTGCTGGGAGTCACTACGGCCCAGTGTCTTCCGATACGACGATCTTTGCCTCGCGTCTCCGGGCCTAGGAGTATGCCCGCCCACTCTACGCCGCTCCTGGTGTGTTATAGTGCAGGGTGTCCGCCGGCAATCTATGGGGCCCCCTCTGGTGCACCGGGCCGTCTACGCACTCCAGGTGCCAAAAATGTGGTGCAGTAAGTGTCCAGCTGCAACAGAGGAGCAAATCCTGCAGCCCGCCCTATGCACAGGCCCCTCCCGCTTGTGAACGAGGTTGCATGGAGGGGGCGCAAGTTAGGTATGCACCGGGGCGCGGCAGTGGCCTCCGAGGGCAGGGCCTCCTCAATAGTGTGGCACCAGTCTCTATGGGCCCGGTGTTAGAAGCCTGCGTCGGACCGTCGCCAAAGTCCAGCCGCCACTTGCTCCACGAGGCCCGAAAGCAGAGGCCCGCTCAGTTATGTCCCAAGGAGCAGGTCCGGCAGAGTCTCACTGGGCAGGCGCAGGGCCGGGGGCACCACCAGAGCCTGATTGTTAGGTAAGCCCGCCGCGAGGCCCAGTGCGGTCCAAGCCTCCCGAGGGCTCCGGGGACCAAAGGCCGCAGCGGGTGATGGGAATGTGGCAGGACTCACCATGGCAGGTCCCCAGTCCGCTCTGCCAAGCCGAAGGCCGAGATGCCTCCCAATGGCTCGCTCCACTTGCCGCCGGCCTCGCGCATGCACGCACGGGAATCGCCGTACACTCCGGCCTCACACTGGCAGGGCCACCGCCACTCCGCAGCGCCTGCAGTTCCATCGCTGATCGCCGCAGCCGTTGTTCGCCAGTCCAAAGCAGCGGGAGGTGCTTTCCAGTCCAGCCCACAACCATGGTTGGGCTGTGGCACTTCGCGGCCAGCTGCTTAAGGCTCTAACCCAAACAGCCGTGGCAGCGCCATCTTCAGCAGCGCGCTATTGCTCCGTCCCTCGGACCTGGCTTGGACCAGAGACCAGAAGTAGAGCCACAGGAGCCCCAGGAGTCGTGTCTAGAGAGTAGCCGATTATGCCAGGGTACCACTGACTTCAAATCAGCCACCTTCGGTGCGTTTCAGAGCCAAGGCTAGTACTAGAGCACGTCTTAGCTCTCCGCCATTTTGGCCACGCCCCCTATAGTGACGTTAGTCTGGGGGGAGGGGTTACTGGCCTGAAACAGGTAGTGGTCTCTACAAAGCTTCTAGATGCATGTCTGCTGGGCAATGCCCTGGAAACCTCAGCATGGGCTGAGGTAGAATTAAAAACCCATGACGCAATGCTGGACATTCCTGAGATTATGTGTATAAAGACTAGAGCATAGAGGCATAAGCAGGGCGAACAAGAAGTGTTGGAGTCTGAAAGAATGGCCCAATCTTCCAAGAGGAAAGGTAGGAAGATCGGGAAACCAGCTTCTGTACAGCAAAAGGATCAGGACCCCTCTCCTCAGGGAGATGATTTGGAAGCCCCAGAGGGAACTGAGCCTATGGAACTCAACCCTTTCCATGTTGAGCTCTTAGGCCTGGGGGGGACCCTCTAGCGAAAGAGCTGTGCTTTGGACAGCAGGACTGTCCAACTCTTGAAAGCCTGAGGCTGCAAGTTGCTACCCACGAAATGAGAGATGTCAGTGGTACCCATTGTGTCTATTGGGAAGAGGGACTACTGTACACTGAGGCCAGATACCCAAACCCTGGAGCCACTAGGAGAGTGGTAGTGCCTCAGAAGTTGAGGGAGATCTTACTACCAATAGCTCATGACATCCCTCTAGCTGGACATCAGGACCAAACCAAAACTTGAGATAGGCTAGTTAGCCACTTTTACTGGCCCCAGATGTCTCAGAAGGTAAATGAGTTTGTCAGCTCCTGTGTCACCTGTCAAGCCAGTGGCAAAATAGGTGGACACCCAAGGGCCCCCTTAATTCTACTACCAGTGGTTGGGGTTCCCTTTGAAAGGGTAGGTGTGGACATAGTGGGTCCACTTGAACCTCCCACAGCATTGGGAAACAAATTTATAAAAGTGGTTGTGGATCATGCCACTAGGTATCCTGAGGCAATTCACATTAGGACTACAGCCCCTGCAGTAGCAAAGGCCCTCATTGGTGTCTTCACCAGGGTAGGGTTTCTTAAGAAGGTGGTTTCAGACAGAGTCAAAATTCATGTCTGCTTACCTAAAAAAATATGTGGAAAGAGTGTGGAGTGCAGTGCAAGTTTACTACACCCTATCATATCACCCACAAACTAATGGTCATGTTGAGAGATTTAACAAGCCATTGAAAGGCATGATTATGGGGCTCCCTGAAAAGCTCAAAAGGAGATGGGATGTCATATTACCATGCTTGCTTTTAGCCTACAGAGAGGTGCCTCAGAAGGGAGTAGGGTTTTCCCCCTTTGAACTTCTGTTTGGCCATCCTGTTAGGGGACCACTCTGTCTTGTGAAAGAGGGTTGGGAGAAGCCACTCCAGAACCCAAACAAGACATTGTGGACTATGTACTAGGCCTAAGATCCAGAATGCCTGAGTACATGGAAAACGCTTTAAAAAATCTTGGCCAGCCAGGAGCTCCAGAAGCACTGGTATGACCAAAAGGCTGCACTGGTAGTATTTCAACCAGGGCAAAAGGTGTGGGTTTTGGAGCCAGTGGCACCAAGGGCTCTCCAGGACAAATGGAGTGGCCCTTACCCCATCTTAGAAAAGAAAAGTGAGGTTACCTACTTGGTTGACCTGGGCAAAAGCAGGACACCCAAAAGGGTGATCCATGTAAACCGCCTTAAGCTTTTCCATGACAGGGCTGACATTACCATGCTGATGGTGACTGGTGAGGAACAGGAGGCAGAGAGTGAACCTCTCCCTGGCCTCCTCTCTTACAGCCCCCAAGATGGGTCAGTGGATGGAGTTGTCTACTCAGACACCCTCTCTGCTCAACAGCAGGCTGATTGCAAGCAAGTCTTGCAAACGTTTGAAATGCTCTTTTCCTTGACCTCTGGTCAGACAAACTGGTGTACCCATGATGTGGACACTGGGAACAGTGTACCTGTCAAGAACAAAGTCTATTGGCAGTCTGGTCAAGTCAAGGAAAGCATTACAGCTGAAGTCAACAAGATGCTGGAGATAGGGGTTATTGAACCGTCTAAGAGTCCTTTGGCCTGCCCAGTGGTTCTAGTTCCCCAAATCTCATCCATAGGGTGGAAAGAGATAAATGAGGTTCTGTGTGGACTATAGAGGGCTCAACTCTGTCACCAAGACAGATGCTCCCCCATCACAAGAGCAGATGAGTTGATATACAAATTGGGTGCTGTCAAATTTCTAAGTACCTTTGACTTAACGACAGGGTACTGGCAGTTTGGCCTGGCACCAGGAGCACAAGAAAAGACAGCATTCTCCACAACTGATGGGCATTATTAATTTACTGTTATGTCTTTTGGTTTAAAGAATGCCCCTACCACCTTCCAAAGGTTGGTGAATTAAGTCCTTGCTGGATTGGAGTCCTTTGCTGCAGCATATCTAGATGATATTGCCGTTTTTAGTTCCACCTGGCAGGATCACCTGATCCACCTTGGGAAGGTTTTAAAAGCCCAGCAAACTGCAAGCCTAACTATCAAGGTATCCAACTGCCAGATGTGGCAGGGAACTGTGGTATACTTTGGCCACCTTGTTGGTGAAGGTCAAGTGCAACCCTTACAGCCAAAGATCCAGACCATCCTGGAATGGGCAGCTCCAACAACCCAGACCCAAGTCAGGGCATTCCTTGACTTGACTGGGTACTACAGGAGGTTTGTGAATGGATATGGAACTATTTTCACTCACCTCACAGAACGTACATCCAAGAAGATGCCCAAAAAGGTAAACTGGACAGGTAGCTGTCAGAAGGCTTTTGACACCCAGAAAAAGGAAATGTGCTCAGCACCAATTCTCAAGGCCCCAGACAATACCAAGCTGTTCATTGTGCAGACTGATGCCTCTGACCTACGGATAGGAACGGTCTTATCCCAGACCAATGATGAAGGCCAAGACCAACCTGTTGCTTTTATAAGCAGAAGGCTTCTCCCCAGGGAGCAGCATTGGAGTGCCATTGAGAGGGAGGCCTTTGCGGTGGTTTGGTCCCTGAAGAAGCGGAGACAATACCTGTTTGGTACTCACTTCCTAGTTCAAACTGACCACAGACCTCTCAAATGGCTAATGCAGATGAAAGGTGAAAACCCTAAACTTTCGAGGTGGTCCATCTCCCTACAGGGAATGGACTTTGTAGTGGAACACAGACCAGGGACTGCCAATGCAGATGGACTTTCCAGGTTCTTCCACTTAGACAATGAAGACTCTCTAGGGAAAGGTTAGTCTCATCCTATTTCGTTTGGGGGGGGGTGTAAGAAAGTGCCCTCTTTTTGCATGGTTGCTCCCACTTTTTGCTAAACTGCTGATGTGCTTTGACTGAGTGTGCCCGGGGTTCCTGTCAAGCAGGTGCCCAGGACCCATGTTCTTTCCCTAAACTGCATTAAAAGCAAAACCCAATTGGCACTGTTTGGCCACAGGTCAGTCTCTTGTAAATGGTACCATAGGTATCAAGAGCACTGTGGCCAGGGAAGGCCTCTACGGGCTGCAGCACTTATTGTGCCACCCTTAGAGGCCCTGTACCTTTACACATACACACACACACACACACACTGCCTTTGCAGGCTGCATGTTTTGGTGAAGAACAAAGTGAAGAGTCAACATGGCACACATCCCTGTGTGCCATGCCTACAGCCCACTGCCCTGGCATAGGTCAGCCACCCCTCTAGCTTGGTGCACTATACCAGTGGTGAGGGTACAGGTGCATGAGCCTTGTACCCCTACAGTGTCTAAGCCAATTCTAAGACAAGTGCTGTGCTGCCATAAAGAGTATATGGTGCTGGTAGTTAGTCATTACGAACTCCACAGCACCATAATGGCTTTACTGAACACTGAATTTTGGTATCAAACTTCTCAGAACATTAATTCCACACTGATGCCAGTGTGGGATTTAATGAAAAATGTACACAGAGGGCATCTTAGAGATGCCTCCGGAAAAACGACCCAACACTAGTGTCCAGGCTGAGTGGCTGCTCACCAGCTGCCACTATCAGATATGTTTCAGGACCCCTGGGTAGAGATTAATTAATCAACAGTGGGAATGGACACTAGTCTCTACAATAACCATTGGTTATTCTTTGACAACCCTCATAGACGCTGACACAATCGGTTGTTGAAAACGTTCGGTATATCTTTTCGTCCGCCCCTTAGTCAAGCGTCAGGGCATAGTCATTGGGTTGTCAAAATAACGTGCTGTATGCCTGCCTCACCCGAGGCAGCCTCCAGTTAGTGTAGAAGTGTCCAGAGATAGGGGGACAGATCTCAGGAGGTGATGAATAAACCAAGGGGGGGGTTTGAGGAGTTGTAAAAAACGGTAGTTCCCCGTAACAATAATATTTATTCAAAGAAGGTGAGTACCGTTAGATAAAAAAGTAATGGTTATATTAAGTAATTGAGTTACCGGATTACCATATAACTCTTAAAGACAGGTCGACATGTTTCAGCTCACCTAGGGCCAGAAGGTCTATGGAGCTTTCGTCAGGACAAAACACAAAAAAAGGACATAGAAAGTACTCACACTATTAGTGTAGTTTTCAAAGGTTTGTACGAAGTTCTCAATTTGAGATTCCTGTAATAGTAAAACAAACAAGGTATTGCTAATAAGCATTAATTAAAGGATAATGGCACCTAGCACGCAAGCGTGGCTCAAAGTTTTGAGCTGGATACGAACAACATTAGTTCTTCAATGAAAGCGCACCTAATTACGGGCACCTATTGGGGAGGAGGGTCTGAATAGGAGGAAGTTCAGGAGGTTCGCTATACTGGAATTATTTACAATTGTATCGGTCAGTTGGATTTTTGTAAACAGTAATGAAATTATCTAAAATTAACAAAAAGGAAGAGAGTCACAGGATTTCCATATGTCTAAAACAGCGTGCAACGTGGCAACATTGTGAGGGTTTTTACACAACATACCTTCGTAAGTGGTTCAAAGTTCCACATCAGGTTGCAAAAGAGTCGCTAGTAACGCGGTCTTTGCTGAAAGGTTAGAGAGCAGAGGTGATATTTAACAGAAGTGACTCAATAAGAGTAATGTCATAACTAGGAAATCACAAGGTACATAGAGGAAGTCCTAACCGCCATTCTTACCTGCGTGTTCAGAAGCATGTGCTGCTTGTGCTGACTCTGCCCCTGGAAGAGGAGGCCTTAGTTCAGTTTCCTGTTTATAGTGGAAAAAGTAGAAATAAACAAGGGATTACCAGGTCAAAGCGCTTACTTCAAGATGGTGGCTCTGCTCGAAATTCACTCACAAATGAATGTCAAAAATAGACATCAGTGGAGCCTGTGATGGTAGAACAATTTTTGTCAAAAGAAATTATACATCTGTATATTACATAATCTTTTTGGGAAAATTCAAAAAAACGAATGTTCTTTTTTTGGGAAAATGACATTGTTTTTTGAGAACAGATTAAGAAAACTGATGCCAGGGAATATTATCATTCAATCTCGATACATGGGTTTTAAGGCGATTTACCCATCGCTGTTCCTTTTCAAAAAGGATCTGTTCAGCATTTTGATTCTTATCATGGAGCATCTCGAGTATTGTCCAGCTCAGTTCGCCGCATGTGTGCCCAGCTTCCAAAAAGTGTGTGCTGAGTTTGGTGGTATTTTTCTTCAGTCTCACATTACTTCTGTGTTCACCTATGCGGATTTTAGCTTTTCTGCAGGTCATGCCAATATATTTGAGATGGCAAGGGCATGTGACCATATACACCCCATGGGTGGAGTTGCAATTCGTGTGGGATCTTTGGGTCCAAATGAAGTCATCAGTCAACTGTAATATTTTGGTGGTTTTAGTGAATTTGCACACGCCACAGGTACCACAGGGGAAATGCCCTGTGACTGGAGCCATGTTGATGTTCCTGATGGTAGGTGTCGTGAAGTTTTTCTTCTTTGGTCGAGTGTGCACCAAGACATCTTTCAGATTCTTTGTTCTTTTGTTGGCGAATCTTGGTTTTGGCCAATCATACACGCCTGACGTTATTATTTTCCAGTTTTTTCTTATCAACTTTTGTACTTCATAGCTGGCAGGGCAATAGGTGGTGACACAAGTAACCAGGTCTTTTATTGGTTCCTTTTCATGCAGTTGGAGTAGGCATTCCCGAGGTTGATTCTTTACTCTCTTTTTACATTTTGCAATCACTTGGGGCGTGTAGTCTCTTGCTCGTAGCTTTTTACTCAGGACTGTAGCTTGTTCTTTGTAATCATGTTCTTTACTACAATTGCGCTTATGCCGGAGTAATTGGCTATATGGAAGGTTGTCTCTGAGTGGGCGAGGATGGTAGCTATAATAAGACAAAAGGCTATTCTTGGCCGTAGGTTTAGTATAAGTTTTTGTCTCAAGTTTCCCATTATCTGCGAAGATGGTCAGATCGAGGAAATCAATGCTGGTCTGGCTAGCTGAAAAGGTGAATTTCAGCCAGCGATCTCTCCTATTCAGCCATTCAATGAATGTGGTTAGGTCTTGTTTTGTTTCCCAGATTAGCAGGATATCGTCAATGTAGCGTTTCCAGTATTTAATACTGGAAACGAATGGGTTGTCGTTGTTAAGGACAAACTTCTGTTCAAATTGACTGACGTACAGTCCCGCTACTGAGTAAGTATCAACAAAAGAAGGTTTTGACCAACAATGTCTTGCCCTACTATCAAATGAAACCTTCTACAGGAGGTTGGACTCTGATCCAACTGCAAGACTAACGAACACCATCGCCATAATGGTTCATGAGGCAGAAGTAAACGGATGGATATCCAAAAAAGAAGCCGATTTCCTGACGCCACGAGTTCCAAAAATACCATTTTTTTACTCGTTACCCAAAACTCATAAAAACAAGTTGCCACCACCAGGCCGTCCAATTGTGTCGGGAATTGGTTCTCTTTTGGAACCTCTTTCAAAATTTGCGGACGAATATTTGAAACCGATTGTCCAGCGAACCCCGACATATCTCAAAGACACCCGCGACTTATTAATACAGATTGCGGATAAAGAATTCGACCCACTGAACATGATCTTAGTAGGATTGGATGTCGAATCATTGTACACGAGCCTACCACAAGATGATACCATGCAGATGCTCGAAGACCTACTCTTTCAGGAAGAATGGTCCCACCGGACTCCCCGCCACTTTGTCCTTGAGTGCTGTAGGTTAGCCTTAAAGGAGAATTATTTTGAGTACAATGGACTCCTCTTCCTACAGTGCCACGGGACTTCCATGGGCAGTGCCTTCCTGTTCCTGAACAGTCGCTCCCTCCCTCCCTCCCTCCCTCGCTGGTCTCACGCACTGTGGGCGCTGCAGCTCAAAATTGGGTATCGTTACTTGCGCAGTGCAAGATTCTGAAAGCTGTGTTTTTTTCCCCATAAGCGCCCGATATTGACTAGGGCTGTGCTCGTGTGCTTACGCTGTTTTTTTAGCCCATAAGCGCCCGATATTGACTAGCGCTGTGCCTGTGTGCTTACGCTGTATTTTTTTTGCCCATAAGCTTCCAATACTGACTAGCGCTGTACTTATGTGCTGACGCTGTGTTTATTTCCTACGAGCGTCTGACATTGACTAGCGCTGTGCGTGATCACCAACAGCTGTAAGATTGTGGCTGTGCTCTTTAATTGTGTTCCCCTGTATAGCGCTGTGTTAGCTCGCTTGGCAGCTCGTTATTTGAGAAGTTTGTAAACCGACCTGCTGGTCCATTTGCTGCCCCTGCCTCACTTTCACTTTCACCCTCCATTTTGTTTGTTGCAGTTCCCTGGCCTGCCCCTCCTCCCCGCTACCGCCTCCCAGCTGCTGCCCCTCCCACGCTCCGCCCCCTTCAACATCCATTTATGGCCAATGTCCCCACGCGCAGCGTCCACGCGCTACGGCCACGCCGAAGGTGCGCCAAAGGTAAGCCCGTCTACGCCCGTCCGCGCCTGGACCGCGCCCAGCGCCATACCCCCTGGTCCTCGCATTGCCCAGCCCTCCCGCATTACCTACGATGCCTCCACCCTCCTAGCCCTTAACACCGGCCGCTCCCCCAACTGCGTCCAAGCCGCTCCTGGACACACCCATGGACCTTTCTCATGCAACTCCTGCAAATTCATCGGCACCGACTACACCTCCGCTATGACCACACCACAGATTCCTGACCCCAACCACCTACAATGCATCTTGCTCAACACCCGATCGGTCCACAGGCACGCCATTGACCTATGGAATCTACTAGACACCATCTCTCCGGACGTCGCCTTCCTAACAGAAACATGGATGAACGCCTCTTCCGCCCCAGACATCACCATTGCCATCCCAGAAGATTATAAGATCATACGCAAGGACCGTACCGGCCACACAGGAGGAGGAATCGCTATCGTCCATAAGAAATCCATCAACATCTCAACCAGCTCTGACGCCAATCTCGCCAACTCTGAACACCTTCACTTCCAGATCCACATCGACCCCAAGACCACACTCAGAGGCACCCTCCTTTACAGACCTCCAGGACCCCGCGCACAATTTAGTGAGGACATCACGGACTTCATCACTCCACACGCCCTCCCCTCCAAAGATTACATCCTTCTGGGAGACCTCAATTTTCACCTTGAAAAGAGCAACGACCGCAACTCCACCACCCTTTTGGACAACCTCGCCAACCTCGGACTTAAACAACTGGTCACTTCCCCCACCCACATCGCAGGTCACACACTCGACCCTATCTTTACCTCCAGCAATCATGTCTCCTTCAGCCACACTACGGCTCTCCTCTGGACTGACCACAGCTGCGTTCACTTCACCTACAACAAGCCCAAATCCAACAACCACCCACAACCAACTCTACAAAGAAACTGGAACAAAATCACCACCGAACAGATCTCCTCATCGCTTCTTCTAAACCCCCCAACCCACTCCTCAAACCCCGACCAAGCCGCCACCAACCTCACCCTATGGTTATCCAACAGCACCGACATCCTAGCACCACTGAAAAAACGACAAAGCAAACTTGGCAGCAAGAAGGCCTCCTGGTTCAACGATGATCTTAAGAAATCCAAGAAACTCTGCCGCTCCCTTGAGAAGGCCTGGAAAAAAGACCCAACCACCAGCACCAAGGACGCCTTCAAAAACGCCACCCGCATACACCACCAACTGATCCGAAAGGCCAAGAAAACCGCCTTCAAGGACCGACTAGATAACAACGCCCACAACAGCAAGGAACGTTTCAACATCGTCAAGGAATTTACCAATCCCTCGGCCAACTCTAACGACATCACCCCATCCCAAGCCCTCTGCGACTCCCTAGCCTCATTCTTCCACAACAAAATTGCAGACATCCACAAAAGCTTCGACAACCAACCCGGAGACCAACCCACCCAACCATCTGCTGGACCTTCACCCCCCTCGAACATCCTTAATGACTGGAACCCAATCTCCACTGAGGACACCATCCGCCTGATGAACTCCATCCACTCAGGATCCCCCACAGACCCATGCCCTCACCACATCTTCAACAAAGCAGACTCCATCATAGCACCGCACCTCCGAGACGTCATCAACTGCTCCCTCAACTCCGCCACCTTCCCGGAAAGCTGGAAACACGCTGAACTCAGCGCCCTTCGGAAAAAACCCACAGCGGACCCCACCGAACTCAAAAACTACCGCCCCATCTCGCTCCTTCCATTCCCGGCCAAAGTCACAGGGCATTTCCCCTGTGGTACCTGTGGCGTGTGCAAATTCACTAAAACCACCAAAATATTACAGTTGACTGATGACTTCATTTGGACCCAAAGATCCCACACGAATTGCAACTCCACCCATGTGGTGTATATGGTCACATGCCCTTGCCATCTCAAATATATTGGCATGACCTGCAGAAAAGCTAAAATCCGCATAGGTGAACACAGAAGTAATGTGAGACTGAAGAAAAATACCACCAAACTCAGCACACACTTTTTGGAAGCTGGGCACACATGCGACGAACTGAGCTGGACAATACTCGAGATGCTCCATGATAAGAATCAAAATGCTGAACAGATCCTTTTTGAAAAGGAACAGCGATGGGTAAATCGCCTTAAAACCCATGTATCGGGATTGAATGATAATATTCCCTGGCATCAGTTTTCTTAATCTGTTCTCAAAAAACAATGACATTTTCCCAAAAAAAGAACGTTCGTTTTTTTTAATTTTCCCAAAAAGATTATGTAATATACAGATGTATAATTTCTTTTGACAAAAATTGTTCTACCATCACAGGCTCCACTGATGTCTATTTTTGCGATTCATTTGCGAGTGAATTTCGAGCAGAGCCACCATCTTGAAGTAAGCGCTTTGACCTGGTAATCCCTTGTTTATTTCTACTTTTTCCACTATAAACAGGAAACTGAACTAAGGCCTCCACTTCCAGGGGCAGAGTCAGCACAAGCAGCACATGCTTCTGAACACGCGGGTAAGAATGGCGGTTAGGACTTCCTCTATGTACCTTGTGATTTCTTAGTTATGACATTACTCTTATTGAGTCACTTCTGTTAAATACCACCTCCGCTCTCTAACCTTTCAGCAAAGACCGCGTTACTAGCGACTCTTTTGCAACCTGATGTGGAACTTTGAACCACTTACGAAGGTATGTTGTGTAAAAACCCTCACAATGTTGCCACGTTGCACGCTGTTTTAGACATATGGAAATCCTGTGACTCTCTTCCTTTTTGTTAATTTTAGATCATTTCATTACTGTTTACAAAAATCCGACTGACCGATACAATTGTAAATAATTCCAGTATAGCGAACCGCCTGAACTTCCTCCTATTCAGACCCTCCTCCCCAATAGGTGCCCGTAATTAGGTGCGCTTTCATTGAAGAACTAATGTTGTTCGTATCCAGCTCAAAACTTTGAGCCACGCTTGCGTGCTAGGTGCCATTATCCTTTAATTAATGCTTATTAGCAATACCTTGTTTGTTTTACTATTACAGGAATCTCAAATTGAGAACTTCGTACAAACCTTTGAAAACTACACTAGTAGTGTGAGTACTTTCTATGTCCTTTTTTTGTGTTTTGTCCTGACGAAAGCTCCATAGACCTTCTGGCCCTAGGTGAGCTGAAACATGTCGACCTGTCTTTAAGAGTTATATGGTAATCCGGTAACTCAATTACTTAATATAACCATTACTTTTTTATCTAACGGTACTCACCTTCTTTGAATAAATATTATTGTTACGGGGAACTACCGTTTTTTACAACTCCTCAAACCTCCCCCCCTTGGTTTATTCATCACCTCCTGAGATCTGTCCCCCTATCTCTGGACACTTCTACACTAACTGGAGGTTGCCTCGGGTGAGGCAGGCATACAGCACGTTATTTTGACAACCCAATGACTATGCCCTGCGCTTGACTAAGGGGCGGACGAAAAGATATACCGCACGTTTTCAACAACCGATTGTGTCAGCGTCTATGAGGGTTGTCAAAGAATAACCAATGGTTATTGTAGAGACTAGTGTCCATTCCCACTGTTGATTAATTAATGACTTCCTAAGGGGAACTGAATGGACTACAATTCCTCTTCCCTCCCTTTTGATGAAAACCCCTGGGTAGAGAGCCTGCTGCTATCGGGGTCTGAAACAATGCATATCCTGGGACGAGGTACCAAGCCTCCTCCCCCAGGATGGGCCGGGTCCACGAAAGGGAGGCTTCAAAGGCTTTGCACCTTTGTGAGCTTCCCCAGGTGTTTTGCTGCTTCCAGCAACTGGGCCCCACCGGTTCTGACTCCCACATTGGGTGGGAAAATCAACGGGAAAACCAAGTGAGGAAGGGAGGTGTGCCCACCATTGCCAACACCACCCCTCAGGTAGGGAAGGCGAGGTGAAGCACAACTCTCAGTCCCCGCCATCTTCTAGATGGGGGTACCCAGCCAAACAGAGTGAGGCATATGCCCCCCTCCCACCGGAGGGTGGGCTAATCGGGGGTGTTCCTACGCCAAGGAAGTGACCTATTGGTCCCAACCTTTACTTACCTGTAATGCTCTTAAATGTAGTATTTTGGGGCAACTTGCCTTTTCAGACAAGAATTGGCCAGAAGAAAAGATTAAGGACCGAAGAGCCGTGCTGAACTAAGAAGAGGAGGAAGCCCAATGACTTGGCCCCAGCTCTACCGGCCTGTCCCCACCTCAAACCTACTCTAGCGAAATCCCGGTGTGTCCTGCAGCCAGCAACCTCGAAAACCCAGAGGACCTGCCCAGCCTTCCACCCCAAAGACTTTGTCTCCCGTGAGCACTGTATTTGCTCATCCACAGACTCTAGCTCCGGCCTAATCCGCGAGTCTGCGCCACTCTGCAACCAACGCCCAAGGTCCAAGTTTGAGTGGCCCAACACCACGAGGAGATTTCCCTGGCGATCCTGACCTGAGATCTGGTGATCTCTGATCTGCCTCGACCCTCTCCATGACGCCTGCAGTCTCTTTCTAGAGGACCCCCACGACCGCGACAGGAGCTGGCAAGGAACACTGAAGCCTAAAGACATCCCTGCACCCGAAGTCCCACAGGCTTGGGTGGCCCAACCGATGATGTCCCAGCATCCCCAGGCATCCCAACTTACCTCTCCAATCGGTGATCACCTCCAGAAGGTCTTCGTTCCCGAGCCTGCAGTCTTTGTCCAAACAGGAAAATCCCCACTGAAACCAACAGGGCACCATACGCCAAAACAGCACCCTGCATTCGGCCGCCCCTGTGCCGCTGCGGGTGTACTTTGAGTGCTAACTCGGATCTCCCTTTGCCCTGAGCCTAACACCAGGAGCTTTGCTCCCACATCCTTGTGGCCAGCTCGTGACGAGCCACCAACCAGAGGCCCTCTATCCCCCATTGGATAACACTGGCCCTCAGCATTCTACACACGGCTGCCCTAGAGGCGCTGAGGGTGCTTTGAGGGGGCATTCTTGACCCTGGGGGAACCTTTGTTCTTACCCCAGGAACTCAACCCCAAAGACCGAATACTTACCTGTTAACTAATAACTTAATTTTTCTCCATAGGAATATAATGACTGTTTGTCCTTGAAACTTGTTCTAAGTGTGGAGTTGATTTGTATGGAAACCTGAAAAACTCCAACTGTACACAACTGATTTTATTTACCTTTTCTCTAGGAAATGTCCCAGTGTGATATCTAGGCATATAATTCACTGAGTAGAAAAAATAAATTAAAAAAGTAATCTGAAAAGTAATCTGAACAGTTATTTCAACATACTTACTTACCTGTATTTCAATCACCTGCATTTGAACTTGCATTCAATTGTAAAACATTGCATACGATTTTGCAAAGCATTTATTTCCCTTACCTGCACCAGGCTTGGCTTGTTCTAGAAATAAAATAACTTAATAATATTTTTATACAAAACAAATTGGTCTGAGTTCAGTCTTTGAGTGTGTGCAATCATTTGCTGATTCAGTATGTACAACAAATGCTCAGCTATCCCTAGCGGAATTAGTTATATACCGCCCTCCTGGTGGGGATGATCCCAACCTGACAGCTCTGATGGATACTATCGTTCAGAGTTCCCTCCTTCATCCTCAATTCCTCACTGTTGGGGATTTTAACATCCATGTGGATAAGGAGGGCTGCGTCCCTGCAGAGACACTGAGGGCCACACTAAATGCAGCCAATTTGAGACTTCTCAACGATGGCCCTAAACATAGAGCGGGTCATACGCTTGATTTAATTTTCTCCAACATTAAAAATGTGGCGGTAGAGGCGGCACTGCCGTTAGTTTGGTCAGGCCATTTGCTTATTCCATTTAAAATAAATGTAGCGACACATAGACCTGCGACAAGCAAGTGCTCCTTTATGAGGAGACAATGGAAGAAGCTAGTCCCTGCCACTATGGGCCCAGTTCTGGCTCAGAATATACCAACTTTAACCTTGAATGTCAATATAGATGCACAGCTGTTTAATGACTGGATCGGGAATATGGTGTCATCCATTGCACCGGCAAAACGCGCAATGTCCAAGCGGGATTCCCCTTCCGCTCCCTGGTTTTCACAGGACCTTAGAGTAGAGAAGGCAGCGTGTAAGAGGCTGGAGAGGCTTTGGAGGGTAAACTACGGGACCCTGGAAAAAGCCCGATATAAGGAACCCTCCAAAAAACTGCAGAAGGCTGTTCGAAAGGCAAAAAACAGTTCTTTGCGGCATCAATGCAGCAGGCAGAACACTCGAGTAAGGAAATCTTTAAGGTGGTACAGTCCTTTTTCAAACCCAGGTGTATTGAGAGGGAGGTCCCCCCATCGGCCACACTGTGCGATAGCATTTCAGATTTCTTTGACTGCAAAATTAAGCAAGTTTATGAGTCCTTCGGCCCGGAGAGGAGAACGGTGAAGACGGATCTGGTTGTCAAAGAGGTGGCTGGTGAAACTCTGGCACAATTCCAGCCAATAGCTCTGAACTCGGTCATGCAGGAACTAAGTCGTTGTAAGTCAGGGTCACCTGACGACCCCTGTCCACCTAAGCTCTGGAGCACCTTGGCTGACTTTGTGGCTCCCACAATACAGCACATCTGGAATATGTCCATCTCCTCGGGGGTGTTACCGAAGATATGGAAACATGCCACCCTCCTCCCGTTAAAGAAAAAACCAAATGGGGATCCCACGGACCTTAGTAACCTTCGTCCGATTTCTCTGCTGGCAGCGCCGGGCAAAATGTTTGAGAAAGTAATCCAGCGGCAGTTAAGTAAATTCATTGAGGTAAATAGGATATTGCATGGGACGCAATCAGGCTTTAGACCTGGCTTTAGTACTGAGACAGCACTGATTGAAGTGGCAGAGTCAGTGAGGTGGTCGATGGATTCGGGAGACTCAGCCATGCTGGTGCTCCTGGATCTGTCGGCTGCTTTTGATACGGTCGACCACGCAAGGCTGTTGAGGCGACTGGCAGAGGCAGGCCTCCAGGACCAGGCGCTGGGGTGGATACAGTCGTATCTGACTCAGAGAACCCAGAAGGTGGCGCTGGGGGCCGTCTCTTCAACACCTAAGGTCCTCAGCTGTGGCGTCCCTCAGGGGTCGGCACTTAGCCCACTATTATTTAATATCTACCGGGCTCCACTTTTTACGCTGATTGCCAATTGAAGGGTCAAGGCAATTTCATATTCCGATGACACCCAACTGGTGTTTCCGTATTCGGAGGTGTCGGAGGCGGCCTTTTCGAGCTTCAAGGGCTGTCTCCAAGACGTTGCGTGCTGGATGAACACAAACAAATTAAAACTTAATGCAAACAAGACGGAAGTGATCTTCTTTGGCAAAGGTTCCCCTCCACCCTCGGAGCTTTGGTGGCCGGCGGCGATGGGACCGGCCCCTTCGCCTAGCCAAACGGCAAAAAATCTTGGGGTGCGGTGGGACGACAGCTTGTCCTTTGCCTCACACATCCAGCAAGTAGTTGGGTGCTGTCTGTGTAAGTTGAGGAATCTACGGAAGATTCTGCGACTCCTACCAGAGGGCTGCCGGAAAACAGTAATCCATGCCACAGTGACATCAAGGCTGGTTTACGCAAACAGCCTCTATCTGGGCTTACCAAAGTACCTAACTCAGCGGTTGCAACTGGTCCAGAATGCGGCTGCGAGACTGTTAATGCGTATTCCTTTTAAGCATTCGGTCTCTCCGCACCTTCTTTCACTTCACTGGTTACCAGTAGCCAGCAGGATCAAATTTAAGGCACTCACGTTGGCCTTTAGATCTCTGTAATGCACCTGCCCCAATTACCTGAGAGCTCGGTTGCCGAGATACATCCAGACCCGCTCCCTCCGCTCCAACTGCCATGTTCAGCTTGCAGTTCCACGAGCAAAAAGGGGTCGGTTGGGAGGACGAACCTTCTCGGCCAATGTGGCGGCACTATGGAATACCCTGCCCCCAGCGCTTCAGCAGGCCCCCTCCGAGTCCTGCTTTAAGCAGATGCTGAAGACCTGGCTCTTCACCCAACCGCGCCAGGCGCTCAATTCTGGTCCTTGTGGCCATGCCTGCTCTTCTAGCGCCGGGACACCTCCGTGTGAGGTAGCTGTTCGCGCTTTTAGAAAATGCTGTATTATTATTATTATTATTATTATTATTATTATTATAAAGCCTTACTGCTTGCCCACACTACCACAAATAGAGAGTAAGGTGCTATATACTTTTACTTCTGCCTTCCACTGGACTCCGTGCACACTATACCTCATTTTGGTATAGTTTATACAGAGCCAACTTCCTACAACTCCCTTTAGGAATGTCAGACTACGGTAAGAGCTTACTTTGTTCTGTGATGAGCGCGATGGGTGTGCGCTGTCTGCGTTGGCACAGACCCATGGGGAAGCAAAATGGTCAGTGGCCTGCTTCTCAGCTGTGCTTGATCCAGTGGACACCAAGTTTCCTGGTTGCTTAAAATCAGTCACTGCTATAGGTTTAAACATACTGCAGAGTGAGGGCATGTGATGGGTTACCCACTCATTGCGCTGGTCCCGCACTCCATTCAAATTCAAGTGACCCACATTCTTGAACTCAACATACCTTACTAAATATGAACAGTTGAATTTGGCAGATGAGAATGTCTCATTTAGGCACCGTTATGTACTCAACCGTGCAACCCTTTTCCCATTCCTGACAGTGATCTAAGGAAGATGGGTTCAACCATAGTTGTGTCGATATAATCACTTGAAGAGTCTGACCACATTTATTACTTGACAGCTCTTGCTTGAGGGACAGATGCGTAATTTTGAGAGCAACATGTGTGCTCTGCACCATGTATGCTGTTGTAAAAGCATCTTACTTGTGCACTGTAACCTCTGCACACATAGCTGAACTGACAAGGGCAAGGAGCGTCATTACGGTCTGAGGGCTACCATTTATCCTGATTGGCAATATGGATTTGGCATGGCGGAATACTTTAGGCAGCTATGGTTGCAAGGCAGTTTATGGACCTTCTCTGGTTCTTCTATATGAAACCGCATGGGTTAGACATGAGATTCCTGGTTGGCAGAGGTATGCACCCAGGCCAGGCAGGGACCCCTACTCTAGTCATGGTAAGCTAGATACAAACTAAACAATAACCTGTGCTCACCCTTTGGTAGCTTGGCACTGAGCAGACAGGTTTATCTAAAGAGGCAATGTATAAAGTATTTATGCAACACAACACACACACACACCCACATACAGTAACACAATGAATACACCACAAAAAGATTCCACACAGATTTAGAAAAATAGTGAATATTTACCTGAGCATAACAAGACCAAACCGACAAAAATGTAATCAGTAGAAGTTGATATATGAATTTTTAAAGAATAAATGCAAAACCAGTGTATCAAAGTCAATAGCACTAACAGGTCACTTGAGATCGTGCTAGACCCGGGTAAATCCAAAGTTCAGGCCAACCGTGATTGAGAACAGGCTGGCTACAGGACTCAAACAGGTCCCTCTAGCAAAGTACACTGGATGGAGCAAAGTGTCGGCATTGAATATTCGAGGCAAGGAGTCAAGAAGGCTCTGCCTCGTCGTCGATCTGTGGATAGAGGCGAGCGTGGGCACTGATCTGCACCAATGATGGGAGTTTCAGTGTCAAACTCCTTTGAGATGCATCTGTGTTGAGCTGCACTGTCCGTCGGAGTCAAGATGCGGTAGCTGTAGAATCGCTGTCTTCAAGTGGCCACTGCTTCGGCGTTGAAGGCAATGTGTTGGTTAAGATTGGCGCAAAGTCGCCACTGCGTCGAAGTTGATGTGGAAAAAGCAGCAAGAACCCACTTTTGAGGCCCCGAACTTGAAGTAGGCACCATAGGCAAGGGTTGGACTCAGAAGTCAGAGTCCAGCAGCACTGACAGAATTGGAGGAAGTCGTTTGTGTCCCTGAGTCTTCAGAAAACAGGAAGCAAGGCTGCACGCCCTTGGAGATCACTTAGAGGGAAGGCAGAGTTCAGCTTCCCTTCAGCAGAGTCCGAGAGCAGCAGGGCAACAAGCAGAAAAGCTTTCTTTCCAGAAAAGCAGTCCAGTTGATTCCTTTAAGCAGCACAGCAGTCCTTCTGACAGAGGTTCAGTTCAAGATCCAGAAGTGCCTCATTTCAGGGGGTCAGAGACCCACTACTTATACCCAAAAGTGCCTTTGATGTAGGGCGTGACTTCAAAGCAACTCTCTGAAGTGCACAATGATCCCTTTCAACTTAGACCTGTCTGCCAGGCTACCTGGTGGGGGGTAAATCAGTGCTTTGTGTGTTGATAGGATACTACCTATTGAAGTGTAGGTGTCAGCCTCTCCCATTCTTCTTTGGCCTATCAGAATACAGATGAGCCTTACCTTCTTGTGTTTGCGGCTGTCTAGAGGGAATGCACAAAGTGTAGCTGTCACCCAACCCAGATGTGTATTGGAGACAGGCTGCCAGGCACAAAGAGCAGTAAGTACAGAGAAATGTCCACTTTCTAAAAATGGCATTTCTAAAACAGTAATGTTAAATCTAACCTCACCAGTAAGGAGGATTTATCATTACATTCCAAAAAGCTACTCCTATCTGATCAGGAATTATAGCTTAAAAGTGTATTAAGTAATTCCCAATTCTGGCCTACGAAAGGGGTAGGTCTCACAGTAGTGAAAAACAAAATAGGCAGTTTGTCACTACCAGGACATGGAAAACATACACAAACATGTACTTACATGGCACCCTGCCCCTAGGGCTACCTAGGGCATACCTTAGGGGTGACGTACATGTAATAAAAGGGGAGTTTAAGGCTTTGCAAGTAGTTTCAAATGCCAAGTCGAAGTGGCAGTAAACTGCACACACAGGCACTGAGGTGGAAGACATGAGACAGGTTTGAAAGCCTACTTCTGTGAATGGCACAATCAGTGCTATAGGCCCCTAGTAGTAGCATTTGAAGTACAGGCTCTGGGTGTCTGGTTTACCACTTCACAAGGGGCTTATCAGTACAGCAAATATGCCAATCAGGTGTATATTAAAGTCATCATGTTTAGGGGAGAAGCACATACACTTTAGCACTGGTTAGCAATGGTAAAGTGCTTAGAGTTCTAAGGCCAACACAAAGAATCAGCAAAACACAGAGGCAAAAGGAAAAAAGTCTAGGGAAGACCACCCAAACTGTGCCAGGTCTAACAGCATGTTCGTCATGAAGTTGCTAAATGCTCTCCAGTTACCTAGAGAAATAGCCGTTGTGAAGTGGGCTGCCTACAAGAATGGCGATGATTGTGTCACCACAAGTAATCGTCACACAGTTGAGATTGCATGATATTGCGCTGTTGAACCCAGCGGATTGCATTTGGATGAACCATGCAATGATGAAAATGAAAGCATCCTGAATATTTTATTAAAAACTGTGCAAACCTTTAGTGAGTTTTGAGAGCTTCGAAATTAGGTGTCTGAGTTTGAGAAAGAAAAATGGAAAAGGACAGGCTGTGCGAAGGATGTCAGTGAGATCTGAGTGTCTAATGATGGTAAATCAGATCTGCCCAGTTCCATGTTTCTGGCCATGGTTGGACACTTACATGGTCCGACCCACGTTGACAGAGATTGAATGGTTCTTCAAGTGACTAACGGAGCTGCTCACCCCCTGAACCCCTACCACCCCCAGTGCCTGGAGACCCTCACGTGTGAGTAGTGCGCTTTACAACCCAACAACCCTTGCTTGATGGTGCAGACCTTCAAACTGTACTGGCATAAACCACACTTTTGTGTCATGGCTAAGAGTTTATGTTAAAGCTGTACTGCGCATCAGAAAGTAAATGCAGGGAGAAAGACTATTGTAACCACGAGTCACATAGATAAGTCAGAAGGTCTATTCAACAGATTTCAAATTGACTTTCTAGAAATATCCCATTGTAACCCACTGAAGAGTTGAGGCATGCCAAACTAGAACATTTTATAATCTGACCATGGCCACACTACTCTTGAGATAGTTGATCCCTAACTTTGGCATGCCTATTTATCTTGAGTTGGATCAAAACTGTTATTTTAAAAATGAAGTGAAGTACCTGTTATGCACAGCCTTAGAAATCGACCAGAAGTTCCACTGCAGTTATAGTCCTGAAGCACCTGGAGTTGTAGAGAGAGAGGGAGTGCCATGAGGATGATTAAGGCTAAGCTGGAAAAAGCATACACCTCCACATTGGTAAAATGGTCAGGTGAACTCTGACTGGTACTTATGTGTATCTGGAGAACCCACTGCAAAATAACAAGACTCTCTATGTGAGAAGTTGGCCTGGTATATGATGTTCACTATTCTAGTGAGCACCTTGCACCAGTCCAAACAACCCTTATGGTGATGGTTGTAAAGTCAACCTTATAGACCAGCTATCCTAGGGGTAGCATGGACAAAGCAGTCTTAGGCTAAACTCAAGAGGGCATGTGAAGCCAGCTGTTTTACCATATGAAATCCCTTTAATACCAAATGAAAGGACACCACACAAGATATATATTGAAAATATATATGTATTTATTTCTAAACAAACCCCTGAACTCTTTATAAGCACAGAAGCACAAGCGCAAAACAAGTAACTTAATAGAATTGACAAAAGTTGCACAATTATGGATAGGGCGGGGTGGCCCGTCAACCATATATCAAGAAAGTGGTATAAGTACCACGACACGAACAATGGTAAGGCCTAGGGCCTTGGGAATCGCTGGGGCTACACTGGACTAACAATGGTTAGGGAGCAGGAGGCCCACGGGATGCGTGTGCAGTGTCTAAAAGCACACGAGTGTGCACATTGAAGTCAATGGGTGCGTAAAAGTTATAAAGTTAAAGAATTAGGAGCCTTCCGACTGGAATAGAACTTAACCACTGGAAACTAGGACACTAGGGATGTAAACCTCTACAGGAGTAACGTAGTACTCGCGTTACCTAACCCACAGGAAGCGGGTGCATAGGTCCAAAAGTGTGTTGGGTTTCGTCGTGGAGATCTATGGAGCCTTGGAGTAAAGATGCTGCAGGCGGCCAGAAGAGAAGAGTCCGGGTGGATCGAAGATGTAGAGGACCTGAAAGCAGAGGGGACAGAGTCTGGGTCACTAGCCAGTGACCAGGATGGAACCAGGCGATGTCGGGATGCGATCAGGTGCTGATGGGAAGCTTGTCTCTGCAGCACGTGGACCAGGAGGCATCGACGAGAACCAGGATGGAGGCACAAGTTGTCCCACGAAGGCTCTCGCTGTCGGCGGTATCGCAACATGCCTTGGCAAAGGCAACCCACGCAGGAATCGATGTAGGCTTCTTACTCAGACCAGCAAGGTCTGAGGGCTGCTTCTTTTCAGGGAATCAAGGGCCAGTCTGGAGCAACTAGACCAGTGGTGTAGTTTTACGGGATCGTCGCCAAGATGGCCACTAGCTAACGGGCAAGTGACTGGGCAGACGCGTCAAGCAGGAAAATGCAAAAGGGCCCCACGCAGAACTTGTGGAGTGTGCAGG
Source organism: Lissotriton vulgaris (assembly GCF_964263255.1). Lineage (NCBI taxonomy): Eukaryota > Metazoa > Chordata > Amphibia > Caudata > Salamandridae > Lissotriton > Lissotriton vulgaris. Next base: position 1,516,813,136 of record NC_141689.1, on the reverse strand, counting down.
GCTGATCTTTGGTGCAGATGCTGCTCGGGGCTGGGGCGTCTCAATCCCCAATGCACAGCTTCGAGGAGGCCTCGGGGGCTGCAATGTTAGCAGGTTGCAGACTTTTCAAGATGGCCGGTCCCACGTCTCTCGTCGCCTCCACGGGTCTCAGCTTTGCAGGGACTGTGGATCGGGCTGTTGGATGTCTGGGAATCTGGTTCTTGTCAGGCTCTGGGCTCGGGCTCTGGCGGGAGGCGGTGGCAAAGCAAGTCGTCGATCACCGGATGGTGCCTGCTTGTGCAGGGTGGTCACTCCTTGACCACAAGGGAGATTCTTCAGTCGTCTTCTTCCAAAGTAGAGTGATGAAGGTCCAGAGTTTCGTTTCAGTCAGGATAATCTAAAGTCTCTAGACTCAGCTCCTACCTATATACCAATCTTAGGGGCTGGATTACCTGCTAGGTCCCTCCTATGGGTGGGACCAGGGAAGGGGGCGGTTACACCCCTTTCCCTTTGTCCAGTTTCATGCCAGAGCTGGGGCTGGAGTGCCCCAGCACCGGTTTGAACTGGCCTATGCATGGGACACCTTCTGTGCTCCAGGCAGTGTCTCAATCCTTTCAGCCCTCCCTGTCCCAATACATAAAGTCCTGTTTGCGGTGGTGCTAGCACCTCCCAAGGCAGGAAACCATTTGTCCAAGCCTCCCTCGCTGGAAGGACTCCCAGCAGCAGGAGGTCAGACTTGTGTCTGTGGCAGCAGCATCCATTTTGTGATGCTGAGGCTCTGGTTAACTTTAACTGGGAATAGTAGGAACAACATGTCTTCTCCCTCTAGAAGGGTGGAATGCTACCCCCGTCGCCAGGACTGGCAAGGGGGTTGTATCCCAAATCGTATGACACCTTACTCGACATGTTTTGATAAAGCCAAACCATAGTTAGCATTTAACCGGGAGGTTCATAATGCACTTAAGAGTATATGGAATGGCAATATCCTAGAACAGCTATAAGGACATGTTTCCGAAAGCTGCAGACAGGCTCAGCTCATGCACCATCTCACATAAAACCAAGCACTCTGCCTCCAGGATTGTTAAGGCCTGCCATAGGAGTGACTTATAGGTGTATATGTGTCTAGATATAAGGTTAGATATAGGTATACTATATCTAAGCAAGGGGTGATTACACAACCTTGCCTCAGCTGAGTGATCAGCCAGTTGTGTCAATTTGGGTGGCCAGTCAGGGGTGGCATAATACATGCTGCAGCCCCTGGTAGGCCTTGGATGTACCTATGCCCTGGGTACCTATAGTACACTGTACAGGGGCTCATAAGGTGACCCAGTATCCAATTGGAGATGTACCTAGGGTACATGGAGTCCATTTTAAAGAGAGAGCAGATAGCCTGGGGCCCTGATTAGCAGGATCCCAGGCCAACTAAGTCGAAAACCAGATAAACACTAGGCAAACAATCGGGGGTAACCATAGTCAGGTATCCACCTTCATACACTCTACACACAGAATCTTGAGGGAAGGGCCATAAGAATGCCTTCAGTTCCTACAGCTGTGCTTATGAATATTACAGATGGTATAGTTCTCTACTATTGCAAAGGACTGGCTGATGAGGTGAATTTTATCTCATCAGGTTGACTTGACTACTCCAGCATTGAGTCCCAAATGTTGCCACGATTTGAACCTAGGCCATTGGGTTCTCGTAAAGAAGTATATGTTTAAGTAGTGTCTGGAAGCCCGGTGGAGAGGACTTCATCAAGGAAGGGTGGTAACCAGCACTGCTGTGATATGGGTTATCAACCTAGATACATTCCTAACATTCAAAGTGAGTGAGACAAGCATAAGAAGTGAGGACAACACCCACTGATTCTCCAAGTCCAGCTCAATTTGAAGGTTCTGAGGCATCAAAGGAAGTGGAAGAAGGGGTTTTATTTGAGAGTCCACAGCACCTCCTGCCAACTAGCTTTGAACAATGGATGGGAGATATATTTGGTGCCTGAATGCCATCTGTTGGAGTAGTCTTTAAAGATGAGAAGATAAGAAAATGATCTACCTTAGTGGATTGGTTTGCTACTGACACTGAAGGAACACTAACAGTCATTAGAAAGCAATAGTTGCTATGAGAGCCATCTTTATGCAAATTCACCTTGCATCAGACATGTTATTTGCCAAAGAAAGCAAAGCCTGTAAAATGATTTTACAGGCTTTGCTTTCTTTGGCACCTATGAGAGCAAAGTGTTACAGGAGACTGGTGCATTGGAGGTAACTGTTTCTTCAACTATTTCCACTGGAAGAGGATTTGTAAAGGTAAGTGAGTTGTTTGGTAATGTAGGAAGATGAATTCTCAAGCTTATTCTAATCCTCGTACTAATATCCTTGATTAAAGTAGTGTTTTTCTTCTCTTTATCAAAGGTTTTCCATATACAAGGAGTTGGAGAAATTGTGGGAAAAAGAAGATGAAAGCAATAAGGGGAACAAAAAGGAGAATCAATCAATCAAGGTCTTTTGTAGAACGCACAGCTACCTCAACAGAGGCATCTTGCGGGTGAAAGGCAAGACTGACAAACAGGATCGGCCAATCATGTCTACACTTGATTAAAGCCAAGTTTTGAAATATTTCCTGAAATGGTGTTCAGACTCGGCCATGCAAAGATGAATAGGCAAGGAATTCCAAAGCCAAGCCATCAGTACCCAGAAAGACATGCCACCTTGACGAACCTTGGCAAACTTCGGTATGCACAAAAGTGGCAAGTGATTAGATCTCAAGGTTCTCTCTTGGTGGTACTGACTGAGCCTATTTCTCAGTTATTAGTTGGCCTTTGCCTCTAACATCATGAATGTCAGGGCTTTAAACTTAACCCTCATAGCAACCAGGAGCCAATGAAGCTTCTTCAAATGGGGGGAGATGTGATGACAAAATGGTATCCGATTAATCAACCTGGCCGTCACATTCTGTATCATTTAAAGTCTATGAGTCAGGAAAGCCAGAAGACCCAGATATAAGCTGTTAGTGTAGCCCAAGTGCAATGTCACCAGCGCATGGAATACGATCTTTCGGGTCTCTACTGGCAGGAGGGGCAATAGCTTCCTGACTGGTCTTAACTTCAAAAAGCAGGATGATGAGATCTGCCGAATGTGGGTAGCGGAGAAAAGGTCAGTTTTCAAACACGATCCCTAAGTTTCTAGTTGAAACGGCCAGTGTTGATGGCAGATTCAATACAGTCGACCACCAGAGACTGGATGGAGGGGTAAGCACCTCCGTTTTGTCTGCGATCAATTTTAAGACATTGGTATCCATCCATTTAACAATGCCCTTTAGACACTCTGGGAAGTTGAGAAAGGCAGCTTCTGGATATTCTCTAAACGAAAACATAAGCTGTGTGTCATCTGCATACAAAACAACCTTCTTTCCCCTGGTCTCAATAAGGGTGGCCAAAGGGGCCAAGTAAAAGGATACTGAATTAGAGGAACTCCAAAGATTTTTTAATGAAATGAGTGAATTAGAAGAATCTAGACACAAAAATCCAAAGTTGATGGCTTCCATTTTGTGATTTTTTTTTATAAGGGCAAGATGCTAATGAATCACCACAGAGGGGTTGTTAACATTCTTTTTTCAAAAATAAAATGAAAATGAAATGTCGAAATCTGCTGCCAGTGTTCTAAATCACATCAACAAACTCATATTTCCATGTCTCTAAAATAACGTGAACTATATTTTCACATCCTAAACAACTACCTTCACAAAAGTAATAAAATGTTTCAACAGAATGGTACAAGTTCAAGATTTCACCTAGCTGTCTTAAAGGAATCACTCAAAATGTAGCAATATTTGTTCTAGTTCAGGTGGCATCTGTGAGACGCTTCATGTTGTAGGATTATGAAAGACTTTCGATATATATATTCTGTCACAATATTCGCCGAGCGCATGTCGCTATCTTGACCATTCAGGAGTTGGGTGAACAAGCAGCATTGTTACTGGCAGACATGGATAAGGCTTTTGACTCCCTTAGCTGGGTATTATTCGCGCTTCTATGCAGGCTGAATTTTGGCCCACAATTTTTGTCCTACCTGATTCTGCTTGATACTGACCTCACCGCGTCAGTGCTTATAGCTGGTTCTACCTCCTTAATATTCTCCATTGGGCGGGGCACCAGGCAGGACTGCCCCCTGTCGCCTTATCTGTTTGCGTTGGCAATGGAACCCCTGACGGCATTGGTGCGAATAGATGCACAGGTGACTGGCATTGAGTGGGCGCATGGTCTGTCGGATCGTATTGCACTATACGCCGATGACGTGCTATTTTTCTTACTGATGTGAATAGGACAGGACTGAGGCTGCTTCGTATCATGCATATCTTCGGGGAGTCGTCGGGATTCTATATGAACCCCGAAAGTCCACCCTGTGGGTCCTTGGGGATGCTGCTGGTCTGGGCTCCTGGGCCTCGTCGGTTCGGGTGGCGGCAGGGGGAAGAGGTATATGGGAGTATTCTTGTCGGACTCGCCTAGTGTATCTTGGGACAGAAATCTGGCCCCAGTCTGGGAACGTACACGAGAGGATATTAAGATCTGGTCCCATATGCCGTTGTCCATATATGGTAGGTCGACCATCTTCAATATGATCTCGCTCCCCTGTTTACTATATCACATGCAAAACTACCCTTATCCGATTCCTTCCAGATGGTTCCGGCAGGTCAATGCGGCCTTGGGGCAATTTGTGTGGGCCGGTGGATTGGCCAGAGTGGCCTTTCAGACGTGTTTCCAATCTAAGTACTGTGGGGGGCTGGCGACCTCCGATATTCTGTCATACTATATGGCTACGCACCTGCTTGTTTTAAATAAATGGATAAATGGTGGTACGAGGACAGGGCCGATCCTGCTTATGCATTCGAATGGCGGTACATGGAGGACTCCACGCTACATACTATACTATACTCTGCACCGCTGTGCAATTCTTTGCCACTAGTTACAAGGGTCATCCTTCAAATTTGGAGACAGGCCCTTCGGAGGTTGGAGTGGTGGAATAGGCTGACGAGGGAAACTCCCCTTTGGAACAATGGGCGCTTGCCACATTGTCCACTTTATCTGGATTTCTTGGCTGGGAGTGGGACAGCATTGGTATCTCTACTCTGGGGGATGTAATGCGGGGACCAGTTCTGAAGTCCTTTCAGGATCTGCAAAGGGACTTTCAAATGCCGAAAACTCTATTTGATAGCTATCTTCAATTTCGGACATGCTATCTCCCCTAGCTTGGAGGGGTAAAGTTGGTTCCTGAGTTTATCCCAATTAAGGCAAAGGTGTTTATGGGAGACCTTCAAGACCATAAGATTTTTAAAATCTATCAATCCCAGGTTACCCATAGCTCCTAAAAACTAAAGAAGCTCAGAGAGGCCAGGGAGGGTGATGTTGGTCCGCTGGAAGAGAAGGACTAGACGGAGGCCCTGGCCTCCCCACGGGGGCGCAATAGCAGTACGTTTGCACCTTATCCAGTTCAAATATCTTCATCTGGTATATTTTATCAGGGTTAGATTGTGGATGCGGGATTGGTGGTCTCCCCTATGTGTTTCAGGCGTGAGAGGGAGGATGGATCCCTGATAAACACGGACTGGCACTTCGATGTACTGACAAGATTCTGGAGGGTAGTGATGGCCTGCCTCTTGAAGGTTTTGGGCTGGGACCTTCTGTTGTGTATCGATTTAGACTCCGTATGAATTTCCCGATTCATGCCCTTATATTAGTACAATTCACATTGCCTTTATATAGGCATAGAAATACAGTCCTTATTTAGGCATAGCCCATGCTACCCAAATACAGGCATGGCTACTGCCATCCGTTCATCTACGTCACAACGATTTCTTGGAAAACCGGACTCTTACGCCGTTAGGGACTTCTCCTTGCTTAGATATTGATTTCTCCAAGAACTCATTTATTATGCATGAACATCTATTCCTCAGGGGTTCTTTCATGACATTCATATTCCTCAGGGGTTCATTCATGACATTCATATGCCTGACTTTACGTCAATACTGCCATTTCTAAACACCTTCAAGGTATAAATATACCTTCACTTGCTATAGCAAAGCACGGTGTGGTTTGGTGCAGTTCGACTACCTACTTGCACGGCGCAGCTCGCCACAGCAAGTCCCGAAGGAAGCCAACTCTCCAGCTGACGCACTGACCAGACGCTGTCATCCTCCAGCCAAGAATCCAGCTCCAGTGTTTCTAACTCCCCGTGCGGGGTGTTGGGAAATCGAGTCCCGGGAAAGAGATACCAACCTCTCTCATTCTAAGGTATGGAGCTGATTAGAACTTAGAGAAACCTTTGGCAGATTATTGGCAAAACTAAACTCAGCTAAAACAGCATCTACTTCTTCCCTCGTACTAGACCTAGGTTAGGTACACTGGGGTAGGTGTATTTTAGAAGCACCAGTTGAGTATTTTAGCCTGTGTTAATTATATATGTATTTTTATATGTCATAGCAACACACCATGCTATTACAGTATTATTTTATATTACTGTTGACGCTGTACGCATTATACTTCGCATTCTGTCTAACAATTGTAGCAGTTCATAACTCTTGCATGAGAAATAAGACTGTTTAATAAACTCTTTTTTATTGAAACACCCGACTCTCTATTTCTATGCAACTCTGTAGAAACAAAGCATGCACGATTGACTGAGTGAATTAGTTATCTTGTTTCCACGACTCTGAAGATATTGTTCCGATTCAAGGGGAAACAAAGTTGTCATGTTTATGCGGTTGTCAAGAGACTAATCCCTTGTATATTCGAGAAAGTTTCTAGTGACCTCTGAGTTAGCTGGCACACACACAATTAAGTTTAATATACTCGATAGAGACATATTGACCTCAGTCCTATGTCAAATCTATAGTGTATGTTATTCCAATGCGCAGAGCCTATTAGGGATATAGGAACTACACTACACTTCCCCGCTTGCCGAAGCTAGTACTCTTACATATTATGGAAGAGGTGGGAGGCAACATATATAAACTTCTTCTTATGCTACTGGGGCTTACGCTGGCCAAAAGGGATATTGCAAAGTTATGGAAGGCGCTGGTAGCACCATCAGTGTCCGCATGGAAGAATGGTCTGGACTTTTGCATGGGCCTAGAGGTCCCCATATTTACAGCGAGGGTGTGCACGCACAAATATTTTAAAATTTGGAAGCGATGGGCGGACTATTGAGGCCTGCAGCTGGAACCCGTTTCTACGCTGGGGCTCCTTGATCCAGTCTCATGTCATTTTGAGTGGTGCAAGACGTAGCTACATGGGTAATTGTGTGCGGAAGTTATTGATGTGGGTATATTTCCTAATGAGGTGCTGCTCTTGGGATAATTTTAGTGCAACGGGGACGTTCTTATGTTATGACTTTCTTTTTGATTCCTTTCATCTGCATTGCTTTCCATTTCTCCTCGATTATGTTTTCTAAAAGTCAACTCATGATTAAGTAAACTTTATTATGCAGAAGTTTCTGGGGTACAGAGCTCTGCTTCATATGTGCTAATTGACAAATAAAATCGGTTTTAAAAAATACATATATTTTCTAGCAAATGTTTAACTTTAGTAAATTCTGATTGGTTTATTTTGTGGGAATGTATACAACTGTATTAAAGGTATGAAAATCTTTGTTCTCTCGTAGGGGATCTCCATTGATAAGTCATAATCACTGATTAGTCCCATCCACGCTGCGGATCCTGAAACACTATCTCTTCTTAAGTGTAGATATTCACCTTTTTTCTGGAAGGCATGCAGAGTCACTTAAGAGAGAAACATATTATGCAGCCTGTAGGACAAGGCTACAATGGTTCAATTATTTATAGTGTACTTAAAAAGGAGGCAGGCAAATTATGTATGTATATAATTTCATGATGGTCTTGCGAAACAGCATAAATATCTTTCACAAACCCCTTTTTTGATAGAGTACATGGATGAAGGGAAAACAGGACAGAGTTGCCCCATAGGCTATCATATGAGGTAAAAAGAGACTGTGCCTTTATGAACCCAGAGACCACCAGTATCCCATCATGCTCAGCAGAAGGCAGTTGCTTCAATTCTTTTTTCCGGCTCCTGCTCACAGGATCTTGGAGTATTGAGCTCAGCATATTTTGGCTTTTTTCCGCAAAATTCTCAAAACTTCTTCTAGATACCCATTTCCCTTGATGTTTTGTGTCCCTCCCTGGCGTTTTCTGTCTTTTTCGGACAGTAAAATGAGGTATTTTTCACAGCAAAATGCCTTGTTTATTTACCAGATGCCCAGCCTGTGGGAGAAAGAAGGTTCAAATATACCTTTATAAGGTGTGTATCATCTGGCTTCATGGCCCTCAGGAGTGTACAAGACAACAAACGCAGGCTGAAGGTGAGATTTCAGAGGAAGGAGAGGGCCAGTCCTCTACCAGAGCTCTGTCAAATGTCTCTGGAGGGTGTGCAAGAAAGAAAACTGTACAGAAATGCCATTGGTCCTGGTAAAGAGGATTGAAGTTTAGGCCTAATGTGGCGCCTACAGTCTTGCCGTCAATAGCCAATTCGTCATTGGGGAAACGCCGAAGATTATCTGCAAGAGCAGTTGGTTCGACATCGAAGACTCACATGACTTTGAACCAAAGACATAATTCGATGATGAGGAGTCTATCGCCTTCGAGGCATAGACATCGGTCGCCGTCAAGGTCCAGATTGACGTAGAGGTACTGTCAAAGATCGACGTTGAGGCGCCATTGAAGATCACTGTCATGAGCCTTATTAACATTGAGGTGCCACCGAAGATCACTGTCAAGAGCCACATCGACGTCGAGGCACCTTCGACGATCGCCCTCAAGAAGTAGATCGATGTCAAGGCATCGAAGGCGGTCGACGTTTATAAGTCTTTCCACGTTGACACTACAGGAAGCAGGGAAAAAGAGGAGACGTATTTATTCCTCCCCAGATTCGGAGTATTCAAGGACATATTTTTCTTCTCCAAGGATCAAACCAAGTTCCTCACCTTCAGCATAATCTTGTCTGCCTCCACAACCTCCACCTTCTCTTCCAACACCTGTGGAGACTCTGTCACTACGACCTAGATCAAGCTCCAGAACCCGTCATCGCTCTCACCATCATAGACTTCATGGTTCGCACTGGTCAAGATCAAGTTCTAGTTCTTACACAAGATCACCTCATATCTAGAGATACTACCTTCACCTCTACAAGAGGTTATTCTCCAACATTATTAGACTCTCCACCAACTCGTATCTCTCCATTGGATGACATCACTACATTCCAGGAGGTCCAGGTATGTGGAGCTGCCAAGCTTAATATTCAGATGTTGGTTCCTACACCCTTCACATCTGTAATATTTGAGATCCTAAATCAGCTGAAAACCTCAAGACCTCTATTGCCACTAGTCGTTTGGCCTCTTAGAGCCATCCATGGAACTGTTTTTGACACCGGCCTCAGTGAAGCCAGCTCCGTCGTCGCGGCTACTAATGAAGTACTGACCTCCAGAACAAGATCAACTATTCCTCCGCTCTGATCCACCTTCAGACTCAGTGGTTCTCTTAGCAGCCACTAAACACCCTGCTACTTCACCTTCATCATCGGTACCTCTTATAAGAAACTGGATTTTGAACGCTGCAAAGCCTGCAGCACTGCTGCAACAACAATGACAATTGCAAAAAACACAGTTGATGGACAGAATGCAGAACAATGTCATACATTCACCCTAGTACAAAGATCTGGGCCTAAATCCATCGTTTTTTGCACTCCACACCACCCTAGGTCAGACACTGGCTATATGCAAATCAGCCTTGACCCTGTGCCTCATGGGAACAGTCTAGCCCGAACTACCAAGCCATGTCTTTCCTAGACCGGAATCAAGCATCCAAGGACCGGTTTCTGGCTATCAGCCTTCTTCAGCCTGGATAGCTTGACTCCAGTGATGTGGAGAGCCTGGGACTCAAGTCTGAGCATACCCAGCCCACTCGGGGTGAAAATTGCAAAAAACACAGTTGATGGACAGAATGCAGAACAATGTCTTACATTCACCCCAGTACAAAGATTTGGGCCTAAATCCATCGTTTTTTGCACTCCACACCACCCTAGGTCAGACACTGGCTATATGCAAATCAGCCTTGACCCTGTGCCTCACGGGAACAGTCCAGCCCGAACTACCAAGCCATGTCTTTCCTAGACCGGAATCAAGCATCCAAGGACCGGTTTCTGGCTATCAGCCTTCTTCAGCCTGGAAAGCTTGACTCCAGTGATGTGGAGAGCCTGGGACTCACGTCTGAGCATACCCAGCCCACTCGGGGTGAAGATTGCAAAAAACACAGTTGATGGACAGAATGCAGAACAATGTCTTACATTCACCCCAGTACAAAGATCTGGGCCTAAATCCATCGTTTTTTTGCATTCCACACCACCCTAGGTCAGACACTGGCTATATGCTAATCAGCCTTCACCCTGTGCCTCATGGGAACAGTCCAGCCCGAACTACCAAGCCATGTCTTTCCTAGACCGGAATCAAGCATCCAAGGACCGGTTTCTGGCTATCAGCCTTCTTCAGCCTGGATAGCTTGACTCCAGTGATGTGGAGAGCCTGGGACTCACGTCTGAGCATACCCAGCCCACTCGGGGTGAAAATTGCAAAAAACACAGTTGATGGACAGAATGCAGAACAATGTCTTACATTCACCCCAGTACAAAGATCTGGGCCTAAATCCATCGTTTTTTTTGCACTCCACACCACCCTAGGTCAGACACTGGCTATATGCAAATCAGCCTTGACCCTGTGCCTCATGGGAACAGTCCAGCCCGAACTACCAAGCCATGTCTTTCCTAGACCGGAATCAAGCATCCAAGGACTGGGAAGACCTAATCAAACTATCCCTTCATGCGAAGCACTGCCTGAAATGGTGGTGCTCCCCAACCAACTTGCTTTGAGGAATGCCATTTCACTAGCAGGTTCCTCCTCAACCCATAGTGACAATGCATTACTACTAGGATGGGGAGCCCACATGGATCACCTACAAATTTAGAACAAGTGGTCACAGACAGCGATGTCAGAGCACATCAGCCTCCTCGAGCTAAGCACAGTCCATCTAGTGCTGACGGCGTCTTGTCCATTGTTCACAACCCAATCCCTGCTTATTCAGATGGATACTACAACCACCATGTACTATCTCCAAAAGCAGGGAGGAACAAGTTCCCTGGCCTTGTCACACGAGGCCAAGATAGTCTGGAAATGCCTCATAGCCAGAGGCCTAATGATCATGGCAACTTACCTTCCTGGTGTCCAAAATGCTCAGACGGATGCTCTCAGCAGAACACTGCAAGAAAATCATGAATGGATCTTAAATGACAACGTCGTACAATACATTTTCCAGCTGTGGACCACTCCAACGAGCTACTTGTTTGCCATTGCAAGAAACAAAAAATGCATAAGGTTCACCTTGAGGTACTTCCAGCCAGGGACACTGGGGAATGCCCTATGGATTGACTGGTCCGGCAAATTTCTTTAGGCCTTTCCAGAGATTCCCTTATTCCGTCAGTCCTCATCAAACGTTCCCACTCATGAGCCAAGATAGTCCTCATAGCCTCGGACTGGCCAAGTGAATGGTGGTTCACGGACCTTCACCGGTCACAGCATCTATATCTGAAGCTGCCATGCAGACCAGAACTCCTAAAATTCGGAGGTCACATGTTACAACCCAACCTCTCCTCTTTGAAGTTGGCAGCATGGATCTTGAGCTAGTACTGTACGGACATTTGAACCTGCTACAAGACTGCATGGAGATCCACAAGGAGGCTAAGTGGCCTTCCGCACATTCCTCTAATGCTCTCAAGTGGAAGAAATTTTGCATTTGGTTTTCCTCCAAGAACGTGGACCCTACAACTTGCCAAGAAAATGTCATTCTTCCGTACTTGTTCCACTTGGCAAAATCTGGCTTGCAAATCTCTTCCATAAAGATTCACTTGGCAGCCCTTACTTCCTACAGAAAATATCCTTCACAAATCTCTTTTTTCAAAATCTCCATCATCAAGGATTTACTAGAAGTGTTGAAGAAGGTCTTCCCTCTCATTAGGCACCCTTCGCCTCCCTGGGAACTCAACATAGTCCTTTCACAGCTTATGCAGGGTCCTTTCGGGCCCATTTACAAGGCATCCCTGCAACATCTGTCTTGGAACACAGGTTTCTTTGTAGCAATAATGTCAGCCCGTAGAGAAAGCGAGATTCAAGCATGTGCTCGAGAACTATATAATGCTTCTCACTCTAACAAAGTAGTCATGAGGACTCACCCAAAATTTCTCCCTAAGGTTATTTCTGATATTCATGTTAATCAGACCATCTCTGTAATAATGCTCAATAGGCTCCATTGGCTAATTATAACCGTAAGTAAGATGCCTGTGGCTCTGCCCCAGCAACAGCCACTGAGCGATGCAGCTCGTACGAATATCAGGTACTGCTACACCGCATAGTCTTCTAAAAACTGTCCGTCTCTCTCCCCCTTTACCCTATTGATAATCATAGTCCGTTACGGTGTGGGCGGCAATGCGATAACCTATGGAGCCTATTGAGCATTATTAATAGGTAAGAATCTACAGAATGTAATGTTTTTAAATGTGTGCATTCCGCCTTATTGACAAGCGATGATAAAGACTATATAGGCACCTAATTGATTAAATGATCCGGTAATGTGAACTAGCGCACCACTCTACCCTACAGCCCTGAGGGTGTGAGCACAGAGTGAATGTATGGTGCACATATTCTACACCCTAACCGGGCGCCCACAGTACATCTCTCCAAGTGCACAGTTTTGATGCGATGCCATCAACCATCTCATCACTAAGAACCAAACAATAACAATGTTTTCATGTTCCTTTTCTGTCTATGTATCGTCTGTGTGTTTATCTCTTCTCGATTCCTCTAGGTCCGAACACTACAAGTTACGACGAGCTGGCGCCCCCCCTACACATTACACAAGGGGGACCACTCTGCCACTTTAAATACAGGGGTTACCTATTCTTGAATCTCACAACTATATTTAAGCTTTTTTGGTCCTGATGATGCGCCAAGGATCGTTTTGACCACCATAGAGCACGAAACGTGTCGACCTTTTAGTTACTAGGGTACATCACTACCCCATCAGTAACAGTAACCTACTGGTTTCTTACTCAGACAGAGGAGCCTAAATATTAAAAACCTTTTAAGGTATCCCCTAGCCAGTTTGTAAATACTCTCTCACTCACCCACATTTGACAACCCCTCTATGAATAAATCTCACACCCCCATTCATTATACGGCGTGGCAGCGCCGGCCCTATGAGGAGCAATGCCCAATGATGGAGCATGACATCCCTTGGGATGTGTGAGGGCAACAAGAGACAAAATCTGTGATTGTCTTTTTTTTGAGAGACCAGAACCTAGAATATCCCTTTCCCAACTTTACTTTACCTCTCTATGGACACTAGCCACGTCCCCTTTAGCAACAGTGACCCTTTCTTTGGATTTATAGTCTTAGCTGGTTGCCTGATCCCTCTATCACTGTCCTACTGAGGAATCTTCTCCATGGTCCGTCCTGAAGTCCCAGTTCCTCAAAGGATATCAGCCCCCCCATTGTCCACATGTCCCCCAGCTTCCATATGCCCACAATGTCCCATTTCCCCCACCCCCTCAACTCCTCGAAGTGGCGCCAACGCTTCAGTGTCCTAGAGGGGTGTTTCTCAGGAGAGGGTAGCCTGCCATCCAAACAGTATTGTTTTCCTCTCCGGGCTCTGATTACCAGTGGAGGAAGGCAACGTTGTCAATTACTGCTTGCCATGTATCTGCCTATTGTAGCTCCCTGGTTTTCATTTCTTTCCTATCCCCCACCAGGGAGGGCTTCCTTTGCTCCGCGAATGACCAGTCATTGAAAACTACTAGTTTTGTCTCCCAGCAAAATATAGTTGGGGGTCCAGCAGAGCGATACCCCCATCGCATACTTTCCTAGCCAGTACAGACATCGCTGTTCTGAGGAATCGCTATCCCACAGCAGTAGCCTTGTTGTGGCCACCACATATTTGAAAAAACTGTCTGGTATTTCCATAAGGCAATTCTGTAGGGCATATAGAAATTTGGGAAAGTATATCATTTTGTAGAGTACTGCATCCCCTGGTAGGGCTAATGGTAGTCTACGCCAACATCCTACTTCCCTCTTGTTGTCATTTAACAGCTTCCCCAGGTTGGTATCATAAAAGGGCTGGCAGTCCCTGGTCACCTATATTCCCAGAAATTGAATCCCCACTCCTCATTGGGACCCGACAGCACCACTTCTCTCTGTGCTTCCATCCCACTAGCCAGTAAAGGCAAGATTTGTCCCAGTTTGTAACCAACCCAGGGAAGGAGGTAAATATATCCTCAGCATTCTAGTTATGGAGTTTTCCAGCTGAGCTAGGTATAGGAGGATATTGTCCTCATACAAGACAACATCATTGCGTGAGCCTACCTGCACGCTGTACGCTGTCTGGGGTCCCGACCCGCTATCAGCCTCGCCTGCCTGGGGACCCGAGCGACCTGCTGATCGAAAGTTGCTGCCTGATTCCACCGCATCTGCTGTCTCCTCCCCCCGCCGCAGCCCTCTAACACCGGGACTGCCGCAGAGCGGGGGAGTAGAGACTACAGCCCCCAGAAGCCTCCGCGACTGGCCCGGAAGTCGCGTTGAGGCTTAGCGCCCGGAGGCGCTGTTAAAGGGGCTGGCCTTGCGGCGGAGCGGGTGTCATTGCGTGAGCCTACCTGCACGCTGTACGCTGTCTGGGGTCCCGACCCGCTATCAGCCTCGCCTGCCTGGGGACCCGAGCGACCTGCTGATCGAAAGTTGCTGCCTGATTCCACCGCATCTGCTGTCTCCTCCCCCCGCCGCAGCCCTCTAACACCGGGACTGCCGCAGAGCGGGGGAGTAGAGACTACAGCCCCCAGAAGCCTCCGCGACTGGCCCGGAAGTCGCGTTGAGGCTTAGCGCCCGGAGGCGCTGTTAAAGGGGCTGGCCTTCCCGCGTCGCGGGACCGCGCGCGGGGCCGTGTCCGGGGCTAAGCCCGGACAAAGGGAGGGCCCTCTGTGGCCCTCAGAGGCCTGAAGAGTCTGGGCTGGGCATCACCCCCTGGCCGATCCGCCGCCTATTCAAAAGGTATTTACACACTTGACCAATAAGCATACTGTAAATCGCATCTATGGAGCCTAAGTCAAATGTTAAGACCATGGTCAAAAAAACGCCTATCCATACACGCTCTGCCACAAGGAATACTGCTCCAGTAAAAACTCCGCTACCAACTCTACCTGCAATTGACCGCATGTTACAACAGACAATTGTGGTGGTAGCGAACGCCATTGAAAATACTGAGAGACGATTGTCCTTACCACCTAGTGCCTGTTTGATCCAGCAGATAACACAACCCGAAGATTACAATGTAAATAACATAAATGTGACATCATTATCAAACGACTCTATACTAATGCAATCTTACACGGGTCTTCCCGGGGCCGAGCCAACCCATGTGGAAGATCATCCCATAGTTCCTGCAGTGTTACAAGATAGGGAAAGTCGGTTGTCCCTAACCCCAAATTTGCAGATTAATGTTACATCGGCTGAGGCACCGGGGCTCAGTAACGCGCCTGAGACCAGCGTAGTTCTGACTTCCTGCGACACTGAAGATCCCAACCCCACAATTGACTCACCCAATAATAGCTGTGTAGATAGTACGACTGAACACGGCTCTGCCCACCGTAGATCCAGACGCACACGCAATAGAAAACTATTGGCCCCAAGTAGGGTGTGTGTGAAACAAAGGGGCAGGAGAAAGAAGGCAACTTCGTCATCATTAGAGCAGGCTAACGGAGGAGAGCCCCCACCATCACAGTCAAGCCCAAACCTGGGACCAAGAGGCAATTCTAACCCAACCATATTCAATGGGGAGTCTCTAATGTGTCACATTGTGGATGCTATGAAGCTCCTTATTGCTCCCCTAACTGACAAACTTGAGCAGATCTGTAAAAAAGTGGAAAATTTGGAGAAATTAGGTGTAGCTAAGTTAGACATCCTTGAACATCTGGGTTCACAAGTCACTCCAACCCCCTTGCACGCATCTCCTATGAATAAGGACAATATGATTGCTACTAATACAACTAACACACAGGTTCCTCCCACCAGAAATGTGGCCCCCACGACAGCCACCGGCAAGTCCAGTAACCTACACACCTATACCCCAGGTAACACCACAAGTGGGCCCTTTGGGGTTAGAGGTAGAGAGGCAACGGGTCATACCCCAGTAAACAGGAATCCACCAGCACGCAGCTACTATAATAACATCATTCCGGCAGTGATTAATCTCCCGCCAGAAAGTAGACCATATGTGGCAATTCTCGCTAATGTCCCGAAACTTAAACCCTCTCAATTCGAAAACAACGAAACACTTAAAAATAAAATTTTGCACTGGCTTGTCCACAACTGTGGATTCCCCCTAAGAGGGGCAAGTCAGATCCTCTCAACCCAAAGGGTAGGGTGGGTAAAAAGGAAATAAGTGGGGACTGCGTAATCATAAATTATAAGACCACTGAATGGGCAAGGGATTCCATCTTGAATGCGCCGATCCCATCAGATAATGATTACAACACTACCCTGTTCCCACTGGACTACTTTTACAGGAATCAGGTCGGATTTAAAATCCCCGTGCAGAATTTTGAACACCCCAGAGCAATAAACATGCCTCACCCACCTGTACAGCAGGCACCAGTGCAACCAGTTGGGCACCCTATGATTTCTTATGACCCAAACAACCAATATGTATTACAGCAACCACTGAACTTATTCAGAACACCAAACCCCAATTATTTTAATAACCCCAATGTCCCCGGGATAGGAACTAGCGTTTATGGCCAATATGCAGTCCCAACATCTAACAGATTTCAGATATTCAACTCCCTAGATGAAAATGACTGACTAGGGGATACTCACGTTGCTGAGTCATCTGTAACTGAGGAACCTAGGTTGATGGCCATTAATACAGTTGAGGAATCTCCAACAGACACCGCTGTAGCAAACTCTAATGATCCAACCCTGATAGACGCAATTATATGTACCGGTGAAAACCAACTGGAGAACCCGATAACATCTTCAGTCATAACAGTTACTGACCCACCACATGTAGCTTCAGAAGAGAACCTGAGGGTCATTACATGGAATATAGCTGGGATAGCCTCTAAGGTAAACACCCCCACCTGGGCTGACTTTATTAAACAGGGTTACGACATAATCTGTCTGCAAGAAACCTGGGACAGGGAAGATGTACACGTCGAGGGATATACTTCCTTTAGTGTGCAGGCTGTGGCATCCCAGGCTGGTAGAGCCAAGGGTGGACTAGTGACCTTGATATCCACCGCACTGACCGAGTTTAGTGTTAGCGATCATGTAGTACTAGGAGAGCACGCTTCTGTTCTGCGCATGGTCCATAGCAGATGTAGAGATGTAATAGTAGTGAATTTCTACAATAATATTGCGGGGCACAAACGGGGAATGATCATTTCTGATATAGAACAGGCCATTGATGTGACCTTATCAAGTACATCCAAACCAGCTGCAATCCTATGGGTAGGAGACTTCAACATCAAAACATGTAACCACGCACTCAAGGGGGCATGTGGCCACAGGGAGGAGTACTCGGGAAGGGAAACAAGTGTATATAATCATTTCCCCCACAATAATTATGGTGGTGCATTAAATAACCTACTTGCCAAATATGACCTGGACCTCCTAGAATGTAACATGAACAAAAACAATGTCAGGTGTCTGACATTTCATGGGAGAAACAGTCAATCATTCATTGATCACATTATGATATCTTGCTCCGTAGTTTACATCAATGTCTGGGTGATTGAACAAACTGTCAGTGACCATAATAGTGTAACCGTCGAACTATTGGGCTGGGGAACCAAAAGGAATACCTATGGTCAACCAATCCAGGACATTGCGGCAGAAAGACCTAATGGGATGAGGGTGAAATGGATAAAAGTTGACCCCACTCAATTTGTAGCCAACGTGATCACAAATTGTTGCAGAGAGGTTGAGTACTGCTTGTCCTCTAATCCATGCCCACGAACCTTGTTATCCAACTTCCTAAACATAACAAAAATGATTGAGAAATCCTTAACACACAAAGCTCGGAAATTAAGGAAGGTCAAGGCGGTGTGGTTTGATGACCATTGTGCTCAGTCACTAAAAAGGCTGAAAACTTCACTTAATGCTACACCAAGAGACGTTAGTAAGATCAGGGAAGAGCGTCACAACTACAAAACTGCACTCTCCACCAGGAAGAAGGAATTGCAGGACGAGGCATGGGCAAAATTAGATTTGGCTGCAGATACCAAAGATCACAAACTTTTTTGGGACACTGTAAATAGCCCGTTCCTGAAGAACGATAACATTCCTGAACTAACTTCGCATGTCAGTTGCCGGGCTTGGATTGCACACTTCACAGGGATTTTTAACTCTGATTTTACCTCTGGTTTTACTTCTGATTTTAATTCCAATGTTTTAACTGACACATCAACCTGTTTTAAATGGGAGAAAATATTGTTTTCTGTGACATTAAGCGAGGTGATTGAGGCAATCGAGAAGAGTAAGGGGGGGAAAGCCCCGGGACCGGATAGGGTCCCTTTGGACTTTTACAAATTTGAGATTACCCTATGGACCCCCATTTTGATCCGTTACTTTAATGCTGCAATTGAAGATAAGTTACCAATTTCATGGGGACAATCAATTATAGTGCCACTTTTTAAAAAGGGCTCCAGGGCAGAAGCACGAAATTACCGCCCAATTTCACTTTTGGACTCGTCGTTAAAGATTCTGAGTCGTGTACTCTTGGTGAGACTAGAGTCCTGGGTAGAAGACAATAACATTCTTTCACCTATCCAGTACGGGTTCCGAAGGGGTCTAGGAACTATGGAGCAGTGCGTGAACCTTGAACTTATTATCGGCAAGTACACGAAAGCCAAGGAAGGGAATTTGTTCATGTGCTTTGCCGATTTAAGTTCCGCGTTTGACTTGGTGGAACACGCACTGCTCTGGCCAACACTACTTGCCATGGGCGCACCACCCGAAATTATCCACCTCCTGGCTAGAATGTACAGTAGTCTCTCAAGCAAGGTTAGATTCGGAAGAGACGGTGAATGTACCCCCTTTTTTAAAATTGGCAGAGGGATCCGACAAGTGTGCGTGCTAGCCCCTCTTTTATTCTCCCTTTTTATCAATCAGGTTGACCAATTTTTACAAGAATCTTATGCTGATGCCCCTATTATTAATGGAAAGCAAATACCCGTCCTTTTATATGCGGACGACGTGGTCCTGATTTCCAGGACCGCAAATGGGCTGCAAAAGTTAATCGAGAAGTTCCATATTTTTATTCAGGGCAGAAAGCTTAAAATCAACAAGGGTAAGACAATGACTATGACCTGTGGAAAGAAAATGAAGAAAAACAAGACATTCTTTTTAGATGGGGATAAACTCGCGGCTGTCCAATATTTCTGTTATTTAGGTATTACCTTTTCAGGAGATGGGAGATGGGTAAACGAACAATCTTGTGTTGACCTGAAAATGATCAGAAATATAAATTGCATCTTCAGATTTGCCTCAAAACTGGGGGGTCGTAGAATCCGAGAGATGATCTCCATCTATAATTCAAGGTGTATGTCCTCTGCCCTGTATGGAGCAGGGATATGGGGATATAATCCCCAGATTGCCCTGTCCATCCAGCAGGAGGAAAACAAGTACCTAAAACGACTATTATGCCTCCCCGTTTCTGCTTCAACTGAGATTACTCACAGAGAGGTAGGCCTAAATTACGTTACAGATTTGATTGCATTGCGTCCCCTGTCCCTATGGCGGTCCATATGGGCTAAAGAAGAAACCAGGTTTACCCAGGAAGTAATTATGGATTGTATTAAACTTGATCGTCACTCGAAAATCCTCTGGCTAAAACACATTCAATTTTGGTATAAGACCCTCTTTGGCCAGGACATTTTTAAAGATATATTAACAGAATCAGTTTTAACAAAGCGTGACCTCAAATCCACTTACCTGGACCATGTAAAAGGGACCAGAATGAAGGAGTATGCAATGCAAAGTACGTTTAAATTATACATGGAATACAATCTTAGCACAGGTCTCTCCTCCTATCTCACATTTGTCAGTATTAATTCCCATCGCTTTGTTCTAGCTCGCCTGAGGCTGGGAATAGTTCACCATTTAGTGGCTTTCCCTACAGTAAAAAAAGCTGGGATATGTCTGTGTCCATGCGATGGGAAATCCAAACAGAGCATCTGCCATTTTCTACTTTTTTGTAATTTTTATACTGGTTTTAGAAAGTTTTATCTGAAGCAATTATTCTTAGATCATAACATGTGCAATACAAGAGCCGCAATGCAATTGATGTTCAACTTGGCTTCCCCGGATGTGTGTTATCGTGTGGCCACTTATATCCTAAAATGTATGTGGCAAAGGAAATAAATTATAATATGACTTCTTTCTCCCCCGAATACTCCCCTGGCTGCTACATTTTATGTCACAAATGTGTCCTATCCTGTCTATGATTTATTGTTCGAGTTACATTGTCTGCATATGTATTTATTTGCAATGCACTTTATACTGCATATTTGCACCTGCCGAAAGTACTTTATGGTAATGATTGTCTCCCGGTTTTTGCACTTTGCACTGGCGTTTTGCACAAACCTTTATCGTAAACAAATTGCTGCTAAAATGTTTAAAGTGATCAAACAGACTTCGCACTTTATTTTTAATTCTGCATATTTGCACATGTCAATAGCACTTTATGCATATGATAGGTCTCTTGAATTTTGCACTTTACATTTGCATCTTTTGCACTAACTCTTTCTATAATAACTGCTGCTAAAAAGTATATAGTGACCAATTTTAACTTTGTACTCAAATGAGACACACCTTGTATTACAATTGAACTAAAACAAGACTGGTGTATGGATATTGATGTAATTTTAACTGTTTCATTATCTATAACTCACATAAATATGAATTTGAAACTGTATTTATGTATGTTGCTATATGGTTGTACTTGTACAAACCGAATAAAGCATTTTGAAACGAAACGACAACATCATCCCACTTGTGCTCCCAGTGGAGTCCGCGTACCAGGGCGCCCCTGCGTATTCAATTCTCTATTGGTTATATTGCTATTGCGAAGAGTAGTGGGGACAGGGGGGAGCCTGGTTTCATTCCCCTCCCAAGGGCAAACTCCACCAATAGTGTGCTCTTGACCCTGACACGGGCTGTGGGGCGAGTGCACAAAAGACGAAGCCTATCCTTTCCATAAAGACCATTAGGTAGGGCCATTCTAAAAAATCAAATGGCTTGGCAGCGTCCAGTGCCAGCAGTGTTGCTGGTTCCCGCAGATGATCCTCTCAGGCTAGACAGCCAAAAAGGTGTCTAAGATTTTGCCTGGTTGACCTGAATGGAATAAAGCATGATTGGTCTGGAGCTAGAATAGTATGGATCACAAGCAGCAGGCGATTTGCCTGGTCCTTAATTTCAATAATTAGGAAAGAGATTGGTCTGTAGGAGTTACAGAGTTCAGGGGGCTTGCCTTGCTTATCGATTAAGACTATGCCTGCCTGTCCATTGTCTATGGGATGTTCCTCCTTTGACCTCGCCTCCATGTACATTGCTCGAAGTAGTTTAACAACCTGTCTTAACACATAAAAAGAATTCTACAAACAGCAAACCATTGGAGGCCGGTGTTTTCCCCCCTTTCAACATCGTAAGGCCTCTACTATCTCCTCCTCCTGTAGATCCACCTTCCAGGGATTTCACCCCTTTTCTCCCTTTTCTCATATGGGGATGTGTTTAAGGAAGTCATCCCACACCCAGGACCAACGATTGCCCCAGTTCTGGGTGTAAAGGTCTTCTAAATGTTCAGAGAAGGCCCATGCTATGGCTGGGGCTGTCTTCACTATGTCGACCTCACTGTCATTATTCTCGGCACCCACCATCAGCTCTCCTTTCTCTGTGCCCGCCACGCTAGCTGCTTCCTTGCTTCATTCCCCACTTCATATAATCTGGGTTGTTTGCCTCTAAATATTGATCTAGCTTCATGGTGTGCCAATCAACAGTAGTCTGCTCTTATGGCTTCTATTTGGGCAGCGAACTTCTCAATTGGTTGTGCCACATACTGGGCCTCCCATACTGATAGGTTTCCCTCCAGCTCCCTACAGGCCTGCTCTCTCACTCTTCTTCCCTACCGTATGTGTTATTGTCAGCCATGTATCACTATTTCATATGCCTCCCATATAATTTCCAAGGTCACCAAACCCTAGTTCTCCTTAAAGTATGCCTCATGACCTCCTGTGTCAAGCGTTTTGATAACTACTCCGTAAGGGCCAATGTGTCTAGTCTCCATCCTGGACCAGCATGATACTGGGTGAGTCAGTTGCATAATTAATGGTGAGTGATATGAAGTACCCCGCTGTAAATACCTCACATTTTGGCACCTACCCGTTTACACCGTTGGGACCAGGAAGTAGTCAATCGAGGATATTGATTTCAACATGTTTACCACACAAGAGTATGGTTTTGCATTGGGATGGGGGATACGCCATTGATCCTCCAGCCCCAGAGCCAACAGGAAGCTTCTCAACCTAGCATCCTCCCTAGGCCCTTTCCCCCCTCTGACCATCCATCTACCCTTGAAAAGTGAGGGTAAGATCTCTCCCCTCGGCTAGAAGTGCCTCAGGGATCGACATGATCAAGTCCGATATCCTATCTATGTTTAGTGACTTGATGTCCGGCGGGAGGTTTCATGATGCCACATATAATTTCTCCCCTTGCCAGCTGCCTTCAATGGATACCCAGCATTCCTGGGGATCTACCCATGTCTGGGTCACCTGGTATGCAAGGGATTTACAAGCCAGTATACCTGTATACAGGTGCCTCATTAAGCTGCTGTGAATACTGAATGTGCGAGCAAAGTGTATCTACCCTTGCCTAGGAAGTCGCAATTGTTGCTCAGTGTAGAAAAGTGCCCACTTTTTCATAGTTACCACTCACTTTTTGCCTGATGCAACCTGGCTTGATGGCCCGTGGTCCCCTGCCAATCCGATTCCCAAGGCCTGTGTTCTTTCCCAAAACTGTACCTTTGTACCGACAATTGGCACACCCCTGGCCACAGGTAAGCTACTTGTAAAAGGTACCATGGGTACCAAGGGCACTATTACCAGCGAAGGCCTCTCAGGAGTACAGCACCTATTGTACCACCCTTAGAGGCCCAACACCTGCACCTGCATGGTTTGGTGCAGAGAAAAGTGAAGCGTCAACATGGCACACATCCATGTGTGCATTGTCTATAACCCACTGCTTGAGGCCTAGGTAAGTCACCCCTCTAGCACGGTGCACTAGCCCCCAGGTGAAGGCACATTCTTAAAAACTGTAAGTGTAGTAAAACCATAAAGAGTATACAGTCTGGGAGTTGGTCATTACGAACTCCACAGCTCCATAATGGCTTTACTAAAACTGGGAAATTTGGTAGCAAACTTCTTAGCACATTAAACCCACACCAATGCCAATGTGGGATTTAATGTAAAAAGCACCCAGGGGGCATCTTAGAGATGTCCCCTTAAAATCGAGCAGCCTTGGTGTGGTTTCTGAATGGCTGCTGCCATTTGCCACCACCAGACAGGTTTCTGGACCCCTCGGTAGAGACTCCACTCTCTGGGCCTGGGCCCAGAAACAAAGCCCATCCTGCGCAGAGGTGTCATGCCTCCTCCCCCAGGATGGGCTGGGTTCATGAAGGGGAAGCTTCAAAGGCCCGCCGCCTTAGAAGCTGTCCCTAACTTTTGCTGCCCCCAGCAACTAGCTCCCACCAGTTCTGGCTCCCACTTTGGCAGGAGAATCAGTGGGAAAACCAAGCTAGGAAGAGAGATGTGCCCCTCTTTGGCAACCCCACCCCTCAGGTGGGGGAAGTGACGTGAAGCTCACATCTCAGTCCCCTCATCTTAAAGATGGGGGGGACTCAGCGAATTAGGAAGAGACTCATACCCCCTCCCACTGGAGAGTGGCATAATATGGGGAGTACCCACCCCAAGGAAGGGTCCCAGTGGTCCCTACCTGCCCATCCCTTTAATGCCCCTAAACTTAGTATTTAGGAGCAAACCTGAACCTTGCCTTCTCAGACTTGAGGAAGAATGAAGAAGGACGGAAGAGCCATTTTGACTGAGAACGGCGAGGATATCTACAGCTTTAAACCCAGCCCTACCAGTCTGCCTACAACAAAGAAACCGGTGTGTCTAGCTGCCAGCAGCTCCCTCCGTCTCATGTGAGCAGCGAATTTGCTCAAGAAAGACTCCAAGACCAGAATCCGGATACAGGTGACTCTGCAATTCTGCACCACTCTGCACCTGATGGCCATGGCCCAAGTTTCAGTGGTCCAACACCACGAGGAGGTCTTCCCAGCAATCCTGACCTGGGATCTGGTGATACCTGACCTCCCTCAAGCTTCAAGATGACACCTGCAGTCTCAACCTGAAGGGTCCCCCCGATAGCGACCGGAGCTAGTAAGAAAACCAGACGCCAGAAGACACCCCTGCACCCAATGCCCCACGGTCTTGGGTGGCTCAACCGACAGTGTTCAGGTATCCCCCCAGACCCCAACGTACCTATCCAGCCAGTGGTCACCTTCAGGAAACCTCCCTGCCTGAGCCTGCAGCAGCTTCCCTGAACCAAAGGTCTCCATTGAAAAGCACAGGGTCCCTGACGTCTTTTTGGCACCCGGCCGTCCTAGTGCCGCTGGTGGTGCAGCTCCTGTGCTAATTGTTGACTCCTGTAGTGCTGACCTTAACCCCAGGAGCTTTGCTCCCACACCCAATTGGCATGATCATAAGCAGTCCCTAACCGAAGGCCAACAATGGACCCCTGCACTCTGCACCCGGCGCCCTGTCCCGCTGGTGTTGCAACTCGAGTGCCCATCTAGAACTTGGGGAACGATCGGCCCATTCACAGAACTAACTTAAGACAAAATCCTAAACTTACTACCATTTTGGTATTCACAGAAGGTACTTACTCATTTTGGTATTCACAGAAGGCACTAACTCATTTCGGTATTCACAGAAGTTAGGATTCCTAACTTTAGGACTCCTAAATGCCTTCTGTGAATACCGAAAGTCTTAAAGTTTGAATTTTTCTCAGTTTAGGAGTAGCAAAGTTAGGACTCCTAAATTCCTTCTGTGAATACCGAAAGTCTTAAAGAGAGGCCATAAAGTCGAATTCTCAATCTGTCTTTGATGGTTCTTCTCGACAACTTCTTACAATGATGGCAGTTGCTAGAAGAGTGAGAATCAGGAAGGCAGGGAATACACACAAGTCAAGTCAAGTCAAGTCATAACATTTATATAGCGCACTACATACCCAGAGGGTTTCAAGGCGCTTAGGGAGGGGAGGTGGATTATTTGTCAAAAATCCACGTTTTAAGCTGCTTTCTGAACGCTAGGTGATTCTGGGTGAGGCGGAGGTAAGAGGGGAGTGAGTTCCATGTTTTGGCAGCCAGGTATGAGAAGGATCTGCCTCCCATGGTGGACTTGTTGATGCGAGGTACAGTGGCGAAGGCTTGGCTGGAAGAGCGAAGTTGGCGGGAGGGGGTGTATAAGGACAGTCGAGAGTTGAGGCAATCTGGTCCGATGTCGTAGAGTGATTTGTGTGCGTGGGTAAGCAGTCGGAAGGTGATCCTCTTATTGACGGGTAGCCAGTGGAGGTCTTTAAGGTGACCAGAGATGTGTTCGTTGCGTGGGATGTCTAATATGAGCCTGGCTGAGGCGTTTTGGATTCGTTGTAGTTTCTTCTGGAGTTTAGCGGTGGTACCTGCGTAGAGGGTGTTTCCGTAGTCCAGTCGGCTCGTGACTAGAGCGTGGGTGACTGTTTTCCTTGTTTCGGAGGGGATCCAGCGAAATGTTTTTCTGAGCATGCGAAGAATGTTGAAGCAGGAAGAGGATACGGCGCTGACTTGTCTGTTCATAGAGAGTGAAGAATCCAGGATGACGCCAAGGTTCCGTGCGTGGTCTGTCGGGATGGGTGCATTTCCGAGGGCTTCTGGCCACCAGGAGTCGTCCCATGCAGAGGGGGATTTACCTAAGATGAGGACTTCTGTTTTGTCTGAATTCAGTTTCAGACGGCTTTGTTTCATCCATTCGGCGACTTCTTTCATTCCTTCGTGTAGGTTAGTTTTAGCGGTGCTGGGGTCCTTGGTGAGAGATAGGATCAGTTGAGTGTCATCCGCGTAAGAGATGATGTTGAGGTTGTGTTGGCGGGCGATGGCCGCGAGGGGGCTCATGTATACGTTGAAGAGGGTGGGACTGAGTGAGGATCCTTGTGGTACGCCGCAGATGATTTCAGAGGCCTCGGACTTGAATGGTGGGAGGCGGACTCTCTGGGTTCTTCCGGTGAGGAACGAGGTGATCCATTCCAGTGCCTTTCCTTGGATTCCGATGTTTCTGAGGCGTTGTAAAAGGGTGCTGTGGCAGACTGTGTCGAAGGCTGCAGAGAGGTCGAGGAGGATGAGGGCGACTGTGTCTCCATTGTCCAGTAGAGTTCGAATGTCGTCTGTTGCTGCGATGAGGGCGGTCTCAGTGCTGTGTTTGGCTCGGAAGCCAGATTGTGAGGGGTCGAGTGATTTGTTGGCTTCGAGGAAGGCGGCGAGCTGGTTGTTGACAGCTTTCTCGATGACTTTGGCCGGGAATGGAAGAAGCGAGATGGGGCGGTAGTTTTTGAGTTCGGTGGGGTCTGCTGTTGGTTTTTTCAGAAGGGCGGTGAGTTCAGCGTGTTTCCAATCTTCTGGGAAGGTAGCGGAGTTGAAGGAGCAGTTGATGACGTCTCGGAGGTGCGGAGCTATGACGGAGTCTGCTTTGTTGAAGATGTGGTGAAGGCATGGGTCTGTGGGGGATCCAGAGTGGATGGAATTCATCAGGCGGATGGTGTCCTCAGTGGAGATTGGGTTCCAGGCGTTAAGGGTGTTGGCGGGGGAAGATGGTCAGCTGATGGTAGGGTGGGTTGGCTTCCGGGTTGGTTGTCAAAGCTGTTGTGGATGTCAGCAATCTTGTTGTGGAAAAAAGAGGCTAGGGAATCGCAGAGGGTTTGAGAGGGGGTGATGTCGTTGGAGTTGGCCGAGGGGTTGGAAAATTCCTTGACGATGTTGAAAAGTTCCTTGCTGTTGTGGGCGTTGTTGTCAAGTCGATCTTTGAATGCTGTTTTCTTGGCTTTTCGGATCAGTTGGTGGTGAGTACGGATGGCGCTTTTGAAGGCGTCCTTGTTGCTGGTGGATGGGTCTTTTTTCCAGGCCTTTTCAAGGGAGCGGCACAGTTTCTTGGATTTCTTGAGGTCGTCGTTGAACCATGAAGCCTTTTTGATGCCAAGTTTGTGTTGACGTTTTTTCAGTGGTGCTAAGGTGTCGGCGGTGTTGGATAACCAAAGGGTGAGGTTGGAGGCGGCTTCGTTGGCGTTAGAAGAGGGGGCTGGGGAGGTTTGAAGGAGTGATGTGGAGATCTGCTCTGTGGTGATTTTGTTCCAGTTTCTTTGTAGAGTTGGTTGGAGGTGGATGATGGGTTTCGGCTTGTTGTAGGTGAAGTGAACGCAGCTGTGGTCAGTCCAGAGGAGATCTGTAGTGTGGCTGAAGGAGACATGGTTGCTGGAGGTGAAGATGGGGTCGAGAGTGTGACCTGCGATGTGGGTGGGGGAAGTGACCAGTTGTTTAAGTCCGAGGTTGGCGAGGTTGTCTAAGAGGGTGGCGGTGTTGCGGTCGTTGATCTTTTCAAGGTGGAAGTTGAGGTCTCCCAGAAGGATGTAGTCTTTGGAGGGGAGCGCGTGTGGGGTGATGAAGTCCGTGATGTCTTCACTGAATTTTGCGCGTGGCCCTGGTGGTCTGTAGAGGAGGGTGCCTCTGAGTGTGGTCTTGGGGTCGATGTGGATCTGGAAGTGAAGGTGTTCGGAGTTGGCGAGGTTGGCATCAGAGCTGGTTGAGATGCGGATTGTTTCCTTATGGACGATAGCGATTCCACCTCCTGTATGGTCGGTGCGGTCCTTGCGTGTGATCTTATAGTCATCAGGGATAGCGATGGCGATGTCAGGGGCGGAGGAAGCGTTCATCCATGTTTCCGTTAGGAAGGCGACGTCAGGAGAGATGGTGTCTAGTAGGTTCCAAAGGTCAATGGCGTGCCTGTGGACCGAGCGGGTGTTAAGAAGGATGCATTCTAGGTGGTTGGGGTCGGGAATCTGTGGTGTGGTCGTAGCGGAGATGTTGTCGGTGCCGCTAAATTTGCAGGAGAAGCAGGAGAACGGTCCATGGGTGCGTCCAGGAGCGGCTTGGACGCAGTTGGGGGCGCGACCGTGGTTAAGGGCTAGGAGGGTGGCGGCATCGCAGGTAACGCGGGGGGGAGGGGCAGCGCAAGGGGCAGGGGGTCTGGCGCTGGGCGCGGTCCAGGCGCGGACGGGCGTAGACGGGCTTACCTTTGGCGCACCTTCGGCGCGGGTTGGGCGCGGTCGCTGCGCGTGAACGCTGTGCGCGGAAGAAACTGTCATAAATGGATGGTGGAGGGGGAGGGGCGAGGGAGGGTCCGATGGGAGGCGGGTGCGTGGTGGAGGGGGCGGGCTCAGGGCAAGACAACAACAACAGCACAGCAAATGGTGGCTGCAACGCGAGGGCAGACCGGGTTGGGGGAGATGCGGAGGTAATTGGCAAAAGTATATTTTAACAGAACACACAGTGAACAGATACAGTAACAATCGAGCGCACAAGCAGGCAGGCAGGCACGTTAAAGCGCTAAGTGAGGCCAGCAGCGCTATGCAGGCTAACGTGCAGATACAGTGGAGCAAGCAGCTTCAGGCGATAGGAAAGCTCACCAGCGCAAAGCACACGATATCAGGCAGCTTTGAGAAGGAGGCAGCGAGGGCAGAAGGGAGCGACCGTTCCCAACGTAGTCGAGGCGGTCACAGCGCTAGAGTGGACAGGGGTGAGCCTATACTCTAAGTGGGAGGGAGGGTCCGATGGGAGGCGGGTGCGTGGTGGAGGGGGCGGGCTCAGGGCAAGACAACAACAACAGCACAGCAAATGGCGGCTGCAACGCGAGGGCAGACCGGGTTGGGGGAGATGCGGAGGTAATTGGCAAAAGTATATTTTAACAGAACACACAGTGAACAGATACAGTAACAATCGAGCGCACAAGCAGGCAGGCAGGCACGTTAAAGCGCTAAGTGAGGCCAGCAGCGCTATGCAGGCTAACGTGCAGATACAGTGGAGCAAGCAGCTTCAGGCGATAGGAAAGCTCACCAGCGCAAAGCACACGATATCAGGCAGCTTTGAGAAGGAGGCAGCGAGGGCAGAAGGGAGCGACCGTTCCCAACGTAGTCGAGGCGTAGTCGTAGTCGAGTCTGATCTGGCCTTCTTGCCACAGGAAAGGCAAGGATCAAATAAAGAAGGCATTTCTGAAGAAAATAAACCTTTTCTAGAACTCAAAAAAGTTATCACTCTCACTCTAAGGCAAAAAGACGTCGAGTGAGAGTACAACAACTAGAAATTTGTAAGTTATTTTATGACAGAAAGTCAAAAAAGGGAAGAGCTGTGAATCCAGGGTCCTGACTTAAGGAGCCGGAAAGAAGAACTGACCTAAGTGTCACCCCTGAGACATGATGGGAAAGCTAGGGGATATGGCTGACTTAAAGGCACAGTGCCAGTTTTCGTGTGAAAATACTTTCATTTTCTATGCTATTGGTTTACAATGCAGCCTGTAGTCTAACGATGTCTACTTGATTTGCAGTTTACTCTTCATGAGTTTCACCCATAAAAAATCAGAGTTCCAGTGCTAATTGCCCTCTTGCGTTTTTATATGTTTGCAAATACAGTTTTTTATGTGTGTTATTACATTGTTTAGCCTCCTAGATGGTATGAGAAAAAAAAAAAAAAATATATATATATATATATCCTTGCTCGCTGCTCCAAGGTACGGGGCACTCTTACGGCGGGTGCAGTTCCAAGCGCGTCGGAGCCTCACGCTTCAAATATGAAAGCTCTACCCCTCCCGATCCCGGGTGGGAATAAGGACAGCACACACGGGAATTCTCAGTTAGAAGCAACCTTTTACTTGCACAGACGCGTTTCGGAAGCCACGCTTCCTTCCTCAATGTTTGTTACACCGCAACGCGCGTCTAGGCGCCATTTTATTTCAAAATTCACACACAACTCTAGATGATGAACATAGAGAGAGGACTGACTCGTGAGCGCCATGTTGCTAATGCATGTCATTCTACAGTGGCATAACTATCAATAAACATTCTCTACATTATTTCTCCACATTATTTCTAATACAATTCATATTCAATTAAGAGTAAACCTCGCAAATTATAAACGAAAGGAAATTACTCTGTAATGTAGCCGTGGATCGGCAAGGAACCTCTTTCACCTATACGATAGGTCATGGAATAAAATCTCGCCGTGGATCGGCTTGTGGCAACCAACAGGTTGCCTTTTTAGTCTCCAAAACCCCGTATCTCAGTTTTACACATCTATGTTGTATGGCCAATTCCAAATTATTAAAAAGTTGCAGAATACTTGACAATAATCCTGAAAAATACCAAAAAAAGTATACTTTGTTCAATCTTAACATTCATCTGAACAATTATCCTTTTCAATTGATTCATTGACAAGAAAGCACCATCAATCACAGAAAGATATGCATTGCAGGTAACATTCTCATATTGCTTGTTCTATTTACATGTGTAACCATCATGAATATACTGCATGCATTCACCCTTGTTCTATCTTTTAACTTCCTAGATGTACAGTTAATTCTTCCCCACAGTTCAGTCCTAGAGGGGCCTTTGTTTGGCAGTCTATAATGTATCGAGATTCTAACCTACGAAGTTTTTGTAGTTTGTCTCCTCCCCTGATATTGTCGGAAATTGCGTCCAGGCAATAATATTGTAACAGACTTCTGTCGCTCTTATGTTTAATGGAAAAATGTCTTGCGACAGGGTATGTAAAGTCTCTGTTAACTATGGCCCGCATGTGTTCTAAAATGCTCAATTTTACGGGGTTTATGGTGCTGCCTATGTACTTGAGCCCACAAGGACAAAGGAGGCAATAGACTGCAAATGGTAAAGTACAGGTAAGGAATTGCTTGATTTTCTTTTTAGTTCTACACCCCACAATCTCATATGAGTAAACCCTTTTGCTGTTGGCACAGGCCTTACACCGGCCACAGGGGAAGAAACCTTTCGCATCTTTTAATTTTCCTGTTCGTGTAGGGATAGGTGACAAGTGGCTATGTACCAGAGTGTCCCTCAAAGAACGTGCCCTCTTGAAAGTGATTAGGGGGTTTTCAGGTATATCACTCCCTATGATATTGTCACTTTTCAATATGTGCCAATGCCTTTTCAAGATTTTTCTGAGTTGTTGACAATCTTGAGAGTACGGTGTAATCATTCTGAATTTTTCTGTATTGGATAAGGGTTTATTCTTTTTGACAAATAGGGTCTGTCTTGGTGGTATCCTTACCCTGTCTAAGGTATTCTGTAACAGTTGCTTGCTATACCCCCTGGCCTCAAATCTCTCGTTACTGTCCTTAGCCGCCAGCTCAAAGTCTTCATTGGTAGAACAATTACGTTTCAACCGTAGAAGCTCGCCATACGGTATGCTTTTGATTAGCTTATGGGGATGATTACTCGACGCATGTAGCGTGCTGTTTCCTGCTGTTGGCTTTCTGTAGAGGGAAGTTTTGATTTTATTGTCAATCACCTCAACTTTTAAATCCAGGTACACTGCCTCACTGGTACTAGCCTGGCCGGTGAAAATCAGGTTGCAATCATTCTCATTCAACACTTTGATATATTGCCAAGCTGTCTCCACTGAGCCATTCCACACTATACACAAATCGTCTATGTAACTGTTACAGAATACCTTAGGGATCGGGAGGGGTAGAGCTTTCATATATATATATATATGTAGAGCTGTATATATTACCTACTGGCGGTCGCCAGTAGGTAGTTATAGTTAGGATTTTTTTCAATGTTAAATCTCAAAATTCTATTTGGAATAATTTTGGCACCGGTTGACGAATCTGCCTGAAAATTTCCTGAAAATGGCCTCGTCGAGCTCCGGTCCTTCCTTGAAAGTTTGGGGGGGATACGTCAAGCGTGGGCCGAGATAAAAGGGGGGTCCCAAAACGCGTTTTCCCCATGTAAATTTCCATAGGGCGGTCGATTTCACTTTTAGCCCGAACGGCTGAATGGATTTCCAGCAAACTTGGCAAAATTGAAGGGACTGGTAGCCCGATGTGCCTTTGCTATGTCTCAAGATATGTGCTCCAGTGGATTTTGAGTAATTTAGGTGCCAAAAAATATATATATCTATAGGCGCTCTCCGGTGCGCGCACCGGAGTGCGCTCCTGGCGCGACACGCGACTTGCGCGCAGAAAGCTGATTGGCTCTTGGGTGTCTGTAAACATTCTAAACAGTCTGGAGCGGCCGCCATCTTGTGTCTCGGTAAAATCGAGACACAAGGGGTTTGAAAAAAAAAGGGGCAAATGACCATAAGGGGGAAGAGTAGACCCCCTTTGACCCCCTAGGTTTGATGTAGGGGCTAAAATAGGGTCCTGCGGGGCATTACATTTTTTATTTTTTTTTTCGTTTTGTGCGGGGGAAGCGCATGGTACGCGCACCGGCGAAGCACGGGGAAAATCCAGGACTATATTTATGAAGGCCTTGCGCTGCCAGTTTTGCGCTTCCTGTGCGTCAATTTTTGTGACGCACCAGCGATGTAAAAAAATGCGCATTGTTACGCAATATTTAAAAAGTGACGCATCTATCTAGATGCGTCACTTTTTAAATATAGTGCAATGAGGCACATTTTTTTACACTGCTGGTGCGGTGCGTCACTTTTCTGTGCGCACTCCTTATGACATTCCAGATGTGTCATATTTAATGTATGACGAATCATGTTGCAAGGAGTTACAGATACATCAGTATTTCTGACATATCTGTAAACATAAAAGTGACGCGAGGCAGGCGCAAGATTTTGACGCAACAGCATCCTAAAAGTGACGCAGAGAAATCTCATAGATTTCAGTACGTCGTTATTACCAAGCTTTTTGCGGGGGAATGCCCCCTCTGCATACATTATACCTGACGCAGATATAATGTGGCGCAGAGTTTTAAAAAGTGACCCATGTACCTAGATGCGTCACTTTTTAAAAATAGCGTCAGGTATAATGCATGCAGAGGGGGTGTTCTCCCGCAAAAAGCTTTGTAATAGCGACGCAGTGAAATCTTTGAGATTTCACTGCGTCAGTTTTAGGATGCTGTTGCGTCAAAATCTTGTGCCTGCTTTACAGCAGGTGTTAGACTGAGGCAAGACCTTTCACATGCTGCTTTCCCCATTTGAAAGGACACATTACTGGAGTTGCGTCACTTTTGTGACGTACTCCAGCAATGCGTTACTTGGAATGTCATAAGGAGTGCGCACAGAAAAGTGACGCATTGCACCAGTGGTGTAAAAAAATGTGCCTCGTTGCGTTATATTTAAAAAGTGATGTATCTAGGTAGATGGGTCACTTTTTAAAATCAAGCGCCACATTATATCTGCGTGAGGTATAATGCATGCAGAGGGGGTGTTCCCCCACTAAAAGCTTTGTAATAGCGACGCAGTGAAATGTTTGAGATTTCACTGCGTCACTTTTAGGATGCTGTTGCATCCTTTAAATATAGTGCAACGAGGCACATTTTATTACACTGCTGGTGTGATGCGTCACTTTTCTGTCCACAGTCCTTATGACATTCCAGATGTGTCATATTTAATGTATGACGAATCATGTTGCAAGGAGTTACAGATACGTCAGTATTTCTGACATATCTGTACACATAAAAGTGATGCGAGGCCGGCGCAAGATTTTGACGCAACAGCATCCTAAAAGTGACGCAGAGAAATCTCATAGATTTCAGTACGTCGTTATTAGCAAGCTTTTTGCGAGGGATTGCCCCCTCTGCATACATTATACCTGATGCAGATACAATATGGCGCAGAGTTTTAAAAAGTGACCCATGTACCTAGATGCGTCACTTTTTAAAAAATAGTGTCAGGTATAATGCATGCAGAGGGGGTGTTCCTTGCAAAAAGCTTGGTAATAATGACGCAGTGCGTCACTTTTAGGATGCTGTTGCGCCAAAATCTTGCGCCTGCTTCACAGCAAACCTTTCACATGGTGCTTTTTCCATGTGAAAGGACACATTACTGGAGTTGCGTGACTTTTGTGACGCACTCCTGCAATGCGTTACTTTTGTGTTTACAGATATGTCAGAAATACTGACATATCTGTAACTCCTTGCGAATTGATTAGTCATATATTAAATATGACATATCTGGAATGTCATAAGGAGTGCGTCCAGAAAAGTGACGCATCGCTGTTTTCACGTAGCGATGCGTCACTTTTCAGAAATGAGGCCTCCAGTTTATTCACTGTGTCATAACTTTCTTTTCTAACACTCACCTTCTTTCATTCCTCCTACTTCACTTCTTTTCACCTCTCATACCTTTCTGTTCTTTCTTACTCATTCTCCTTTCAATTATCAATGCACTATATTTCACTTACTCTTCATTTTTTAAGATTATAGCTCTTTGATGAGAATTGGAGGTAGTTCTGAAAAGAACTTTTGGTTTTCTTCTTTTAACTGAACAGGAACAAAAACAGGGAATAGAAACTGCTCAACAGGAGCAAAAAGAAAAGAAAAAAATTAGGGGTGGGAAGGGCAGTGATGGTTCTCCAATGCCCGAACCATGAGCAGGACACTTTGCTCCCCATAGGTGAGGAGTTGATTGCAGTATCTGCATCTGACGACCCCATGGTTAAATGCAGGTTGAATGTTTGCTACCTGCCCCTGAGATTGTTCTCTTCCAGAAGAAGTTGCTCCTCCTGTTGATGTAGAGGCCCCATCTCTGGGAACCTCTTGTGCCAGAGCCCTGACACTTTCCCGGGAAAAATTCTGGGGGTGCCTCCTCTCCACATGGCGAATCATGGTGAAGTTGCCAAAAGAGTATTTTTTTGGGGGGTTACCCCGTGACAGGACCTGTTTGCAGATCCTGCACTCTACTTTTGGTGCATTCACCTTCTTCTGATCTGCTGGAAACTTAAAAAATTTCCAGATGAAATGTTCTTTGGCCTTCGGCTGAGGAGGCTCTTCATCAATGAAATCATTGGAGTCATCTTCACTGCTGGATGGTCTGGCAGCCATGATGAATCCAGGAATATGGAGCAGCAAAAAAGGCAGGTCTTTCAGTCACAAAAGTGAAAGAAGAAGTGAAGGAAATGGGTGGGGATTTCATTCATTGTAAAAAAAAACTGTTAGCAACCAATGAAAAGTGTTATTTTAGGGTCACATGACCCGACGCGTTTACGCTGCGCGCTCCGGTGCACTTCCGGGTGCGTTTACGCAGCGCGATCGTAGGCGCTTCCGGGGCGCAAACGTGGCGCGATCGTAGGCGCTTTTGCGTGCGTTTATGCGCCGCGCACGTAGGCGCTTCCGAGGGCACTTACGTTGCGCGCCGAAGTGACGTCATCAATCTTTTATAGAAATGCATAATCATTTTCCTTATTAAAAAAAACAAATTTTATTTGTATGGTACGAAATGTTTTGCATTATTATTAACTTTTCATTCATATTTTTTTTCACGAACGACAGTTGCGCTCTGGGTGCGCTTTCAGATGAGCTCTCGGAAAAGCTTACCGGAGAGCTTATCTGAAAGCTTCCCGGAGCGCGCACCCAGAGCGCAAAAAAAAAAAAATATATAAAAAAATGAATACTTTAAAAAAAACAGCAAATTGTAAAAAAAAAAAAAAGGTAAGAAACTCGATATACAAAGGAATTAGCATTTAAAAAACCTATGAAATTCACTGAAAAAACCATAGGTTTCACACCAGTTATAGTTACGAATTAGCATTTAAAAAACCTATTAAATTCACTGAAAAAACCATAGGTTTCACACCAGTTATAGTTAGGAATTAGCATTTAAAAAACCTATTAAATTCACTGAAAAAACCATAGGTTTCACACCAGTTATAGTTAGCTGGAAATTTTACTGATATAAAACCATTGAAATTCCCACGTTATAGTTAGATGGACTCACTATAACTTGCGCGTGCAATGCACTGCTGATGACGTCACATATTACATCACTCATGACATGGTCAGTGACATCACTCATGACATCACTGATGACACCATCCAGTGAATGTGTGTCTTTCTGAAAAATAAATTTGTTTTATATATGTATTTGTAAAGGTCGATGGAAGAATAAATGTTTAAATAAGTGTGTAAATGGATGTTTTTTTAAAAAAAAAATGGTTGTTTAACTGGCTTATTAAGTGTATCTTAGTGAATACATATATTAGCGAGTATTGTTTAAATATTTAAATGTTTGTATCAGTGTTTCTCTTTGTGTATAAGTGGCTGCAGGGGTTGGTGACTGACTCACTGTTTGTATGTGTTTTGAAGATAGCATATGTGCAGGACTGTATGGGTGGATGAGTGTGTATATGTGTGTGTTAGTGAGTGAATGACTGTCTCACTAGTGTCTTCATTAGTAACAACATATGTTTTAATCTAGAATATGTGAGTATTGATGTATATAAGTGAGTATAGTATATATAGTGAGAGATTGTAGGAGTTCCTGTTTGAATAAGTATGTGTTTCTATAAGTGATTGTTTAAGAGAGTAAGTATGTGTAAGTTTCCTTAGAAGTAAGGTGGTAGTGTGTGTATAAATGTATATGCAAATAAATGGATGTTCAATAGTTTATTTGCATGTGTGAGTATGTGTGTGAGTAACTTTTGGATGACAGCTGATGTGTAACAGGATGTATAGGTGTATCACTACATATGATGAGTGACTATATATATGAGTGACTATATAGAACTGTTGGTGAATGAGTGGATGTGTATATAGATGGTGGAATTACTGAATTGGTTGTTGTTACTGGTTTGGGTATCTCCATTTTTTTGAAAATGTTTGTTTCTATTTTTGAATATGTGTTTCAAGCGTTACATTACACTGAAATTAGGTCAGTCACTCTGTCACAAGGATGGTGTCATCAGTGATGTCATGAGTGATGTCACTGACCATGTCATGAGTGATGTAATATGTGACGTCATCAGCAGTGCATTGCACGCGCAAGTTATAGTGAGTCCATCTAACTATAACGTGGGAATTTCAATGGTTTTATATCAGTAAAATTTCCAGCTAACTATAACTGGTGTGAAACCTATGGTTTTTTCAGTGAATATATATATATATATATATATGTGTTTTTCATATATAATTTTTTTTATTTCCGAGGTCCCCGCACATGGGCGGGAATATTCAGTGCTTATAACTTTGATGAGGATACCTCTGGAAGAGAACTAGGATTACAGGTAAGTAACATCCTTACTGTGCATTGTAAGAATCTTAGGTGTGATATCTAGGCATACCACCCCCAGTACTCGAAGTAATCCAAAAGTAACCAAAAAGTATTCTGAAAGTAATGACTGTGTAATTCAAACTGCATTTTTTTTATTTTATTTTTTTATTTTATTTTATTGAAGAAAACAGCTGCAGTCATGACAGTAATCACATAAGCAGGTAAGTTTGAGCAGTGTAACTTAGGCAATCAAATAATTTGCACGACAGCAGGTACTTTTGATCATTAAAACGTAAGCAATTCAACAATTCTCAAGACAGTCGTTACATCGTACATTTCTCGTCTAAGTAATCAAGTCTTTTAACGCACTGCATCGCTACGCCTCTATATCTTCGTCATTTGAACTATCTACATCTTCCTATGGCAGTAAGTCGCATAGGTCCCCCCTGAAAGTGTTCCAAGGCGCCCAAATTTGTTCCATTTATGCAGGCTTCCCCTGGCTTTATAAACTGTGCGCTCCGTTACCATGATCAGATCCATATTTCTACACCACAACGCTAACGTGGGGGGTCTGCCGCGCCCCATCTCTGCGCTATATCTCTCTTAGCAACTATGAGGCCGAGCGTACCCCAGGTTTGACCTTGGCGAGTGAGGTCAGTGGGGTCCCATATATTCAGAATACACTTTCGAGGTTCAGGCAGGAGGGAAACACCTAACGTTTGCGACATAGTGCGTAGGACCTGTCGCCAGTATTCTACTATAACTGGACAGTCCCACAGGGTGTGAAAAAGTGTGCCCTCCTCTCAGCACCCCCTGAGGCAGAAGGGATGTGTTGCCCGTTGCATCCTGTCTAGGGTGGTTCTGGTGTAATATACTCGATGTACTATTTTGAGTTGCACTAGCCGGAACTTAGCCGATATGCTCACCTCCCTAGGGGACGCCAGGGCCATCAACCAGTCCGTGTCGTCCATTTCTCCCACTTCTTCCACCCATTTTTCCCGGAGTCTAAGTTGTAGTGTAGTTCCTAGTTTCCCACTAGGCCCTGCGCATTGGAATAACATAAACAGTAGTATCGACGTGGAACTGCTTATATTCCAGGCCTCCACTGACTATGCTAAACTTAATTGGGTTGTGTTACCAACTAGCTCAGAGGTCACTGGAAACTTTCTTCTCTGCATAGGAAGTGATCAGCTTCCTTGGCACAGACAAGAAGGGATTCAGTTTTCCAACAACCGTGCAACATGACAACTTTGCTCCTCAGATCAAGAGTCGATCTCTAGGGTCGTGTGAAACAATAGACACAGATTTCACTCAGTCAGTCTAGTGCAGTTTACTTTCACAGTATGTAGAGAATAGAGAGACGGGCGTTTATCAATAAAGGGTTAACATTTATTGAACAGTCTTTCTTCTCGTACAAGAGAAATGTATTGCCACAATTGCAATAACTGTTATTATAAAAAGTACGTACAGTAAGATAAGAATAGCGAAATAGAACTGTAAAAGCATTGATATGGTTTCTTAGCCATACAATGGTTTAAAAGTAATAAAACATATATACAGTCATATATACATTTAGGCTAACATACTCAACTGGTGCTTCTAACTAAACCTACCCCAGTGTGCCTGACCTAGGCCTAACACGTGAGAAGGGGGAGTAAGTAAGTAGCTTAAGTTAAGTTGGTTTTGCCAAGGTTTGTTTCAAGAATTCTCTTCTAAGGGTTTAGTCAACACCATACCTCTGAATAGAATGATGGAGGATTGGTATCTCCTTCAGGGGTCTCTCTCGATATCCCAGTCACCTGCGAGGGTAAACTGGAAGCGCCGGGACTGGATTTCTCTGCACGAGAAAGGCAGCGGCTTCTCTCAGCGCGTCGGGAGGAAGGAGGGGTGACAGCGTCCGCGGGCAGCTGGGCTGGATGTCTTCGCAGAGGACGGCTGCACGGCTCCTCAAGCGTACTGAACCATAGTTCACGCTGTAGCGGCGATAATGGTAATCAGTAGCTTCACCACCACAGGATAGCAGGCTGCAGCGACAGAGTGCTAGTTTTTACCAACACGGGGTCATGCAGGCAGCTGGCATCAGCAACAGGCAACGCACATTGCTTAAGGCAACGTTGGTAATATTTATACCTGACAGGTGCCGGGTTTGACGCAAGTTTGCTGGACATAAGACGTCAATTAAAGATGTCACTAGGAAGTGACAGTTATCAGTTGCTCATTAGAGTTCCATTACTAATCAAAACATAGCAAGCGGGAATTTCCAGGTTTGCTAAGTTTTTATCTTGTTGAAGAACTCGGAGTGTTATCTAGGAATATCAGATAGTGACTGCTGCTCTGTCATTGCACTAATTGGTCGCAAAGGAAGTAGCAGAGAGTCATGCTGGAATGTGGCTCTGTTCGGGTGAAGCCAGAGATGACTTTACAGAAAATCGCACTTGAACGGTTATGCCAATATGGGGAATAAATGGATTTATAGCCGAATAGGGGCATAAGGTCACAGTATCGATCAGGAACCTAGATAAGCACGCAACACCCACTCCACGTATACATGTCCCTCAAAGTTACTAAAAACTAAGCAATTAGGTGTATGTGTAACATTGCCCACCCCAAAATACATAAATGCATTCGAAATAGGCGTACTTGAAATACATGGAATTTAGGTACTGTACGTTTTTTAAAGCATAGTAATCATTCAAAAGGTATAGCATATGAAATCAATGAACGATTATGCAAAAAGAATTACACATGAAGTATCTCTGACAGAAGAAACGCGAGATAAATCATCACATAAAAATGCATTGTAATAACATGTGTGCTAGAGGCTGGTGTTATGTTGTTATGTCTCTAGATGTGTTTAGGAATAGAAGTGTGAAGCTTCCGTTCTCTAAGAATAGTTTTTACGTTAAGCAAAGAATTGTTCGTGCCAAAAAAGAAAAGGTCAATATTTGAAAAATTGTCCAATTCAAAGAAAAATCAGTTTTTCCAAAGCTCCTGGCAGTTTTTGTTGATCAAAACTGAAGGCCGAATTCAGAGTTCATGGGAACGCTGTGTGTCGGAAAAGCTTCTCAAAAAGTTATTGTTTCTCTATGGGTGAGAACATCGTATCAGACAGGCTCGCAAAGAATTGGTCTACAAAATCAGGTGATAGTTCAACCAAATTAGATAGCGCTGAAACTTGGCAGGTGTGAGAATGATTGCTGTCATCGAAGGCAGGACCAGCAATGCTCACAGAACGTTGTACCTGGATGATGTTGCTTTTGTCACTCGCTCCACTGTTACCACTTGGCTGTAGTACAGGAGTCTCCACGAATGCCGTCATCAGGATTGGTAGCCGCTGGGGACAACACAATGCGTGAGCCGTTATTGGACTTAGCAAAGTATCGACGTCCATTGGTACTGCTGATGGAAGTGAAAGACAGATGTCCAACACGCATTCCTCGCCGCAAAGCATACACCGTAGCACAGGTAAAATGCAATTTTGCCATATCGGTCTGAATGAAAGGAACCTGGTCATGTTTAGATCTCTCAGCCTGGCCAATCCGAGGACGTTAGTTATCCTGTCCCTGTAGCGCATTGCTAGGATTGTCTCTTCCATTCCCATGGGAGCTATGTCTGAGCCGAGGCTTGCCATATCGAAGCAGGAGGGTCAAAAATAGAATCCCTGCGATGAGTCCAAAAAATAGTGGAATACCACCAAAGATGGAGTGCACAAAATTAGGAAAGATTCCCAAAATTGCCTGGAAGGGTGTCAGCAGTCCTGTAAAGACTGTCTTAAATATGCCTGGGATGCTTGTTGCACTAGACATGTTAAGGAGTTGGCTCAACATTTCTACGAAATGCACGGGGCAATTTGTTGATAAAAGGTCATGGACCTCAGTAGCCGTCCTTGCGACTAGAAGATCATACGTCTCTTTAGATGACGTTATAGGCACTGTTGTCTGTAAAAGCACAGATTTCATTTTGCTTAATGTATCAATTCGTATAGAATAGAGATTCAGACGAGGCCAGATGGGAGTCACTATGTCTGGAGGCCCGCTCGGAAACAATGCTTGCATACAGCATTTGACCATGGACGTTACTTGTACTAGATAACTTTTTCCGGGCGCGAGGCCACAGCACCTGTGATCCGTTCTAAGAATGTAACTCCCGTTTCCGAGTTGCATAAAGAAGGGCTCTATCTGAGTTGCAGGTGTGACTAGCTGGTGACATGAGAGGTTGTTTGAATTTCCATCACATGCTCCGTGTAAATTAATACCCTGACACAAAAGTATACCGCTTAGTGTACAGTTGTCACCACTAAGAAATACATTTTTGTCGCTGTCACTATAGCAAGAATGAGTGTATGGTAATTTCCATTCGGATTTTACATATCCCTTACCCAATTGTTCATACTGGCCAGCAGGTATGTAATCAAGGCATTTATGAAATCGGAAAGTTGTTATCGGAATTGTGATAATTCCGTGTATTATCCATTCAATGACAGGACTCTCTGACATTGTCAATGGTAATCTCTCAAGTTTCTCGATGCTCAAGATTGTATAGTCTGCTCCTTTCTGTGCCAAACTGATCTGTTTATCAGTAAGGTTAAAAATGGAAAATAATGACGTTGTGTTTATCAAGCGCCAAGGCACATAGCCTGAACGGAGATTTTGCAGCGTCCAGCCTAATTCTATAATAGAACGTAATTGAGACTGGCCATGTTGTAACATTAGCAAATCTCTGTCTATCACTTCAAAGGCAGAGGATACAATATTGTCCAAAGAATATATTCTGGAAGACAGAGTCATTAACCCATTGTCTACGACAGAAAGTGATTTCTCCAAATTAATACGATCAATTTCTCGTATCTTTTCAGCAGTTTCAATTTGCTTTACTTTCCAAGCCTCGTTGTAAGCAGCATAGATGCTGGTCGCTATGAAACGCTTTTGACGCTGTTTGCGTGGTCCAAGAATGAAATCGCGCAAATCAGCACCATCTTTTAATAAAGACAAGTGTTGCTTAATTTCAGCCAGTGTGGATGTAGTTAGCCATTCTAGGCAGAGTTTCCCTACACTGTATGTAGTTATAATCCCTGGATGTTGTCTCTGGGAATATCTTGAGTCTAATCTGGTCAGTTTTAAACCCTGTGTTTTGTTCAGGAATCTATCTTGACAGCTATTTGTGTCTGTAGGCCAGATTAACCACTTTTTCCAATCAGGATGTGTTCTGTTGAAATGTAAAATGTGTGACACGTCTAACTCAATATCAGCTGTTGCATTTTCAGGTATTGGCTTTGGTATAGACGGTGTTTTCATTTCTTTGATCTTAGCTAGGCCAAGACAAGATGTTTGGTGTACAGTGTCATTTAAAAATAACATTTGTTCTGGTATCATGCAGGTTCTAAACAGTGCTTCTATGCCTTGCACCTGCCAATCTTTTGTACCCCAAATTGTTTTCGTTTCAATATTATTTTTCCAATAATCAAAACCAAATGTCATCATTTTGTCATAAAATGCTTCTGAATATATCAATTTAGAATTTGTCAGCATTGTTTTCATTCCTGTTTTATCTAACAGTTTATAATAAAACGTTTCTGCATCACTGGTGTTAAACCCTGAGAAGTATTTGAATTTCTCAAAAAATGCTTTAGAACTGCTTTTAGGTGGTGTAGAACAATGTTCCCATTGATTATACATAAAAACATTTCTAGGCTGTGCAGATTTATGCAAGTAATGATCCCCATAATGGGTGTAACAGAATAACTGCTCATAACTAGATGAACCTTGTAAATAATCATGATCTGTGAATCTAGCTGACATTACTAAATCAGACATCATGTCATTAATACTGTTAAAGTCCCAATCATCAGAGAATGTACTTGGTGTAACAAAGTCACTTAAGGAAACCTTTAGTTGATGAGGATACTTCAGGATTTCGACCGGACCATAGATCTCATAGTCTGTTTTCTCCCATACTACCCCACCAGGTATTGGAATTGCTGTGACATTAACTGTTGACAGTTCTCTTTTCTTCACGTGGGATGATCTGTGTGGTTTCAGGACTAGGTTGATGTTCTGACTTGCTGTGTCCATTGTAATATATTTTCCTTCAATGAATTTTCCCAAACACAGTACCATGATGAGCCAAAGCAGGAGGAAAAATACACCTAGACCGAACCAGAACTCTAGCCAAGGGGAAATTAAGTAGATTTCCTTCAGTTGATGAAAGAGTTCCGTTGCTTTTTCTTTAAAAGACTTTTTTGTTTCTGGCATCACTTCGGGCTCATTTTGATCTTCAGAGAAGTTGTCGAAGTTGATGAAATAACCAGAGGCAGTTCTGTCAATTGATGGGATTGTTCTTTCAATCTGTCTTTCGGTAGCACTTTCTGATGCCACATCATTGTAGACTGGTGTTGTTTCTTGACGAACTGTTTCAATCTGTGTTTCAAGAGGCACGAGTTCCATGGCTGTATTGCATAGTCCTTCATTGTGCACTGCAGGCTGATCGAATGTGATTAGTCTTTCAGTTTGAACCTCTTGGATTGTTGCAAGTTTGGGTATTCTGTTGTTTCTTGGGAGTCCACTGGGCCTACTGTTGATTATAGGCCACATGCTTGTGGTTTTACCAGATCGATGGACACGACTCTGTTCTCCTTTTTACCAGCAAGGGGCGGTAGCACAACTGATCTTGTTCCGGTGACTGCTAAGACAGGTACTGCTTTTCTGTAAGAAGGCCCAAATTCCTTCTTAACCGCGATCTTTTCTCTGACTAGCAGCCTGATTCATGTAGCTGAATTGCGCCCGCAATCGCTGCGAAAACGCAAATGCGGGCGCAATTTCCGTATTCGGCATTCAACAACAAAATAGCGAATTCGCTAACACATATTAGCGAATTCGCTAATATAATCGCAGAATCCCTGCCGCTGAGCAT
Source organism: Lissotriton vulgaris (assembly GCF_964263255.1). Lineage (NCBI taxonomy): Eukaryota > Metazoa > Chordata > Amphibia > Caudata > Salamandridae > Lissotriton > Lissotriton vulgaris. The sequence continues at coordinate 1,516,768,789 of NC_141689.1, read as the reverse complement.
TAGCGAATCGGTAATAGCGACACACCACGGAATCTGCGAAAATAATAGCGAATTCGCAATAGAAAATCGCAATCGGCATTCAAGAAAAATCGCAATTTGCGAAAAACCCAAAAATCGCTATTTGCACGGCGCAAAATAAGGACAACTCAAAGCAGGTGGTAACCATGAAAGGCATAGAATTTTTTTTTCAAAAAACTGTTGTCCTATCACCAACAGGGCCAGGCCTGACCAATCACACATAAGGACATTCAGTAGCAGCATTAGGCTTTCCACAATGCCTGGGATGTACATGGTGGTGAGGCGGCGAAGGCTACAGCGAGCAGCACGGAGGAGACGCATGAGGCAGGCAAGGATTTACCGGCTGCGGGTCACCTTGCTGGGCCAAACCAGAGAACAGATTTATGCTAAATACAGGCTGAATGGGGAAATGATCACCTGGCTGATACAAGAACTCGACCCCATCATGCAGCACCCAACAAGGCGAAACAATTCTGTGCCCACACATGTGCAGGTATTGAGTAGCCTGCACCTCCTGGCCTCCGGAAGCTTCCAGGGGGTAGTAGCGGCCGCTGGGGGAATATCCCAGCCCACCATGTCACGCTGCCTCAACAGTTTTGTAGACGCCATGCTCACCCAGCTACACCGTCACATCAAATTCCCCGCCAGCCAACAGGAATTGGACATGACAAAGCTACAATTCTACAATGTAGCCCATTTTCCACATGTGCTCGGATGCATAGACTGTACCCACGTCGCCGTCTGCCCACCAGCTGGCATGGAGTATATGTTCCGCAACAGAAAGTGCTACCACTCCCTCAACATCCAGATGGTCTGCAATGCCAAGACATACATCACTGACATCGTCTCACGGTACCCAGGGAGTACCCATGACTCCTTCATCTTCCGGCACAGCGCACTCCACACACGGCTGGTCAGGGGAGAGTTTGGGGAAGGACACCTACTTGGTAAGTACACTTTGATTGAAATGTCACATTGCAAAGATGTAACAGCGCAGCACAGGCAATCACCATCTGCTCCTCCCATTCAGGTGACAGTGGCTACGCCCTCCGTGAATACCTCCTGACCCCATACCTCAACCCTGCTACACCCCAGCAACGGTGCTACAATATTGCTCACATACGGACAAGAAATTGCATAGAAAGGACATTTGGCCTGCTCAAGAGCAGGTTCCGCATACTGCACAAGACAGGTGGGGCCATGTATTACAGTCCTGCAAAGTGCTGCCGCATAGTGGCTGTCTGCGCAATACTACATAACATGGCAACCAAGCGCCGGATACCTGTTGACATCTCTGGCAGTGAATCTGAGGGGGACAACCAGCCACCTGCACATGCGCGCCATGCACAAGGGGAGACCCCAGCAGAAGGGCACAGACGTCGCAACCACATCACAGTGAACAGTTTCTAGTACAACCACTGCCATCACCCCACGAATCGACAATGCATGCAAAATGTAAAGAAGACACGACGCTAATGTGTGTAGGAAAAGAAATGTATTTGTTCACTTCACAAAAGTAAATGTAATGGTCCGTGCCAAAGGGCAAAATAAAAGTACCTGTTCACTTCACAAAAGTAAATGTAATGGTCCGTGCCAAAGGGCAAAATAAAAGTACCTGTTCTCTTCACAAAAGTAAATGTAATGGTCCGTGCCAAAGGGCAAAATAAAAGTACCTGTTCACTTCACAAAAGTAAATGTAATGGTCCGTGCCAAATTAGTCCCACACACAGTATTCCGTCATACTGCTGTGCTTGCCAGGCTTCACCTCAGCCTGTGCCAGTGGTGATTCCAGTCCTCTAGGTGTGCCTAGAGCGTGCCCCTCCACAACGCCTCTGAGGGCCTTCCTCCTCCGGGGCGTCAGGCAATGGGGGGGTCCTGGTGCTGCGGGTGGGTAGTGGGGCCTGTGAGGCTGATTGCGAGCTCAGGCTGGACGCCCCCTCACTCGCATCATCACCCCCCACAACAGATGGAATGGGTGGAGGGTGAAGAGCCACGACAGCTGTGGTGAGGGTCTCCAGCACCCTCGACATGTCCACACTGCACTGTATGACAGTGTGCTGCTGTGTCAGACAGCGCCTCGCCAGTAGGGAAGTGGCATTTGCCGACACGTAGCTCGCCCTGCTGTAGGTGCCAAGCTGTGTCAGCAGTTGGCGGTGGTGCCGGCGTTGGCCACCGTACATTCGATTCATGGCGCGGGTGTTAGCCTCCACGGCTGCAGCTATGCGGGCCATTCCATTGCCCACCCCGGCCAGGTCGGCCCTCATTCCTTCAATCTGTGTAGCAACACAGGCCACGTTGCGGCCAATGCTGCATAGTTGCAGGTGAATTGCCCCCTGCTGCCGTGCCTGGCGCTGGTGTATGTGCAGCATCCGTCGCTCGATGCTGAGCCGCGCCTGTCCTTCTCCATTGGCCCGCCTGGTAGCAGCTGCGGATCGCTGGCGTGACCTGCCACGCCTGCCCTGCTGGCCGGATTGTGAGGCTGGGGGCTGACTGGACAGTGGCGCAGCCCCGGATGTTGAGGCGCCAGCTGATGGGGATGAGGCCACCGGTGTTGCAGGTGTGCTCGTCGCTGGGGGTGTGCCTGCTGGTGTGGCTGTGGCAGTCGCTGCGGGGGCCACAGGAGTGACTGACCTGGCTTTAGCTCTGGGAGGAGCAGCGGTGGCAGGGAGCACAATGGGTGCTGCGATGGCAGCAGATGAGGGCGCTGCAGCAGTTGCAGGTGGGACGCTGCCGGTGAAAGTTGATGGTGGTACAGTTGCAGCGTTAGGGGCTGGTGCCTGGGTATGTGTTGGCTCCTCCAGGACGCTGTTGTCTATCACCAGCCTGTCACTGTCACTGGTATCTCCACCTGTGGGGGTAAGTGGAGGACCATTAGTTGTATGCATCTGGCAGACGTGCAGTTGCAACATGCATGCTGGGTGACATTCCCTGAATGGCAGTGGCTTTGTGTGCATTGGGACCTGACTACATCTCCCACAATGGCTGCATTGTGGTACTACTACATTGTGGTCAGACTACATCGCCCACAATGCTTCAGGACAATCCTTGATGTGCAACAATTACATGCCTATGGGACATTGGGGGGGCCTATTTGGTCATGGACATCCATAGGGGGCAGGGTCGCAGTCGCATGCCACTTACCTTGGGTGTCTTGTGTGGGGGCGGATGAGTCCAGTGCAGTGAAACCCACAACGGCCTCCATCTCGAGGGTGTTTTCCACCTGGTCCTCCAGGGGGGTGTTCGGTGGTACCGTCGGACCTCCTCCGCCTGTGCCCGAGGACTCCCCGAGGCGCGCCGCCACCTTCTCCTTGGCACGGCCTCGGAGGTCGTACCACCTCTTCTTCAGTTCTTCAAGGGACCTGGACGCCACTCCCACCGAGTTAACTGCAGAGGCTATCCCCTGCCAAATGCGTCTCTTCTCCATCTCCGGGACCCTCCTGGAATTTGCACCAAACAGTTGGTCGTGGTTAGCCACGACTCCCTCGATGAGGTGCTCCAGCTCCTGCTCGCTGAATTTCAGCTTTCGCTTCCTCCCAGCCGAGCTGCTGGTCCCTGGTGCAGCTTCCTCTGCCATGTTATGGGTTGTGGCTCAGTGGTGCACTCTACAAGCCAAGATGTGCAGCTGCTCTTCGATCTGCTCCCTGTCTCTCTGCCTCACTGTGGAGAATGGTGCTCGGAACCGGCAGCTTCCTGGTTGTGATGTCATCACTGGGCTCGAAATGCGACTTCCCGTTTTCCCGATCTCCTGAGTTTGCGATCTCGCAAATAGCGATATCGCTAATAGCGATATCGCTATTTGCGAGATCGCAGTCCAGCCGCGGGTAGGCCGAAATAGCGATTAATCAGCGATTAATCGCAATTTCGATCGGATCGCTATCGGATTTTGCGATCGCGTGCGAATCGCTTTTTTTTATCGCAATTCTTCATGAATTCGGATTTGCGATTTCTGAATAGCGACTCGCTATTTTTCGCTATTTCAGAATCGCAAATGCCGATGTTCATGAATATGGCGGCAGATCCCCAATCTTTGGAATCCAGACAGGCCTTGCTGGGGCTGTTGCGGGTGGTGCCTCGTCAGTGGTACTTGGCTGTTGCTTTAACTTTATGTTGCTTAATGATTTTCTTGTTTCATTCAGTTCCTGTAAAACAGCCAAACGGTCTTTTACTTCAAACTGCTTTGTTTCTGCTTGTACCACTGACATCTGACTATCGAGGTCCTGAACGTTCATTCTAATTCCGAACAATAGTTTGTATGGGTTGAAACCTTTTAGAAAATTTCTTGGCATGTTGTTAAGACTAGTCTGGACACTTATTAAATGTTTGACCCACCCAGCGCCTGAACCTAATACCTTCGCTGTTATAGATTGCTTTATGTCCCGGTTTTTTCTTTCTACCACACTTGTGCGACGGACAAGAATACCGCAACCCAATTCCCATGCTGGCCATGGCCTCCCTATAAGCTCGAGAGCTGAAAGCAGGACCCTGGTCAGAATGGAACGTGGTAATTGCGTATATGCCGATATGGACTCGCAAATCTTTTATAACCGTTCTAGCGTCAGCCGAGCGCTGGTGGCCTCATTATTTAAGTGTATTTCGTCTAAACTGTGTACACTGGGACGCGCTTCTCTTCTTTGATTGCGCAGATAGACCGCCTTATGCTGTCTAGAAGGGATCCTGAAACTACACTGGCTTGTTCATTACTGCGATCTCTGTTGCAGTCTTCACAATTTTGAGCAAAACATTGAATATCTATACTCATTCCTGGCCACCAGTACTCTGATTGCAATTCTTTCAGAGAGGCTTTGATTGTTTGGTGTTTCAGACCCAACCCCATGTGTGCTTCCAGTAGGAGGAAGCCCCTCCTGCTCCTGTTTGGAATTACTCTATCCCCCACTCCAGGGATTCGAGCAAAAGGAACGGAGTTTGCATCGATTATGTATGCATAATTGAGTGGATAGTTTACGGGTAGTGCTGCACAGTCGCCTTTTACGGTCGTTTTTACTGCTAGCATGGTTTCCCCGTCTATATACTTATCTGTACGCTTTTTTGTGGCTACGGAAGCCGGTTTAGTTGCTTCCGCGGTGGCTGTATTAGCCAATGAATTTCCTGCAACGTGAACGCCATCACGTTGAAGACTCTGTGCGTGAATCACGTGAGTCTTTTGTAGTTCTTTGTGTAAAAGAGCTACTTGTTCCCAAAACAATTTATGCTTTATTGGGGCACCTGTGTCATCTTTGTAGTCGTTTTCGATCCAACTCTGCAGTTTGTTATTGTAAGAATTGACGCAAAAATGAGAATCGCACACTATAAGTGTGGGGAATTCGCGTTCTGCATTTTCGAGCGCCATCTTTAAAGATCTGATTTCAGTTCTTTGAACGGAACAGTACTTTACTGATTCAGTTTTTGTTACTTTCGGTCTGAATTTACCGCACAGCCAACGATCTTTAATGATCGCACATGCTGCATTGTAGGATTTACTCTCTACATTGAAATGCTGTACAAAGCTATCTGTATAGATTATACAGGCGTATTGTGGGAGAGGCAGGATTTCGATTGGCAGAGGATATTCTTCTTCATATTCTAAATCATTCAGTTCTTCGTATTGCGGGGCGAAATAGTATTTCACGTCTTCCGCTCCTAGAGAATCTATGCACTGTATCCATTTCGGATCCAGTGACACTGTAGGCAGGTTTACTGGGCTGAATAGCGCCTCGAAGGCGGATTCCGCTGTAAGGATATTAATCCGTTTGCCGTGTGCTAGTTCTCGTTCATTTGCTAATGCGATTCGCACTGCGTTCACAGTTTTTTCTGTGCGACTGAATGTTTTTTCTGCTTGTGTGTACAAGTGAGATTTAATTGAAATTGGTACCTTTTCTCCCTCATTAGAGGTTAGGTATGTGAATCCGCATCTTCCTGGGGTGACTCGGATTACAAGATCACGTGTGTTGTCACGTGTATCTAATTTTGTTTTTGCTAACATGTCTGTTTGCAGTGATCTCAAAATTTCTGTGTGTTTTTGAGTCCAATTGATTTGTTTTAAATCAGGTTTTATTAGTTCGTAGAGAGGTTTAACCCTCTCTGCATAATTTAGGATGTAAGTTCTTCCGAAATTCAGAAAACCTAGTATGGATTGTAAATTCGTCAGCGTTTTTGGAGCTTGGAGTACAGCGCACTTCTCTAAGAAGTTGTCCGCTAGGCTTTTCCCTTCACTTGATAATTCGTACCCTAAAAACAGTACTGTCAGATGGGCAATTCGGGACTTTTTAAAGTTGAATTTGTAACCCTCTGCTGCAAACCCAAGTATAATGGTGTTCACTCTTTTCAAGTGAGTATCCAAGTCGTCGTCTGTGAGATAAATATCATCTACGTAAGATAATGCTTCATCATCATAGATTTGTAGTAACTCTGTTACCCTAGCTGAGAATAGTCCTGGGCTGTTCTTGAACCCCTGTGGGAGTCGACAGAATTTTTTCTGCGATCCAAATGCGGAGAAAGCGGTCAAGTATCTGCTTTCTGGTGCAATGTTTTGACAAAAGAAACCATTGGAAATGTCTAATGTCGTTTTATATTTTTTCCTAACTATATTATTCATTAGGGCTGCACTATGCGAGTTTTGTACTGCAAAAGTTTTGCAACATGTATTAAGATGTCTGTAGTCCAAAACTAGACGATATGAATTGTCTGGCTTGGAGACAGGAAACAAAGGATTGTTCATTTGAGAGGTGCATGTTTCAATCACCCCCTGGTACTCAAGTTGATCTAAGATCTCCCTGACTTGTTTTTTAGCTTCTTGCTTTATGGGATACTGCCGTTGGGCAGTTGGTTCACTTTTTAATTGGATTTTGTGAGGCGGTGAATCCTCATCCCATCCTACGTGATTTTTATACAATGCAGGTGCCTGGGCTACTGCCCATTTCCTTGCATATGTGTATTTTTTATGAATCGGTATGTGATTCGAGAAGGCAGGCATAATCACTTCTTCGCCACGAGGGCACTCCCTGACAAACTCCGGGGGCCAATCTTTTTCAGCTAACAGAATATCATAGCCTTTCGAGAGCTTATCCCAAAACAGACCCTTAATTTTCCTAGTCTTATCACCCTCTATACGCAATGTTATTTCGTATATTTTATGGGGCTCGCTAAGTCTGGCGTCGGCAGTTTCAACCTGAATGTATTCATTCGTGTCCACTGTCTCCAGATGACTCATCAAGGTCTTCTGCGCTATACTGATCTCTGCTGCACTGTCCAACATTGTCAATGCCCACTCCCCGTTTTTCAACTGTGTCCTCAGTATTCTCGGCATGGTTGATTACTCTAATACTGGCTACCTTCTTTTTTTGAAATTGAGATTTCTTATTTTGAGCAGGTTCCTTGTCTTTGGACTTGGTGTGCTCTCCTGGGTCTGACCGTCCTCTTCTTTCCGAATTCTGTGGAAAAGATCGAGAGGGACGTGTATCAATACTTTGATATCTATCAGGTTTTTTCAGATTATCCCTATTTCTAAGGTTATATCTTTTCTCAGAGGGCTCCCTCTGGGGAGACTGGCGTTCTTGAGTCGGAGTTCTTTCCCTCCGTCGAGGAGACCTTCCTCTGGACTGGAAAACTTTTTCCTTGGGAGTGGATTGTTTATTTCCATCCCAGCTCTTTTTTGGAGTGTTTAAATTATTTTTAATAAATAATTTTTCAGGATTTTCGAGCAGTTGGGGCTTAACTGGTTTTCCACCCAAGCTGTCTCTACCTAATTCTTCATAGCATTTTTCTATGATTTTTGCAAGCTCAACAGGATCTTTTATATCTGTTTCCCTCAACTTCTGGCGAATCGCCACAGATGCTGCTTCTCCCTTTACGTTGGCTAATAATATAGCCGTGACCTGCTTGAAGTCTTTCAGTAATTTCATACCTAGATTTAAAGCGGGTTCTGGACCGAATTCATTTTGAATCTGTTTTAGCACGTCTGGTATTACCGCCATAGACGGAACACCGTGTGTTTTTGTGTAAATGGAAGCAAAGACTGTACCCCAAGTGTCACAGTCCTCCACGTGTGGTGCGATTCCCATAGGAAGGCAGATGGTCAAGATTCTGTGTTTCTCAATAGGGGTAGTATCAGGAAATACTGCCTCTATTTGAGTGATTTTCTGGGCTAACCAGAAAGGAATTTGTTCCCGTTTTACGGGTGTTTTACCAAGACATGACTGTATGTTCTGTGGTGTAATTTTATTTGTGTTCCCCTGATGAGGGGTCAGCTGTGGTGTATTAACAGCTGGCTGGACTGTTGCAGTCCGTATTACATATTGGACTAATTGCCTATGTATTTTTATTAATGTGTTTAGCTGTGCTAACAGCTCTTCTCTAGACATTTTTACAATGTCAGGATGTGGTGTGTAGCTGGCTAGAACCGGCCACGTGGCTCCTGGTCTACCTAGTGGACCGAGCCTGGTAATGTGATCATTATGTTTTAGGGCGCCATTAAACCAGAGCAGGTGCTCTTGAAATTTAAGTGGAATTTCAACCTCCTCGAAAGGGGCGTACTCATCCGGAGGTTCCTCTATTTTGTAATAGTGAAACTCTTGTGTTATAGCGTTTACCGCTGGAAAGTTTATCCATGAATAGAATACCTCTGTCTGCCGATACTCGTGAGCCTCTATCACGAAAATTACTGTACCACCTTGAGGTGGCAGTCCGTTCTCTATAAGTTTTAAGGTTATAGATCTTTTTAACTGGACCGGGATGATAATAGCACCCGGGTCTGTGTATTCGGGACCTTGCTGAGTCGCGTCTACTGCGGCCTCATTGGTTCCGTTATTTTCTCCTGGCATTGTAAAAATGCGAGGTTTGCAGAGTAGGTCTCCAAGGAGACAAAGATTAGGTGCACAATATTTTGGAACACTGTATCCTTCAACGTTGAATAAACCGGAGCTTTACATAGGAATCTCTTCCTACTAAGGTCGGGCGGATTTTAACCTTTCACCCACTCCAGACGTCTATTGGAGTATTTACGGGAGAAAGGGGTGTGAAATATGCACGACTGAGTTACTCTACAAGTCTTACGTTAGTTTATCGCCTTACCAAACGTTAGGGAGCCATGTAGTGTAGTTCCTAGTTTCCCACTAGGCCCTGCGCATTGGAATAACATAAACAGTAGTATCGACGTGGAACTGCTTATATTCCAGGCCTCCACTGACTATGCTAAACTTAATTGGGTTGTGTTACCAACTAGCTCAGAGGTCACTGGAAACTTTCTTCTCTGCATAGGAAGTGATCAGCTTCCTTGGCACAGACAAGAAGGGATTCAGTTTTCCAACAACCGTGCAACATGACAACTTTGCTCCTCAGATCAAGAGTCGATCTCTAGGGTCGTGTGAAACAATAGACACAGATTTCACTCAGTCAGTCTAGTGCAGTTTACTTTCACAGTATGTAGAGAATAGAGAGACGGGCGTTTATCAATAAAGGGTTAACATTTATTGAACAGTCTTTCTTCTCGTACAAGAGAAATGTATTGCCACAATTGCAATAACTGTTATTATAAAAAGTACGTACAGTAAGATAAGAATAGCGAAATAGAACTGTAAAAGCATTGATATGGTTTCTTAGCCATACAATGGTTTAAAAGTAATAAAACATATATACAGTCATATATACATTTAGGCTAACATACTCAACTGGTGCTTCTAACTAAACCTACCCCAGTGTGCCTGACCTAGGCCTAACACGTGAGAAGGGGGAGTAAGTAAGTAGCTTAAGTTAAGTTGGTTTTGCCAAGGTTTGTTTCAAGAATTCTCTTCTAAGGGTTTAGTCAACACCATACCTCTGAATAGAATGATGGAGGATTGGTATCTCTCGATATCCCAGTCACCTGCGAGGGTAAACTGGAAGCGCCGGGACTGGATTTCTCTGCACGAGAAAGGCAGCGGCTTCTCTCAGCGCGTCGGGAGGAAGGAGGGGTGACAGCGTCCGCGGGCAGCTGGGCTGGATGTCTTCGCAGAGGACGGCTGCACGGCTCCTCAAGCGTACTGAACCATAGTTCGCGCTGTAGCGGCGATAATGGTAATCAGTAGCTTCACCACCACAGGATAGCAGGCTGCAGCGACAGAGTGCTAGTTTTTACCAACACGGGGTCATGCAGGCAGCTGGCATCAGCAACAGGCAACGCACATTGCTTAAGGCAACGTTGGTAATATTTATACCTGACAGGTGCCGGGTTTGACGCAAGTTTGCTGGACATAAGACGTCAATTAAAGATGTCACTAGGAAGTGACAGTTATCAGTTGCTCATTAGAGTTCCATTACTAATCAAAACATAGCAAGCGGGGATTTCCAGGTTTGCTAAGTTTTTATCTTGTTGAAGAACTCGGAGTGTTATCTAGGAATATCAGATAGTGACTGCTGCTCTGTCATTGCACTAATTGGTCGCAAAGGAAGTAGCAGAGAGTCATGCTGGAATGTGGCTCTGTTCGGGTGAAGCCAGAGATGACTTTACAGAAAATCGCACTTGAACGGTTATGCCAATATGGGGAATAAATGGATTTATAGCCGAATAGGGGCATAAGGTCACAGTATCGATCAGGAACCTAGATAAGCACGCAACAAAGTGTAGGGTCGGGCATATTGTTAAGTTGCTTCCGGTATGTGAGTGACGTTGCGCGCTGTTGCATGAAATCTGTGAGTAGGCGGTCCTCCAGTGGCGAGGCTTCTGGAATGTCAGTGTTAGCTGGGAGTGCCGTCAACAAATTTGTGCGCATCGATATGTTTCATTCTGACCCAAGTCATATTGTTGTTGGAGTTGTGCAAAGGGGATCACCGTCCCTTTATCCCACATGTCACCCACCGTGGGGATTCCGATATTGTCCCATTGTGTAAAGCCCTTGCTATTCCTTAATTGTCCCAATGCCTTGGTGTCCCACAGCGGGGTGAGTTTGGTGATAGTTTCCTTCCATCCCAATTTCGCCTGCGCTGCATACCACAACGCAACTGTCTGTTTTGTAGGCCCTATCAATTTTGCGGCCAGAGTTCTATTATACAGCATCGCCAGCATGTTGTTCGTACCTAATTGTAACCTATCGGCTCTGTATGCTGGATCGTCTTGGGGTGCATGAAGCCAGTAATTGATGGTTTTGAGTTGCGCCGCCCAATAGTATAATTGTAGGTTCGGCAATGCAATCCCGCCATCATACCAGCTCTTATTCAGTTTAATTTGGGCTATGTGCGCCGGTAGGTTGCCCCACATAAGGATCGAGACCTGTGCTGCGACTTGTTTAAAGTATCATGGCGGTATCGGGTATGGTGTGTTCTCTAGAGCATAAAGGAACCGCGGTAAGGCCATAATTTTGTATAGTGCTGCTCTCCCCAGCAGTATTAGGGGCAAGGACGCCCAGTGTTTGACATTGCGCTTCAGTCGCTCCAGAGGGGGTGCCAGGTTTTTACTAAAGAAGTCTGCTGCATCTCTAGTGATGTATATTCCTAAATACTTAAAAGAATCCCTGGTTATCAAGATCGGGCAATCGGTGGGGAGCGATGGATCTGGACCTTTTAGAATGTATAGAACCGATTTGGACCAGTTTATCGTGTTTCCTGATATTTTCCTGTGTGCATTGCAAATTTCAAGGAGCTCAGGTATGCTATGGTCAGGATCCGTAAGGTATAGCAGCATGTCATCAGCGTAGAGTGAGATATGATCTTCCCACCCCGCTATCCAGCTAATGCCTTTTAGTAACGGTGTCTCCCTAATTAGGGTCGCCAATGGTTCCAGCGCCAACGCGAAAAACAACGGTGACAGCGGACAGCCCTGGCGTGTCCCTCTTGCCAGTTGTATAGTATGCGATATGTGGCAGTTGGCAGTTATCTGAGCCACTGGTTCAGTGTATAAGAGCCGTATCCAGGCCTGAAATTTAGGGCCAAAGCCCATATGAGATAGGACTGCAAAAAGGTACTGCCATTCCACCAAGTCAAAAGCCATTTTCACATCTAGTGACATTATTACTGTTGGTTCGGAAAGCATCGGAGCCCGCGCCAGTACTCCGTGAACCCGCATGAGGTTAAGAGCAGTGTTTCCGTGTGGCATGAAACCTGATTGGTCCGGGTGGATCAGCTGGGGGAGGTGGGGCATTAGTCTATTTGCTAGTAGTTTTGCCAAGATTTTGGCTTCCGGGTTTAGAAGTGATATCGGGCGGTAAGAAGTGCAATCCGTTGGGGGTTTACCTGGTTTAGGAATTGCCACGATTGTCGCCGTATGTTGATCTAGCGGGAGTATGGCTGACCCTAGGCTGTCGTTATACATTGCCAGCAGCGGCGCGCTTAGTGTTTCAGACATGAGCTTGTACCATTCTTTGGGGATCCCGTTGGGGCCCAGTGCTTTTCCAGGTTGACTGGAGTGTAAACCTCCTTAAAGTGTTCAGCCAGTGTGTTTACTATCTCCTCAGGATGGGTCTGTAGTATGCCTGCCTTTGAGTACAAGTGTTGTATCCCCCTGGGTCCTCCCCCCTTGTTATCCAACCATGCAAACATTTTCCCCACTTTATCCCCCACGTCGTAGATTTTGTGTGTCATTGCAGTGATGCAGTCTATGGTTCGGTGCTGCAAGTGGTCCCTATTGCGCTGTTGCTGCTGCTGTAAGTCGTGTGCAGAGTTTAAGGGGAACGATCGGCCCATTCACAGAACTAACTTAAGACAAAATCCTAAACTTACTACCATTTTGTTATACACAGAAGGCACTTACTCATTTTGGTATTCACAGAAGGCACTAACTCATTTCGTTATTCACAGAAGTTAGGATTCCTAACTTTAGGACTCCTAAATGCCTTCTGTGAATACCGAAAGTCTTAAAGTTTGAATTTTTCTCAGTTTAGGAGTAGCAAAGTTAGGACTCCTAATTTTAGGACTCCTAAATTCCTTCTGTGAATACCGAAAGTCTTAAAGAGAGGCCATAAAGTCGAATTCTCAATCTGTCTTTGATGGTTCTTCTCGACAACTTCTTACAATGATGGCAGTTGCTAGAAGAGTGAGAATCAGGAAGGCAGGGAATACACACAGGGTGTGTGTCTAATCTGGCCTTCTTGCCACAGGAAAGGCAAGGATCAAATAAAGAAGGCATTTCTAAAGAAAATAAACCTTTTCTAGAACTCAAAAAAGTTATCACTCTCACTCTAAGGCAAAAAGACGTCGAGTGAGAGTACAACAACTAGAAATTTGTAAGTTATTTTATGACAGAAAGTCAAAAAAGGGAAGAGCTGTGAATCCAGGGTCCTGACTTAAGGAGCCGGAAAGAAGAACTGACCTAAGTGTCACCCCTGAGACATGATGGGAAAGCTAGGGGATATGGCTGACTTAAAGGCACAGTGCCAGTTTTTGTGTGAAAATACTTTCATTTTCTATGCTATTGGTTTACAATGCAGCCTGTAGTCTAACGATGTCTACTTGATTTGCAGTTTACTCTTCATGAGTTTCTCCCATAAAAAATCAGAGTTCCAGTGCTAATTGCCCTCTTGCGTTTTTATATGTTTGCAAATACAGTTTTTTATGTGTTATTACATTGTTTAGCCTCCTAGATGGTATGAGAAAAAAAAATATATATATATATATCCTTGCTCGCTGCTCCAAGGTACGGGGCACTCTTACGGCGGGTGCAGTTCCAAGCGCGTCGGAGTCTCGCGCTTCAAATATGAAAGCTCTACCCCTCCCGATCCCGGGTGGGAATAAGGACAGCACACACGGGAATTCTCAGTTAGAAGCAACCTTTTACTTGCACAGACGCGTTTCGGAAGCCACGCTTCCTTCCTCAATGTTTGTTACACCGCAACGCGCGTCTAGGCGCCATTTTATTTCAAAATTCACACACAACTCTAGATGATGAACATAGAGAGAGGACTGACGCGTGAGCGCCATGTTGCTAATGCATGTCATTCTACAGTGGCATAGCTATCAATAAACATTCTCTACATTATTTCTCCACATTATTTCTAATACAATTCATATTCAATTAAGAGTAAACCTCCTAAATTATAAACGAAAGGAAATTACTCTGTAATGTAGCCGTGGATCGGCAAGGAACCTCTCTCACCTATACGATAGGTCATGGAATAAAATCTCGCCGTGGATCGGCTTGTGGCAACCAACAGGTTGCCTTTTTAGTCTCCAAAACCCCGTATCTCAGTTTTACACATCTATGTTGTATGGCCAATTCCAAATTATTAAATAGTTGCAGAATACTTGACAATAATCCTGAAAAATACCAAAAAAAGTATACTTTGTTCAATCTTAACATTCATCTGAACAATTATCCTTTTCAATTGATTCATTGACAAGAAAGCACCATCAATCACAGAAAGATATGCATTGCAGGTAACATTCTCATATCGCTTGTTCTATTTACATGTGTAACCATCATGAATATACTGCATGCATTCACCCTTGTTCTATCTTTTAACTTCCTAGATGTACAGTTAATTCTTCCCCACAGTTCAGTCCTAGAGAGGCCTTTGTTTGGCAGTCTATAATGTATCGAGATTCTAACCTACGAAGTTTTTGTAGTTTGTCTCCTCCCCTGATATTGTCGGAAATTGCGTCCAGGCAATAATATTGTAACAGACTTCTGTCGCTCTTATGTTTAATGGAAAAATGTCTTGCGACAGGGTATGTAAAGTCTCTGTTAACTATGGCCCGCATGTGTTCTAAAATGCACAATTTTACGGGGTTTATGGTGCTGCCTATGTACTTGAGCCCACAAGGACAAAGGAGGCAATAGACTGCAAATGGTGAAGTACAGGTAAGGAATTGCTTGATTTTCTTTTTAGTTCTACACCCCACAATCTCATATGAGTAAACCCTTTTGCTGTTGGCACAGGCCTTACACCGGCCACAGGGGAAGAAACCTTTCACATCTTTTAATTTTCCTGTTCGTGTAGGGATAGGTGACAAGTGGCTATGTACCAGAGTGTCCCTCAAAGAACGTGCCCTCTTGAAAGTGATTAGGGGGTTTTCAGCTATATCACTCCCTATGATATTGTCACTTTTCAATATGTGCCAATGCCTTTTCAAGATTTTTCTAAGTTGTTGACAATCTTGAGAGTACGGTGTAATCATTCTGAATTTTTCTGTATTGGATAAGGGTTTATTCTTTTTGACAAATAGGGTCTGTCTTGGTGGTATCCTTACCCTGTCTAAGGTATTCTGTAACAGTTGCTTGCTATACCCCCTGGCCTCAAATCTCTCGTTACTGTCCTTAGCCGCCAGCTCAAAGTCTTCATTGGTAGAACAATTACGTTTCAACCGTAGAAGCTCGCCATACGGTATGCTTTTGATTAGTTTATGGGGATGATTACTCGACGCATGTAGCGTGCTGTTTCCTGCTGTTGGCTTTCTGTAGAGGGAAGTTTTGATTTTATTGTCAATCACCTCAACTTTTAAATCCAGGTACACTGCCTCACTGGTGCTAGCCTGGCCGGTGAAAATCAGGTTGCAATCATTCTCATTCAACACTTTGATATATTGCCAAGCTGTCTCCACTGAGCCATTCCACACTATACACAAATCGTCTATGTAACTGTTACAGAATACCTTAGGGATTGGGAGGGGTAGAGCTTTCATATATATATATATATATAGAGCGGTATATATATATATATATATATATGTTTTTCATATATAATTTTTTTTATTTCCGAGGTCCCCGCACATGGGCGGGAATATTCAGTGCTTATAACTTTGATGAGGATACCTCTGGAAGAGAACTAGGATTACAGGTAAGTAACTTATCCTTACTGTGCATTGTAAGAATCTTAGGTGTGATATCTAGGCATACCACCCCCAGTACTCGAAGTAATCCAAAAGTAACCAAAAAGTATTCTGAAAGTAATGACTGTGTAATTCAAACTGCATTTTTTTTATTTTATTTTTTTATTTTATTTTATTGAAGAAAACAGCTGCAGTCATGACAGCAATCACATAAGCAGGTAAGTTTGAGCAGTGTAACTTAGGCAATCAAATAATTTGCACGACAGCAGGTACTTTTGATCATTAAAACTTAAGCAATCCAACAATTCTCAAGACAGTCGTTACATCGTACATTTCTCGTCTAAGTAATCAAGTCTTTTAACGCACTGCATCGCTACGCCTCTATATCTTCGTCATTTGAACTATCTACATCTTCCTATGGCAGTAAGTCGCATAGGTCCCCCCTGAAAGTGTTCCAAGGCGCCCACATTTGTTCCATTTATGCAGGCTTCCCCTGGCTTTATAAACTGTGCGCTCCGTTACCATGATCAGATCCATATTTCTACACCACAACGCTAATGTGGGGGGTCTGCCGCGCCCCTTCTCTGCGCTATGTCTCTCTTACCAACTATGAGGCCGAGCGTACCCCAGGTATGACCTTGGCGAGTGAGGTCAGTGGGGTCCCATATATTCAGAATACACTTTCGAGGTTCAGGCAGGAGGGAAACACCTAACGTTTGCGACATAGTGCGTAGGACCTGTCGCCAGTATTCTACTATAACTGGACAGTCCCACAGGGTGTGAAAAAGTGTGCCCTCCTCTCAGCACCCCCTGAGGCAGAAGGGATGTGTTGCCCATTGCATCCTGTGTAGGGTGGTTCTGGTGTAATATACTCGATGTACTATTTTGAGTTGCACTAGCCGGAACTTAGCCGATATGCTCACCTCCCTAGGGGACGCCAGGGCCATCAACCAGTCCGTGTCGTCCATTTCTCCCACTTCTTCCACCCATTTTTCCCGGAGTCTAAGTGTAGGGTCGGGCATATTGTTAAGTTGCTTCCTGTACGTGAGTGACGTTGCGCGCTGTTGCATGAAATCTGTGAGTAGGCGGTCCTCCAGTGGCGAGGCTTCTGGAATGTCAGTGTTAGCTGGGAGTGCCGTCAACAAATTTGTGCGTATCGATATGTTTCATTCTGACCCAAGTCATATTGTTGTTGGAGTTGTGCAAAGGGGATCACCGTCTCTTTATCCCACATGTCACCCACCGTGGGGATTCCGATATTGTCCCATTGTGTAAAGCCCTTGCTATTCCTTAATTGTCCCAATGCCTTGGTGTCCCACAGCGGGGTGAGTTTGGTGATAGTTTCCTTCCATCCCAATTTCGCCTGCGCTGCATACCACAACGCAACTGTCTGTTTTGTAGGCCCTATCAATTTTGCGGCCAGAGTTCTATTATACAGCATCGCCAGCATGTTGTTCGTACCTAATTGTAACCTATCGGCTCTGTATGCTGGATCGTCTTGGGGTGCATGAAGCCAGTAATTGATGGTTTTGAGTTGCGCCGCCCAATAGTATAATTGTAGGTTCGGCAATGCAATCCCCCCATCATACCAGCTCTTATTCAGTTTAATTTGGGCTATGTGCGCCGGTAGGTTGCCTCACATAAGGATCGAGACCTGTGCTGCGACTTGTTTAAAGTATCATGGCGGTATCGGGTATGGTGTGTTGTCTAGAGCATAAAGGAACCGCAGTAAGGCCATAATTTTGTATAGTGCTGCTCTCCCCAGCAGTATTAGGGGCAAGGACGCCCAGTGTTTGACATTGCGCTTCAGTCGCTCCAGAGGGGGTGCCAGGTTTTTACTAAAGAAGTCTGCTGCATCTCTAGTGATGTATATTCCTAAATACTTAAAAGAATCCCTGGTTATCAAGATCGGGCAATCGGTGGGGAGCGATGGATCTGGACCTTTTAGAATGTATAGAACCGATTTGGACCAGTTTATCGTGTATCCTGATATTTTCCCGTGTGCATTGCAAATTTCAAGGAGCTCAGGTATGCTATGGTCAGGATCCGTAAGGTATAGCAGCAGGTCATCAGCGTAGAGTGAGATACGATCTTCCCACCCCGCTATCCAGCTAATGCCTTTTAGTAACAGTGTCTCCCTAATTAGAGTCGCCAATGGTTCCAGCGCCAACGCGAAAAACAACGGTGACAGCGGACAGCCCTGGCGCGTCCCTCTTGCCAGTTGTATAGTATGCGATATGTGGCAGTTGGCAGTTATCTGAGCCACTGGTTCAGTGTATAAGAGCCGTATCCAGGCCTGAAATTTAGGGCCAAAGCCCATATGAGATAGGACTGCAAAAAGGTACTGCCATTCCACCAAGTCAAAAGCCATTTTCACATCTAGTGACATTATTACTGTTGGTTCGGAAAGCATCGGAGCCCGCGCCAGTACTCCGTGAACCCGCATGAGGTTAAGAGCAGTGTTTCGGTGTGGCATGAAACCTGATTGGTCCGGGTGGATCAGCTGGGGGAGGTGGGACATTAGTCTATTTGCTAGTAGTTTTGCCAAGATTTTGGCTTCCGGGTTTAGAAGTGATATCGGGCGGTAAGAAGTGCAATCCGTTGGGGGTTTACCTGGTTTAGGAATTGCCACGATTGTCGCCGTATGTTGATCTAGCGGGAGTATGGCTGACCCTAGGCTGTCGTTATACATTGCCAGCAGCGGCGCGCTTAGTGTTTCAGACATGAGCTTGTACCATTCTTTGGGGATCCCGTTGGGGCCCAGTGCTTTTCCAGGTTGACTGGAGTGTAAACCTCCTTAAAGTGTTCAGCCAGTGTGTTTACTATCTCCTCAGGATGGGTCTGTAGTATGCCTGCCTTTGAGTACAAGTGTTGTATCCCCCTGGGTCCTCCCCCCTTGTTATCCAACCATGCCAACATTTTCCCCACTTTATCCCCCACGTCGTAGATTTTGTGTGTCATTGCAGTGATGCAGTCTATGGTTCGGTGCTGCAAGTGGTCCCTATTGCGCTGTTGCTGCTGCTGTAAGTCGTGTGCAGAGTTTAAGGAGGGATCCGCCATGTGTGCTATGTGTGAGCTCCAATTCCGCCAGTTCTTTTTGTTGTGATCGTTTATGCCCCGTGATGGATGCTATAGCCTGTCCCCGGAGGACCGTCTTGTAAGCTTCCCAAAGGATGGACGGGGATTCTACAGAGGTGGTATTTTCTGCAAAATAATGTTTAGTCGTGTTTTTGAGTTCTTTTCTTATACTGGGGATCTTTAGATAATTAGGGTAAATTGGGTATATCCTCCTGCGAGATTTCTCCCTGCAAGAGAGAGTCAGTAACACCAGAGAGTGATCTGAGATGTCTCTAGGTTTGATTTCCACCTCCTTGACATTCTGTAGCCTCGATCCCACCATTAGGAAGGCTATTGTGTACCGTGGAGTGGTATGTATATTGGTTTGCTGCTAGGTGCGTATGTCGCCAAACGTCTATGAGCCATATCGCCTCTATAAATCCCTGGAATCGGGAGGGTCCCGATGTTTGTGGCTGTGCCGGAAATCTGTCCATTTCCGAGTTTATAGTTGTGTTAAAGTCACCTCCTATAATAAGGTCACCTTCCGGTAGTGTTAAGATAAATGCTCCTAGTGCCGGCATTGCCACCGATTGCAGTGCCGGAGGCACGTATACTGAAACTATGTTTAGAAGTTTGCCCTCCCATTGCCCTTGTATTGCTGCGAAGCGACCCTGGTCATCAGTCTTAGTCTGCAGCAGTATAAACGACGAGGTTTTTTTGATCAGGATACCTGTTCCCCCTCGAGCCTGAAGTAAACTCAGCGTGTGCCGCCATCTTGTACCCTCGTCTATCTAGCGCTTGGCATGCCTTCCCTGTGAGATGTGTCTCTTGCAGAAGGACTACTGTTGGGCTATGCCTTTTCAAGGCCTGCAGTACCAGACCCCTTTTTGTTTTATCGATCAATCCTCTCACATTCCACGTTAGGATCTTCAGGGGTGGCACAGGGGTCTCTCGTGTCACGTCGCCATGGACATCACCCTGTGAACTGCGCGCCAGTATGGGCCTGCCAAGTTCTGCGGAGTCGTTGTCGTGTACTGACATCAATGCGTCTGTGGTGCAGTTGTGGACCCGCTATGTGTGCCCCACCTGTCGTGATCATGATGCAACTGCCATCTCTTCGCGCTCTCAGTGTGTGCCTGCTGTCAATTCCTGCCACAATAGATAAACATTGTTGAACCAAAACTTCCCCTTCCCAACCTCCCCACCTCCCTGCCTCCCTGCTTAACGGACATAGAACCGCCCGCCTCCCCAACTTAGCAGAGTGCTTCTCCCCAAACCCAACCATAGTACTTGCTTGTCGGGGTACAAGGTCCGTAGAGGCTGCAGCCCTTCCTGCCCCCCCGGGCTCGCCTCAGTCCAGAATCCAGAGTCAGTCCAATCTCCAGTAGTCAGTACAGTATGAAGCCGGTAGGAGCTGAGAGGTCAATGTTCCTGGCTCAGTTCAAGTTCTTCTGTTTCCGTCCGCGGCGAGCGGTTCGGCCCTTCTCGCCTTTGCTCTTGAGATCCAACGTGGTCTGCCTCCTGCTGGTGCCGGTGATTCTTGTTGGTGCGCCGTTGCAATCCTACTTGCCGCCAACCCTCCAACCAGTCGTATGCCGATTCTGGAGTGTCGAAGAACCATGTTTTACTGTTGGCTACTACTCGGAGCCGGGCCTGAAATAACATGGAATAGGGCAGTTCACGCGCCCTCATAGCCTTTTTGACCGCCATGAAACTTCTTCTGCGGCGGGCCACTTCCGCTGTGTAGTCCGGGAAGAAGGTAAGTGTTGAGTTGTGCACACGGATCGGCTGGGATGTCCTTGCCACTTGTAGTAGTGTGTCCCTATCTCTAAAATTGAACAATCTGGCCAGTACCGGTCTTGGGGGCACCCCGGCTTAGGTTTTCCACCCGGGACTCTATGAGCCCTTTCAACGGAGAAAAAATGGGATAAACCCCTAGGTTGCAGTCTGGTTTTGATCAAGTCTTCAACGTATAAGTCCATAGCCTGGTTCCCTTCCGTTTCAGGAAGTCCAAGAATTCGCACATTGTTTCGTCTTGATCGTCCAGCTTCTCCTTCAGCTGTTTATTTTCGGTCTCGATCCATGCCATTGTTCTCTGCAAGTCTGATGTGTCCTCCACCAGTGACTTTGTGACTATTTCCACTTCCTTAATCCGTTCAGTCATTTTGTGGAAGTCTGCCCGCAGCAGAGAAACGTCTGTCGAGATTGTCCCTACCGTCGTTGAACTGCCGATAGGGCTTTCATTATGTCTTCCAACGTGACCTTTTTTGCGCCATCGCCTTCCGGTGTTTTCCCCACGGATGGACGTCCCTCCGTCACTTGCAAGTTATTTTTTTCATACGCAAATTTGTCCAATTTAGCCTGCGTTGACTGGTTCCTTTGGCCTCTGCCCGCCATGGTGCCTCTTCCAAAAGTTCCGCAGTGGCAAGGCTGGAGTGGGGGGGAGATATTGAGCAAAGCCGAATCCGTATGTAAAATGGTGTGGGGCGGTTGGTATTGTACTGGCACTCCTGTAGCACCCAATGGGTGACCCTGCTCAATCGAGGGCACGCAATGCCTCAGTGTTCTGCCCCAAGCGTCAGCCTGGACACACAATTTAGCTGCGATGGGAGTACTGTGGTCAATATTAGGACCCAGTCTGCCTGTGAATCGGCATCAGTTGGGACACCGTGCTTAGTACATACGGGGCTAAAGGCAGGAGGGGGGAGGCTCCAGATCGCTCCTCTATTACGCTCACCGCCTGCCTGCTGGCCCATTTCTGTGTTAGCCACTGGATCGTCTAATGGGGTTCCCACTGTTGGCAACGTTCTCTCTGCATCTTTGCCCCCTGTGTTTGCCGGCTCGCCTCTCCCCTTCGCTGGTACCTGGAGCTGCTGGCGCGGGTGGTCAGTGCAGCAGTGCGCCTCACTCTCCCAGCCTGGTTCTCCCTGCCTGTGAGCAGCAGTAGTTGTGGTCGTCGTGTGGGGGGCGGGCGTTTACTGAAGTCGCCGCCGCGTTTCCCCACTGGTGTTACTTCGTTGCAGGGGAGGGAGGGGGGTCGATGCTTGAGGGGGGCGCCTGGGGATATCGTCGCGGCAACTGGTGATCACTTCTTACTTAGGGCCCCGCATCTTTGTTCGTGGTTCTAATTCTGGTGAGTCCTCCTGTAGCACCTGGGAGTACTGAGCGCACCGCCGCTGTGTTTGTTTCGCCTCTGATGGTTCTTGAGACAGCCGTCTCTCGTTCCGGCCGAAACCAGGGGTCCTTCCGGTTTCACAGTGCCTGGTTTTCTCCCACTTCCGCCCGGCTTTCGAAATGCGGCAGGTCGCGGCCTGCGGCTGTTGTGAAGGCCTTTACAGCTCGCCGCCTACCACCTCCGGTACATCTCGACCTCGACCTCGGAGCGCATCTCGACCTCACCGGACTGTCCCGCTCGGTTCCAGACCTTGGCGATCGTCCTGGGGGCACGTTGTATCACGGATTAATGAGCGGATCAATGCGAAAGGGCGCTTCACTCACGAAGCTCAGCAGCTACGCCGCCATCACGATCGGCTGTTAGCCACGCCCCCCAAACTGCATTTTAAAGTGATACAAACATGTAGCAACTGCAAATCCATCCTCAATTGCATTTCTGTGTAAAGATTTACCAAGCCCTGCTTGGTTTGAGAAATAAAATACAAGTATACCTTTTTTATACTTACCCTATTGGTCTGGATTCAGTCTCTGAGTGTGTACAGCAGTCTTTTTTGAGTGAAAACAATAAATGCTTAACACACCAAACTACTCGCCCAACTAACACAAAGGAAGATGTTTGTACTTACCTAATTTAGCCTCTGCTATACCTCTGGGGACTCCCTGGACTCTGTGCACAATATATTTTTAAACAATTCTCCTCCTGAGCAATTACTATAGCAATATCTTAGGATCAATTCAAAAAAAGCATCCAACAAATATCAACACAAGTCAGAAGAAATCAATCCAGTGTATTTCACAAAACTTCTTCTTTATTTTTCTTCTTTTCCAGACATTCAGTACTTTTTCTTTTCTAGCTAGACGCCGATTACACCAGGACCCCCACGAAACGAGGCACATGTATTATTTATCCGATTCGAAGTGACTTTACCTTGATATTGAAGATTCTGAGAATAGATGATACCTAGTGGACATCGTCTTACAAAGGAACTTTCAAGTTATGATCATCTGAGGTCTCGCCAATACCATAGATTAAAGATATTCATTGCCCTGACGAAGTCCGTTAACTATATTTAGTTAGGACGAAACACGTGTTGGCAAAGGAAAAGAAAAGAAAAAGTACTGAATGTCTGGAAAAGAAGAAAAATAAAGAAGAAGTTTTGTGAAATACACTGGATTGATTTCTTCTGACTTGTGTTGATATTTGTTGGATGCTTTTTTTTAATTGATCCTAAGATATTGCTATAGTAATTGCTCAGGAGGAGAATTGTTTAAAAATTCATTATATAGACAGAATTTTCTGCCTATTTCTACAGTTTATGACAAGGGACTGTATCTCAACCTTTGAGCAGTACTAAGCCAGATAGATCTTTCATTTAATAGGTACACTGTAAGCGCAAGAAGCCCCTCTTGTCAAGTTGTTAAATTATCTGTGCACAATATACCTTACTTTGGTATGGTATATACAGAGCCAGCTTCCTACATTATAGATACCTTGTTTTATATTAGCTGAACTAACAGAAAGCATGCTATTACTGTTGGAGACTTTAATGCAATATCGGATCCCACATTGGAAAAATCTTATTCAAGGTATAGAGAATAACATACAACAGTTTCTCTATTCGATGTTGTAGGAGAGTAGGGTCTGCAATCCTATGATCACCCAGATTTTTTGCTTTTGTTTCACTGGTTTACGACTTTCTCTGGCTGTGGGCCTGCTAATCAGACCCACAGCCTGGCTGTTCTCTTTCTAAATTACGGGATGTACCCTGGGTGCATTTACCAATTGGTACTGGGCCACCTTATCAGACCCTGTAACTCAGGGCATAGGTGTACCCAGGGCCGCCAGGGGCTGCAGCATGTATTATGCCACCCCTGGCTGGCCTCCTAAATTTGACACAACTGGCTGCATGACAGCTGGGGCGAAGTCGTGTAATCACCCTTTGCTTTAGATATAGTAGCCCTATATCTAACCATACAATGGACACCCGAGTTCCTATCAGTCACTCCTATGGCAGGCCTTGACAATCCTGAAGGCAGAGTGCGTGGGCTCGTGTGAACTGTGCTCTGGCCCGAGCCGAGCTCGGTTGCAGCTTGCGGATAAAAAACCCAATGGCTGTTCCATGATAAAGCGTACCACATCGGTAACTTCGGTGTCGCGTTATCAAGACATGTCGAGTAAGGTGTCATACGAATCGGGATGCTGCCCTCTCACCAACCCTGGCGACGAGGTTAGCATTCCGCCCTTCTAGAGGGACACGACATGTACGTAACTGTGAACCCCGGTTAAAGTTAACTAAAGCCTCAGCTCCACAAAATGGATGCAGCCACCACAGACACGAGTCTGACCTCCTGCTGCTGGGAGTCCTTCCAGCGAGGAGCGCTTGGACAAAGGGTTTCCTGTCGAGGGCGGTGTTCGCACCGTCCCAGACAGGGTTTGTGTATTCTGGGTAGGTAGGGCTTTTGCGTGAAGGTGACTGCGGAGTGGCACCCCGGTGCTCACTACGCATCTGCCGGTCAGAACCAGTTCCAGGGGCGCCAGCCCTGGCCTGGGGAAAATCCGGCAGGGGAGAGGGGTGTAACTACCCCCCTTCCTGGTCCCACCCTTAGGGCAGGACCTAGTCATGTACCCACCCCTTTCTTTAGGATAAAGACCGGAGCGGGGACCCTTCCAAATTAGATCATCTTTGAATCAAGAACTACTTTCTACGAAAGGACATTCGAGACTCTTCTCAAGATTTCTCCCTTGTGACTAAGGAGTAGTCACCCTGCATCAGCGGGCACCATCTAAGAACTCTGCGGTTTGCTGCAAGTCCTTCCTCAAGGATCCGACGGCCCAGCTCGACGAGAACCGGCTTCCCTGGCACCTCTGACCTCTACCCACGTCATCAGCTCAGCTGTGATCTGTGGGTGCGACGAGACCTCAAGGGACCGGCCATCATCAAAACCTGCACGCTCTTAACCAGCACGACCATCGAAGCAATTCTCTGGTGAGTGCTCTGGGGTCCGAGAAGCCCCGACCCTGAGCCGCTCCAGCACCGAAGTGCAGTCTCCCAGCATCTCCACGATCTGCGTGGGGCCCTTCTGCTCGCTGCTCAGCACGTTGTCTGGTCACTAGCCGCTGGCTTGTGTCCTTCTGTGACGACATCCGACAATCATCACTGCTGGTCTGGTTGCTCCAGACTGGCCCTTGCTTCCATCTTTGCGAGAAGCACCTCGGACCCTCCTGGTCCACTCAAGACGCCATCTTAGGCCCACCACGTGGCCCTGAGATCTGCCAAGGCTTGTTGCCCCATCCTGGGCCCAGCGACGCCGACAGCATCATCCTTCGTGGGACAGCTCGCACCTCCACCGTGGTCGCCGACAACGCCTCCTGGTCCGTGAGACTGCAGAGCCTAGCGTCGCCCACTCACCTGGTCGAGGTGACGGCCAACCGGTGCCTTCCTGGTACCCTCTGACTACTGGCTAGTAGTACGAACTTGGTCCCCTCTGCTTTCAGGTATCATCAATCTCTGATCCAGGCTTGGATCTCTACGAACTATTCATCACTGGTCGCCGGCCAGCAACTCCTTTTCTTCCGGCTCCTGGCTCGTCAGCGAAGACCCCGACGCCTGTAAGACTTGTGCAGCCGCAGCCCTCGTGGCTAGGTAACTCGGCATTTCGGTGCCTGCATAGCCTCTTTACTCTAGGGTCCCGAGTCCCTCGCTTCTGACTTGCCTTATCGGGTCCGCCCGAGACCTTAAACTTTCCGTGTCCTCGGACACTTGTTTTAATTGTGCACTTGAAGTATTTTCCTAAGAGATTTGGTTTGTGCTTAGTACCCTGTCCTCATAAAGAGTACAGGGCTGTTGTGATTCTTAATAAATATACTGTTTATTTTCATAACACTTGTGTGGTGTCCTTTCACTTGGTGTTCAAGGGGTACATGTGTGGTAAACAGCTGGCTTAACGCGCCCTCTCGAGTCTTTAGCCCTAGACTGCTCGTATCCACGCTACTAGGATAGCTGGTCTATAGGTTGACTTACAACCAATCACCATAAGGGTCGTTGGGAACGATACATAGCGGTCGCTAGAATAGCGAACGCTGCATATCGGGCCAACTTCTCACATTGGTGAGCAGCGGTTGGGATTTGAGCTTGCTGTTGTTTTACCACACGTATCCTAAGAATATCTTGTTGAAAGATCGCATAAGTACTGTTAGTACATATAACTAAAGCTTAGAATACTCTGAGTTCTACTGAACCAGCTGTTGCAGCTCCTCAAGGCTTAGCACACCTTGGCTGCAACTCTTAGCAAGGGAACAGTAGGGAAACACATAGTGTAGGTAGGTGCAACACTTACACCACACTAGAAACAGTATGTCGGACAAAGGAGGAAACTCTGAGTCTCCCCTTGTGTCAGTTGACCCTCCACAGGTCATCCCTTCGAGATATACTGTGCTGAGCTTCAAGGAGTTAAGACAAGTGTGTCACTCCAGGAAGATCAAGCAGGGGTCTAACCCCACCACGTCCTTTCTGATTGGTCTCTTGGAGACTTATGATGCCAGAAAAGCTGAGACCCGTCCCAGCTCTTCTAATCCAGAAGGAGACATGCCTCCCCTCGAGGGAACCAGAGGTGACCCTGACCTAATCCTCCTCTCAGCCGAGAACGAGAATGAGGAGGAGGATGAGGATGAGGATCCCTCTGGGGATGAGGCAGATAAGGGACAGGTAGAAGTCGTCAGACTAACACGGTCCAACTTAAGCAAACATGATAGTGGTACTGGGGGACCCCCGGCGCTACTGTCAGGTCCGCTTAACATTGGGAATGGACGAGCCCGATCTCTGTCAAGAGACTCTGGCAGATCCCTTCAAACCAATGGCTCTCACAACTCTTCTCAAAGAGGGATGACGTCCCCTCAGAGGAGAGTGTACGAAGCTAAGGAAAGGGCAGCTAATCTGAGGATCGAAAGGGAAGAACTTGCCCTGGCCAAAGAAAGGCTTGCCTTTGCTAGAGAGCAACAGTTAAGTGGGGTAGTCCCCACTGGTGGCAGCAATGTACCTAGTAATAGGGAAAAGAGTTTTGATACGAAACACCTTGGGAAGATAGTGCCCCCCTTTAAACAAGGGGACGACATCCACAAATGGATTACTGCTTTGGAGAGGGCCTGCACTGTGCAGGGTGTTCCCCAGAGTCAGTGGGCAGCTATCTTGTGGCTCTCCTTTGAAGGAAAAGGAAGAGACAAGCTCCTCACCACAAGGGTGGAGGATGCTAACGATTACCAAGTCTTGAAAAATACACTCGTTGAAGGGTTCGGCCTAACCACTGAACAGTACAGGGTGCTGTTCAGGGATACCCAGAAAACGCAGTCTCAAGATTGGTCTGATTTTGTCGATTGTGCCACTAAGGCTTTTGAGGGCTGGTTGCTGGGCAGTAAGGTTACTGATTACAAAGGATTGTATAATTTGATGATGAGAGAACAAATTTTAAACAATTGTCAGAACCAGTTGTTGCATCAGCATCTTGTCGACTCGGATCTGACCTCTCCCCAAGAATTGGGAAAGAAGGCAGACAGATGGGTTCGTACGAGAGTTAAACAGAACCAGGGCCAGAATCAAGGTGGTCAGAAGAAAGCAGACCAGAAGGGTAAAGATTCTAAGGGGGAACAAAATGACCAGAAGTCTTCGACAGGTCCCCAACAACCCAAAGAGGGTGGGGGTCAGGCTCCCCAAAAGAAGAAAGAAGGCCAATCCAAAAGATGGTGCCAGTACTGCAAAAGTAAATCTCACTGGTTTAGTGAGTGCACCAAGAAAGGAGGAGGGCAGACTCCTGCCACTGCAGCCCCTAAGGCACCTGTGCCCCCTAGTACAGCCAGCAGTGGTAGTGCGCCTCCCAAGGGTTTAGTAGGGTTAACCCTGGGTTCTGAGGGGCGTGACAACTTAGTTGGCACACTCACTCAGGCTGTCCTTGTCAGTACAGGGGACGTGGACGTGTCCCCTGACATAAGTCCCAATACTTTGGGCAAATACAGACAGACGCCTTTCATAAATGGAAAGATGGCTCAGGCCTATAGGGACACTTGTGCCAGCGTCACCATGGTGACGCCTAACTTTGTGGACCCTGGACAGATCATGCCAGGTACAGAATTCCTGGTGACCAATGCAAGCAATGTCACTACCAATCACAGTATGGCAATTGTAGCTTTCTCCTGGGGAGGGGTAACTGGCCAAAAGAAGGTTGTAGTTAGTCCAGACCTCCCAGTGGATTGTTTGTTGGGCAATGATTTGGAGTCATCACAATGGTCGGAAGTGGAGCACCGGACTCACATGGAAATGTTAGGTTTGCCAGCCCATGTGTTCGCTGTGACCAGGTCACAGGTCAGGAAATGCCCCACTGAACAGGTGCTGGATCCTGGAACAACGGACCAGACACCTCCCAAGAAAAAGAGCAGTAGGGTTAAGGCTGCGCCTTCCCCCTTGCCCCAGGTCGTGGATCAAGTCTCAGAGGAGGCTGACCTACAGGAATTGAGGGAAACTGAGCCTAGAGAGTTCGAACTTGATCAAGTTGAATTCTTGGGTTCAGGGGGACCCTCAAGGGAAGACCTGGGGAAGGACCAGTTAGACTGCCCTTCTCTTGAACCCCTCAGACAGCAGGCTGCTGCTGAGGCTGCTGGGAACGCCACAGGTACCCACAAGATATACTGGGAAGACGGACTCCTGTACACTGAGTCAAGAGACCCCAAGCCTGGCATGACCAGGAGGCTGGTTGTACCCTTGTCTCAGCGAGGTTTCCTACTTACCTTGGCCCACGAGATTCCCTTAGCAGGTCACTTAGGCCAGACGAAGACGTGGGACAGGCTTGTCTCACACTTTCACTGGCCTCATATGAACGAAGATACCAAGGAGTTTTGCCGCTCCTGTGTCACTTGCCAAGCCAGTGGTAAGTCAGGTGGCACGACAAAGGCCCCCCTTATACCAATGCCTGTGGTGGGGGTGCCCTTTGAACGGGTGGGGATTGACATCGTCGGTCCCATGGAACCACCAACAGCATCAGGGCACAAGTTTATACTGGTGGTAGTGGATCATGCCACCAGGTATCCTGAAGCTATTCCCCTTAGGACCACTACAGCCCCTGTGGTGGCAAGAGCCCTAGTTGGAGTATTCTCCAGAGTGGGCTTTCCTAAGGAGGTCGTCTCCGACAGAGGTGCAAACTTTATGTCGAGCTACTTAACTGCTATGTGGAAGGAATGTGGTGTCAACTACAAGTTCACTACACCCTATCATCCACAATGCAATGGGCTTGTTGAAAGGTTCAACAGGACCCTAAAAGGGATGATTCATGGACTACCGGAAAAGCTTTGGCGTAGATGGGACGTCCTGATCCCCTGCCTCTTGTTCGCCTACAGAGAAGTCCCACAGAAGGGGGTTGGCTACAGCCCTTTTGAACTTTTGTACGGACATCCTGTAAGAGGACCCCTGTGTTTGGTGAAGGAAGGATGGGAGAGACCTCTCAAAAAGCCGGCAGCCAACATAGTGGACTATGTGCTTGGTCTCCGCTCACGGATGGCTGAATACATGGAGAAGGCATCTGAAAACCTTAAGGCCAGCCAAGAACTCCAAAAAGCTTGGCATGACCAAAAGGCTGTCTTGACTGTTTACCAGCCCGGACAGAAGGTGTGGGTGTTGGAGCCGGTGGCCCCAGCAGCACTCAAGGACAAATGGTCCGGGCCCTACACCATCCTGGTGAAAAAGGGAGAGGTCACCTACCTGGTCGACCTGGGAACTCCCCGGAGCCCCCACAGGGTGCTTCATGTCAACAGGCTCAAGGCATATGTCGACAGGAAGGACATGAGTTTGCTCATGGCCCTAGATTAGGGACAGGAAGAAGAGAGTGACCCTCTCCCCGACCTGCTCACTCAGAATCCTGACGATGGATCGGTAGATGGTGTTGTCTTTTGTGGCAGCCTCTCCGAACATCAACAGAGCGACTGTAAACAGGTTCTTCAGTCGTTCAGACATATGTTCTCTCTAACACCCAGCCAGACCGATTGGTGCACCCATGAGGTTGACACTGGTGACAGCTTGCCCGTTAAGAGTAAAATCTACCGGCAGCCTGATCACGTTAGAGACTGCATCAAGAGTGAAGTGCAGAAAATGTTGGAGCTGGGAGTCATTGAACCCTCGGATAGCCCTTGGGCTAGTCCCGTAGTTCTAGTGCCGAAACCTCACACCCAGGGCGGTAAGAAGGAGATGAGGTTCTGCGTAGACTACAGGGGTCTCAATGCAGTCACTAAGACTGACGCCCACCCAATACCAAGGGCAGACGAGCTTATCGATAGATTGGCTTCGGCCAACTACTTAAGTACGTTTGACCTGACAGCTGGGTATTGGCAAATCAGGTTAGCTGAGGACGCCAAGCCTAAGACGGCATTTTCAACCCCTGGTGGGCATTATCAGTTCGTGGTGATGCCCTTCGGTCTGAAAAATGCACCTGCCACCTTCCAAAGGTTGGTGAATCAAGTCCTTACTGGGCTGGATGACTTCTGTGCGGCGTATCTAGACGATATTGCTGTCTTTAGCTCCACCTGGGAGGATCACCTGGTCCACCTGCGGAAAGTGTTAGAGGCTCTGCAAGCAGCAGGCCTCACTATCAAGGCCACCAAGTGCCAGATAGGGCAGACGCAGGTTGTATACCTGGGCCACCTTGTAGGTGGAGGCCAGGTTCAGCCACTGGAGAGCAAAATACAGTCAATCAGGGACTGGGCTCCTCCAACCACCCAGACTCAGGTTCGAGCTTTCTTGGGCCTGATTGGATACTACCGAAAGTTTGTCAGGAACTATGGTTCCATCGTGACACCATTAAACGAACTGACAAGTAAGAAAATGCCAAAAAAGGTTCAGTGGACAGCGAGCTGTCAAAAAGCATTCGATGACCTAAAGCAGGCCATGTGCACGGCGCCTATCCTCAAGAGTCCAGACTACTCCAAACCATTCATTGTCCAAACAGACGCTTCTGAGTTGGGTGTGGGAGCTGTACTTTCTCAACTGAATTTTGATGGTCAAGACCAGCCCATTGCTTTTATAAGCAGAAGGCTGACCCCTAGAGAGAAGAATTGGTCAGCTATTGAGAGGGAGGCCTTTGCTGTGGTTTGGGCCATGAAGAAGCTGAGGCCATACTTGTTTGGCACTCACTTCAAGATTCAGACCGACCATAAGCCCCTCTTGTGGCTAAATCAGATGAAGGGTGAAAACCCCAAACTGCTTAGGTGGTCCATTTCCCTACAGGGGATGGACTTCACAGTGGAACATAGACCTGGTACTGATCATGGCAATGCCGATGGGCTCTCCAGATATTTCCACTTAGAACAAGAAGACTCACCTGGTCAAGGTTAGCTTATTGTTCTGACGTTTGGGGGGGGGGTCATGTAGGAGAGTAGGGTCTGCAATCCTATGATCACCCAGATTTTTTGCTTTTGTTTCACTGGTTTACGACTTTCTCTGGCTGTGGGCCTGCTAATCAGACCCACAGCCTGGCTGTTCTCTTTCTAAATTACGGGATGTACCCTGGGTGCATTTACCAATTGGTACTGGGCCACCTTATCAGACCCTGTAACTCAGGGCATAGGTGTACCCAGGGCCGCCAGGGGCTGCAGCATGTATTATGCCACCCCTGGCTGGCCTCCTAAATTTGACACAACTGGCTGCATGACAGCTGGGGCGAAGTCGTGTAATCACCCTTTGCTTTAGATATAGTAGCCCTATATCTAACCATACAATGGACACCCGAGTTCCTATCAGTCACTCCTATGGCAGGCCTTGACAATCCTGAAGGCAGAGTGCGTGGGCTCGTGTGAACTGTGCTCTGGCCCGAGCCGAGCTCGGTTGCAGCTTGCGGATAAAAGACCCAATGGCTGTTCCATGATAACGCGTACCACATCGGTAACTTCGGTGTCGCATTATCAAGACATGTCGAGTAAGGTGTCATACGAATCGGGATGCTGCCCTCTCACCAACCCTGGCGACGAGGTTAGCATTCCGCCCTTCTAGAGGGACACGACATGTACGTAACTGTGAACCCCGGTTAAAGTTAACTAAAGCCTCAGCTCCACAAAATGGATGCTGCCACCACAGACACGAGTCTGACCTCCTGCTGCTGGGAGTCCTTCCAGCGAGGAGCGCTTGGACAAAGGGTTTCCTGTCGAGGGCGGTGTTCGCACCGTCCCAGACAGGGTTTGTGTATTCTGGGTAGGTAGGGCTTTTGCGTGAAGGTGACTGCGGAGTGGCACCCCGGTGCTCACTATGCATCTGCCGGTCAGAACCAGTTCCAGGGGCGCCAGCCCTGGCCTGGGGAAAGTCCGGCAGGGGAGAGGGGTGTAACTACCCCCCTTCCTGGTCCCACCCTTAGGGCAGGACCTAGTCATGTACCCACCCCTTTCTTTAGGATAAAGACCGGAGCGGGGACCCTTCCAAATTAGATCATCTTTGAATCAAGAACTACTTTCTACGAAAGGACATTCGAGACTCTTCTCAAGATTTCTCCCTTGTGACTAAGGAGTAGTCACCCTGCATCAGCGGGCACCATCTAAGAACTCTGCGGTTTGCTGCAAGTCCTTCCTCAAGGATCCGACGGCCCAGCTCGACGAGAACCGGCTTCCCTGGCACCTCTGACCTCTACCCACGTCATCAGCTCAGCTGTGATCTGTGGGTGCGACGAGACCTCGAGGGACCGGCCATCATCAAAACCTGCACGCTCTTAACCAGCACGACCATCGAAGCAATTCTCTGGTGAGTGCTCTGGGGTCCGAGAAGCCCCGACCCTGAGCCGCTGCAGCACCGAAGTGCAGTCTCCCAGCATCTCCACGATCTGCGTGGGGCCCTTCTGCTCGCTGCTCAGCACGTTGTCTGGTCACTAGCCGCTGGCTTGTGTCCTTCTGTGACGACATCCGACAATCATCACTGCTGGTCTGGTTGCTCCAGACTGGCCCTTGCTTCCATCTTTGCGAGAAGCACCCCGGACCCTCCTGGTCCACTCAAGACGCCATCTTAGGCCCACCACGTGGCCCTGAGATCTGCCAAGGCTTGTTGCCCCATCCTGGGCCCAGCGACGCCGACAGCATCATCCTTCGTGGGACAGCTCGCACCTCCACCGTGGTCGCCGACAACGCCTCCTGGTCCGTGAGACTGCAGAGCCTAGCGTCGCCCACTCACCTGGTCGAGGTGACGGCCAACCGGTGCCTTCCTGGTACCCTCTGACTACTGGCTAGTAGTACGAACTTGGTCCCCTCTGCTTTCAGGTATCATCAATCTCTGATCCAGGCTTGGATCTCTACGAACTATTCATCACTGGTCGCCGGCCAGCAACTCCTTTTCTTCCGGCTCCTGGCTCGTCAGCAAAGACCCCGACGCCTGTAAGACTTGTGCAGCCGCAGCCCTCGTGGCTAGGTAACTCGGCATTTCGGTGCCTGCATAGCCTCTTTACTCTAGGGTCCCGAGTCCCTCGCTTCTGACTTGCCTTATCGGGTCCGCCCAAGACCTTAAACTTTCCGTGTCCTCGGACACTTGTTTTAATTGTGCACTTGAAGTATTTTCCTAAGAGATTTGGTTTGTGCTTAGTACCCTGTCCTCATAAAGAGTACAGGGCTGTTGTGATTCTTAATAAATATACTGTTTATTTTCATAACACTTGTGTGGTGTCCTTTCACTTGGTGTTCAAGGGGTACATGTGTGGTAAACAGCTGGCTTAACGCGCCCTCTCGAGTCTTTAGCCCTAGACTGCTCGTATCCACGCTACTAGGATAGCTGGTCTATAGGTTGACTTACAACCAATCACCATAAGGGTCGTTGGGAACGATACATAGCGGTCGCTAGAATAGCGAACGCTGCATATCGGGCCAACTTCTCACAGATTTCATTTGAGATTAGGATATTCGTGCTATATGGAGGGCTCAACATCCTCAAGAGCAATGCTTTACATTATTTTCCAATGTCCATCGGACTTAACCTAGGATTGACATGTTCTACACACAGTAAGCATATATGGGAAGATTCCCCTGATTCAAACAGAGACATAGGTCTTACCACACCTCGCCCCTGTATTGATCCACTACGATTTAATAACTCCCAAATAATTCTCGGTTATTCAATGGCTCATGAATGAAGTAGTTTTCAGAGACCCAGTGTTAGAGACACTATTAAGGAAGCAGTAACCTATGACTTCCAGGAGAAAGATGAGCTAACTACACCCTTTTCTTTTAGATGTGAAGCTGCAAAAGACATTTTGAAAGGCAAGTTGATATCACATGTCTTTTTAAGAAGGAACATGGTTTGTAAAATACTAGAGAGAAATATTGGACAGAATCTTTGAAGATTAAACATCGACACAGGCCCCCAAAAGATTTACAGAGATTTAGAAAAAGCCTGAGGGAAGCCGGAACAAAGCATTCTTCGGGAAACCCCCCAAAAAAGGTTACGATTTAAATAATTGTACCATGAAAAAGGTGACATGGCAGATACGCTTTTAATTTGTATAATAAAATTGCAAAAAATAGGATCTGAAAGAAACAGGTTAGTATTAGATTCCTTACCTTAGAGGAACATAGCCCACGCGGCTCCACCGGAGCCGCGGGCAGCGTGGCCTGCCCCATACCCAGCCGTCCCTGGGCAGAACGCGACGCTGGAGGAGATCGACGCCTTCCTCGCGGCCATGAGGTCGCTCACTCCTCCGTTGGGTTCCGCGGCGCCTTCGGGCCCAGCGGCCCCGACTGGGAGCCCAAGCCGGCCGGGTGCTTCGGCCCCGGGCCGTCGGGTGCTTCCGCGCCGTCGGCAACTTCGTTCCTGATGCCGCTAGGCCCAACTGGATCCGGTTCTGGATCCGGGTCGTCGCCGGTCGACCTTACTGTGAGAAGTTGGCCTGATATATGATGCTCACTAGTTCTAGTGATCACCTTGTATCAGTCAAAACAACCCTTATGGTGATTGGTTGTAAAGTCAACCTTATAGACCAGCTATCCTAATGGTAGCATCGCCAAAGCAGTCTTACGCTAAACTCTTTTGGCATGTGAAGCCAGCTGTTTTACCACATATAACCCCTTGAGTACCAAATGAAAGGACGCCACACAGGTTGTTATGAAAATAAACAGATATTTATTAACTAACATACACCTCTGAACTCTTTATGAGATCAGAGGGCTAAGCACATGACAATACTTAAGAAAGAAATACGAGTTAGCACAATATTTACACGGGTGCCTTAGAGGCACGACAAACCATATACTAGAAACAATGGAATGCGAGGAAAGAAAGTACTGTAAGGAGATCCAGAGGCTGGAGGATCACTGGGACTACGCTACAAACTAGGTAAGTAAGGAGCAGGAGGCCCACAAGACTCACGTGCAGAGTGGAAACTCTCACGCGGGATGCGTACCAACGTCTATGGATACTACAGTTTGCAAAGTTACGGATTCCGGACCAACCCGGCTGGATGGAGGAAAAACAACAGGGGACCTGGACACTAGGATAGTGAACACTGACTTCAGCACCTAGAAGCTTTAGTTACCTAACCCACAGGCTGCGGGTGCATAGGGCTGAAGTGGTGTCGGGTTTGCTGCGTTGATCCCGATGATGCCTGAAACAAGTAGTTGCTGGCAGGCAGCCAGATGGAGGAGTCCGGTAGTTCCAAGGATGGAACTAGGAAGGAGAAGTCCTGAAAGGGAAGGGGACAGAGTCTCGGTCACTAGCCAGTGACGGTGCTGGAACCAGGAGGGAACCAGATGCTGTCACCGCGTTCAGGTGGAAGAAGGGTCACTTCTCTCTGTAGCTGCACGGACCAGGAGCTGTTCTTCACGACCAGGCTGGAGGCACGAGCTGTCCCACGTAGTCTGCTGCTGATGGCGGTGTTGGATCGTCGATCTGGTCAACAGGCCTTGGCAAGTGCAAGCCACGCGGTGGAACAAAGATGGCGTCTGGTGCGGACCAGGAGGGTCCGGGGTGCTTCTCTTTCACAAGGAAGCAAGGGCCAGTCTGGGGGACCAGACCAGCAGCGTTGAAATCTTCGGGTCGTCGTCTCAGAGGTCACGAGCCAGCCGGCAAGTGACCAGACAACAGGAAAAGCAGCAACCAGGCAAAAGGGCCCCACGCAGATCTCGTGGATGCTGGGGGGCTGGTCTTTGTTGCAGGAGCTGCGTCGGTGTGGGGCTTCTCAGACCCCAGTGCACTCACTCGAGGATCCCTCGACGGTCGTGCTGGAAGCGCTGTGCAGGTTTCTTCAAGATGGCCGTCTCCAAGTTGCTTGTCGCACCCACGGGTCCCAGCTGTGCTGTGGATGTGGGTAGAGTTCAGAGGAGTCTGAAGGTCCAGGTCTCGTTGAGCTGGGTCGTCGGGTTCCAGGAAGGAAGGACTTGCAGCAAACCGCACAGGAGCTTGATGGTCCCTGCGAAGCCGGATGGTCACTCCCTGACCATAGGGGAGATTCTTCAGTCTTCTGATATTCAGGAGGTCGAAGGTCAAGAGTTCTTCGTGGAAGTTGTCAAGATTAATCTAACTGGGAATGGGACCAGCTCCTACCTTTATTCAGCTAAAGGGGGCTACACTAAGACTAGGTCCCTCCTCTGGGTGGGACCAGGAAGGGGGGTGGTTACACCCCCTTTCCTTTGTCCGGTCTTGCACCAGCTCTGGGGCTGGAGTGCCCCAGGAACTGGTTCTGACCGGTGTATGCACAGGACACCTTGTGTGCCCCAGGCATGTCTCATTCCTTTCAGCCCTGGCCTACCTAATACACAACATCCTGTCTGGGGTGGTGCTAGCACCTCCCAAGGCAGGAACCCTTTGTCAGAGCCTCCCTCGCTGGAAGGACTCCCAGCAGCAGGAGGTCAGACTTGTGTCTGTGGTGGCAGCATCCATTTTGTGATGCTGAGGCTCGTGTTAACTTTAACCGGGGTTTACAGTTACATATATGTCGTGTCCCTCTAGAAGGGTGGAATGCTACCCCCGTCGCCAGAATTGGCGAGGGGGTGGTATTCCAATTCGTATGACACCTTACTCGACATGTTTTGATAATGCTATACCAAAGTTAGCATTTGACCGCGAGGTTCATAATGCACTTAAGAGTATATGGTATAGCGTTATCATGGAACAGCTATTAGGACTTGGTTCCGCAAGCTGCAAACGGGCTCAGCTCATGCCAGAGCACCATCTCACATAATTCCAAGCACTCTGCCTTCAGGATTGATAAGGCCTGCCATAGGAGTGACTGATAGGAATATATGTGTCCACTTTTAGGGTTAGATATAGGGATACTATATCTAAAGCAAAGGGTGATTACACCACCTTGCCCCAGCTGTCGTGCAGCCAGTTGTGTCTGTTTAGATGGCCACCCAGGGGTGGCATAATACATGCTTCAGCCCCTGGTAGGCCCTGGGTACACCTATGCCCTGGATACCTAAGGTATGCTGTACAGGGACTGATAAGGTGGCCCAGTACCAATTGGTAAATGCACCTAAGGTACATGGTTGTCAATTTAGAGAGAGAACAGCTAGGCTGTGGGTCTGATTAGCAGGCCCACAGCCAGGGAAAGTCGTAAACCAGTGAAACACCAGGCAAAAAGTTGGGGGTAACCATAGTCAGATATCCACCTTCCTACACTTACGACCTCGCCGGCGCCAGCCTCTAGGGTGTCGCCTCCGGCGCCGTCCACGGACGACGACGTCCCGGTCCCCCCCTCGACCCGGTTCCGACGCCGGAGCGGTGTCGCTCGACGCCACATTCGACGCCGATGGGAGATTTTTTTCTTCTATGATCCGGCCCTATCATTTTACCCTGAGTACCAGGAGATGGGTGACAAGGCGGATTGGGAGGGGTCTGAGGACCCTCTGGCACGTGGGAGCCAGTCTTATCAGGACCGGACAGGTGAGCTAGGGGATGCTAATGGTTTGGACACTTCGCCAGACACTGGTTTTGTTTCCCCTCCTACCGTGGCTTCGGAGAAGGGGGCTGCCTATAGTGTGGTGTTGACGCGGGCGGCCAAAGCCTTATCCCTTGAACTCCCCATCATGGCCTTGAGGACTAACCTCCTCACTGAGGTTCTTAAACCGCAAGCAAGCTCTTCGGAGCCTATGTTGCCGTTTAATGAGGCCTTGTCTGACGTTCTTCTTGGCACCTGGTCAAAGCCTGCTACAGGTCCCCCTGTAGATAGGAATGTGGCCAGACGCCACCGCCTGGCTCCGGGCGACCCTTGCTTCCTGTCCACCCACCCCACTCCCGAGCGCCTGGTCATACAGGCCTCTAACTCCCAGACCGCATTCCCGATGGCTCCCCCCGATCGGGAATCCAAGAGGTACGAACAGTATGGTAAGAAGATGTTCTACTCACTGAGTTTGTGGTTGCGGTCATTTAACACTGCGTGCCTCTTGGGCCATTATACCCACTCTCTGTGGGACACGGTCGCGGACGTGCTGCCACAATGTCCGGAGGAGGCCCGGACTAAACTTGCCCAAGCCCTTGTGGAGGGTCGAGATGCGGCACGGTATTCCATCCGATGTGGGCTGAATACAACGGACTCGCTGGGCAGAGCGATGGCAACAATGGTGGCGATTCGCCGCCACGTCTGGCTGAGGTCAGCCAACTTTTCGGCTGATGTCCAAAACACCCTTATTGGCATGCCATTGTCGACAAGGCAGATAGTGCGCTTGAGCACTTTAAGGACTCCAGGGCTACGGCCAAGTCCTTGGGCCTGTCGGCCCGCGCCAGCAAACTGCTGCCTTTCGCTCCTTTCGTTGCCAAGGAAGGGGCGCCCCCATATGTCCTTCCAGCCACGGGCCGTAGACTAACATCCAGCGCGGTGGCGGACGTGGTAACCACCGTGGCGGTGCCCGGGGACAACGGCGAGGCCAGTCCACATCCACCACCGCAGCATCCGCCTCAAAGCCCTGCTAGTCCGAGCTTTCAGGCCCACGTGACGCCAGTGGGGGGCAGGGTTCACCATCACCTCCTCCACTGGTGCGACATCACATCGGACAGGTGGGTGCTGCAAATCGTCCGAAAAAGGCTACTCTCTCCCCTTTGAGGCGACCCCTCCAGCCATGCCACAGCAGTACCACTGCGTGTCGGGGATCACTTGAATCTTCTGCACGAGGAAGTTACGGCCCTTTTAGCCAAGGGGGCCATCGAGCGCGTTCCTGGGCCAGAAGTAGGCTGTGGTTGTTACTCCCACTACTTTCTGGTTCCCAAGAAGGGCAAAGGGGGCCTAAGCCCTATCTTGGACCTGCGGAACGTCAACAGCTTCCTCCGGAAGGAGAGGTTCAAGATGATGACACTGGCTCAGGTCTTAGCTGCCCTGGACCCGGGAGACTCGTCCTGCCGGCACACCGGCGCTACCTGTGGTTCACGGTAGGCCACGAGCATTTTCAGTTTACCGTGCTCCCCTTCAGCCTTACCAGCGCCCCACGGGTGTTCACGAAAGTGATGGCGGTGGTCGCAGCTCATCTGCGCAGGTTAGGGGTTTCAGTCTTCCCCTACCTCGACGACTGGTTGTTGAAGGCGGGCTCGCCCCAGACAGTCGTCAGCCACCTCCAGACTACAGCCGACCTCCTGCACCTTCTGGGGTTCTCCATCAATGTGTCGTAGTCACACCTGTGTCCCTCTCAGAAGCTCATCTTCATCTGAGCGGTTCTAGACTCGGCGCAGTTTCGGGTTTATCCTCCCGAACAGCAGGTTCGG
Source organism: Lissotriton vulgaris (assembly GCF_964263255.1). Lineage (NCBI taxonomy): Eukaryota > Metazoa > Chordata > Amphibia > Caudata > Salamandridae > Lissotriton > Lissotriton vulgaris. Next base: position 1,516,729,124 of record NC_141689.1, on the reverse strand, counting down.
GATATTCAGGCTCTGATTCCGACCTTTCAGCCGTTATCCCGAGTCTCGGTCAGGTTGACACTGCAGCTTCTGGGGCTGATGGCCTCCTGCATCCTTCTGGTGCATTACGCCAGGTGGCGGATGCGGGCTCTGCAGTGGGACCTGAAGTTTCAGTGGGCCCAGCATCAGGGCAACTTGTCTGACCAGGTCTTGTCTCGGAGGGCACTGCAAGACAGTTGCAGTGGTGGCTCACAGACCGCGATTGGGTCAGTGGCAGATCCCTGTCCCAACCCCAACCGGAGCACGTAGTTGTGACGGACGCGTCCCTCGAGGGGCCACATGGGAGAGGCGGAGATCAGAGGCCTCTGGTCTCCGGCGGAGTCCCGGCTCCACATCAACCTTCTGGAGCTGCGGGCGATCCGGCTTGCACTGAAGGCATTCCTCCCCTCTGTCCAGGGGAGTGTAGTGCAGGTGTTCACGGACAACACCACCGCCATGTGGTACTGCAACAAACAGGGCGGGGTGGGGTCGTGGACCCTCTGCCAGGAGGCTCTGCACCTCTGGCAGTGGCTGGATCATCAGGGCGTGACCATGGTGGTTCAACACCTGGCAGGTTCTCTGAACGCCAGGGCGGACAAACTCAGCTGTCGGTGCATGATGGTTCACGAATGGCGTCTGAACTCGGATGTGGCGCAAGGCCTCTTTCAGCAGTGGGGAAAGCCTTGGTTAGATCTATTCGCCACAGAAGAGAACGCGCAATGTCATCAGTTCTGCGCGTTGGAATTTCCAAGGTGGCACTCGCTCGGAGATGCTTTTCGTCGTGAGTGGAGCTGCAGTCTGTTGTACGCCTTTCCGCCTATACCACTTCTGCCGAGAGTGCTGAAGAAGATCAGACGCGACCAGGCCCAAGTTATCCTTGTGGCTCCGGAGTGGGCACGAAGATACTGGTATCCCGAGCTACTCAGCATGTCCGTCGATCCCCCGATTTGTCTGCCTCTTCAGGAGGACCTTCTGTCGCAGCAGCAGGGGACGGTCCTCCACCCGAACCTGTCCAGCCTCCACCTCCATGCGTGGAGATTGAGCGGCGACAGTTGAGGCCATTTGACTTGCCTCCTAAAGTCTGTGATGTGATTTTGGCAGCCAGGCATCCCTCCACAAAAACGGTATACGCCTGCAGGTGGAACAAATTTGTGGCATGGTGCACAGCAAAGGCTGTGGATCCACTCTCTTCCCCTCTTTCTGAGGTTCTTCTCTTTTCTCTCTTGCCCAGCAGGGCTCTGCTCTGGGCACTCTCAAGGGCTATCTTTCTTCCATTTCCGCCTTCTTAAGGCTCCCTGATCAGCCCTCTTTGTTCAAGTCCCCAGTTGTAAATAGGTTTTTGAAGGGCATCACTCATATGTTCCCCCCTGTTCCTTTCGTGATGCCTCAGTGGGACTTGAACCTTGTTCTTACCTTTTTGATGTGCGCTCCCTTCGAGCCACTTCATAACTGTCCTCTTCGTCTTCTTACCCTTAAGACTGCATTCCTGGTTGCCATCACCTCTGCCAGGAGAGTGAGTGAGCTCCAGGCTCTTTCTTCCCAACCTTCTTTCCTTTCTGTCCATATGGACAAGTTGTGTTGCGTACACGTCCCTCTTTCCTGCCCAATGTAGTCACAGCCTTCCACATCGGGCAGTCTATCACCTTGCCCACCTTCTTTCCGCCTCCGCATCCCTCAAAAGAGGAAGAGAGGCTCCACCGTCTGGACCCAAAACGTGCGCTCTCCTTCTACCTTCATCGCACACGCCAGTTCCGGTGGATGACCAACTCTTTGTTGGTTACGTGGGTGCGTAGAAGGGAAGGGCGGTGCACAAACGGACCATTTCTCGGTGGGTCGTGTTGTGCATCAAGGCATGCAACTCTGTGACTAAAAAGGAGCCTCCTGTTGGGCTGCGGGCCCATTCCACTTTTGCCAAGGCGGCTACTACTGCCCTGGGCCGGGGAGTCACCTTGCAGGACATCTGTCAGGCAGCTACGTCCAGAGAGATGGCTTCTTTGGCCGTTCCGTTCTCCAGGACTTTCTGGTGTAATTATTGGTTCGCAGACCACTTGGTTGGTATTGCTGGGATATCTATTCTAAGGTAAGGAATTTAATACTAACCTGTTTCTTTCAGATGCACAAGTTACTTACCTTTGGTAACGCTATATCTGTAAGAAACAGTAGTTAGTATTAGATTCCTTACCGCCCCACCTATCCTCCCCGTTCTGCGAACCGATATCTAGGGTTAAGGTCATCCCTTTCAGGGCCCTAGTTTCATGGCACCAGTGTTGGTTTTTATCATGGCTCTGTGTTTTCTGGCACGGAAAAGCTGTGTATAAGAGCTGACGTCAGCGCGCGAAGGCGGCGTCCAAGTACTCCGACAACGTCATCACGGCGCCTCCGACGACGGATGCGGAGCCGCGGCCGACGCCTGCCGACGCGCATGGGTACTGCTACGCAAAAAATGTCTGGATCCAGTCTGATGCCTGGGGATATTCTAAGGTAAGGAATCTAATACTAACTACTGTTTCTTACAGATATATTGTTACCGAAGGTAAGTAACTTGTGCAACAATATACAATCTCAGCAAGGTCATATGCAAACGGATACTGCAGGTATCGACCGGAAATTTCAGAATTGCTTCTACAATCTCTACACTAAAGAGCCAACTCTCAGATCAGAACAACTGGCTTATTTACAGGGCACAACATTCAATATTTATTTATTTATTTAAACGGTTTTATATAGCGCTGGCTAGACCTAGAGGTATCAGAGCGCTTAACAGGAGTTGGAAGTCGAAACAGATTGCAATATTATATTCATACAAAAAGGAAATGGTGTAAATAACAATATGATCAAAATGCAAAGAACAATAAATACATGGACAAGAACATCAGAAGTACAAAAAGTCCATCACCATGATTTGGATAGTTGTGCAAGCCTAGGTAGCAAGGGATGATGAGGGAAAGTATAGGGGTAGGGTGGAACCGAGGTGGGTGAACGGAGATAGGATAGCTTGTAGGAGTAGGTGGAGATTATATGAGGGCTAGTAGAAGGAGGGTGGAAGTATGTGTGAGGAAGAGAGGGGGAGGACGTAAGTCAAGTATAATGTGGAGAGGAGTGTAGCACTCATGGGCAGGTTGAGAGACCCTTTCAGGTGGCGGGATTAAGGACCCCAGTATTTATGGAGAAGATGTTGCTTGAGATCTTTTTTGAAGCTGAAGTAGGAGGGGTTGCAACGTAGATCTTTGGGGAGTGAGTTCCAGATAGTAGGCACTTTTCCGGAGAAAGCCCGAGATTGGGTTGACTTCTTGTTAACCAAGGGAGGTACCAACATGAGAGTATTTGTGGTCCTCATTTCTCTGGCACAGCCCGCTTTGTGGAGTTTTTGTGAGAGATACAGTGGTGTTTGAAGATGCAAGGCTTTATGCATAATGCACACATTCTTGTAGAAGGATCTGCCTTCAATAGGAAGCCATTTGAGATCTTTGAGGATGGGAGAGATGTGATCAAACCTCTTGCAATCAGAAATAAGCCTTGAAGCGAAGTTAAGGACTAACTTGATTGGGGCTAAGTGGACTTTAGGTGTTCCGGCGAGAATGGCGTTTCCATAGTCCAATCTGGAGAGTACTAATGATCGAACAACAGATTTAAAGTCATCAACAAGAATGAAGGGTTTAATTTTCTTGAGGTGATGAAGAGATAAGAGCGCCTTTAGTTGCGTTTTTTATGTGGGGAGAAAGGCTGATGTTTTGATCAATACTTATTCCGAGAGATTTAACTGAGCTTGAGGTGGACAACGAGCAGTTAAGGGCTTTAAGATCAGAGATCCAATGTTGTATAGTCGCTTATTTTTAGGAGCAAAGAGGATGACTTATGTTTTTTTAGGGTTGAGTTTAAGGTGATTGTGATGGAACCATTGTTGAATCTTAGTCAGGGCATCATTGAGGTAAAGAATGTCTGCACGGGAATTGATTTTATAGTAGAGCTGGGTATCATCCACATAGAGGTGATAGTTGATTCCAGCTTGCTTTAGAATGAGGGCGAGGGGATCCATAAAGAGGTTAAATAAAGAAGGAGAGAGGATGGAGCTCTGGGGAACACTCAAGGAGACAGGTTTAGGTGTAGAAAGGCAATTGCTGATTTTAATCTGTTGGGTTCTGTACTGGAAGAAGGAGGTGAACCAATTGAGAACAGGACCATTGAAGCTGAACCAATCTTTGAGGGTGTTGAGTAAGGCAGAGTGGTTTACAGTATTGAAAGCAGCCGAGAGGTCAAGAAGAATGAGAAGGGAGGCCTCCCTCTTGTCGAGGGAGTGGTGGATATCATCAACAATGTTGAGCATCGCAGTTTCAGTACTCCAGCCTTTTCGGAAGCCTGCCTGTAATGTGTCCAGAAGGCTAAATGAGTCAATGTGTTTATCCAGATGGAGCAAGGCGCATTATTCAAGGGCCTTGGAAAGAAGAGGCAGATTAGAGATAGGACGCAAATTGTTAAGGTTGTTGGGATCATGAGTGGGATTTTTGAGGATGGGAGAGATTTGGCCTAGCTGGAGGGAAACAGGAACACACCCTGTGGTCAAGGAGGAGTTGATAATAATAGTCCAATAAGAAGTAATGATATGTTTTAAATCTTGGACGAGGTTGTCGGGGAGAGGGTCACAGGTATGGGAGGAGGGATTAAGCTTAGTGATGATGTTAAGGACATCTTGCTCAGAAACTGGGTTAAAATAATGCCAAGCTGCATTAATTTTTAACTGTGGACTGGTGAGGGAATGTTCAAGGGAGTGATGGTGTGGGGGAGATGACCAGAGTTAGGAGGGGGCGACAATGTAAAAGGAGACTTGAAAGGGAGGACAACAAGGGGTGATGAGCACTGTGGGGAGGGATTTGCAGCAAATTAAAGATCACTCTTAGCGATTTTATCAGAAAAGAAGTTAGCAATTTTTTCACATCTTTCGGTCGAGGCCGTCAATTTGGGAGGGGCAGAAACTGTTTGATTTTTGATGATGCTAAATAGTTCTCTAGGTCTATTCTTAGCTTGGTCGAGTTGTGTGCGGAAGAAGGAGGCCTTTTCATTGAGGATGTGCTTTTTATAATTAACCCTAGCGGCTCTGAGGAGGCCAAGATTTGGGGGATGGATTTTGTCTCCACGTGTGTTCGGTCATCCTAAGTGCGCGCCTCTCATTATTGAGATCATTATTGAACTAGGATTTGGCGGGATGTTTTTTTGTGATTTTAATTTGGCTGGAGCAATGAGGTCAAGAACCTCAATGATGGATTTGTTGTAGTGTTCGGTCAGATCATTAGCATTTTGTGAGGAAGGTGGAAGTTGAAGTTTAGCTTTGATCTTAGTCTCCAATTCGCCAGGAGGAATAAGGTGAAGATTTGTGGTTAATTTCTTATGTTTGATGTTTTTGGGGGAAGGGGGAGGAGCAGCGCTGTTAATCGTGGAGAGGATAAGGTGATGGTCCGACCAGTCAATAGGGACAATGCGCGGAAGGTAAGTCAGATCCTTACTAGTAATGATAGCTTCAAGGGTAGCCCCTTTAGAATGTGTTGGTGAATGGAAAAGTTGAATCAAGTCTGTAACCTCGAGTATGTCATTGAGGATGTTAATCAAGGGATCAACCTTGTTGTTCCAGTGAATATTGAAGTCTCCGAGGAAAATGTTTTTGGAATTGGAAATCGAGGCTTGTGAGAGTAGGTCAGACAATTCCTCTACAAATGGAAAAGGGTCACCAGGGGGATGGTAAATATTATGTAGCCGAATAGAGGGGGCCACCTGCACTTTAAGTTTAGCTCCCATGTATTCAAAAGTGGCTTGATCAGAATTCTTAACAAGGGAGAGTCGGATTTCATCTTTAAAAATAATGGCTAGGCCTCCCCCAATTTTGTCATGCCTATCATTTCTGAGGATAGAGTAACCCAGGGGGAGAGCAAGTCAAGAATCAATGAAGAGTGAGCCTTGAGCCAGGTTTCTGTAAGAAATGCAAAGTCAATGGCTTCGCTAAGGATGGTTTCCGTGATTTCTGATGCATGTTGTGAAGCTGATCGACAGTTGACCAGCATGCAGTTGAGGGGTTTATGGTTGGTTACAGGGGAGGATTCAGAATGAATAGTGGTGCGTTGAGGGAGAGGTCCGGGCGATCCAAGGGAGGTAGGGGTACGGCTAATCCCTAGGATCACGGGAATAGTGGAATGCAGTGTAAGAGGATCAGTAGTCGCAGTGAGCTACAGAGGAAACCTGGGCAAGCCAGTGGAGGCAGGGATGCCACTCTCCCCAGGATCACCGGAATCGTGGAGTGTGGCAAAAGGGAGTCAACCGTCATGGAGCTAGGAGGGTAGGTAAAATGTAAGTCCCCGGGGACCGGAGGGGAGTGATGGGTTGGGGCTTGGGATGGGAAAAGGGGGCAGTTCCCAGGAAGTCCCTCAACTGAGGTGCCATAAGGAGAAGTACATCCATATAGAGGGAAAGAGGGGTTTGTATGTCCGCTGCCCATTGTGAAGGGATGATTGGCAGATTTGGAATCAGAGAGGGAGTTAAAGTCTTTCCTGAGAGATGAAAATTCTAACGTCAAGATAGAGAGGTGGAGTTCAATGTTAAGAAGCGATTGTGTTAAAAGCGTGGACGGTAAGGAGGAAAAGAGGTCGTTAGGGAGAGGGGCAGGTTCCACATTAGCCAGGGGGAGAGGAATAGGAAGTGGACGTGGAGGAAAACCAGGAGGCGGAGGTGAAGGGTGTTCCGGATGCTAGACTGAGGATGAATTGTGGTGTGAGTGCCCATATAACCAGGGGTCTGATGGGTGCTATGGGAAGACGAGGGGGAAAGGGGCAGGTGAGGAGAGGTGCTATCAAGTCTATGGGGGTGGGAATCATTGAGATTAGAAGGGATTGGTGTCATTTGTGGAGCAGTAGGGGGATAATGTTAGGGGTCTCAGTGTGTAGGGCGATCGGAGTAGGGGGATCAATCTGAGGGGCATGAGTGTTAAGAAGGGAGTGATTGGAATTGAGTGGGAGCGCGTCGGGGGAGTGGATGGGATTTGGGTGTCTAAGAGGGATGGCGGAATATCAGGAGAGGGTGGGGAGGCTAATGAGGTGAGGGGAGAGAGGGTTTGAGTGGATAGGTAAGATGTGGAAATGTCAAGCAAGGAAAATGATGCTAAGGGAGCGGAGGAATCAAAGTACTGGGCTTGTGAGATTTCATAGGGCGTGCAGAAACAGACAGAGGTGGGGTTGACGTCAGCAGGGGCGAAGCCGGGAGAACTTCTTGTGATTGAGAGGCTGTAGAGATATGAGCAGGGGAGGATAGTAGATCATGTAAGGTGCTGAAGTGGTGCTCAAAGATGGAGAGGTGGTTTTCAGAGGCTTGAATAAGTATATTTCCGGATTTAAACATAGAGATGTCAATTTCACCTAAGAAAGTGTGGGAAGGGGTGGTAGACAGCTTGAAGCCATATGGAATTTTGCAAGATTTCGTTATGGGGAGGCGAAGGAGGAAGATACTTTTCCATTTTGAAGGGCGTCGAGAGTAAAAGATATAGACCCACATGCATCAAGCATTTTTGGAGTCGCAAACGGTGCGATTTCTTAAAATCGGCCGTTTGCGATTCCAAAAGTGCTGTTTGGGATGCATCATGCTATTTTAGAAATCGCAACTTTTTTGCGATTTCTAAAATTGCGATAGCATATAAGAAATCGCAATTTTGCGATTTCTTAAATGCTATGCATCATTTCAAAAAAATGTGCGATTTTTCAAATTGGAAGTGCAAATTACCACGAAGTTCAACCTCGTGGTAATTTGCGAAATTGTTTAAAAATGCACAAAAATGCATTTTTTAAACTGTTAAGTTACAGACACACATGTCCTTAGGACATGTGTGTATGTAACTTATACTGAAAAGTAAATTTCATGGGTGCAGGGGGGGGTCATTGGACCCCCCTCTCCACCCTTGAAATGCATTGATGAATTGCGATTTCAAATTGCGAATTCGCAATTCCCATGGGCATTTTGGCCCATAGGAATGAATGGGAATTGCGAATTCGCAATTGACAATTCGCATTTTTAATGCGATTCGGTAAAAATAGCGATTTTTACCGAATTGCAAAAAAAATGCGAAAATATTCATGCATAGGCTTTTGCGATTTCTAAATTGCGAATCGCTATTTTTCGCAATTTAGAAATCGCAAAAGCCGATATTGATGCATGTGGGCCATAGTTAGTTTTGATAATGGAGGTGAGGCTAAGATAATTGTCAACAAATAAGGTTTCTTGGTGACGTATTAATAGTTTGTGTTTCAAGTTCTTTTTGGCATTTTTAGAGAGGTTAGGGGGTAAAGTATGGACCAAGAGTTAGGGCCAAACCAAGTAATGTGAGTATCCATCGCAGTAAGGGTATGATTGAGGGGAGGCATTGTAATTCAGCAAGTATGATCGAATGTGCGGGTAGGAGATGGCGGGAAGCTCAAAGGCTGGGAGAGAGTGGCAGAGAGGGGGGGAGAAATCCGTGAATGAGAGAAGTTAGCCCAACTACCGGGACATGGGTCGTGAATTAAGGCTTTAAGAGACAGAGAGGCGATTGAGATAAAGAGGGATAACCAGAGGTTGCAATCGAGGATTGAGTCAGCACAATAGAGAAGGAGAGGGTGTCGTAGTAATCACCAGGAGGCGGAAGTGAAAGGTAAGAGGGAGATCGGAGCAAAACTAGGGGGCAATGTGCAATAATTTTGCTAATTAAGGAGTAGGCAATGCCACATTAAAGGCTATAAAATCAGGAAGAGGTAGATCAGTTTGGGCGCCTGCAGTAACATTGGACAAAGTAAAATCAAGTCACAAATCAAATGCAAAACAAATAGATAAGCAACAGGCAATGTGATATTTGAAATAAAAAAAATTAAAATATGAGGTAGATGAATTAGAGTGCAGGTCGTGTATAAGGCTTAAAACATCGCGGAAATAGCAGCAGGTAACGAGTTATTTGAGAAGTTGGAACAAAAAGAGGAGGTAGGTCCATTTGGATACATAGGTTATAAAAAAGGTAAAATACATCTAGTGACAGTGAAGTAGAAACATAATAGGATATCAAGCAGCAAGTAAGGAATGCATATAAAAAAATGGAAGCGTCAAAATGAAGAAAATAAATATAAAGGGGTACATTGCTCAATAGGAAGTAAACTTCACAGTGCTGTCCAAATAAAATAAAGAGATTGTTTGGCAGCGTGAGGAAGTGCATTTATGAAAAAGTCTCCCCAAGCGGTAGTTCAGTTAAAGTGTAATAGGTGAGAGGCAACTGGTTGGAATAGGACACCAGATGTAATTTGTCAAGTCGCCAGGAGTGAAGCAATAAAAATAGAATAGAAAGAAAAAAAAACTTTTTGGTGAGCAAATTAGTCTGCAGCGTAGTATATGGCTCTCATGCCAATCTAAGGTATATTATACCACTGGAGAAGTGGGGTGGTTGGAGCGACATTTTGGGTGCAGTGAAGCGTTACTAGCCGCATTAAAGATTCATATAGTGGGGGTGGGCACATTTTAATGCATAAGGAGAAAAATAAAGATGCAATCCTGTAGATGCTCGGGCAGAATTAAATATCTTATATAGGTAAATGCCATTTCAAGATGGCAACTCTAGTAGAACAAAGGGGCAAGTCCCTTTTCTCTTTCCACTTCACGTCTGGCCAAAAGGTCCCAAGAAGCGAGGCAGCGTCATCCAGCTTGAAAAAAAAGATGCACAAAATGTCGGCCAAACCTCACAAACCAAAATGGGTGCCCAAGAGTGAAGCCCCCAGTCAGGCAAAGCCCCCAGCACAGCTCAAAATCAATCCAGACTCACCCATCGAATTTTCGCTGCCCAGGAGTCGCGCAGGTCAAAAACAACAGACAAGCCTCTCTGTTTGGACCAGCCTAAATCAAACATTGCCCCGGCTCAGAGTGCCAAACAACTGCACATCTCGTCGTGCGGAGCAGTCAGCAAGGTACGGATCCGGTAAGAAGGACTTCAGGCGGGTCCCGAGGGAGCAGGGCCAGGCCGGGTCTCAGTTGGGGGGCCAGACCCAAGAAGCCAGCGGCCCATGTGCATGATACCAGGGCAGAGGTAGTGCCACAAGGTATAAAGCAGGATGAGGCCAAAAGAACAAAACCCTTTTTGCCCACCGACGGGGAAGACATCCACAGAGGGAGGATGTGGGAGTATCCAGCAGGAGGAAACGACTGCCGCGCTCAGCTCCTCGGAGACTAATCACCTGTGACCGGCAGGAACCCACAGGCCACTCGCACCGACAAAACAAGCGATCCAGGGAGAAGGCTGACTATGGAAATGACGCATTAAACGGGCGAATGCGGCATCAGAGCCCGGCTCCGGAGCCCACGGACATTAGCTCTCTCGAAACCAGCTGGAAACTCCCAGGCCACTTACGCTGACACCGAGGGTAATCCGAGGAGAGGGCATCCGTCAGGAAGATCTTCACCGCGCACACCAGACAAAACAGCAGGGCGGGCTGCGCTACCATGGAGGAGAGAGTAGCTATCAAAACCAGTGGCTTCACTGCAGCATCAACAACCCCATCAATGCTGACTAATGAGGTTAATGAGCAGCGCTCCACTGCCTCATGCCAAGAAGCATCAGGCAGTGGAGGGACTGACCCAAGCCGCCCAGAGTGATGAGCCTGCAGGTAAGGTGAGAGAAAACCGAGTTATTCTTATCCAAACCGGTCCATGAAGATCCTTGTGTAATCCAGTGAGCAGTTATGTCCAGGTGAAAGGTGATGGGAGGGCCGGTTTCTTCAGGGATATTTACCTAATAGGTAATCCTCAAACCAGGAGCTCCTCCAGGGGCTCGTACTCGGCGACCATTTTCTTTCTTTCTTTCAATACCATTCACCCAGCCCTGCTGGAACCATTAAAGAACCGAATATTGCCACAGTGGAAATTACAGCTACAAAGGAACTTTCAGGAAATAAAGCTTCTGGACAGGACAGCTCTACAGTTGCCTTTTATAAATCTTTCCAAGATGTATTAGTCTTACTATTAGCCCAAACATTTAATGCTTTTCTAGACACAGGTAAAATAACCAAAATCATGATGGAATCTGAGACAGTTTTAATTATGGAACCTGTAGGAAGGTGGATACCTGACTATGGTTACCCCCAACTTTTTGCCTGGTGTTTTGCTGGTTTTCGACATAGTTGGCCTGGGAGCCTGCTATTCAGGACCCCAGGCTTCCTGCTCTCTCTGTTAAAATGGACTCCATGTACCTTAGGTACATATCTAATTGGATACTGAGTCACCTTATCAGCCCCTCCTCAATGTACCTTAGGTACCCAGGGCATAGGTGCACTCAGGGCCTACCAGGGGCTGCAGCATGTATTATGCCACCCCTGGCTGGCCATCCAAATCTGACACAACTGGCTGCTTGACAGCTGGGGCAAGGTGGTGTAATCACCCTTTGCTTTAGATATAGTATTCATATATCTAACCCTAAAATGGACACATATCTTCCTATCAGTCACTCCTATGGCAGGCCTTATCAATCCTGAAGGCAGAGTGCTTGGAATTATGTGAGATGGTGCTCTGGCATGAGCTGAGCCCGTCTGCAGCTTGCGGAACCAAGTCCTAATAGCTGTTCCATGATAACGCTATACCATATACTCTTAAGTGTATTATAATCCTCGCGGGTATATGCTAACTTTGGTATAACATTATCAAAACATGTCGAGTAAGGTGTCATACGAATTGGAATACTAACCCCTCGCCAATTCTGGCGACGGGGTTAGCATTCCACCCTTCTAGAGGGACACGACATGTATGTAACTGTGAACCCCGGTTAAAGTTAACTCGAGCCTCAGCATCACAAAATGGATGCTGCCACAACAGACACAAGTCTGACCTCCTGCTGCTGGGAGTCCTTCCAGCGAGGAGAGCTCGGACAAAGGGTTTCCTGTCAGGGACGGTGCTAGCACCATCCCAGACAGGGTTTTGTGTATCCCAGGTAGGCAGGGCTGAAAGGAAGGTGACTGCAAGTGGCACCCCGGTGCTCACTGTGCATATGCCGGCTCAAACCAGTTCCAGGGGCATACCCGCCCCTGAGCTGGGGAGAGACCGGACAAAGGAGAGGGGTGTAACCACCCCCTCCTGGTCCCACCCATGGGCAGGACCTAGTCGCGTGCCAGCCCCTTTTCCTAGGATAAAGGTAGGAGCAGGCCCTCTTCCCAAATTGGATAATCTTGAATCTTGAACTACTTTCCACGAAAGGAACTCTTGACTTTCTCTGAAGACTCTCCCTTGTGGCTAAGGAGTAGCCACCCTGCATCAGCGGGCACCATCTAAGCGCTTGCGGTTTGCTGCACGTCCATCCTCCGGATCAAGACTGCCCAGCTCGACGAGACCCAGATTCCCTGCCATCTCTGACCTCTACCTGCATCATCAGCCCAGCTGAGATTCGTGGGTGCGACGAGACCCGAGGGACCGGCTATCTTCAGGACCAGCACAGCGCTTAACCAGCACGACCACCGAGGGACCCTCGTGTGAGTGCACTGGGGTTTGAGAAGCCCTAACCCTAAGCATCTCCAGCACCGAAGTCCAGCCCCCCAGCATCCATGAGATCTGCGTGGGGCCCTTCTGCTCTCTGCTGCTTGCCACGTTGTCCGGTCACTTGCCCGTTGGCTAGTGGCCCTCCTGACGACGTACCACGACGATTTCACTGATGGTCTGGTTGCTCCAGACTGGCCCTTGCTCCCTTCCAAAAGAGGAGCACCCCGGACCCTCCTGGTCCACTCCAGACGCCATCTTGACTCCACCGCGTGGGCTTGCCTTTGCCAAGGCTTGTTGCTCCAACCTTGGATCCAGCATCGCCGACAGCCGACACCTTCGTGGGACAGCTCGCACCTCCAGCCTGGTCGCCGACAACGCCTCCTGGCCCGTGTGGCTACCAAGTCCAGCGTCGCCCACTCACCTGACTGCGGTGACTCCGTCCGGTGCCATCCTGGTGCCCACACAATCACTGGCTAGTGATTAAGAACTAAGTCCCCTCTGCTTTCAGGTCGTCTTCAACTTCGATCCAGGCTTGGATCACCCCGAACTTCTTCACTGGCCCCTGCCAGCAACTTCTTCTTTCAGGCTCCATAGACTACAACGAGGATTCCCGACGTCTTTTGAACCCTATGCAGCCGCAGCCCCAGGGCTAGGTAACTCGAGCATTTCGGTGCTCCAGCACAGGTTCACTATCCAAGTGTCCAGATCCTTTTTCGTTTTTAGTCTACCTAGTCGGATTCGTCCGGAAACAGTAACTTTAGAAACGCTAGCATCCATAGACTTCTTCCCGCATCCCGCGTGAGAGTGCACACTCTGCACCCGATCTCCCTAGGCCTCCTGCTCCTAACCTTAGGGTTCAGTAGTGTAGTCCTAGCGATCCTGAAGCCTCTGGATCTTGTTACTTACCTGCTAGTATTTCGCATTCCACTTTTTGTGTATATGGTTTTTCGTGCCCCTCGGGCATTTGTGTAAATTGTGCAACTTGAAGTATTTTCATAAGAGTTTTGTATTGTGCTTAGCTCCCTGACTCATAAAGAGTTCAGGGTAGTCTTGTTATAAATAAATATCCTTTATTTTCATAACAACTTGTGTGGTGTCCTTTCACTTGGTGTTCAAGGGGTATATGTGATGGTAAAACAGCTGGCTTAACACGCCCTCTAGAGTTTAGCCTAAAGACTGCTCGTGTCCATGCTACTAGGATAGCTGGTCTATAAGGTTGACTTACAACCAATCATCAATAAGGGTTGTTTGGAATGATACACAGTGATCACTAGAATAGTGAACACTATATATCGGGCCAACTTCTCACATTGGTGAGCAGCGGTTGGGATTTGAGCTTGCTGTTGTTTTACCACACTTATCCTAAAAATATCATTTGAAAGATCACATAAGTACCAAGGTACATATAACTTAGCTTAGAATACTCTGAGTTCTACTGAACCAGCTGTTGTAGTGTAACAGGGCTTAGCACACCCTAACTACAACTCTAGCAAGGGATCAGTAGGTAAACCCATAGTGTAGGTAGGTGCATCACTTACACCTCACTAGAAGCATGTCTAACCACGGAGAGTCTTCAGAGACTCCCCTTGTGGTTGTTGACCCTCCACAGGTCACTTCCAGATATGCAGCCCTTAGCTTCCAGGAGATGAGACAATTGTGTACCTCCAGGAAACTAAAACAGGGTTCTAACCCTACCACTCCTTTTCTGATAGGTCTCTTAGAGACTTATGATGCCAGGAGGGCTTCTAACACAGGCCCCCCTAATCCAGATGGAAGCATGCCCCCCTTAGAGGGAACCCTTGGTGATCCAGACCTTAACCTCCTTAACCCAGAAGAGGAAGAGGAAGAATCATCTGGGGATGAGGCAGACAAAGGTCCAGTAGTAGTCAGCAGACTTACCAGGGCCAACTTAAGCAGGCATGAGAATGGAACTGGGGCACCCCCAGGCCCACTCTCAGGCAGGCTTAACATTGGGAATGGACGAGTTAGGTCTCTCTCCAGAGGCTCTAACAGATCTGTTCACACCCATGTCTCTCAGGCATCTTCTAGGAGAGGGATGACATCCCCTCAGAGAAGAGAGCATGAAGCCAAAATGAGGGAAGTCAATGTGAGGATTGAAAGGGAAGAACTTGCCCTTGCCAAAGAAAGACTTGCCTTTGCCAGAGAGCAGGAATTGAGTGGGGCAAACCCCATTTGTGGACAGCATTATCCCTTGAGATAAAGACAGGAGTTTAGACACTAGACACCTGAGTAAAATAGTGCCCCCCTTTAAGCAAGGGGATGACATCCACAAAAGGATGACTGCTTTGGAGAGGGCCTGCACTGTCCAGTGCATCCCCCAGAGTCAGTGGGCAGCTATATTGTGGCTCTCATTTGAAGTCAAAAGTAGAGATAAGCTCCTCACTACTAGAGCTGAGGATGCTAACAATTACCCAGTCCTGAAGAATACACTGATTGATGGGTTTGGCTTAACAACTGAACAGTACAGGTTGATGTTCAGAGACACCCAGAAAACTCAGTCTCAGGATTGGACTGACTTTGTTGAAGGCTGGCTACTGGGAAGTAAGGTTACTGATTTCAAAGGATTATATAATCTAATTATGAGAGAGCAAGTCTTAAATAATTGTCAGAACCAGTTATTACACCAGCACCTGTTAGACTCTGATCTGACCTCTCCACAGGAATTGGGTAAGAGGGCAGACAAATGGGTCAGAACCAGGGTTAGGCCTAAGAACCAAGGTGGTGACCAAAAGAAGGAATCAACCAAGCCTCAAGAGAAGGGTGGGAATAAATCTTCAGATCAACCCACATCAGGGCCCCAAAAATCCTCTGAAGGGGGTGGGTCCCAGAATCCTTCCAATACCCAAAAGAAACCTTATTGTCATACCTGCAAGCAGGTAGGCCATTACAAAACTGACATCAGTTGCCCAAGGGCCAACAACAATAAGGAGAACATACCCCCAAGTAACCCTTCCAAGCCACCTGTTCCTACTAGTAGTAATCCCCCAGGTGGTGGGAGTGCCCCCAAGAATTTGGGTGCATTTACTTTGGGGGTCCCTGGGGACTCTGGCCTAACCAGGTCCCCTGACTTAGATACTCTTGTCTGTGAAAATAGCATGGGGTTTGCCAACTTCACTGCTTGTCCCAACACTTTGAGCAAGTACAGACAGGAGCCCCTCATCAATGGTATAAAAGTTGAGGCCTAGAGATACAGGGGCTAGCATCACCATGGTGACTGAGAGCCTAGTCCCCTCAAGGCAACTTTTACCTGGAGCCACATACCAGGTGACCAATATTGATGGAGTGCAGAGAGATCATCCCATGGCAGTGGTCAATCTCAGCTGGGGAGGTGTCACTGGCCCCAAGAGAGTGGCAGTGTCATCAAACTTGACTGTGGATTGCCTACTGGGGAATGATTTAGAGATCTCAGGCTGGGCTGAGGTAGAGCAAGAAACCCATTTCAAAATGGTAAACCTCCATGGTAAGGTTAGTGGGGCAGTGATAGCCACAGCCCCAGTCCAAGATGTCCTCCCTGAACAGGTCAGGAGGGCTGTGCCAGTCACAGCCCCATCTCAGACAGATTCCTTCCCTGAACAGGTTGGCAAGGCTGTGATGGTCACAGCCCACACCCAAACTGAGTCCCTTCCTGAGAAGGTTGGTGGAGTTGTGATGGCCACAACTCAAACTCAGACAGATAATAGTGTTGTGAAGCCTGAAACAATGGATCACTCCACTCAGACAGAGAGCATTGAGGAGGAAGATAAATCTCCCCCCACCAGACTTTAGGAAAGGATCAGCCTCCTCAGGGAACTGACCTGACCCCTTGTGAAGAAACTGCCCCAGAGGTAGTGTAATGGCTGCCCTTTTCTGGCTCCTTTAAGGGGGGAGAATGATGGAGAGTGACTCCAGCCTATCACCCCCATAGGATAGGGATTAGGACTATAGACAGGGCCCCTGCCTTCCATATATTAGAGCATTTTCGTGTCACTTTCCTTAGTGTAGGGCTTATGAATTTAAGTTAGGGGATAGATATATAAGTATTAGTCATGATTTGCCCATTTGCTAACATGTTAGGATATTTTCCATGGAGTTACGCATATTGTGGGCCCTGTAGGCCTTAAACGAGACAGACTCCATTTTGCTTTCTGCCCGGTAGCTCGAGAAGGCTTTCTAGGTGAA
This sequence comes from Lissotriton vulgaris, assembly GCF_964263255.1. Lineage (NCBI taxonomy): Eukaryota > Metazoa > Chordata > Amphibia > Caudata > Salamandridae > Lissotriton > Lissotriton vulgaris. Next base: position 1,516,712,420 of record NC_141689.1, on the reverse strand, counting down.
GTGTAATGTTTTAGTTTCAAGCTGTTGTTCGCTTGGAGAGAACCGGCTCAGGCTGGCCCTTATCGAAGGAATGTATTTTTCTCCACACCGAAGACACAACTTCAGGCCGGCCGGCTGGGAACGTGTCCTTGGTACGGGGAGGTACAAGAATTTGGTGGGCGGCAGGTTACTGGCCGTAGCTTTCCATGAAGGAACGGGCTTTGATATTAGCGAAGGTGTTAGTCAGTTTGTCAGTTAGTCCGTAGGCGGCATCTAGCCGTTAGCATCTCTGCCATTAATTATTTCATGGCGGACAGTCGCCATCTTTGAAGTCCGAGAAAGATTTAAGACCGAAACTCTCTGAGAAAGACTGAAGGAGAATTAGCGCGGAGCGCATTGGCACAGAGAGAGAGAGAGACGGTAGCTAATAACCAGCAAGGTTCCGGTGCCCTGGAGGGAAGCAGACGAGGTTGAGCCTAGCGGTGCAGACGTGTACTTGTGACGGCTGGGGTGTGACTGCGAGGCGAGCCAGGACACAGAGACGAGAAGGGAACCTAGATGACTGCCGAGCCCAGACTTCATATTAACCAGGTGATCTCCGCCCTTTTCCCAATTAGCGTGCACTCTAATCTTTACCTTTTCTTTGCAGAAATTATGTTGCATAGTAATGTGATATGTGTTTATTGCCAATAAATATCCTAGTTCTTATAGAACTACCATGTGCCTTGTGTTCCTGTTCAATCTTGGTAAATGCATCTTCTAGTCGAGAGTTGTTTATGCGAACGGATGTGAAATCCCGATCAGGTAAATAGTGATCGAACAAAGAGGGAGTGAGTGGACCTTTGATGCCAAGAATAGGAGGTACATCATATAAATTGGGAACCGTATTAAAAGTCATTATTATAGTTTTATCCCGAGTAGATAACTGAGACATTGTCCTGATGACTGTTCATAGGAATGTGGTCGTCGTTGATATGCGGCGTTAGTGAGAACGCTGGGGAGGATTACCAGCGCGTATACCCACAAGATTGTGGCTTGCATAAGTGAGAGCGCCAGGGGGGATACTGGCGTGGAGATCTACCGGATTGTGGATCGTTTGGAAAAGGGAGCATTGGGTTCTGCAGGCCCATGTGTAGACGCACCGGATTGTGTGTCATATCTGCCCTAGGGTAGACCGGTCTGGGTCGGGGTGGCCGCGAGACCAACCGATGTGAATAAGATATTGTAGAAAATCTATGCATGTGTATTGCTATTCCCCATCCTTAGGTGCGACCTGTATATATACCTGTATATCTATCCATTGTGAATACGTTCTAAGGAGGGAAGGTGAGTACGTTTTGGCTGGGTCATAGGGGCCCCTGGGGGCTGATCCCATCTAAGCGGAAAATCCGGCCATTACATCTGGCGTCACGAACTGTTTACGAAGCCTGTGTGCATTGTGTTATTTTAATCTTGTTGGTTTGCGCTCGGCTCGTACGTATAAAATTTTGTTTATAATTGTGTATATAACTTTTTTGTGTTAATATGTTTGCGAAGAAATCTCCGTCGGTTTTTAAGTTACCGATTCAAATTCCCGGCTGGGAGTGTACGCCTTACGAGGCCTTGGCCCGTGAGTGGGCCGATTCTACTGGTTTGAGTGAAAATTGGTCTTCATGCTTGGAGCAGGCGGAGCCTGCCGATGTGGTATCGTGCTTACAGAAAGCGCCGGTAGTGAAGGGTGATGAGCTTCCTATTTTAGGACGCAGAGGTTGGATTGTTCTTAATGCCTACAGAATACTGCATGAAAAGTTTGTTCAGCTACAGAAGCAGTTTAAGGACATGGAAGGACAGTGTGTTGAGTTGCAAAATGCGCATACTCTTTTGCGTTGTCAAAATAAATTGCTTGCCGACAAACTTGAAACATATCAGACCATTGCCGAAAGAGCTGCGGTCCGTATTGCACGATATAAGTATAAACATCGTCGTGGTCATGTATCTACACGTAAAGTGCGTCTGGTTGTGGCAAAAGCCGGAATGGATTGGAACCCCGATGAGTGGGACGGTAATATCTGGGATTCACATACTTCTGACTCCTCGGCGGAGGAGGGTGACAAGCGCGAGTCTTCTCGCTCCGGACGTGATTGTAAATCTGCTTCATGTACTGATACGGGTCCTCACGACGACCGTGTTCGTTCTTCCCGTTCGGATGACGTACCTTGCTCCGATTGTTCTGCTAAATCTAAGATGCGGGCTTCCTCGGAAGCTCTTCCTGAGGTTTCTGCTCACCCTGTGTTTCGACGCAAATTACAACAAGCCCCTGGTAACCCGGCTGGTATAGCTTTACATTGTATTGAAGATTTTACTCAGCAGGAGGTTAGTGACATTTTACAACGTTTTCGACAACGGCCTGGTGAGGCCTTGCTTACCTGGATGGTGCGCCTTTATGAACTCGGCGCTGCCGGTATTTTTCTTGATGCTGTTGATTGCTTGCGGTTTTGCTCTTTGAGTTCTGATTCTACAATTCAAGATCATTTTCGAAATTATAATGGTGCTGGTCAGATTACTTTGTAATCATAAATATCCGACTGAGTCTGATTGGCCCACTGATGAAAAATCGTGGTACACTTTGCGCGATGCCTCACAACGTTTAAAGGAGGAAGTCATGAAAACGGCTATCTTTCTTAGTACTGCTGATAGATTGCTGGATGGTCTTTTAACATCTTCTGTGCGCAATCGCATTATCCGTTCTTCGCCTGTTGCTTATAAGCAGGTCATGATGACAGTATTGATTAATCAAACTGGCAATGCTTTGTCTGCTGTGCTTGAGTCTGTTCGTCAGCTTGGTGAGCTGGGTGAGTGGTTTAAACCTGAGAGACAATCTCGACCTGAGGGTCGTACTGGTGGGGACTATAAGTTCTCTAGACGTGACATGTTTCTTGCTCTCGTTGCAGATGGTGTCAAGAGGGAGGACATTGACGGTGAGCCTAATAATCGCTTATGGGATATGTTTCGTAAGCGTGGTTTGGATCGAAAGGAGGGTGCCCGTCGTGTGCGTAAGAATGAGTATGACCGTGGTTCGGATGACAGTGGTGATGAGAGGCGACGTGTGAATTCTGATCGCCGTGATGATCGGCGTTATGAACGTGATGGATCCCCTCATCGTAATGGCGGGAGGGGGAAAGAGGATGATCGTGAGAGGGGGAGAGATGATCGTGTTTCCAACCGACAAAGAGAGGAAAGGAGTTATTCCCCTGACATGAGAAAAAGAGAAGATCGTAACAGACTTTCTGACCGCAATTCGCAATTTTTTGAACATGACAATAATCCGTTTCGTACTGGGGACGGATATGAACAAGATATTTTGATTCCAAAGAAAACTGAGAGCATTTACCCTGATTTGTCTTGGTTGACGGAACGCGGGAAAAATGACTAGGAAATAGGTCAAGCTCCGGTACACAAGTGGGCTCACAGAGACAACAGACCCTATGTAGATATTGAGATTTTTTGGAAACATCGTAATATCCAAAGGGCCCGAGCATTAGTTGATACTGGGGCGGAGGCCACTTTAATTCATGGTAAATCAAAGAAATTTAATGGACAGTCTTTCACGATTACCAGCTTGGGTGGTAAAGAAACACCCGCAGTTCAAACTGCACTTGAAATTAAAATTGGTAGGATTCCTCGTAGAGAATACTCTGTGTTAGTTGTACCACTTTTGGAATATATAATTGGAATTGACATTTTAAAAGGAATGATTCTGCATTTGGATGATGGTTGTTATCAATTTGGAACTAGACAGTACATTTCGACCAGACCCGTACGGGTTGGCCGTTTGCGAATGCCACCTATTAAAATTCCTTTGGCTACGAAGGTAATTTCTCAAAAGCAATATCGTATCCCAGGTGGTCATGAAGAAATTACTGCTACAATTCAGGATTTGGTTGACGCGGGAGTCATTACTCCGGTCACGTCTGCTTGGAATAATCCCGTTTGGCCCGTGCACAAAAGTGACAATTCTTGGCGCATGGCTGTTGATTATCGAGAATTGAATAAAAATACACCCAAATTGACTGTTGCAGTGCCTGACATTGTCACACTAATTCAGAGAATTCAAAAGCATCCAGGTACGTGGTATGCTTCTATTGATATTGCTAATGCTTTCTTTTCAATTCCGATTGCCCCCGAATGTCAAGAACAGTTCAGTTTTACATGGAATGGACGTCAAATGACGTTCCGGAGTCTTCCTCAAGGCTATGTACACAGTCCTACGATCTGTCACCGGCTGGTGGCAGAACATTTGTCTGAAGTGCCCACGAATCCACGTGTTCAGGTCTGTCATTATATTGACGACATTTTGATTCAAGGTGAAACGCAAGACCAGGTACAGTCCCATTTAGATCAGATCATTGACTGTTTGCGAGCAAAAGGTTGGGAAATTAATCCTGACAAATTGCAAACTCCGTCCCAAAATGTAAAATTTTTAGGAATCAATTGGCATGAAGGTCACAGAGAAGTGATCCCACAAGTGAAGCGAAAAATACTTGATTTTGCAGTTCCTAGGAACAGGAAAGAGGCTCAATGTTTCATTGGCTTGTTTGGCTTTTGGCGTCAGCATATTCCCCATCTGAGTCAGATTCTGGCTCCATTATATCGAGTCACTCGTAAAAAGAATGCGTTTGAATGGGGTGAGTCTCAACAGAATGCTTTTAATTTGGCTAAGGAAGCTATTCAGTATGCCTTGGATTTGTGGCCTGTGAGTGATGGCGATGTGGATCTGAATGTGTCCGTGGAAGGTCTATATGCCAATTGGAGCCTGTGGCAAAAGCAGGGCAGACAAAAAGTGCCATTGGGTTTTTGGACTGAAAAGTTACCTGAGGCTGGTGAGCGTTACTCACCCTTTGAGAAACAATTGCTTGCTTGTTATTGGGCTCTGGTGGATACCGAGCAACTGACCCTAGGCCATGCTGTGATTTTGAGGCCTGAAATTCCCATTATGCAGTGGGTTTTGAGTTCACCGAAGTCCCATCGAATTGGACATGCTCAGGAGGCGAGTGTGATTAAATGGAAATGGTACATTCAGGACAGGGCACGTGTGGGTCCGAAAGGTGTGGCGGTTTTACATGAACGAGTGGCGCAGGCGCCCTCCAATGAGACTGAAAGCGATTGTTCGGTACCCGTGGTGCAGGAGTCTCCCGTTAAGTGGGGTAAATCATTTGATGATCTGTCCGTGGAGGATAGAAAACATGTGTGGTTTACGGATGGTTCGGCGAAGTTCATCGGTGACAAAAGACATTGGAAAGCTGTTTCGTATAACCCGATGTAATGGCTGGATTTTCTGTTTAGATGGGATCAGCCCCCAGGGGCCCCTGTGACCCAGCCAAAACGTACTCACCTTCCGTCCTCAGGACTCCTCTATATCCAGGCACCTGGTACCTACCTGAGGATAGGGAACTCGCAATATACAAGCTCATATTATTAAGAACACCACTAAATCTATAGGGATACTAAGAATACTCACTGATTACTAGGGATATCCATACCCTACACCACACTTATTTACATCAGTTGGTCTCGCGGCCACCCTGACCCAGACCGTTCTACCCTAGGGCAGATCTGACACACAATCTGGTGCGTCTACACACGTGGGTCTGCAGCCCCAGTGCTCTCCTTTTCCAAAGCGTTCGCGATCCTGCGAAACATACACGGTGATCTCCCTCTCACCGCTCTCATTTACACACGGGCTGCAATCCGGCAGCCCTACACACTGGTAATCCTCCCCAGTGCTCTCATTAACGCCGCATATCAACGACGACCACATTCCTATGAACACCTATACATATATATATATATATTGGGATATTATCTCAGCTGTCTACTCGGGATGAAACTACAATGATGACTTTGGATATGGTTTCAGATTACAATGTATTACCTGTTCTTGGCATCAAAGGTCCACTCACTCCCTATTTATGTGATCACTACTCACCTGATTGGGATTACTCATCCATTCATGCAGCAATTACCTAGGAGCTATGTTTACCTTTAGTGAACAAGAATAGGGACTACACGCCAGTTAGTTATAAACTGGGGGGTGTTATTTTATTACAGTAATATAAACATTAATACAAATCTAACAAAGGCTATAGGTAGAACACACCGCTTGAAAGAGAAAAGATTACACATAACAGGAACACTCCGCTGAAAGGGAAAAGATTAAGTGTAGCTAATGTGATGAAAACAATATCACCTGATTAGTGTGAAGTCTTGTTCTAGCTGTCATCTGGGTTCCTCTCTCGTCTGTGCCTTGGCTCATCTCATGCTCTCTCTCCTCTCCTGCACTCTTGGGTACACCTCTGCGCTGATCGCTCTGTCTCTGGACTCCTCTTCCCCACACGAACTGTCTCTCCACTTTGCATCTTCACTCTTTTAATAGTTCCTGCCGCTCTGATCACTGTTCATTCTGTCTCTCTTATTCGCTCTATCTCTGCGCCAATGTCCAATTCCATCTGCTCCCATAGGTTAATCCACGAGCTCTCCTCTATCTCTTCTAAAAAGGCATTACTTCAGGCTCCAGCTATTCACACTTCCTCCTGATAAACAACTGCTTCTGACTGCTTCCTTCAGTTCCAGCTCACTATTCAACTCAGCTCTTCTCCAGATTGAACCCTCTCTCTCTCTCTGCCAACTCCACTCCACTGCTCTCCTCTCTGCTGGACTCTCCTCTGCACGACTCACTCTCTCCTCGACTGCTCTTCGACTCACTCTCTCCTCGACTGACTGACTCCGCCTCTGCACTTCACAAATATAGAATGCTGTTTCCTCATGGAAAGTTCCAGCCAGCTGCTTTTTCTGACCAATCCCATGCACCAGGCTCCTTGCGCCAGACGCTCCCACAGTGGCACAGTCTGCTTGTTTCGTCTAGAGCCTGAGCCCGGGAACAATTCCTGATTAGATTCAGCTCTGGCCGGTTCTCTCCGGTCCGCTTAGGGCGAACAACAGTTATAACTATAAACATTGCTTTTGCCCTAGAAAGCCTCTCTGCTTCCATCAAGATGGAGTCTCTCTAGCTTTAGGCCTGAAAGGGGTGAAATGCTCCTTAGCTCTGTCAGAATACCTACATGAACCATACCAATATGTCTAATATGTCAAAGCCAATAGGCAATAGACAGGTTAAAGTCAAGAATAAAGGCATATTAAGCAGCTATCCTCTTCTAGGTCTGGAAAAAGGGCTTAAAAGGGCCAACACAGGCTAAGAAGGCCTATACTAGATGCGAGCAAGAATAATGATCTATTATCACTGCTAAATAAAGCCAAAAACCCTGCCATAACATTGCACCCTAGATCCTTATCTTGCGAGCATCTTATAAACAACAACAACCATCTAAACAAACATCAACATAATCTATCCAACATAGGCTAAAAATACCTATCCTAGATGTGAGCAAGATTAAGATCTATATCACTGCTAAATAAAGCCCAAAAAACTCTGCCAACCACCCTTAGATCCTTATCTTGCGAACATCTGACAAACAATAACATCTAGATAAACAAACATCAACAAAATCTATCAACAAATCAAAATCTAAAAAACTCCCTAAAAACAATGACAACTCAAGAAAATTCCACCTGAAACTCAATTGTAGGGAATAAAAACCTAAAAACAAATCAAAGCACCCTTGACTTGAATGCTGAAAATATCTGATATTGGATCTGATAACAACAGAAACTAACCAAAGCATCCTCAAACTAAATGTGCCTCAACTTCTAATGATAACTGGTGAAATCAAGTGATGTAGGGACTTATGTGTTGAATGAAAACAGCAAGGGGCCTAAATGGGCCTACTTCGGACAACTTAAGGCTAAATGAGGCCTACCTACAGTTGTGAACTTAAAAACTAAATGTGTTTCAACTTCTAATGAGAGAACAAGAAAGGGCCTAAATGAGCCTTACATACTATAGGCAACTTAAGCTAATGATGACTCATGAAGCTATTGGTGTAGGTGCTAATATGTGAGATGAAAATAACAATAGGCCTAAATGAGGCCTACCTGCTGACATTTGTCAATTTAAAGTGAAATCTGAGAAATACAGATGCAAGGTCTGGGCAAACATTAATACATAATCATACTAAAAGACACTCTACCCAGAATAATCAAAATTTTAAGGTAACCACCCATTGATAAGTCAAGGTGAAAATGTAAGAACAGTAAAAATAACTCATGTCTATAAGATAGCTAATGTAACATCAAGCTTAAAACAACATAAAACATTTTAAATCGCACGGTGAAACACATGTGCGCACCATCATTGAAAAAAGTCCTTCATTTGGAAAAACTATAATAGGTGACATATTTTTTTTTAAAAGTGGGGCCTGATTGTCCAAGGGATTATTTAATGTCCAAATTCTTCAGTGTAGGCCACCACCCTGCATCCTCGGTACTTCCTCCAATGCGGCCATCCATCACCCGGTCTGGTCTGGTCTGGTCTGGTTCCATCATCCAAAACAATAAACTAAAATAATAACATGAAAATAAAAAGCTAAAACAAATAAAGGGAGTGGGCAGACGCACGCACGCACCCCAACTGCAGCCATCCTAGAAACAAGAGAAGAAGTATCATTATTCTTGTAAAATAAAATTTTACATTTAAAAAGCACCCCGGGTGCCTTTCATTATTGAAAAGGAAATATCCTAATTAATTAAAACATTCAAAATTTAACTTTTAGCAACATTGAGTGGGGCCTAACATACCCTAATCCTAACTAAGCCAGTCTCACCCTTCTGGGCAAGAGCCATGCTACAGTGTGAAAAAAAAAAATTGAAACACCGCCAAATGATGACAGCATCAGCAGGGCACTGCAAGCCTCCCATTTTCCCTGGTCAGAGTCTGAAGAGCCAGGCCACCCCGCCCTTAAATAAACAAGCCGTGCGCGGAAGAAAATTGAACTGTAGCCAATCATAACACACTGGGACGTGATCGAAACTTGCAAAATGAAAAAAGCATTCGTCTGCGCAGACCAGCTGGTCTTGCCAAGGTCAAAAAACAAATTTCTCCTGCCTTATTTTGTAACTAACAGAAGCTCGAATTTAACAAAAACAATTCAATTACAGTGCATTGCCAATTAAAAAAGGTCCGGTTTTTTTTTTTTAAAAAGACGTTTGTCCAACTAACTCAACTAAAGGCAAGACATTTCACTTATTTAGGGTCCATTTGTCAAAGAGAAATAATTTGTAAAACAGCATAAAAATGCAAATACATTTCAACATTGTATTTAAGTTCACATTTATAAAAACATACATTTCCATTTGAACATTTTCATTTCAAAGGCAAATAGTTGCCAGTCACTAATTAAAAGCACATGTTACCATGCACAGTCGGGCAAGATTTATTATTATTAAACTAGCACATTCCTGTCTAGATGGAAACCCCTCACAGAAATAATTAATGAAAACAGCTCGTAGCGTGCACTCTAACGGGCTATCTTTTTTAACATTTCACTCATTTTAAAAGAACATAGCTTTCTCCATAACGTTGATTTATAACCACATCAATTCCAAGGTGAACCCACACAAATACGTAGACGCATTTCAAAAGGAATGTGAAATGAACAGAACCCTTCTCAAAACACAAGATGTTAACTTTCCGTCAAGAAACTGACAAAGCACGTAGGCTGACCAAGGAACCAAAAAAAAAGTCAAAATCAAACCATCAAATAATCCTTAAAATAATTCACTGACTTTTATAGTCAGGTCAGATAACCATGCATGTTGACAGCATGTAAAAAATAAAGGCTGCCACCTCAACTCAAGATATTAACCCTTTGGCAGCTCAAATGGAAACATTTCCCAACGTCCATTTTTACATGGGAAAATCATTAGCACATTTCTTCACGTTTACAAATGACACGTACATATTTTCAAAAACGTTATCCCCAAGCACCCGAGAAAGATCCAGCTCTCTCCTGCCAAACGTAATGATAACATGCCCTGTCCAAGCCATGACCACATGGCGCTATTCACAAGCCATATTTACAAGACAAGCCTTTCACAAACAACATTTCCAAGGCGCAATGCACAAGGAACACAATAGATCAACATGAGAACATGCACCTCACAAGTCACAAAAATATGGCGCTATTCACAAGTCATATTTACAAGACAATCTTTTCACAAACCATGTATCCAAGGCGCAATGCACAAGGAACACAATAGATCAACATGAGAACCTGCACCTCACAAGTCACATTAATATGGCGCTATTCACAAGTCATATTTACAAGGAGCTATATTCACAGAACTCCACAGATCATAGAACAATGAACACATTTCACATTGCACAGCATAAGCAGATGCAGCAAGCAATTGAATGGGCAATTTAAAAGCATTTTTTACACACATTTATACAATTGGACCATCACATAGATGTAACTGGCTTCCTCATGTAATGTCATCCTTCAACTCTGACAGTTTAAACACCAAGATGAAAACCATTCCTTCCACCCTGAATAAACCAAATGCCATGATGTAATACAATCTCCTCACGCTGCAACTGTTCAAGCCAATAGGTCTAACAGGCTACATAAACTGCAACATTACGCCAGATGGAACTAGCGTTCAGGGCACTCCCTCAGAACACATGGGCAACTCTCTAAACACATGGCCAGGCACACAGAGTTCGTAAGATGCCGACTACGCCAAAATGTAATGGCTGGATTTTCTGTTTAGATGGGATCAGCCCCCAGGGGCCCCTGTGACCCAGCCAAAACGTACTCACCTTCCGTCCTCAGGACTCCTCTATATCCAGGCACCTGGTACCTACCTGAGGATAGGGAACTCGCAATATACAAGCTCATATTATTAAGAACACCACTAAATCTATAGGGATACTAAGAATACTCACTGATTACTAGGGATATCCATACCCTACACCACACTTATTTACATCAGTTGGTCTCGCGGCCACCCTGACCCAGACCGTTCTACCCTAGGGCAGATCTGACACACAATCTGGTGCGTCTACACACGTGGGTCTGCAGCCCCAGTGCTCTCCTTTTCCAAAGCGTTCGCGATCCTGCGAAACATACACGGTGATCTCCCTCTCACCGCTCTCATTTACACACGGGCTGCAATCCGGCAGCCCTACACACTGGTAATCCTCCCCAGTGCTCTCATTAACGCCGCATATCAACGACGACCACATTCCTATGAACACCTATACATATATATATATATATTGGGATATTATCTCAGCTGTCTACTCGGGATGAAACTACAATGATGACTTTGGATATGGTTTCAGATTACAATGTATTACCTGTTCTTGGCATCAAAGGTCCACTCACTCCCTATTTATGTGATCACTACTCACCTGATTGGGATTACTCATCCATTCATGCAGCAATTACCTAGGAGCTATGTTTACCTTTAGTGAACAAGAATAGGGACTACACGCCAGTTAGTTATAAACTGGGGGGTGTTATTTTATTACAGTAATATAAACATTAATACAAATCTAACAAAGGCTATAGGTAGAACACACCGCTTGAAAGAGAAAAGATTACACATAACAGGAACACTCCGCTGAAAGGGAAAAGATTAAGTGTAGCTAATGTGATGAAAACAATATCACCTGATTAGTGTGAAGTCTTGTTCTAGCTGTCATCTGGGTTCCTCTCTCGTCTGTGCCTTGGCTCATCTCATGCTCTCTCTCCTCTCCTGCACTCTTGGGTACACCTCTGCGCTGATCGCTCTGTCTCTGGACTCCTCTTCCCCACACGAACTGTCTCTCCACTTTGCATCTTCACTCTTTTAATAGTTCCTGCCGCTCTGATCACTGTTCATTCTGTCTCTCTTATTCGCTCTATCTCTGCGCCAATGTCCAATTCCATCTGCTCCCATAGGTTAATCCACGAGCTCTCCTCTATCTCTTCTAAAAAGGCATTACTTCAGGCTCCAGCTATTCACACTTCCTCCTGATAAACAACTGCTTCTGACTGCTTCCTTCAGTTCCAGCTCACTATTCAACTCAGCTCTTCTCCAGATTGAACCCTCTCTCTCTCTCTGCCAACTCCACTCCACTGCTCTCCTCTCTGCTGGACTCTCCTCTGCACGACTCACTCTCTCCTCGACTGCTCTTCGACTCACTCTCTCCTCGACTGACTGACTCCGCCTCTGCACTTCACAAATATAGAATGCTGTTTCCTCATGGAAAGTTCCAGCCAGCTGCTTTTTCTGACCAATCCCATGCACCAGGCTCCTTGCGCCAGACGCTCCCACAGTGGCACAGTCTGCTTGTTTCGTCTAGAGCCTGAGCCCGGGAACAATTCCTGATTAGATTCAGCTCTGGCCGGTTCTCTCCGGTCCGCTTAGGGCGAACAACAGTTATAACTATAAACATTGCTTTTGCCCTAGAAAGCCTCTCTGCTTCCATCAAGATGGAGTCTCTCTAGCTTTAGGCCTGAAAGGGGTGAAATGCTCCTTAGCTCTGTCAGAATACCTACATGAACCATACCAATATGTCTAATATGTCAAAGCCAATAGGCAATAGACAGGTTAAAGTCAAGAATAAAGGCATATTAAGCAGCTATCCTCTTCTAGGTCTGGAAAAAAGGGCTTAAAAGGGCCAACACAGGCTAAGAAGGCCTATACTAGATGCGAGCAAGAATAATGATCTATTATCACTGCTAAATAAAGCCAAAAACCCTGCCATAACACCCGATCACGCAGAAATTATTGAGTACGACTGGAGATGGTAAGAGTAGTCAGTATGCTGAACTCTATGCAGTTTACCAAGTTTTGAAACAGGAATTGCCTGGCACATGTCATATTTTCACTGATTCCTGGTCCACTGCGAATGGACTGGCGGTATGGTTACCAACATGGCATTCTCATAATTGGGAATTGCATTCAAAAGAATTGTGGGGAAAGGAATTATGGCAAGAAATTTGGGAGTTGCTCCCGCAGAGTACTGTAACAATCTTTCACGTGGATGCTCACACTCCAATTGACTCCCTTGATACATTTTTCCATACCATTGCAGATGAAAAATCTAAAATTGCTGAGGCAGTGGTGGACATACAAGATTCTGATTTGGCGGGATTGGCGAAGTGGGCTCACCAGAAAGCAGGACATTTTGGAGAGAAAGCCACTAGCAGGTGGGCTGCCGATAGAGGAATTCATATTCCTTTTTCTTTAATAAAAGATGTCATTCTACATTGTCCCATTTGTCAGCATTCTAGAAAAAAGGAGGTGCCTCAAATTGTTCGAGGCCACTTGCATCGAGGTAAATTGCCCGCTCAGATTTGGCAGATTGACTATATCGGTCCGCTCCCTATGAGCAGAAATTGTCAATATATTTGTACAATTGTTGACACTTATAGTGGCCTTTTGGTCGCTTTCCCTTGCAAGAACGCTACCCAAGTGAATACCATTAAAACCCTGGAGCTGCTTATTTTGTACTATGGTGTCCCATTCCAAATTCAATCAGACAACGCATCCCACTTTCGTGGAAGGTTGGTGCAGGAATTCTGTGCGGAAAATAATATTGATTGGGTGTTTCATATTCCGTATTACCCACAAGCTTCAGGACTGATTGAGAGAATGAATGGTTTGTTGAAAGAACAGTTGCGCAAATTGACTGATGACCGATACAGCGGCTGGAGGGATGTATTGTTTCAAGCTTTGTTAATTCTGAATAATCGCCCTTTGTTACATGCTGAATCCCCTTTGATGCGTTTGTTTCCTCCAAATGTTGATGTAAAGCCTAATTCTTTATCAAACACTATCATGTATTGGGAAATTACCCCCGGTGCTTTAGCTCCATGTAGAGCGACCCCAGGTTCCGCAGGTCTCGACTTGCATGCTTTAAATGATGCAAACTTACCAGGAAAAGATCGAATCATTGTTCAAACTGGCATTGGTGTCTGTATACCTGCCGGTAGTTTTGGATTAATTGCCCCTAGATCTGGCCTGGCCCTGAAAGGCATACAAGTGCTCGGAGGAGTAATTGACAGTGACTATCAGGGAGAGATTAAGGTTCTCCTGCTTAATAGCAGTGAGACTGACTTAATGATTAAAAAGTCTGACCGTGTTGCTCAATTACTGATTATGCCTGTCTTCAGTGGTGAGATCAAAAAAGGCCCTGCCCCATCGTTGCTAACTGTGCGAGGACAAAAGGGCTTCGGATCATCTGATCTTCCTGGAGCTAAGATATGGGTGCAATCGCCTAAAAATCCTCCTGAACAGGCTGATATTATTGCGACCCGTCATGACAACACCGTTTTGGTGATGAAGCCAGGGAAAGATGGCTGGGAAGCTGTCCCAGCTGATAAATGTTACCTACGAGAATGATTAAGGCCTGTGTTTGTATTCTTTCAGATCATTCTCTGGACTGCTGCTGCAGGATGTGTCGGCGCTGGACTCCTTTTGGCCTGCTACGCCGGGAGAGGAGAGGATCCACCGACGCCGGTTGATGGGATAATCCGAGCTCCACGGTCTGCGTGGAGCTCTTCATCTAACTTTTGGATTACACTCGCAAAGCGGGTGACGAACTCTCCGCATTTCTGTCTTACTCCAATGAAGTCTGTCACTGACATTTTAGCGACCTGTTTGGTTGCCGTCCCTGCGTCTACTGAGACTTTGCGACATATTTTTAATATCTCGAATGCCCGACCAAACGTTATTCTGGGCGATTTTGCGGCCCACGAATTTTGTCCCTCGTGTACTGCTCTTCCAGACCTTGATATCCCTATTCATTCCCGAATTACTACTTTTAATATTACCCCTGGAGACCTATGTTTTATAAGGACATGTGACCCTAAGGCTATCACCGAATGCATAAAGTTAAAAATACAGGCTGCAACTTCTTTTTCAGCTCATGAACGATTACTGTGTTTGAAGAGACTTCCAAATTCATGTCTTTCTGTGAAAAATAATATGACATGTCAACGTTTATTAGTTGCCCCTAGTTATTATCGTTCAATGTTATTGCCAGCTGGATGGCTCTTTTCCTGCGGAAATTCATCTTGGCCCTATATTCCTGCAAATATTTCTGGTGGCCCATGTGCCATCACTAGATTGAGTTTATTAATGTTTTCCTCACATCCTAATTCACATTCCCGTATTGTACGTGATTCAATGTCATTGCATGAGGACTGTACTTCCTCTGTCCATCTTTATTCTAAATCGGAATATCTTGGTTTAGCTTTTTCTATTGTTGGAGTGCCTGCATTAGCCGTTTATAATGCCAAAACGATCGGCAAAATGGCCTGCTGGATGGTTAAGTCCATCAACCAAACATCTACTGTTTTGTCTGACCTTTTATTAGACGCCCAAGGCGAACGTAGAGCTATTTTACAGAATCGCGCTGCTATTGATTATCTTTTGTTAAAACATGGACATGAATGTTCTGATTTCGAGGGCCTATGCTGTTTTAATTTGTCTGACCATTCTAAATCAATTCAATCCCATATTGACAAACTCCACGACTTGACTGCAGAAATTAGACAACACATAGATCAGGGTTTCTTTGACTGGCTCTTTAATTGGTTGCCTGACTTGCCTTCTTTACGACAGATTTTAGGGGGAGTTATCGTTGCCATTTGTGTTTTAATAGCTATTTGTTGCTTTATTCAGTGCATCCCTTCCCTGCTCCAATTTTTTAGACTTAGTAAGAGGCATAGATCAGTTAAATTTGTTTCCTATTATTCTTCTACTGATGTTAGTTCTATTTAGTTTGTGGATAATAGACTGGAGTCAAGGGGTGTAATGTAATGGCTGCCCTTTTCTGGCTCCTTTAAAGGGGGAGAAGGATGGAGAGTGACTCCAGCCTATCACCCCCATAGGATAGGGATTAGGACTATAGACAGGGCCCCTGCCTTCCATATATTAGAGCATTTTCGTGTCACTTTCCTTAGTGTAGGGCTTATGAATTTAAGTTAGGGGATAGATATATAAGTATTAGTCATGATTTGCCCATTTGCTAACATGTTAGGATATTTTCCATGGAGTTACGCATATTGTGGGCCCTGTAGGCCTTAAACGAGACAGACTCCATTTTGCTTTCTGCCCGGTAGCTCGAGAAGGCTTTCTAGGTGAAGTGTAATGTTTTAGTTTCAAGCTGTTGTTCGCTTGGAGAGAACCGGCTCAGGCTGGCCCTTATCGAAGGAATGTATTTTTCTCCACACCGAAGACACAACTTCAGGCCGGCCGGCTGGGAACGTGTCCTTGGTACGGGGAGGTACAAGAATTTGGTGGGCGGCAGGTTACTGGCCGTAGCTTTCCATGAAGGAACGGGCTTTGATATTAGCGAAGGTGTTAGTCAGTTTGTCAGTTAGTCCGTAGGCGGCATCTAGCCGTTAGCATCTCTGCCATTAATTATTTCATGGCGGACAGTCGCCATCTTTGAAGTCCGAGAAAGATTTAAGACCGAAACTCTCTGAGAAAGACTGAAGGAGAATTAGCGCGGAGCGCATTGGCACAGAGAGAGAGAGAGAGACGGTAGCTAATAACCAGCAAGGTTCCGGTGCCCTAGAGGGAAGCAGACGAGGTTGAGCCTAGCGGTGCAGACGTGTACTTGGGACAGCTGGGGTGTGACTGCGAGGCGAGCCAGGACACAGAGACGAGAAGGGAACCTAGATGACTGCCGAGCCCAGACTTCATATTAACCAGGTGATCTCCGCCCTTTTCCCAATTAGCGTGCACTCTAATCTTTACCTTTTCTTTGCAGAAATTATGTTGCATAGTAATGTGATATGTGTTTATTGCCAATAAATATCCTAGTTCTTATAGAACTACCGTGTGCCTTGTGTTCCTGTTCAATCTTGCTAAATGCATCTTCTAGTCGAGAGTTGTTTATGCGAACGGAGGTGAAATCCCGATCAGGTAAATAGTGATCGAACAAAGAGGGAGTGAGTGGACCTTTGATGCCAAGAATAGGAGGTACATCATATAAATTGGGAACCGTATTAAAAGTCATTATTATAGTTTTATCCCGAGTAGATAACTGAGACATTGTCCTGATGACTGTTCATAGGAATGTGGTCGTCGTTGATATGCGGCGTTAGTGAGAACGCTGGGGAGGATTACCAGCGCGTATACCCACAAGATTGTGGCTTGCATAAGTGAGAGCGCCAGGGGGGATACTGGCGTGGAGATCTACCGGATTGTGGATCGTTTGGAAAAGGGAGCATTGGGTTCTGCAGGCCCATGTGTAGACAAACCAGATTGTGTGTCATATCTGCCCTAGGGTAGACCGGTCTGGGTCGGGGTGGCCGCGAGACCAACCGATGTGAATAAGATATTGTAGAAAATCTATGCATGTGTATTGCTATTCCCCATCCTTAGGTGCGACCTGTATATATACCTGTATATCTATCCATTGTGAATACGTTCTAAGGAGGGAAGGTGAGTACGTTTTGGCTGGGTCATAGGGGCCCCTGGGGGCTGATCCCATCTAAGCGGAAAATCCGGCCATTACAGGTAGTCAGGCCTAGCCTGGCAGAGCCCCTGATGTCAGTGGACCCTTCCAAGGTGGGACCCAGTCTGGAGCAGGTAACCTGCCCCTCTCTACCCTGCCTCAGTCAGCCCAGGGCTGTAGAGGTCAGGGAGGCCAGTGGTGGACCCCAAAGGGCCCCCTGTCCAAAAGAAATTCCCAATCAGCAGATTAAGGGCACTGAAGCTAGCAGACCTAGCCAAGTGAAAATAAAACACACTCCTGAGGGATTCCCCTTAAACTTAGTTAGGGACCTCCCACAGGTGGACACTGTTGGGCACAGCCAAACTTGGGACCCGAGGGCCCCAGACCTGACCTGTTCCTCCAGTAAGCCAAACAGAGGGACCCAGCCTCCAGCTTTAGGTAGCCAGAGGTTGACCCTGAGAGCACAGTGCAACTCAGTCAAAGAAAGAAAGGCACACATGGTGGAGAGTGATTGGAGGAAGCCGAGTCCTACAGAGGAATCTCACTTCAGTACTCCATCCCAACACCAGCCTTTAACTTTGCAAAGACACCACAGGTAGAGATTCCCTATGGTGGAGACCCTCAGATACCCTTAGGGTGAGGGATTGCTTAGTGGACCATGAGACAGAGGGTAACCAAGCCAGAGCTGTTACTTCCTTATATGGCCACTTAGGCAATTTAGGCTTACCTGGTCAAGGATAGCCTTATCTCCTTTCGTTTGGGGGGGAGTTATGTAGGAAGGTGGATACCTGACTATGGTTACCCCCAACTTTTTGCCTGGTGTTTTGCTGGTTTTTGACATAGTTGGCCTGGGATCCTGCTATTCAGGACCCCAGGCTTCCTGCTCTCTCTGTTAAAATGGACTCCATGTACCTTAGGTACATATCTAATTGGATACTGAGTCACCTTATCAGCCCCTGTACAGTGTACCTTAGGTACCCAGGGCATAGGTGCACTCAGGGCCTACCAGGGGCTGCAGCATGTATTATGCCACCCCTGGCTGGCCATCCAAATCTGACACAACTGGCTGCTTGACAGCTGGGGCAAGGTGGTGTAATCACCCTTTGCTTTAGATATAGTATTCGTATATCTAACCCTAAAATGGACACATATCTTCCTATTAGTCACTCCTATGGCAGGCCTTATCAATCCTGAATGATTTACAAAAAGGGGGTGGTGATGAACAGAGTGTCTGAGTTAAACAGACCACTCTTACCCAGTCCAAAGATCAGGGCTTGATCCATCACCGTTATTTATCTCACTGCCCCATCCCAGCTCAGAACCTGGCTATATGCAAATCAGTCTGTCCCTGGCCCAGTGCATCATGGGAACAGGGCAGACTAAACTACCAAGCCAATTCTTCACCAGAAAGGAGACAAGCTACCGGGGACCGGTTTCTGGCATTTCAGCCTTCTTCGGCCCGGCTTGCTTGAATCCTGATGGAGCAGTGAGAAAGGGACTCATGTCTGAGTATACCCTGCCACACCTATAGTGGCCAAAAATGATTTACAAAAAGGGGGTGGTGATGAACAGAGTGTCTGAGTTAAACAGACCACTCTTACCCAGTCCAAAGATCAGGGCTTGATCCATCACCGTTATTTATCTCACTGCCCCACCCTAAGCGTGGAAGGGTATTCTCAGATGTGAGACCCTTGCTTATTGCACCATCAGGATTCAAGCAAACCGGGCCGAAGACGGCTGTAATGCCAGAAACCGGTCCCCGGGAGCTTGTTTCCTTCCCAGTGTAAGAATTGGCTTCTGTAGTTTGGTTTGTCCTGTTCCCATCATGCACTGGGACAGGAACAGACTAATTTGCATACAGCCAGGTTCTGAAACTGGGATGGTGCAGTGAGCTAAAAAACGGTGTTGGATCTAGCCCTGATCTTTTGACTGGGTGAGAGCTTTCTGCTTAATTCAGAGACTCTGTCCCTCACCACCCCTTTTTGTAAATATTATTGTCCACCCTAAGCGTGGAAGGGTATTCTCAGATGTGAGACCCTTGCTTATTGCACCATCAGGATTCAAGCAAACCGGGCCGAAGACGGCTGTAATGCCAGAAACCGGTCCCCGGGAGCTTGTTTCCTTCCCAGTGTAAGAATTGGCTTCTGTAGTTTGGTTTGTCCTGTTCCCATCATGCACTGGGACAGGAACAGACTAATTTGCATACAGCCAGGTTCTGAAACTGGGATGGTGCAGTGAGCTAAAAAACGGTGTTGGATCTAGCCCTGATCTTTTGACTGGGTGAGAGCTTTCTGCTTAATTCAGAGACTCTGTCCCTCACCACCCCTTTTTGTAAATATTATTGTCCACCCTAAGCGTGGAAGGGTATTCTCAGATGTGAGACCCTTGCTTATTGCACCATCAGGATTCAAGCAAACCGGGCCGAAGACGGCTGTAATGCCAGAAACCGGTCCCCGGGAGCTTGTTTCCTTCCCAGTGTAAGAATTGGCTTCTGTAGTTTGGTTTGTCCTGTTCCCATCATGCACTGGGACAGGAACAGACTAATTTGCATACAGCCAGGTTCTGAAACTGGGATGGTGCAGTGAGCTAAAAAACGGTGTTGGATCTAGCCCTGATCTTTTGACTGGGTGAGAGCTTTCTGCTTAATTCAGAGACTCTGTCCCTCACCACCCCTTTTTGTAAATATTATTGTCCACCCTAAGCGTGGAAGGGTATTCTCAGATGTGAGACCCTTGCTTATTGCACCATCAGGATTCAAGCAAACCGGGCCGAAGACGGCTGTAATGCCAGAAACCGGTCCCCGGGAGCTTGTTTCCTTCCCAGTGTAAGAATTGGCTTCTGTAGTTTGGTTTGTCCTGTTCCCATCATGCACTGGGACAGGAACAGACTAATTTGCATACAGCCAGGTTCTGAAACTGGGATGGTGCAGTGAGCTAAAAAACGGTGTTGGATCTAGCCCTGATCTTTTGACTGGGTGAGAGCTTTCTGCTTAATTCAGAGACTCTGTCCCTCACCACCCCTTTTTGTAAATATTATTGTCCACCCTAAGCGTGGAAGGGTATTCTCAGATCTGAGACCCTTGCTTATTGCACCATCAGGATTCAAGCAAACCGGGCCGAAGACGGCTGTAATGCCAGAAACCGGTCCCCGGGAGCTTGTTTCCTTCCCAGTGTAAGAATTGGCTTCTGTAGTTTGGTTTGTCCTGTTCCCATCATGCACTGGGACAGGAACAGACTAATTTGCATACAGCCAGGTTCTGAAACTGGGATGGTGCAGTGAGCTAAAAAACGGTGTTGGATCTAGCCCTGATCTTTTGACTGGGTGAGAGCTTTCTGCTTAATTCAGAGACTCTGTCCCTCACCACCCCTTTTTGTAAATATTATTGTCCACCCTAAGCGTGGAAGGGTATTCTCAGATGTGAGACCCTTGCTTATTGCACCATCAGGATTCAAGCAAACCGGGCCGAAGACGGCTGTAATGCCAGAAACCGGTCCCCGGGAGCTTGTTTCCTTCCCAGTGTAAGAATTGGCTTCTGTAGTTTGGTTTGTCCTGTTCCCATCATGCACTGGGACAGGAACAGACTAATTTGCATACAGCCAGGTTCTGAAACTGGGATGGTGCAGTGAGCTAAAAAACGGTGTTGGATCTAGCCCTGATCTTTTGACTGGGTGAGAGCTTTCTGCTTAATTCAGAGACTCTGTCCCTCACCACCCCTTTTTGTAAATATTATTGTCCACCCTAAGCGTGGAAGGGTATTCTCAGATGTGAGACCCTTGCTTATTGCACCATCAGGATTCAAGCAAACCGGGCCGAAGACGGCTGTAATGCCAGAAACCGGTCCCCGGGAGCTTGTTTCCTTCCCAGTGTAAGAATTGGCTTCTGTAGTTTGGTTTGTCCTGTTCCCATCATGCACTGGGACAGGAACAGACTAATTTGCATACAGCCAGGTTCTGAAACTGGGATGGTGCAGTGAGCTAAAAAACGGTGTTGGATCTAGCCCTGATCTTTTGACTGGGTGAGAGCTTTCTGCTTAATTCAGAGACTCTGTCCCTCACCACCCCTTTTTGTAAATATTATTGTCCACCCTAAGCGTGGAAGGGTATTCTCAGATGTGAGACCCTTGCTTATTGCACCATCAGGATTCAAGCAAACCGGGCCGAAGACGGCTGTAATGCCAGAAACCGGTCCCCGGGAGCTTGTTTCCTTCCCAGTGTAAGAATTGGCTTCTGTAGTTTGGTTTGTCCTGTTCCCATCATGCACTGGGACAGGAACAGACTAATTTGCATACAGCCAGGTTCTGAAACTGGGATGGTGCAGTGAGCTAAAAAACGGTGTTGGATCTAGCCCTGATCTTTTGACTGGGTGAGAGCTTTCTGCTTAATTCAGAGACTCTGTCCCTCACCACCCCTTTTTGTAAATATTATTGTCCACCCTAAGCGTGGAAGGGTATTCTCAGATGTGAGACCCTTGCTTATTGCACCATCAGGATTCAAGCAAACCGGGCCGAAGACGGCTGTAATGCCAGAAACCGGTCCCCGGGAGCTTGTTTCCTTCCCAGTGTAAGAATTGGCTTCTGTAGTTTGGTTTGTCCTGTTCCCATCATGCACTGGGACAGGAACAGACTAATTTGCATACAGCCAGGTTCTGAAACTGGGATGGTGCAGTGAGCTAAAAAACGGTGTTGGATCTAGCCCTGATCTTTTGACTGGGTGAGAGCTTTCTGCTTAATTCAGAGACTCTGTCCCTCACCACCCCTTTTTGTAAATATTATTGTCCACCCTAAGCGTGGAAGGGTATTCTCAGATGTGAGACCCTTGCTTATTGCACCATCAGGATTCAAGCAAACCGGGCCGAAGACGGCTGTAATGCCAGAAACCGGTCCCCGGGAGCTTGTTTCCTTCCCAGTGTAAGAATTGGCTTCTGTAGTTTGGTTTGTCCTGTTCCCATCATGCACTGGGACAGGAACAGACTAATTTGCATACAGCCAGGTTCTGAAACTGGGATGGTGCAGTGAGCTAAAAAACGGTGTTGGATCTAGCCCTGATCTTTTGACTGGGTGAGAGCTTTCTGCTTAATTCAGAGACTCTGTCCCTCACCACCCCTTTTTGTAAATATTATTGTCCACCCTAAGCGTGGAAGGGTATTCTCAGATGTGAGACCCTTGCTTATTGCACCATCAGGATTCAAGCAAACCGGGCCGAAGACGGCTGTAATGCCAGAAACCGGTCCCCGGGAGCTTGTTTCCTTCCCAGTGTAAGAATTGGCTTCTGTAGTTTGGTTTGTCCTGTTCCCATCATGCACTGGGACAGGAACAGACTAATTTGCATACAGCCAGGTTCTGAAACTGGGATGGTGCAGTGAGCTAAAAAACGGTGTTGGATCTAGCCCTGATCTTTTGACTGGGTGAGAGCTTTCTGCTTAATTCAGAGACTCTGTCCCTCACCACCCCCTTTTTGTAAATATTATTGTCCACCCTAAGCGTGGAAGGGTATTCTCAGATGTGAGACCCTTGCTTATTGCACCATCAGGATTCAAGCAAACCGGGCCGAAGACGGCTGTAATGCCAGAAACCGGTCCCCGGGAGCTTGTTTCCTTCCCAGTGTAAGAATTGGCTTCTGTAGTTTGGTTTGTCCTGTTCCCATCATGCACTGGGACAGGAACAGACTAATTTGCATACAGCCAGGTTCTGAAACTGGGATGGTGCAGTGAGCTAAAAAACGGTGTTGGATCTAGCCCTGATCTTTTGACTGGGTGAGAGCTTTCTGCTTAATTCAGAGACTCTGTCCCTCACCACCCCTTTTTGTAAATATTATTGTCCACCCTAAGCGTGGAAGGGTATTCTCAGATGTGAGACCCTTGCTTATTGCACCATCAGGATTCAAGCAAACCGGGCCGAAGACGGCTGTAATGCCAGAAACCGGTCCCCGGGAGCTTGTTTCCTTCCCAGTGTAAGAATTGGCTTCTGTAGTTTGGTTTGTCCTGTTCCCATCATGCACTGGGACAGGAACAGACTAATTTGCATACAGCCAGGTTCTGAAACTGGGATGGTGCAGTGAGCTAAAAAACGGTGTTGGATCTAGCCCTGATCTTTTGACTGGGTGAGAGCTTTCTGCTTAATTCAGAGACTCTGTCCCTCACCACCCCTTTTTGTAAATATTATTGTCCACCCTAAGCGTGGAAGGGTATTCTCAGATGTGAGACCCTTGCTTATTGCACCATCAGGATTCAAGCAAACCGGGCCGAAGACGGCTGTAATGCCAGAAACCGGTCCCCGGGAGCTTGTTTCCTTCCCAGTGTAAGAATTGGCTTCTGTAGTTTGGTTTGTCCTGTTCCCATCATGCACTGGGACAGGAACAGACTAATTTGCATACAGCCAGGTTCTGAAACTGGGATGGTGCAGTGAGCTAAAAAACGGTGTTGGATCTAGCCCTGATCTTTTGACTGGGTGAGAGCTTTCTGCTTAATTCAGAGACTCTGTCCCTCACCACCCCTTTTTGTAAATATTATCAATCCTGAAGGCAGAGTGCTTGGAATTATGTGAGATGGTGCTCTGGCATGAGCTGAGCCCGTCTGCAGCTTGCGGAACCAAGTCCTAATTGCTGTTCCATGATAACGCTATACCATATACTCTTAAGTGCATTATAATCCTCGCGGTTATATGCTAACTTTGGTATAACATTATCAAAACATGTCGAGTAAGGTGTCATACAAATTGGAATACTAACCCCTCGCCAATTATGGCGACGGGGTTAGCATTCCACCCTTCTAGAGGGACACGACATGTATGTAACTGTGAACCCCGGTTAAAGTTAACTCGAGCCTCAGCATCACAAAATGGGATGCTGCCACCACAGACACAAGTCTGACCTCCTGCTGCTGGGAGTCCTTCCAGCGAGGAGAGCTCGGACAAAGGGTTTCCTGTCAGGGTCGGTGCTAGCACCATCCCAGACAGGGTTTTGTGTATCCCAGGTAGGCAGGGCTGAAAGGAAGGTGACTGCAAGTGGCACCCCGGTGCTCACTGTGCATATGCCGGCTCAAACCAGTTCCAGGGGCACACCAGCCCCTGAGCTGGGGAGAGACCGGACAAAGGAGAGGGGTGTAACCACCCCCCTCCTGGTCCCACCCATGGGCAGGACCTAGTCGCGTGCCAGCCCCTTTTCTTAGGATAAAGGTAGGAGCAGGCCCCCTTCCCAAATTGGATAATCTTGAATCTTGAACTACTTTCCACGAAAGGAACTCTTGACTTTCTCTGAAGACTCTCCCTTGTGGCTAAGGAGTAGCCATCCTGAATCAGCGGGCACCATCTAAGCCCTTGCGGTTTGCTGCACGTCCATCCTCCGGATCAAGACTGCCCAGCTCGACGAGACCCGGATTCCCTGCCATCTCTGACCTCTACCTGCATCATCAGCCCAGCTGAGATTCGTGGGTGCGACGAGACCCGAGGGACCGGCTATCTTCAGGACCAGCACGATGCTTAACCAGCACGACCACCGAGGGACCTTCGAGTGAGTGCACTGGGGTTTGAGAAGCCCTAACCCTAAGCATCTCCAGCACCGAAGTCCAGCCCCCCAGCATCCACGAGATCTGCGTGGGGCCCTTCTGCTCTCTGCTGCTTGCCACTTTGTCCGGTCACTTGCCCTATGGCTAGTGGCCCTCCTGACGACGTACCACGAAGATTTCACTGCTGGTCTGGTTGCTCCCGACTGGCCCTTGCTCCCTTCCAAAAGAGGAGCACCCAGGACCCTCCTGGTCCACTCCAGACGCCATCTTGACTTCACCGCGTGGGCTTGCCTTTGCCAAGGCTTGTTGCTCCAACCTTGGATCCAGCATCGCCGACAGCCGACACCTTCGTGGGACAGCTCGCACCTCCAGCCTGGTCGCCGACAATGCCTCCTGGCCCGTGTGGCTACCAAGTCTAGCGTCGCCCACTCACCTGACTGCTGTGACTCCGTCCGGTGCCATCCTGGTGCCCACACAATCACTGACTAGTGATTAAGAACTAAGTCCCCTCTGCTTTCAGGTCGTCTTCAACTTCGATCCAGGCTTGGATCACCCCGAACTTCTTCACTGGCCCCTGCCAGCAACTTCTTCTTTCAGGCTCCATAGACTACAACGAGGATTCCCGACGTCTTTTGAACCCTATGCAGCCGCAGCCCCAGGGCTAGGTAACTCGAGCATTTCGGTGCTCCAGCACAGGTTCACTATCCAAGTGTCCAGATCCTTTTTCGTTTTTAGTCTACCTAGTCGGATTCGTCCGGAAACAGTAACTTTATAAACACTAGCATCCATAGATTTCTTCCCGCATCCCGCGTGAGAGTGCACACTCTGCACCCGATCTCCCTAGGCCTCCTGCTCCTAACCTTAGGGTTCAGTAGTGTAGTCCTAGCGATCCTGAAGCCTCTGGATCTTGTTACTTACCTGCTAGTATTTCGCATTCCACTTTTTGCGTATGTGGTTTTTCGTGCCCCTCGGGCATTTGTGTAAATTGTGCAACTTGAAGTATTTTCATAAGAGTTTTGTATTGTGCTTAGCTCCCTGACTCATAAAGAGTTCAGGGTAGTCTTGTTATAAATAAATATCCTTTATTTTCATAACAACTAGTGTGGTGTCCTTTCTACGTGTGTAACTTTCTGCCGTCTCTGTTCAGCAACTCATTATTTATGCTTTGGAAATCACCTATTCTGTATTATGAATGGATCTATATCAGTACGCCCTTTGTGATTACATGTTTTAAATCCCCTGGGGAAAGTTTCGCAAATTGGACATGCTGCTGTTTTGCTCATGTTTCTGTGATTCACAGATAAATGCTGCTTAAGAAACTTGACAATTTTCTGTGTTTATTTAATTTAACTTCCAGAAGGCCAACTTTGTTTAACCTCCTGTCATGCTTAAGGTTCACAATAATCATAGCAACAAAAAAAATCTGTGTAGGAATACATGGTAGGGTTGTCCTCTTTCCCCTAGCATCTTTGTGCTTGGTTTGGAGCCTTTGGTTAAAAACAAAATGCCAATCCAGTGATAGAAGCAATGACGGTCAACATTATGACATATAAAGTAGTTTTATTTGCAGATCACATTCTGTGCTTTTTCTTCAATTCTGAACATTCTCTTTCAGGTTTTGTCCAGGAATTAGAATAATTTGATAGATTTCGGGTTTTCAAATTAGTTTCTGATAGAGACGGTTAGTTGTAGATTCCTTACCTTAGAATTTCCCCCAGGCGTCACTCTGGATCCGGAGATTTGTTCTTCAGCAGTACCCCTGTGCATTGTCAGGTGGCATTGATTAGCTCCACCGGCGTCGTGGGCGCCAGGATAACACCATAATGTGAGTAATTTGCGCATACTTATGTCTTATGGGGAGTGAAAAGGTAGAGGGGGGAAGGGTAAACAGATAAGGAATAAAGGTAGAAAACACAAACCGGGAGGCGAGGAAAACAGTGTCCGGCTGGGTAGGTGCCAGCCGAGGGGTGATCCAGAGCCAAACTCCTCTATAGCTGCATAGGACATCTCCACCAGGCATCAGCCAAGGTTGCTCGGGCACCGCGGTAAGTAAAGACAAGTTAAGGTTTCCGTCCAGGGGGCATCGTCAATAGTTCCAGCGAGAACATCAGTTAAGGTGTTTCTGGGAGATATCTGTCTGAACTGGAGATCTCGTTAGGGTTCATTGCCTTGGGATAGGTGGTTTTGTTACCAATACTCAGTTGCTAGTCGCCATCTTATGGTCAGGCAGACCAGTAATAATGATTAAGTCATTCGGTGCCTTTTAGAGGCCATTTTGAAGTCAGGTTGTTTACCAGTAAAAACTTCTTGAATCATGAACAGTAAAAAAGAAAAAAATAATAATATGCCCCCTACTTCGAGGTATTTCTCTTTTCGTGTTAATATTTCTGTAGTGGAGATAAAGAGACTTGTTACAGGCTCCCTCCGATGTCAGTCATGCAGATCGCGGTATACGTTTCAAAAGAACGCTCACTAAAAAGGGGGTGTTTCACCCGCAATGGGATGGTGCGCAGTTAGTGCCTGTTACACTATATTCCTCAGCCAAGGCTCCGATCTCAGGGGGGCCCAGTCGCGGGAGGACAGCATACTCAATTTCACGGGCTCCGGCCTCACTGATGGTGCAGACAAGTGGGTTTCCTGTCAAGGAGTTTGTAGAGATTGTCGAGTCGAAGATCGGTTGAAAAGGTAAGTTTATTGACATAGACTTAAAAGTTCCCACAGACGGGCACAGTAGTGCGTGCAAGCAGGGAGGACGCAGTCTAGTCATGGCCGCTGCAACTGACAATAACCAACTGTCACCATAAACGGTCTTGCGTGCCAATGGGCAGTGCGAGACAGCTGACACGCACTGACCTCGCACGGTAAGCGCACGAGGAAGAACACTACATATATCTCCTTTTCTTTTTTTTTTTTAAAAAATTTTTTAAAACCTTTATTGTAAGAAAGCACACAGCTATTCAGCCTAACATCCCGGAGGCAAGGCAGCATAGTATAGAACGGTCATAGTGCCTAGCGATTCATGTCAGGACAATGCAGGTTGTTTTTTATTTTTTCACACAAAAACTTAAACAAAGCGCCCGAGGGCGCGGAAAAGGCAATGGAGGAGAAGAAGACCACTAGTCGGTAGGAGGCGGCAGGGGCTAGAGAAGTTGTAGAAAGAACTAAGACAGAATGTAGCAAAAGCGGGGGGGGGGAAGGAAGAACAGGAGAATCAATACAAGAGTAACATAGCTGTTGTCAACGTCTATGGCGACAAGCGTTCATCCCGTGGCAACGGTGCAGGTGGTAGGCACAAATCCCCTCTATAGGCATTCCAGGCACCCCATACCTTGTTCCACGTCTGCGGCCGCCCCCTGGCAGTATACACAGTCTTTTCGCGCAACATACACCAGTCCATGTTGGCCTTCCATTGTACCACCAGGGGGGCCACATTAGAACCCCACCTCTGTGCTATATCGCGTTTAGCGACCATATTGCCCAGTGTGGCCCAGCGGGTCTGCGCCGTATCATAATCATTAGGCTCCCAAACATTCAGGAGGCACCTACGCGCCTCCGCAGCTAACTCCACTCCAGTCACCTCCCGCATCACTCTATGGACCCTCTCCCAGTAAGGGGCAATAACGGGGCACTCCCACAATATATGCAGAAAGGTGGCAAGGGCTCCGCAGCCACGACGACAGAGGCCATCCGGCGAGAAGCCCATGTGCACAAGCCTAGGGCCGGTGACATATACTCGGTGAAGAATTTTAAACTGGACCAATCTCAGACGCGAGGAAATGGCTACCTCCTTAGGGGAGGACACAGCACTCTGCCAGTCCTCATCGTCCAGTTCCAGCCCATCGGCCACCCACTGCTCTCGCAAGCGCTGGAGGAGGTCCACCTGAACGTTGATCAGCTTCTTGTAGGACAGAGAGATGGCGCTATCAGGCATATGCCCGTCCAACACCCTGTCCTCCAAAGGCGAACTCTCGGGGATGTCACCCTCCTCCGTTCTGGCGGCAGCTATTGCGTGCTGCAGCTGGGCGTAGCGGAAAAACTCCGTATCACTCAATTTATATTCCGCCTGCAGCTGTGGGAAAGTCTTGACCACCCCCCTGGAGAGCATGTCCTCAACCCTCGAGATGCCTATGAGATCCCACTTCTCAAAGCCCTTGGTGTGCCAAAGCTTGCCCAAAATGTCGGAATCAAAGAGAGGGGTAAATCTCGTCAGTCTGCCCTGCCAGCCCTGTATCTTAGTGACCGTCCGCCACGTATGGACCGCCGCCTTGGTCGGGCCTGTGAGGTTACGATCAAAGGATCTAGAATATAGGGCGCGATAGTAATTGCCTCCGTGCAAAAGCCAGCGGTCCATGGCATAACCGGGGTTGTCCACGGGACCGTAAAAACCATGATTGATGGCGGTAAGTTGAGAGGCCCAGTAGTATCTACGCACGTCTGGTAACGCAATGCCCCCATCATACCATGGCATGGTAAGCTTCCGGACAGCGACACGAGGTCGTCCATCCGAAAGAAGGGCACGCTGCAGGCTCTCAACCTCCCTGAAGTAACGGGCCGGGACAAGGTCCTGAGTATTCTGCAAGGCATACAGGAACCTGGGCAGGGACATCATTTTAAATAACGCCGCCCGGCCCCGCAACGAGAGAGGGAGCTTACGCCAACTCTCCACATCCCGCCGCAAACGGTGGAGCGGGGGGAGCAAGTTGTGGTCGTACCTTGCCTTAGGGTTGTGTGAAATGTAAATCCCCAAGTACTTAAAGCCCTGTCCCGCCAGTTGGATGTTGCAACCTCTAGGGAGGCGCGGCGTGTCACCCTTGAGGATATAAAGGGAGGATTTGGCCCAGTTAATAATCAGGCCGGAGTAGCGCCCAAACAGCCTGAGCACATCGCACGCCACGATAAGCGACTTGCAAGGGGAGGTGAGATATAGCAGGATGTCGTCCGCGTACAGGGAGACCCTGTCCTCAAAGCCCGGGGACCAGGAGATCCCATGCAAGTCAGGGTGCGAGCGCAGCATCGCCGCGAGGGGCTCCAGAGCCAGCGCAAACAGGAGCGGAGACAAGGGACAGCCCTGTCTGGTGCCTCGCTGAAGTGCGAAGGGAGCAGACATACGACCGTTCACCGTAACAGCAGCCAGGGGGCTAGAATAAAGAAGTTGCACCCAGCCCAGGAAGCCCGGTCCAAATCCAAGTTTCGTCAAAAGTGCCCACAAATAATTCCATTCCAAGGAATCAAAGGCCATTGTGGCATCAAGGGAGGCCAGCACCGCCGGTTCAGTAAGGGCGTGAACTCTGGCCATAACGCCGTGCAAGCGTCTCAAGTTAAGGGCAGTATTGCGGCGGGGTATAAAACCGGACTGGTCCGGGTGCACCAGGTCACTAATAACCCCGATCAATCGATTAGCCAACAATTTGGCCAGGATCTTGGGTTCGGCGTTGAGGAGGGAAATAGGGCGGTAGGACCTACAAACATCCCGCGGCTTGCCGTCCTTGTGAATAACCACGATAGTGGCCAGTCGCTGGTCCAGGGGGAAGACGCCATCTGCACGGGCACGGAGGAACATGTCTTTCAAGTGAGGGGAGATCACGTCCGGCCGGATCTTGTATAGTTCAACCGGTATGCCATTGGGCCCGGCTGCTTTACCCGCACGCAGAGCGCGGATCGCCTGGGCGATCTCGTCCGCAGTGATGTCCCGGTCAATGTCCTCCCTGTCCTCCTCAGAGAGGCAAGGAAGGTCTATCGCCGAGAGGAATTCAGCCGAGTCAGCCTCGGAGCGATCTGACCCGGAGGTATAGACCCCCCGGAAATAGTCAGCAAAAGACTCGGCGATGGCGCTCGGATCAGTAACCACCACTCCGTCCTCGCACAGGATCTCCGGAACCACTCGGCTTGCCATTTCCCGCCTGTCCAGCCAGGCCAGCAATTTACCAGCCTTGTCCCCGACGTCATAAATGCGGCCTTGCTGCTCCTTCGCTAAGAGCAGAGCTGCGTTCGTGGCGAGATCGTGATACTCCGATTGCTTTAGAGAGAGTTCATGCAGGAGGGCGGGTTCGGGCTCGGGCCCCATACGGGACTCGAGGTCCAAGACCTCCTCCTCAACTTGCAGGAGATCCGCATCACGAGTTCTTTTGGCCGCCGCGATGAGAGCCAGGGCCTCACCCCGCAACACCGTTTTGAAGGCCTCCCAAAGGGTGACCGCAGAGCCCACTGAGCCAGTATTTTCTGTAAAGTATAGGTCGATGGCCTTGGCCAAAAGTGCTCGCGTGTTGTGGTTGCGGAAATACCAGGGATTTACCGCTGCCGGGCGGCTGGACAAAAGGACACCGAAGTCAAATGAGATCCACAACGGCGAGTGGTCGGAAACGCCCCTCGCCAAAAAACGCGCCTCAGAGATGGCAGGCGATTGCGCCGCCAGGGTGAGGACATAGTCCAGGCGGGACAGACTTCCATGGGCACCGGAGAGGAACGAAAACTGGCGAAGCGCCGGATGTAATAGCCGCCAACAATCCACCAGACCCATAGAGTCAAGGAAGGTCGGCAGCCACGTTTGGGAACCCGGGAGGTCTCTCGGTGGCTGACGATCTAGAGCGCCAGAGCAGACTGAGTTGAAATCACCCCCTAGGATCAGCAGGCCCGAAGGCAGAGACAAAATGGCGCCACCAAGGTCCCGAAAGGTGCTAGACTGGAGACCAGGGGGAACATAAACCGACAACAGGGCCAGGGCACGCCCCTCCCACCTCCCCGCCACAGCTGCGTAACGCCCCCTATCATCTAGCAGGGTGACGTCTATCTCGAGTGGAAGGGACGCCCGTACAAGGATGCCCGCCCCCCGGGAGCCCGAGGAGAACCCAGAGTGGGCGACCATTTTGTAACCCTTTCGATTTAGGGCCCTACAAGAGTTGCCCACTAAGTGCGTTTCCTGCAGTAACACTACATCAGGCATGTTCCTTTTTATCAGCTGGAGCACCACCCCTCTCTTAACCCTATCTCCTAATCCATTGACATTCCAGCTAAGCACTTTTAGTTTCCTACCCCCCATCCCCAAACAACCCGCCCCACCCGACTCCGTTCGACCCAAACGTCCATTGTACAGTAACACACACAGTCCATTGCCTCAAGGAAGAAAAAGAAATAGAACAAACAAGTAACAAACCCCGCAAAATAGCACCCCCCACCCTGCACCCCTGCATGTGACTAAAAAGCCCCCCCAACCAGCAGTGTGCCTGTCGCCCCATAACTACTCTACAAAAAGACACCCAGGGGAGTAGGGAATCTCCGCGATCTCCTCCCGCCACCCTCCATGTACTGACAGGAAAGATAGTACGGCATCTAAGAGCAACATTAGATAGCCACTGAGGCAAGCAAGAGAATCAATTAGTCACCCATTACAGAACCAAGTCTCATAGGTCCGGGCCGCCAGCCGCGCCACCCTCATGGTCCTCCTGTGCTTCTCGGCGCGGTGGTAGAGTGTCCAGCCAGTCACTGACGTTCTCAGCGAAGTCGAAGAACAGGGCACGGCCCTCGTATTCGATCCGGAGCTTAGCAGGGAACATCATAGAGTACTTGAGGCCCAGGTCTCGTAGTCGTCGCTTCATCCCAGAATAGCTTTGGCGCTGTCGCTGTACTGTCCTGGTGAAATCCGGGTAGAAATGGACATCAGCGTTTTGAAATTTAAGTGGGCCATGTCGCCTGGAGGCCTGCAGGATAGCATCCCTGTCACGGAAGTTAAGCAGCCGGGCCACGATGGGTCTAGGTGCCACGCCAGTCTTCGGCGGGCCACCCGGTACCCGGTGGGCACGCTCCACCGAGAAAAAGTTGCTGAGGCCAGGCGGGGCCAGATGTGTTCTGATCAAGTCTTCAACGAGGAGGTCCGTCGCCGCCTCCTCCGAACCCTCCGGTACGCCGACGATGCGGACGTTCTGCCGCCTGGCCCGGCTTTCGAAATCATCCAGCCGCCTCGCGAAGTGCTCCGCCGTCCTCTGCAGGTTTCTGGACCTCCGTTTGCAGATCCGAAACGTCTTCCGTGAGACTGGCCGTCTTAATGTCCAGGTCCTTGACCCTGTCATTGGTCTTGCCCAAGTCGGCTCTGATGAGGGACAGATCAACGGCCATGCCATCCACCTTGTGCGTGAGGACTTCATGTTGTTGCTGCATGTCCGCCCGGAAACTAGTGATGGCTCCCAAAATGTCGGTCAAAGTGGGCTCAGAGCCGTCCGGCGAGCCCGAATGTGGAATGCCCTTGGCAGAGGGACCTGTAGCAGGCGGTGTTTTCAGCTGAGTGTAGCGCTCAATTCGATTCTGCTGCTGTTGTTGCGGTTTACTGCGCCCTCCTCTGTTAGACGGCTTGTCGAGGTCCCCCTTGCCCGCCATGTTGGGTCTCAGAGAACAAAGGGCTATGCCAGGCAAGTCCAAGCCCAGAAACTCGGAATGATATCCGGGACGTCAATGGGAGACAGTTCCAGGTGTGCCCCGCCGCCCAACTAGCACCGCTGTCCAGCACACTTCTCCGTTGACGAAAGCAGGCTGGCACTCCGCAGTTCAGCAAGACGTAGTAGCGGAGTCCGCAGAGACAATGGCACCGAGCTGGCACGGAGTCCCACTCGACGTAGCTCCGCGTAGGAGACACCGATTTGAATTCTGAGAACGGTGCTCGCCTCAGGGGGCCATCAGCAACGAGCATCCACCCTCGTGGATCAGGATTACAGGCAGGATAGTTGCGGAGGATCGGAAGGTCCGCGGAGCTCCGAGCTTACGCGGCCATCTTGGTTGCCCGCGAAGCTCCTCCCCCTCTATATCTCCTTTTCTTAAGGGAAAGAACAAAGGTGAAGGAGAGAGACAGCAAGAGAGAAAGAGAGAGCAGGAAAGAAAAAGGGAAAAAATAAAGGAAGGAGGAACGAACAAAAGAAAGAAACAAACAAAGAAGAAAGAAGGAAAGAAGATAAGAACAAACGTGAACGAGAGAGAGAAAGGCGGAAGAATAAAATCACCTGTACCTCGAGGGTAATCTGACAACTCTGGTACTCCTCTTGGGAAACACAAGAGGATTATTTTGAACATCTGCATCACATTTTCTGAATCCAGGATATTGTGAGTGGTCCACATCAGAACTTACTCTTGACCGCTCATTAGCTTTATCACAGACTTTTACAATTTTGTTCATATTCCACCAATTACCATTGTTGACACGTACTGCACTGCCACATATCTTATCACTGGAGACAGGTTCGCTGAAATTAGATTCACTTTTTTTTTTTTACAAAACCCTGCATCTTAATTTTGACTAAGTCACCTACAAACAAATTCCCTTTTTGAGACATGTTTCCTAGTATCAAAGTATGTCTTTTGTTTGCTTTGGACGTCACCAACTTTGGTTCTAACCATAACATCAAGCTCTGCTGCAGATGTACTGCGTTTTAACCACTTAGACATCGATGCTGGTCTAAAGTTCGTGCTGGGTTTCCTGCCCTTGAGAAGTTCAAAAGGTGAGACACCCGTGGGGTGTGGTCCTGTAGAACCACAACATAGTTCTTACAGCTGAAGGAATGGCTTTATTGTGATCAATGGCCCACCTTATACAATCACCAGTGAATCTGCTGAGTCTCTCCACAAGACCGTTGGTCTGTGGATAATAAAGTGAGCTTTTAAGATGGGTTATAGAGGATTCATTAAGGAATTCTTCAACATCAGCAGATACTAATTGTACTCCATTGTCCGAGACAACAGTTTTAGGAAATCCCTCCCTCATGCAGATCCCTTTCATGAATTCCAAAATCTCTTTAGAATCTGCCTTTTGTACAAATTTAACTTCAGGCCATTTTGAGTAGTAGTCAACTAACACTGTGGCAAACAAAGACTAAAGGGGAGTGCGGAAAGGAATACCTACTTTGTCCCAAGGATTCTCAGGAAGAGGAATGGGAGTGAGAGAAGGATTAGATGTGCGTAGAGTCTCATCACTATCTGCACAAATAGTGCATTCGCTGACAAGATCATCAAGATCCCTGTCCATTTGTGGCCACCAAAAGTACTCACAAATTCTACGTTTAGTGAGAGTGGATCCCAGGTGTCCCTCATGGGCTTTGGATAAAAGAGTCTTCCTAATACTAATAACAAGAAGATCGATAGTGGTGCTTCCCATACGGAAAGAACCGCACATACACTAGCTCTCTTTAGTTGGATAATAGTACTGGATTTATAATGTAAAGTAGAATCTTAGATTTAAGACGGAGTGCTGCATAGACCACTATCACTCACTACCAAGAGTGACTACTGCACATCAAAGATTGGCAGTTCTATAAGCGCAAAAGGAGGGGTCAAGAAGAGAACAATCCTGAGGAACAAATAAGTTTAAATGACTTGTTAGTCACAGTACATAAGAACACCAGTCCAATTACAAGTATCATACAGTTTTCATATGTAGACAGGATAGCAGAGCAAAAAGTTCATATTGTAGTCTTCTTTATTTGAAGTTCCATCATGAAAATAGATGTGAAGTTAACAGAAACAGCCAACACGTGTTTCGTCGGTACCATCAATCAGTACCATGACTTTCTCAAGGCTATGCGAGCGAAAATACTCAACATACGTCGAGGTCTATTTTGTGAAATAAAATATGACTTTGGAGTCAAGAACCATAAATGTATACAGTAAAGATGAACACAAAAGTAATCGAAATCCAATACAATAGTCTTGTTCTTTATATATAATCTTCAATTTGGCGGGATTGAGAAGAAACATTGTGCTCCCTTGGCCTGCAGCGGGGTAATTAGTTGTCGAAGCTGCCAGCGGTTGTCTATCGTATATTTACAAAAGTCAGGGGCTACAAAGAACTCAAAGCCGGGGGCAGGCCGTCGCTTATCAGGTCTTGCAAGTTTAAATACATCCTCCCGGGCTAAAAAACTATTGAAGGAGATCAATATAGCCCTAGGCCTGCCCAAATTTTTCTCGATCGCTTTATCAGTTCCTTGACCGGCAGTCCCC
The DNA here is from genome assembly GCF_964263255.1 of Lissotriton vulgaris. Taxonomy (NCBI): domain Eukaryota; kingdom Metazoa; phylum Chordata; class Amphibia; order Caudata; family Salamandridae; genus Lissotriton; species Lissotriton vulgaris. The sequence goes on along the minus strand of NC_141689.1, from coordinate 1,516,676,572 downwards.
TTCAAATAAAATGGGAAGCGATGCGCTCTTTCAACCTCTCTATCCCAATCCCATTTAATTAACTCTGGAAAAGCATCCTTGAACAAGTTTGCAATAAACTTGCGGGGATCTTGACCTTCCTTGCCTTCTGGCACATGGAGAACCCTCAAGTTATTTCGGTGAGCCCTGTTTTAAAAATCGGCAAGTTTCCACAGAGTGTCCTCCTTTAGCCCCTGTAATGCCTCTGTCGCGATTTTCTGTTGTTCCACTGCGTCCTCCAGATTGGAAATGCGAGTCTCCGCCTCGTTAAACCTATTGGTGGAATCTGCCAGTGATTTCGCAATCCTTCGGACGGAATTTTGAAGCTTGCGACATAAGCTCTGCACTCTTTGGCTCTCCTCCCTTGTCTCGTCTCGCAATGACATTATGGACTCATATATCAAGGCCAGTGAAATATCAGTATTCCCTCCTGAAGCAGATTCCTGTAATCGACCTGCCATGACATCTCCACTTGCATGGGCCACAGGTTCAATAGCCAAATCACGAACAGTAGAGGGGCTATCCTCCGTGATGTCTATAGAGTCATCCTGACACAAGCTACTTGCCGGGCTCCCTCCTTCAAGACTCATATGGAGAGCATATTGTGCTGCTAAGTCCTCACAGGACGAAGGTAGCGAAGCATCAGACATTGAATAAAAGTCTCCAGACTCTCCGTCCGGTTGTAAGCACTGCTCCTCGTCTCCGCCACCAGCTCCCATCCCCGTGGGTGCGGGGGGTATACCATTGCCATCTAATGGGTTCTCCCCAAGTTGTTGAGTCTCCCAACCATCGGACTTAGCTCTAGGAGAGGAGCCCACTACAGTACCTTTTGCAAGTGCCCCCTTTGTTCTATCTTTCCCAGCTGCTGCTGCAAAAATTGAAGGGATTACTACATTCTTGTCTGACCCCAGTCCTGTTGCATTTGCATTTTGCTATACTCCCTTCGGTTTAGGAGCCTCCACTGGCGTTTTGGGGGGTATTTTCTTGCCCGTGTCTGTCTTGCCCGATTCCTTTGGGACACCATTCTCCCCCTGCTCCTCGGGCACCTTCTGTTTCCCCCTTGTTCCTTTGGGAGGCATGATGCTACTTTTTCTAGCTTCTCCAATCGATACAATTGAAAACAAACACTGCCCAGCTTACGCTGTCCCCCAGCAAAGAGAAACTGCAGCCGTCTCAATCACCTGCCTGTTACTGTGGAACCCTCACCGACTCAGAGACTGGAATTTCTGTTCCGATATTAAAGAGCTGTGAGTTGCAAGAGACAGAGAAAAAAAACCTCCCGTCTCAGGACACCGTCCTCCGTCCTCTCTTGCTGGAGCCGCGTTGTGCAGCGGATTGAATTGCGTGCAGGTGAGAGCGGTGGTGAAAGCAAGGGTCAATTGGAGAAAAGAAAAGAAACGCCAGCACTCGCAGGGAACTTCTCTCAGTATCTAAATACTTTAATTTCCATCAGGTACCGGCGCTCTTCTCCACTCCACGCTGGGGGCAACGGGTCGGGGGCCGGGGGGACCACGAGACTCCAGGCGTCAAGTGTCCGACACCAAATGCCGAGTTCAAGTCCTTCACGCGATTCCAAAATGCAAGTTTATAACGGCATTAACAATGCTGCGGCTCGTAGTAATCCCGGCTCCAGTCTGCCGTATTACGGTGCTTTTTCCACCAGGTCTCCATTTATTTATTTATTTATTTTGACACTTGTAAAGCGCTCTGTTACCTTACGGTGTCCTGGCGCTGTTTTGATAGCTCCCAAAACTAAATCCCCAGGTTAATTTACAAATAGCCATGTTTTTAACTTTCGCAGGAAGGTCATAAGCTCAGGGGACAGTCGGAGTGCCACTGGAAGGGCATTCCAGGCCACCGCCGCCCCTCGGCTGAAACTCCTGCCTCCCCAACCCACTTTTCTGATGCATGGGGTCCCGATTAATCCCAGAGAAGCTGACCTCAGTAGACTTCCGGGTTTGTGCCAGTGAAAGTATTGCCCCAGAAATGCTGGACCTATGCCATGGATCGCCTTGAAGACAATACACAGACTTTTAAATAGAATCCGCTTCCTTACTGGCAACCAGTGTAATTTCACTAGTTCATGGGAGATGGGCGCAAATTTAGGCAAGCCTATAAACAGGCGCGCTGCTGCATTCTGCAGTATCTGTAACTTGCTGAGTACTCCTTGTTGGGCTTCCAGGAGCGGACTGTTGCAATAATCCAATCGTGAAAGCACCAGAGCCGTCACCACTGTTTTTTTGCATTCCCCTGGAAGAAACGGAAGAACCTTCCGAAGGATTTTCAATGTCCAGTGGATGGATGAGGCCAAGGCATTTACCTGAGGTTTATAAGAAAGTCTGTCATCTAAGATGACCCCCAGGTTCTTCACCTTGTCGACCGGAGTGGGCAAAGTCCCCATCTCTTCTGGCCACCAGCTCGGGCCCCAAAAATTAGCCGTGGAGCCAAACAGTATTACTTCGGTTTTGGCCGAATTAAGTTTTAGACAGTTTCCTGCCATCCATTTGCTCACAGCTTTCATGCATTCCTGGAACTTGCTGGCAACGTCATTTTCCCTCCCGGGTAGCAGTGACACCACAATCTGTGTGTCATCTGCATAAGATGTAAGTTCAAACCCATGAGAGCTGATGACTGGGGCCAGGGAAGAGACGTAAACATTGAACAAGGTAGGGCTAAGTGAGGAACCCTGAGGGAACCCACAAGATGGTTGAAAGGGTTTCGACTCAAAGTCCCCCAGCGCGACTACCTGGACCCTGTTGGTCAGAAAAGATCTCAAAATGTCTAATGCCTTCCCCTCATTCCTCCAGCCGGTACACCAAGATGGTATGGTGGACCGTGTCAAAGGCCAACGACAAATCCAGCATGACCAAAGCCGCCCGACCTCCAGAGTCCATCACCTTCGTGACCCCTTCTGTTGACTTGATCAGGGCGGACTCGGTACTGTGGCCTGGTCTCTAGGTTTCTCCCGGGGCTTGCAGGTAGGTGGGAGCGATCAGCCTACACGTCCACTCTCGTGGGCGCCATCTTGCCTCTCAATACCCTTGATGCAAAACCAATAGTGTGTTCTTGAGTACCCGCATCCTGGGTCAGGACTGCACCTAGACCATAACAGCTGGCATCAACAGTTACTATGCAGCGTAACAAGGAATCAAATGGTTTAAGAGCTTTGACGAAAGTGAGGTGTGTTTTGAGACATTCAAAAGCATGTTTACATTCTTCATTCCATACAAACTCAGTTTGATGTTTTAACAAATTATATATGGGGCGTACTCTGGTTGCATAATCATGTATGAAGTGTGAATAAAACTCAATCAGACCCAGCAGAGATTTTACTCCTGTTTTGTCTTTAGGGGCTGAGGCATCCACTATAGCTTGCACAAGGCAGGGTTTCGGCATGACACTATCGCTAGAGATTATGTGTCCCAGGTATTCCACAGAGTCTTTAGAGAACACACATTTGTCACGCTTAAGCATAATTCCATGGTCTTGGAATGTTGAAAGAACATGACCCAACGTTGCATCATGTTCGGACTGGTCAGCAGCATATATTAGTACATCATCTTGAAAGAATGCCACTTTTTTTTATACCTTTGAGTAGATTAACCATTAAGCGCTGGAAAACTGAAGCTGCCGATGCAAGTCCAAATGGCATACGACACATTAGGAATATGCCTACGGGTGAATTGAACGCAGTAAGATTATGCGATTCCTTGTCCAGTTCGACCTGGTGATATGCTGATGCCAGATTGAGTTTTGAGAAGATTTTTGCTCCTGCTACCATGCCCAACATTTCAGATATGTTTGGTAGAGGGTGCGAGTCAACCCACATAACTTTGTTCAAACTGCGCAAGTCAATGCAAATCCTAAGTTCATTGTTTTTTTCTTGTGCTACTACCAATGGAGAAGACCAATCCGAAGAGTCTACAGTCTCGATCACTCCTCTCCTGTACATGAACACCAGTTCTTTTTCTAAATCTTCTCTTATGCTAAATGGTACACTTATCAATTTATGTTTTATGGGGATTGCAGAGTTGATTGCAGAGTCCCCTCCCCCAGGGAAGTCAACTGCCAGAACCCTGCTTCGAGAAGAAGGCAGTGGTGGAGGCCGCTATCGGATGCTAAAGCGGCAATCAGCGACATCGTTGTCAACTTCTCTCGAACCCCATGTGTTTTCTCACAATTCCCCGGGCGCCATCTTGGTTCATATCCGTGCAGGGATGTCGCGGATCATATCTCAGTGAGGCTGGATCGTAGGGAGGCGATTTAGCATTTAAAATGATCCGCCAGTGCTCCGACTGCAGAATTGTCGAATTTGGCGGGATTAGGGCGTGGCGAAACGCCGCTCTAGATGCCGGTGTGCGGGTTCATCATAGAGCTTCAACTCCGAGCGGCCATCATGGCTGCGGCTCTGCTTCCTGCGCCGCCCATGCACACTAACGTCAGTATTTCTTTTTCCGTGCCAGCCTAGCGCAGATCCGGAGAGAGCTACCCCTAGCCACTTTTTGGTTAACTTTTTTCAACTTTTTGTCAATGTCTTTTTCGAGTCAAACTCCTGGTGCGTCAAGGATGTCCCAGCGAAGGACTAGCTTCAAGCCTGCCACTGGATGATGTCCATGACGGATCCTCACCTCGTGTGCCTTTGGTGTCTGGAGCACAACGCCGACCCAAAGTCATGCTCCGAGTGCCAGGCCATGAATCGGAAAGCTTTGCGGGAGCAGTCCCGAAAGCTACTGGAGGCCCGGTGGTTGGCTCTGAGTCACTCCGGTTCTCGTTCTAGGGGAAGTTTTGAGAACAGTAAGGGAGCCCATGCTCCAAGTCATTGTGGAGATCTTTGGGTAAGTTGGGAAGCACAAGAAGACGTCTAAGAAGCACAGGCATTCTTAACTTCTCCCGGTTGGTCTGCCAACGTGATGCTGGATCCCAAGCACCGTTGCTCAAAGGCTCCATCTCCAGAGCCTACTTCTGTGATGGCTCCGTGCCTCCCTCACTTTCTGGAAGCCGGAACGTCTTCTGTCAATATCCAGAAGTTCAACGAGGCCTTGTACCTCATATTTGGGCAGCCCAGCTCTGCTGTTGCGCCTTCATTCCCTCTGGAGTCGTTTGCAGCCCCTGGGATTTCAACACCGGTGCATCCGGCCCCAGCGGGTCCCTGTGGATCCAGGCCTGGATCCAGATCGACGCCCGTCGATCTCACTCAACCTTCTCCCCCTAATGTGGCACAGAGTAGGGAGCTTCCTATGCTGTGGTGGTTAGGAGGGCAGCCAAGCTCCTCAGCCTGGAGCTCCCTACGGTGGCAGTCAGGACTAACCTCCTGACAGAGATGCTTCAGCCTGCAGCTTCTTATTCTGACCCCTGTTGCCGTTCACTGAAGCTCTCATGGACGTACTTCTGGGCAGTTGGTCCAAGATCAGCACTGGGGGTCCTGTGGCTAAGATGATTGCCCGCTGCTACCACACCACTGCGGGCAACCCTGTGATCCTTGCCAAACACACCTCCCCTGAGAGTTTGGTAGTCCAAGCCTCTTCATCAAAAGGTGCATTCATTACTACTCCCCCATATAGGGAATCCAAGAAGCTGCATCATCTTGGGAAGAAGATGTTTTCCTCCTCTAGCTTGGCATTGCGGTCATTGAATACTGCATGCCTCTTCGGCTGATACTCCCATACTATCTGGGATACTGTGCGCAGGTGCTGCCTCAGTGCCCGGATGAGTCCCAGGGCATTCTCTCTCAAGCAGTTGCAGATGGGAGAGACTCAGCCAAATTTACCATACTATATGGACGGGATACCACTGACTCATTGGGCAAAACGAATGCCACGTCAGTAGCTGTTACTCAGTACGCCTGGTTGAGGACTTCTGGCTTCTCAGGGGATGTCCAGTCTTCCTTGATGGAAATGCCCTTTGATGGCACTCATTATTATGGCAACATGGCAGACTCATCGCTCGAACGCTTCAAGGATTCTCGTGCTACGGCCAGATCCTTGGGCCTCATGGCTACCTCATATCCACCTCAGTCTGCCTTTCGTGGCTATGAATGGGCACCCAGCCACGTCCTGTCAAGCCCAGCCGCAGAGTCACGCTAACTGTCCAGCCTCTGCGTGGATGCGAACGTGGGACCCCGCATACTCATGGGTCAGGGAGCAAGTGGGCGTCCCAGTCAACCTTTTCCATCCCATCGCAGCCTTCAAACCTTCCAAGTCTGGTGTTTCAGGCCCATCAACGGCCAGTTGGAGGCAGGATACGCCATCACCTCCTCCACTGGCAGTCCACCACATCGGATTCGTGGGTTCTGCAAATAGTCCAATGGGGTTACTCCCTCACCTTCAAGACTACCCCCCCATACCACCTTCTTGCGATAGCATGATGGAGGATCATTTGCCACTTCTCCACCAGGAAGTATCAGCTCTCTTGACCAAGGGAGCTATAGAGAGGGTTCCTGTGCAAGAAGTAGGTTGTGGTTGCTATTCCCTCTACTTTCTGGTACCCAAGAAGGACAAAGGCCTGCATCGTATCTTAGACATCTGGGCCCTCAACTTCTTTCTCCGGAAGGAGCAGTTCAAAATGCTCACCCTAGCCCAAGTTCTGTCTGCACTCGACCCAGGAGACTGACTGGTGGCATTGGACTTGCAGGACGCTTAGTTTCATATCCCCATCCTGCCGGACCAAAGACGTTACCTTTGGTTCAAGTTGGGCTACGAGCACTTTCAGTGCACTGTGCTCCCCTTTGGTCTTACCAGTGCCCCTCAGGTGTTCACAAAGGTGATGGAGGTGATGGCAGCCCATCTGCTCAGATTAGGAGTTCCAGTCTTCCCCTATCTCGATGACTGGGTGTTGAAGGCTGGCTCGCCCAAGGCTGTCGTCTCCCACCTCCAAACTACGGCGGACCTCCTGCATTCGCTGGGGTTCACTATCAATGTGCCGAAGTCACACCTGACTCCTTCTCAGACACTCCCTTTCATCGGGCGATTCTGAATACAGTGCAGTTTCGGCCCTATCCTCCCAAGCAGCGAGTCTGGGATATTCGGGCTATGACACCGTTGTTTCAGTCTCTATCCCGGATATCTGTGAGAATGACTGAGGCTGCTGGCCCTCATAGCCACCTGCACCCTGCTGGTGGATATGCAAGTGCTGTAGTGGGATATGAAGTTCCAGTGGACGCAGCATCACAGGAACCTTTCCGACTAAGTCCAGATCTCAGAGGGTACAGCACAACAACTGCAGTGGTGACTAACTAACCAAGATTGGGTCAGAGGCAAATCTCTTTCTCTTTGTTGACCAGATCTAACAGTGGTGATGCATGTGTTACTTCTGGGATGGGGTGGTCACCTGGGATCAGAGGCTTCTGGTCTCCGGCGGAGTCAGGCCTCCATATCAACCTTTTGGGAGCTCCAGGCGATCAGACTGGCACTGAAAGCATTTCTTTCCTCTCCCAGGGGGAAAAGTGGTGCAGGACAACATCACTGGCTTGTGGTACCGCAACAAACAGGACGGGTGGGGTGGGGAACGCTTTGTCAAGAGGCTCTCTGCTTCTGGACATGGCTGGAACATCAGGACATAACACTTGCAGTTCAACACCTTGTGGGCTCCCTGAATGTCAGGGCGGACGAACCTAGCTGTACGCTCCTAGTTGATCACAAATGGGGTCTCCATCCGAAGGTAGCGCAAGGTCTCTTTCAACAGTGAAGAGAGCCTTGGTTAGATCTGTTTGCCTCAGAAGAGAACGCTCAATGTCAGCAGTTGTGCATGCTGGAGTTTCTAAGACGTGTTCGCTCGGCGACGCTTTTTTGAATTTCGGCCTCCTGTACGCCTTTCCACCTGTACCACTTCTGCCCAGAGTGCTCAAGAATAGCATGCACGACCGGGCTCATGTCATTCTTGTCCAAGGTCCAACTGAAAAGGCCCCACGTGTGAAAACACTGTGTCGCTCCTCCTTCCTCTTCCATACTGTTTTATGTGTTATTATTGTAATGTTGTACTAATTGTTTTTTATTACTGACCAGCTGAATTTTATACTGTTCTTTTGCCGTGAATTAAGATGAATTATTTGTTTGTATCTAACTGTAATAAGCTGCTGCATAAACTGTCTATTTTTATTCTAACTGGTGTTTTTTGTAGCTTTAATGACACGAGCTGTCGAAATAAAGCTTATACAAATACAAATACATTCTTGTGGCTCCGGTCTGGGAAAGAATAGAGTCTGGTACCCCAACCTTCTGAGCATGGCCATCGATCCTCCAATCAGACTACCTATTCAGGAGGATCTTCTGTCGCAGCAGCAGGGGACGGTTCTCCACCCAAACCTGTCCAGTCTCCACCTCGTTGCATGGAGATAGAGCGGCAGCAGTTGACAGCTTTCGACCGTCCTCCCGAAGTCTGTGATGTTATCTTGGCAGCCAAGCGTCCCTCAACTAAGACGGTATATGCCTGTAGATGGTACAAATTTGTGGCATGGTACACAGCAAAGGCTTTTGAACCCCTCTCTGCTTCTCTGTCAGAGGTACTTTTGTATATACTTTCCGTGGCCCAGAAGGTATCTGCTTTGGGCACTCTTAAAGGGTACCTTGCAGCCATCTCTGCTTTTCTTCGGCTGCCAGATCAGCCTTTATTCAAATCTCCTATTGGTAACAGATTCTTTAAGGGCCTTACTCGTCTGTTCACTCCATCTCCTTTTGTAATGCCCCAATGGAACTTAAATCTGGTTCCAACTTTTCTTATGTGTGCTCCATTCAAGCCTCTTCATAACTGTCCTCTCTGGCTGCTTACTCTCAAAACTGCCTTCCTTGTTGCCATCACCTCTGCTCGAAAGGTGAGTGAGCTGCAGGCTTTATCTTCTAAGCTCCCTTTTCTATCCTGATAAAGTGGTGCTTTGGACCAAACCTTAATTCCTTTCTAAGGTCGTCAGTACTTTCCATGTGGGACAATCTATTACTCTGCCCACCTTTTATCCACCCCTGCATCCCTCCAAGGAGGAGGAGAGACGCTACCGCCTGGACCCATAACGTGCACTGTCTGTTTATCTTGATTGCACAAAGGACTTTCGGTGGATGATCAACTCTTCATTGGCTATGTGGGTGTGAAGAAAGGTCGGGCTGTTCAAAAACAAACCATCCCTGATGGGTTGTCTTTTGCAGCAAAATATGCTACGCTTTGGCAAAGAAGGACCCTCCTGTGGGGGTTCTGTGCTCATTCCGCCAGAGCAACAACGGCAACCACGGCATTTGCATGTGAAGTTTCAGGCCTTGGCATCTGCCAGGCAGCAACGTAGGCAACCTTGCACATGTTTACGAGACACTACTGCCTGGAAAGCCAAGTCTGGAGGTATGGGTACTTTGCCTGTTTGGTCCTCTAGGACTGTCTGGTATGATCTTGGATCGCAGACCCTCCCTCCGGAGATGGTATTGCTGAGGTGTCTATTCTAAGGTAAGGAATCTACAATTAACTGTCTCTATCAGATGAATAAGTTACTTACCATCGGTAATGAAGTATCTGATAGAGATATATGTTAGTGTTAGATTCCTTACCACCCTACCCATCCTCCCCACTCTGCGAACTGATTTCTCGGGATAGGGACTTCCCTAAAGGGTTTTAGTTTTGACGCACCAGTGGTCATTGTCTTTCATGGCTCTGTGCTTCTGCCGTGAAAAGTCGTGTTAAGAACTGATGTCAGCACCCATGGCAGCACCTATCTAAGTCCCGCAACGTCATCCCGGTGCCCACAATGCCGACGATGGATACAGATCAATCTACGCCACCTAACGACGCGCAGGCGTAATGCTGAAGACAAAATCTCCGGATCCAGACTGACACCTGAGGAAAATTCTAAGGTAAGGAATCTACAACTAACATATGTCTCTACCAGATACATTGTTACCGAAGGTAAGTAACTTGCTCTATACCAAGTCTGTAACAATGGGTATCCCACAAATGCAAGTAACAGGGGCAAATTCACTGCGCATGGTTAATACTGAAGTTGCAACAGCAACTATAGATTCTTTAAGAGTCATAATCACAGTCTGCCATCATGTAGCCATCCTTTAACTCCTCCCAAACCTCTTTTTACTTATATGATCTCCCTAATCCCTTTTTAGAGACTCTTCTCTCCTCCATCTCCCCTTTTACTCATCCCAAATCTCATCTTACTTCGATGATCTCCCAAATAACACTTTATAGACTCTTCTACCAACTTTTTAGACTCTTCCCTCTTCTGTGCTATTCAATCCAACTAACATATTTGCATGTCCACTGCTCCAATTAACTCATATTTCCCTATACAATCCACCACTAATCCTTTTTGAGGGAAACAACCTTTACAACGCAACTTTTACAACGCACTACCGTTACAACGAAACTTTTACAACGCAACATCCATTACAACGCATGCATTTTCAACGCAACCATTACAACGCATGACACTACAACGCACACCGGTACAATGCATGCCATTACAACACAGTCATTATAACGCATACCATTACAACGCATAGCATTACAACACATAGTACCCTTACACTATCCAACACTTACCCTACTGTTGCACCCCCTGGAGTTAGAATAGTAATTTTAACCCCTACACTATCCAACACTTACCCTACTGTTGCACCCCTGGAGTTAGAATAGTAATTTTTACCCCTACTCTATCCAATACTTACCTTACATGCAATGTAATGTTATGCGTTGTAATGGTATGCGTTGTAAATGTTGTATGCGTTGTAGTGGAATGCGTTGTAAAGGTAGTTTTAAAGAATTTGTTGTAATGGCATGTGTTGTAATGGTATGCGTTGTAATGGATGTTGCGGTGTAAAAAATGCGTTGTAAAGGTAGGCGTTGTAAAAGTATGCGTTGTAACGTCATACATCCCTTTTTTTTTACCTCTGAATATTCCTCGACACTGGTTTCAGCGCTACACAAGGAGTCTGGAGGACAAAACCAGCCTACAAACGAGGTGGAGGGGTCACAAAGGGCGGAGGAGGAGGTGGTTGCTCAGCTGCTTGAGACTAGGTTGGTAGAACAAGCTAAGAGCCCTGCTGTAGTTCATTCTGATCTTGAGGGTGATATAAATTCAACGATTACAGAGCAGGCTATTAGTCCTGTAAATAATCTATACTCTCTCAGGAGTAGAGCCACTACTCATTCTAAGTTAGTAACCAATCTGACCCCAGTAATATCTAGAAAAGGTCGTAGAGGCAAAAAAGCAGCAAAGTAGGAAGCGCACTATATAATCAAGGGAGGCCAATTTCAGAAAAATCTAACTTCTCTACTTTAGTACTGGAGGCTTCTCAGATATCCGAGCAGGAGGTTCAGGACAATAATGCTGAGGTATCCACCAGGATTACTGGTACTAGCGGTGGTATAAAAAATTTGCTTTCCAAGTCCTCTTCATACCTCTCAGTAGAAGCTAAACCTAAACGATCCAAGAGGTCCAAGGTAAAAAAATCAGTGTTAGACCCGGGTACAAAGATAACACCTTCTCTGCGCTCTTACTTCAAGGTAATTCCCCAGGTCTTGAGTCTTGCACAGTCCGACCATTTCTCTACTGTTACCTCTTCTGAGGCAACCTTTAGTCCAACATTAGCTGGAAATATGGCCACTGTCTCTGTCTCTGTTTCTCCAATCACAGAAAGCATACAAATAGCTGCTGAACTAGAAAACCTTACAGTCTCTAAAGGTGACAATGATGCTATTAATGCCCTAAAATCCAACATGAATAACACAGGACAGGCAGACCCTGGCCTCCCTGATAGTAGTAACACTTTTGAAACAAATGAAAACCAGGGATCAGTACCAGATAATCTATCTCAAGAACTTGAAGTTCTTCTAACTTCGGATCAGAACGCTCAGGGCACCATACAGCAATTAAGTCAGTTTTCTAAATCTCTTAGTTCCGAAGAGCAATTGCTACCAGAAGTCGCTGTCTCTACTCCACCTTCAGACCTCTCTGCAATATTAACTATGATTACAAATCTAACAGTCGACATTAAACGTGGATTTGAGGAGTCATCTAAAATCCAAAGAGAGATAAGGTCCTACTGTGAATCACTAGACAGCAAAATTGATGGGTTATACTCAAGGACGGGAGCCTTGGAAGAGACCACAGCAGTAATGTCCATAGAACTTGACAACGCTAAGGAGGAGATATTGAAGCTTAAAAGAGAAGACACTGCACTGGCGGAAAGAATAGAACACTTGGAAAATAATGCGAGGCGGTGTAATATCCGCATCCTGAATGTACCAGAAGCAAATGAAGGCACTAATATTAAGGCATACATCATCCAACTCCTAATTAAAACCTTAAATCTAAAACACACAGAGGAGGAGCTTAATCTGGACATTCAGCGGATTCACAGGGATCCATTCAGGCGTAATCCGCAACGTACAAAGCCCCGCAAGATACTAGTGAATTTTCACACATTTCAACTCAAGGATCATATCTTAAACTTAGCTTTAAAACAAAAATCCTTGAGAGGTGATGGTTTTTCTTTCCAAGTGCGCTCTGACTTGTCGCGGGCGACCCTTGATAGACAATGGGAGCTGGGTCGGAGGATGGAGGCATTCAGAAATTTGGGAGCATCTGTCCAGTTGAGCTTCCCTGCAGCTCTTAAGATCATGCTAAACAACAAAATGTTTAACGCCCACACTGTCCATGCAGCAGATGAACTATTGTTAAGTTTAGGTACCTCTAAAAAGTAATTCCAGCTGCTTCTATTCAACCAAGTTCATAGAGTTTATAGTGCTTACTCATGAGTGAGAGCATAGAAATCTTAACTCAACATGATCCTGCCTAATAGAAGGTAAATAGAAGGTACATTTAATAGTTTAATTCAGAAAAGAAAGAAAAAAAGGGAAAGGGGGATCACTTTAAAATCACTTTATTATCACGAAATGCTTTATTAAAAAAGAAAAGAAAAAATGAGAGGTAAAAAAGGAAAAAAAAAACACATACCACATATTAAAATATATAAAAAGCATGAGTGTATGAACTCCTTTCTCCTTGCATAAAGCCATATATAGACACCACTTTAAGCTATCTAGTCAAAACTCCACACCGTAGGTTCATTAGATTTAGGCATATTCGGTCCTCCATTATCCTAATCTAAGAACGTCCCGCCCGAGCCTAGATAGAGTATCAGGGGCATCACAAACCGGATCCCTTCCGGTTGGATACTCAAGGGTTCCTCAGGGGTGGGGGGAGGTGATCACGAGGGAAGGGGTTAGGGGAATAAAAAATAAAATGTTTCTCATTTCTAAAATGGCGGTTGATAATTGCATAAATAAAAATTGGGCGAATCTGGTTTATTATAGCAATATTAAGGGGAATGTATTGGTAGGACTCTCAATCAATATCAGTAGATACGTCAAGTATGAGTACCATTAAGATCCTCTCCTGGAATGTTAATGGCCTGCGCGCCAAACCTAGAGCTAGCACAATAGTACAATATATCCGTGATTTTGGCGCCCAGGTCATTATTCTCCAGGAGACACACCTGGTTGAAGCAGAAATATTAGATTTGGTAAAAAAGAATAGATGGATAGACCTATCAGTCTTTACTTCTCAGACAATTAATACAAGAGGGGTTGTCATTCTATTTAAAAAAAAAACATCACTACAAAACTCTTGAAACATAGGGTCGATCCTCACAGTAGATGGGCAATCGCGACTGTTATGATTGGGGGGTCAAACATTACACTGGTAGGCTATTATGGGCCCAATTGCGATGACCCATCTGTCCTGGCCACGTTGTTCTCCGAGCTGTTACATTTTCCAGAACCCATGATAATAGCGGGAGATTTTAACATTGTGCTTGATCCGAAGTTGGACAAGTCTACTTCTAGCAGACAACAGTTACATTCTAAATCTAGAGATCTTATAATTAAAAATATGCATCAATACGGATTTATTGATATTTGGAGGGTAAGGTCGGTCTGAAATCCGGCTTTTCTTTTAGAAACTATAAGTACCGTCATAGATCAAGGATCGATTTTATATTGGTTACCAAATGCTTGGAAAAGTCAGTAAGGGATATAACTTACTTACCATCACACCTGTCCGACCACTCCGCAGTACTTTTAGACCTTGATCTACAGTCCCAAAACGCGATAAGGTCATGGACAATCGACAGATCCTTTCTTACATCTCCTGAGGATCTGGACTATGTTAAGGTGGAGACGCAAGAATTCTTTAAAATTAACATTGGCTCGGCGTCATCTAGTTTAGTATGGGATACTTTTAAATGCTCTTTGAGAGGGATCGTCAAGAATAATACTTCGTATCGCAAGAAACAATACACCCAAGAGGTTACACTGATAGAGGCCAATATACTAAAAGCTCAATCAGATTTAGAAAACTCAAATAATTGTCCAGACCACGTTATACAGACCAAACAGGAGGAGCTTAAGAAACTTAAAGGACAAATGGCTTCTCTATTAAATCAGCGTATTTTGCAGAGGTGGGAAGCTAGTAAACTAGCTTATTTTGAATTCGGTGAAGGGGCAGGCAAATTATTAGCCTGGAAGTCTAGAACAGACCAAACATGTAATAACATTGGCTCTATAATATCAGATTCTGGTACAGCATCTTCGGATCCTGAAATAAGGTCAGCTTTGAAAGATTTCTTCCAGGCTATTTATAGAGAGGACAATAACATTAACTCAATTGATGTAGAAAACTGGCTTAACAAAATTACCCTACCGGTACTCTCTAAAGAACAGGCGAACTTATTAGACCACCCAATTATGGAGGAGGAGGTATCATCTGCTATATTAAACAGTAAATCTGGGAAGGCGGCAGGCCCGGATGGTCTTCCGGCAGAGATCTATAAATATATTGCAGCCAATATCGCTCCTTTTCTTACCAAGCTATTCAACCTGATACTGGTAGAAGGCGACTTACCTCCTCCATCATGGAGCAAAGCTTCCATTACGTTAATTTTGAAACTAGGCAAAGCAGCTACGGCTTGTGGCTCATATCGCCTAATTTCAGTTCTCAACGCTGACTATAAGATATTTGCGTCTATACTAGCCAAACTATTGGGACAGGTAGCTCCCTTAATCTTACATCCTAACCAAAAGGGTTTTGTTAAGGGCTGCCAACTCTACGAGTTGATTTATGACCTAATAGGTGCAATAGACATGGCAACTAATTCATCACTGCCCTTGGCCATTCTTACCTTAGACGCTGCCAAGGCCTTCGACGGGGTTAATTGGAAATACCTGTCGGGGGCCTTGGGAAAATTCTGGGTGGGCCGAGCTTTTCGTAGAGCGGTGGAACTATTATACCACGAACCTTCAGCCTCGGTCTTGGTTAACGGCGGATTGTCGGAACCTTTTACTATCACAAGAGGCACCCGCCAGGGTTGTCCGCTTTCGCCCCTACTTTTTGATATCTATATGGAGCCATTCGCCCAATTTATGCGTGAAGATATTAATATCACTCCATTTAGTTACAGAGATTGGGAAAAAAAAGTATCTATATACGCTGACGATCTCATGATCTTAACATCTGATATCAACACAGCGTTTCCGTCAGTCATTAATCTGGAACAAAAATTCGGCAATATTTCTGGCTATGAAATTAATGCTATACAACAATAAAAGAGAGGTTACATGTGTCTCATAAGCCACAGGGACGGAGCCATGTAAAGAAAATATTAGCCAGCCCTATTTGGGAGGATAGGAAAGCCCTCACACACCAACCTGGTCGGTGTCATGCTTCATCATAGGGCCCCACCTCGGAGGCCGAATGCCTCCTCGGTGTGCTTCAACGCCAGGAGACTGCGGAGCAGGTTGTGTGATAAGGCGTGTAGTGAAAAAGATAAAGTAAAAGTGTCTAAAGGGTATCTCAAAAAATATTTTATTGGTAGATCCCTGTAACACAGTTAAAATTGGTCTTATGTGTCTGAATTTACAGCCAAAGGTAATGAATTGGTTAATTCAGAGTAGTTTAGTCAGTCAACATGTTTCAGCCTGTTAAGTGGTTTTAATTTACCTAGGCATTCGTCAGGACTAGTGTAACCCCGGCGGTATGGACTCTCTAATCATCCACCCTAACCAGAGGACGTGAAAGTGAAAAACAAAAAATAAGTGAAAAAAGTGCAAAGAAAGGGGGGAGGATAAATGTCCAGACCCCAAAATCCTGATTTAGGATGTATCTGCACTTTAAAATGTGGCGCTAAATGCACCATGGGTCTCGGGAGGGGGGTAGGAGCGTCCCTGGCACATCGCCCTCATCGCTCGCCACCCGTAATAGCACCTAGCATTGCCTCATAACCGGACCCCGAAGATGAAATTAATGTCACAAAGACTGAGATTATGACATGGAACACCATTAATACGCCACTCCCAGTACAACCCTGTGACAATATGAGATATTTAGGTATAACAATCTTAAAAGATATCAATCAGATCGCCCATACAAATTTTACTCAGGTAGCCAAAGACTGCAGGAATTTAATGAATTCTTGGAGACATCTTCCATTAACGCTCTTAGGCTGATCAAATTTGGTCAAGATGTCCATTTTACCTAAGTTGACCTTTATTTTCAACAGTTTACCACTTTACTTTGAAAAGAAAATGATAGCAAAGATGCAGAGTGACATCACCTCGTTTATATGGAGGAACAAGATAGCAAGAATTTCTTGGAATAAACCAAGGCGTCGCAGGGAGAAGGGGGGTTTGGCCGGCCCTGATATTCAAATTTATGCCTGGGCATTTCAGCTGACACATGCCCGAATTTTATTCAAAACTCCAGCTGATCAGGGCATCGGCCTTATGTTTTCAACACTACTAAAATGTGAAGGTTTAAATCAGGCGGGATTCTTATTCAAGTTTGGAGATCCAAATTTTTTTAAGAAGATTACGTTGAAGATACTGCAGCGCCTAGCAAGAACTTGGTATAATCTTAGAACTATTACCAAAATAGGCTACTATTCTAATGGTTCTCCTATATGGGATCTTCCGGCTCCACCTGAGTGGACTAAAGATGCATTGATAAGCCCGCTAAAAGAAGCTGGGATCTTAACTTGGGGAGATCTCTTTTTTGAAGGGGAAATGCTCTCCTGGGAACATCTAGTCAGAAAGGTAGGCCCCAATCTATCAAGACTTAAATTTCTCCAGATCTCTAGTTGGACGATTGCACAAAAATCTGACCCCACTCGTCGTCCAAAACGATCATTGGGAGGCATCAGTCTACTAGAATATTCCTTACTTGACAATGCCCTAAAAACCAAAGAGGTTTCCCATTTTTACAACCTAATCTTAGAGGAAATAGACGGAGTATTCCACCTTCCATATCAACTTTGGGGTTCTCTTTTGCCAACAATAAACGTGAATTAATTATGGGAGATATCCTTCACTGTGCTATGGGACATTGTTAAACCAGCTTGGCTGCGAAGAAACCACTTTTTTACCCTTCACAGGGCTTATTATTCTCCTCAGAGGTTGTCCAAATTTTCATCCGGTACACCAGTAGCTTGCCCCCGGTGTGGTCAAGTTGCTGCCTCTGACGCACATATGTTTCATGATTGCCCACATCTAACGTCTTATTGGCAATCAATAAGCAACAAACTAACATCTTCTACAGGCACCACTGTGAATACAGATCTAGGCCTGGTAATTCTTGGAGTAAAGGACAAAAAACGCAGTGCAAATAATAACCTTTTGTTCTACTCAATCTTGGTGGCACGACGTGACATTTGTAGGCGTTGGAAAGAGGCCTCTCCCCCGACACTACAAGACTGGAGTTCCTCCATGCTCTCTATATCGAAACTGGATCTTTCCAGAGGAGGCAAACCAGAAAAAAGAGCTTTTTGGTTGAAACTCGATTGGTCTCAATAATTAGAAACTGGGTTTTTTTTTTTTGGTTTTGTTTTCCCCAGTTCCAATGATTACGAAGCCATGTCGTACTCCTTTCGCTTATTCATGTCTGTCCTTTATATTTAAGGTCAATTTGCGATATAAGCAGTGGTGTAATTTGGCTAATGGCAAGCTCCATCTTAAGAGTACATAAGGGTCTGTGACTAAGTCTGAAACTGACCTGGCTGTAGGGTCCTGGCACTCCTTTATAACGATTGACCCCTACCAGTCCTGCACTGAGACAGCATGTCTGTTTTTCAAGTCACACTTTTTTCGAGCCCACGGTACTGATGGGCCAGCCATGGTTGAGATGAGGAACAAAAAAAACGGAAAAAAAAAACCACATCCCCTTTTTGAGTTCCGAAGAAACGTGCTACTCGCCGAAAAGCGCCTTGACACTTAATCAGGGGTAGTAAGCGCTATATAAATATAATTATAAAACCTATATGAAGCCAATATTCCCCCTCTTATTGACACTTTTAAAAGACTTGTAGATGGGAGAAATTGGAAACATCATGGTTTGAGAGAATCTCTTGCATCAAAATGAACTTCGTACCCAGGTTACTTTATGCTACGCAGACTATCAATGTTGCTCCCTAAGAGTATTCTCCAATCACAACAGGAGAAATAACTTTCCTTTCCCACTGCATTTCTAAAAAAAAACTATACCGTAGGAAATATGAAGGAGGTCTTGGCTTTCCTCACATTGAAAGATCTGCCAGAGCTGTAAAATGCTACCTGGATAGATTTCAACACCATATAGCCCCAAACTATGGGTGCAGTTGGAAGCAGCTTTACGCCTAAACCATTTCATATCTTCCTGTGGCTTCCCCTGAGGTTGCGAGACTATAGAACAGTACAGTCTTCTCCGCAAATCACATTGACACATTCGAATACTACCGTCCAAGCTGGAGAGTTACTAATTCCCATCCCCAATACTCAAAATAAACAACTCTGAATTCCCTCTGGGTGTCATAGACCAGGGCTTCCGTACCTAGTTCACTCAC
Organism: Lissotriton vulgaris; assembly: GCF_964263255.1. NCBI lineage: Eukaryota > Metazoa > Chordata > Amphibia > Caudata > Salamandridae > Lissotriton > Lissotriton vulgaris. Next base: position 1,516,657,700 of record NC_141689.1, on the reverse strand, counting down.
ACTGAAGCCACAATGAAAAAAAAGTTTGCAAAGGGAAAGGTCCTACGTTTGAATAGCTAGTCTTGAAATGGCCACCAATGAGATGAGATACTGGAGATCGTAGTTTGGTAGCTGTGTGGGATATGACACCCATAGAATTCTTTAGCTGAACACGAGACCAGAAAAGACATCACTCGAATATACCAATTATGAGATCCCCAGCCCCCGCCAAACCCGACTATGCCATTAAATGGGAAACTGAATTGGTTTGAGAAATAGATGAGACTTCATGGCCTCATATCTGAGGAGTAGCAGCCTCAGCCTTCATCTGCACACAATATATAAAAAATAGTTCCAAATATTATGAATCGGTATCTCATTCCCACCTGCCTGGAAGCAATGATTAGGTCCTCCCCATATTGTGGGAAATATAAAACAGAAATAGTTACAATGGCCCATATGAGTGGAGATGCGAGGCAGTCCAGTCCGTTTGGAATGCTGTAATTCTTTTAATTAAAGATATAACTGGACTGGAGCTGCCAATGGATACTCTACCTCTAAAACTGGGAGATATGAGTGAGGACCCCATTGACCACCTTGAGCAGGAAACTGATCCCCCATATACTGGTTGTGGCCTGGCTGGCTCTGGTCTAGTTCTGGAGATCCCCTTATCCCCCTCCTCCCAGCGATAGGTTGAATAAAATATGGTCCATATATGCAATTGAAAAGCTCACTGCTATCCTACGAGACAGAAAACTGAAATTTGAAAAATATGGGCATCGTTAAAAACATCAAACGCCAGGACAGATCCACCACAGCCCCATGGCATGTGCCCACCCTTTTAGTGAAATCTAGATTATGCGATCCTAGGGGCATATTACCAACAACTAGCGATAATTTTTGTCTCTAACTTGTTTAGAGACAAAAATTATCGCCGCACATCGGCGATTTTGATCGCAGATAAACCTTGCTATTAACAAGGTTTATCGCAAATGCGATAAAAAACGGCCGAAATGCATGAATATCACTGAAAAGTCAGCGATATTCATGCATTATCGAGCAAATGCTCTTAGCCATGTTATCCACCTCCCATTGGATAACATGGCTAAGAACTGCTCAGGGCAGGTGTTAGCTTTTGGAGATATTCCCGCTTAGCGCGAATATCTCCAAAGGTTGGTAATAGGAGATAGCGATGTTAGCGACTGTTTTCAGTCTCTAACATCTTGGCACGCCCACTTTGCATCTCATGAGTGATAAATATCACTGACATGCAAAGTGGGGCCCAAGATGGTCGCTATCTCCTACTAGCTGTCGCTAACTGGTGTTAGCAACAGCTTGGTAATAGGGAGATCATTTTATCTCCGCTTTCTTGGCTTTTAAAGCCAAAAAAGCGGAGATAAACCCCCTTGATAATATGCCCCCTAGTTCTCCTGTGGATTCATTCAACTACTAATACCTCAGATGATGCTATTTAGTTCTGCTACCCTCTCAATATACACATGTAGTACGGTGAATTGTTCTCAGACATATTATAGGTCTTTAAATTAAAACGTCTTGGCAATGATTTAGGCTGCAGGATGACTAGGAAAGGACATCTTAGCTTTGTATTGGACTGTGCTGTAACAGTATGCTTTTATTTTTTTCTCTCTCGTTCTCTTTCTTTTATTCTGTTATTTCTGTAGTGTATTCCCTTTTCCTTATTTTGTAACGATATTATGAGTATTATAGTTTTTAAATCAATCATTTGTGTTTGTTCTGCATAATGTCTAAGGAATACAGGGGCATATTATCAAGGGGGTTTATCTCCGCTTTTTTGGCTTTAAAAGCCAAGAAAGCGGAGATAAAATGATCTCCCTATTACCAAGCTGTTGCTAACACCAGTTAGCGACAGCTAGTAGGAGATAGCGACCATCTTGGGCCCCACTTTGCATGTCAGTGATATTTATCACTAATGAGATGCAAAGTGGGCGTGCCAAGATTAGAGACTGAAAACAGTCGCTAACATCGCTATCTCCTATTACCAACCTTTGGAGATATTCGCGCTAAGCGGGAATATCTCCAAAAGCTAACACCTGCCCTGAGCAGTTCTTAGCCATGTTATCCAATGGGAGGTGGATAACATGGCTAAGAGCATTTGCTCGATAATGCATGAATATCGCTGACTTTTCAGTGATATTCATGCATTTCGGCCGTTTTTTATCGCATTTGCGATAAACCTTGTTAATAGCAAGGTTTATCTGCGATAAAAATCGCCGATGTGCGGCGATAATTTTTGTCTCTAAACAAGTTAGAGACAAAAATTATCGCTAGTTGTTGGTAATATGCCCCACATTCTTTTCAGATATTGCAATGATCCTAACTCATCGAGATGTTCCGTTATAATTAAAAAAAACAACAACATATATTTGGGAAAAAAGAAAGCTAAAGCAAGCTCTCCAAATCCAACTTATTTGATACCTAAAAAGCAATTTCTTATTCAAGTACTCATCAGCCTGCATCCATGTGCTGCAGCTACTCGCATAACATTACTAAGACAAAGGTGGTGCGAGGGACCTTAATTTGATTCACTAATGCAACCCAACAACACTTGAACTGCACGGATTCTTGGTCTCCAAATGGCTGTCCAATTCTACATGGAAAATTCGATCGAGCCTTTCCCCCATGCCTCGAATCTGACTACTATCCAATCCCTATTAATACAGTCAAATATTGCTGAAAACGTTTACGGGTCCCTCGGATCGAGAAAGATTCAGGCCATGCCAAGCCACTGTACTGAGATAAAATGCTGAAACAGGAACAATCTAGTGGAACATTTTTCTTGCTAAAAAATAAAGTATAACACATTCGTGAAGATGTGGCCTAAGAATAGAGATTCCAATATATTTTTGAAGGTAGTATTGCAAGGGTGCAGTATGAATCTCACAACGTTGGTTTCTTCTTCATAGATATGTGTTCTAACTTGTTCCAAGATGGCAAAGTGCTTCTCATGTATTAGCCAGGTGTGGCTAACAAAGTCACACATTACATGTGGTCACGTGGTAGCGCTGGCTAAGCAATTTAAAAGTTTACAATGTTAAACTGTAAATGTAATTTATGAAATCGTACAACAGTAAATAATTACATTAAATAGGTTACTGCTTGTGATTCATTTCAGATATGTTAACTGTGCTAGGGACGAAGAGGAGCAAAACCTAGTCGCTTTCCAATATCATGAGCAAATATACTACAGAACTTGCAAGACCATTCAACCACACTGTGAACTTCTTGTCTGGTATGGAGAGGAATATGGCAAAGAGCTGGGAATCAAATGGAACTTTACGCGAAAAATCAGTCCAACTGTAAAAGGTAGCTATGTTGTATTCTAAAATCTGTAACTCCTTATCTCAGGCAGCTTTCCTCCTCCCATGCTGGACTATTTGCCGGGCTGAGGCGCTGCCTCCTCAAGGTCATTCATTCCAATTCTTTTTACCCATTTATAGTATTTCCTATGTAAACGGAATGATAACCCCATAACTCCCTGTGTTTTTTGTGTCCCATAGGGGGTGGATTTTTTGTCCGGCCACTGTACAACGACCTGCATGCACATTATTTAAATACATTTTGTGTTTGTTGTTTTTTCTTTTGAAACTGAGCAGCGGCCCATTGTTTCGGAAGCATGGGTACACATATCTAAGCTATGGAGAGGTGGTATCAGCTGGAGGGTGTTAGATTCAGCGCACCACTTCACTTCGTGTGGGAGCAGCTGCCGCCTTTGCAAGCCATCAAAAAAGCTGAGTAAGCCTAGCTCGCTCGGCTCTATGTGATTAGACGATGTAGCAGTTCATGTGAGTATCCACCCTTACAGCAGGATTACATTTAGCACAGCTCTAGTCCGAACGGTGCAGCTTGGCTCGTTCTGGTATGTCCAAACAGGAGAGGAGCAGTACAGAGGGCTCACTGAAAGAAGTACTTGGAGCAATAACGCAGTGGTGTGGATCTGAGGAACCCGCGAAAGGGTAGCAATATTTGTCATACAAGAAAAGGTAAAGTGAGCCATATCACATGTTTTATGGGTCAAGCAGATTATTTTGAAGAATCAGTTTTCATAGAAGGGTGAAAGAGTAATCAAGTTTAAGGTGGGATACATATAGCCTAATAACTTTTAGGGTCATTACTAATTATAGTAGTACATGGCCTGGATTTTTATTTTTGAAACTTAGTTTGCTGAATGACTTGGATGTGGGTTTATAACGCGTCATTATTTTTAACGATCGGACTTAACTTCAGTACTTGAAAAATAGGGTGGGAGTCTATCCCGTATTTAAGAAGGGATGCAAGTATCAGTCGTTAAAAATGGCAAAGCATTTCCTTAAGCAAATGCATTTGGCTCCTTGTCTTCCTCCTGGGAGGAGTGTGACATCTTTTTACTAAAGAAAAGGATTTAACTGACAATGTTAGAAAAGCAATCACAGATTTTGGCGAGATCAAATTCTAAATCCTTTAAATGGCACCAGGAAGACCAAGATTGGGTCAAGTCTCCTGTTAGGTCTTACTTTTCACAAAGATCTTCTACCTACTCCAGTATTAGAACTTTCATACATTCACATGCTTGAATCATTGCCATTGTCGAGATGGGAGTCCACGGTATATCAAAAACAGCAATGCAAAGCTAGAACAAACTAGAAAAAATAGGCCGAGGCCCATTTCAGTTTTGTAACATATCCCTTTCTTTTTGTAAAAGAGATCAAAAAAAGTTCTTAGCCAATCAGCACAATTCCACATTCTAGAACCCTACAGAGAGAACCTCAGACCTTCAGATGTTCTACCAAACTTGTGCTAGGGAGTCTCCACTGAGCTCTGCTCAGTTTTTTCCTTAATTATTCTCTTGCAAGGTTTTTCCTAAACCTTTTCTTTAGATTTATACTTATTGCGCTTAGTTTATCTTCTTTCATGATGTCGGACAAGCAGAAGAAGGGTCTTTTTAGAGCTTGTGCCACCTGCTCTAAGAAAAGACTCCTCGTGGATGACTCTCATAAGGACTGTATCTACTGGATGTATACTGACCACATAGCCAAGGATTGTAAGGTATGTCGCACCTTCTCCACCAAGACTCTGAGGGATCGTTAGGGGCGACTTCCCATTTGGCTCCAGAAGCGGAAATCCAGAAAAGAGCCTATTTCCAGTGAGTAGAGTGATGAAGCCTCGTTGTCTTCATTTTCCAGAATTTCTCACAAGAGGGGAATATCTGAACCTCACTCATCTGAGGAGCGCCCTTATAAAGCCTCAAAAAAGACCACCGAGGTGAAAAGGAGAGGAAAGGACATCCGTCAGGAGACAGCAGGGTGAAGAATGCAAGTTCTCATTCAGGGGATACTCCTCAATAGTCATAATCTATGAATAATCCCCGCCTATGTGCGGGATCCCGGAGCATATAGAAAATACATATAAATATATATATATATATATGTGAAAACATATATTTGCAGCCTAAAGCATTTCCCAACTGGCAAAACTGCCGCAAAATTACATGAATTAGCATACACAAAGTAGTACTCTCCCAACCCCTAAGGAAGAAAGAGAGCAGTAAACATTTGCATACAACAATGCTTTATTGCCATAGGAAAACCTGTAATTGCAGGCATTTGCCAGAAGGCTGCAGTAGAGTATAAAGAAACAAAGAAAGACTGACACCTTACCTTTAAGGCATTAGAGTAGGGGTACCGTGCCTTTAAGACCTGAAGGCAACCCCCTGCTCCCATGATGCACCACAGGTGGCAGTTGGGTCAGTTCTTTTTTCCGGCTCCTTCTGTGAGGATCCTGGAGCTTGAGCTCTTCAGTTTTTGACTGAAATTGTTAATTTGAGTGAATTTTTTCAGAAAATTCGACATCTTCTGGTTTATTAAGGCTTCTACTTTGTTTTTGTGGTATTCCACAAAAAATTCCTGTCAGAATGCCTGCTTTATTCCGAAAGTGCCCTTCTTGTTACAAGAAGATGGCACTGGCTGACCTACACTCAGTGTGCATTGTGTGCCCACAACCCTGACCAGTGCCACCACTGTCAGAAGTTCTCTAGGCCGACCCTTCGTCACAGAGAACGTATCAGACTTCATGCCATGTTGGAGAAAGACAGAAGTCATCAGGTGGGTGGCCATGGATGCCCCAGGACGTCTTCTTCAAGCAAGCATGGGCAAAAACTGCGACGTTCTGCCTCTCCTGCCCCCCAAAAAGAGGAAGGGAGGACGAAGATCTCCTTCGAAGTCGCCGTCGAAGAGGCCCAGACGCTCTTCTGGATCCCCATCGCGACGGCGAGAGCCTCCGCTGCATCCAAGTAAGTCGGCGTCGAGACACCACACTTCGGGCTCGAAGTCTGTGGCTGCTGGCATGTCCAAGTCTCCGTCGACGTTGAGGCTTCCGTCGGCGTCGAGACACTCTCCGCCGCCCTCGAGGGGGTCAGCGTCGAGAGTTAGGACAGCTTCCAGATCGCCGCCGGCTGGCGTACCACCGTCGAGAGGGTCGTCAAGATCCAACCATTCGACGTCGAGGAGGTCGACGTCTAGGCGACGTCAGGAAGGGTCGCCGTCGACCCGACGCCGAGGAAGATCGACATTGAGGTCACCGGCTCGACGCCGAAAATCGCAGTCGAGGTCACCACGGCGTGGACGATCGACATCGAGCGCATCAAGGCCTTGCTCAACGCTATTGGTCACACAGACGTCTTCGATGTCGAAGCTTTCGCCGTTGAGGGAACATGTCACAGTCATTGTGGAGTCACCTGGGTCCAGGTCATCAGGAGACAGATCTTCATCTCCTGGGCTGAACATCGTGGAGATCTCTCCGGAAGCTTCCCCCAGATCTGCAGACGGATCACGCAGTGTGTCATCTCACCGTCCTCAGGGGGCTGTATCAGGCGGTCGCAGTAGTCCGGGCTTGGATTACTCCAGCGCATTCTCACCGTCTGGTCCAAGGACAAGTACTCCGGTCAGACCATCTAAGACTCCTCCTCGAAGGCCACGACCCTCATCCAGACCAGAATCTCCTGCCAGATCACGCTCTCCAGCACGGCCAAGAACTCCTGCCAAGCCAAGATCTCCTGCCAAGCCAAGATCTCCCCCCAGGCCAAGATCTCCGTCTAGGCATCGGTCTAGATCAAGGGGTCGGCACAGCCGTCTTCGCTACAGGCCCCATAAGAGAGGACGCACAAGATCTATGACTTGGTCCTCTTCTACGAGGTCTATGGTCCGGGACTATTCTCCGACCTTCTCCTCTACTCCTCCCTCACGAGTCTCACCTATTGATGACATCGCAACTTTTACAGATGTGCTGGGCAGAGGAGCAAGGAAACTTAACATCTCTCTGCATACTCCTGTGGTACCCACCTCTATAATCTTTGATACCCTTCATCACCAAACAGCGCCCAGACCTCTGCTGCCTCTGGTGCCTGGCTTCATTGAACCGGCGATGGCTACCTTCCTCACGCCTGCGGTGGTAGGTTTTGTTCCATCTAGAATCACCAAGAAGTACAAGGCTCCCGCAGAGGACCCCTTGTTCCTCAGATCAGATCCATCAGCTGACTCAGTTATCGTGGCGGCTGCCATGAAATCCCATTCGGCTTCCACCTCATCCTCGGTACCCCCAGAAAAGGACATCAAACTCATGGATTCGTTTAGCAGAAAGGTATACAACACCTCAGCCTCATATATGAAGGTGGCCAGTGCCTCTGCTCTACTCGGAAGGTACGATAGGTCCCTCTGGGACTCCCTCACTCCCTTCAGAGAGAAGCTTCCTAAGGAAGACCGACAGGACTTCGAAGAAATCCTGCACGAGGGAGTGCTCGTAGCCAACCAGGTCATCAGTGCCGCAGCGGATGCTTCTGACATCGCGGCCCATAGCTACTCCCATTTAATCTGCTCACTGCGTTCAGCTTGGCTCTGCCTTACAGGCCTCAAGCCGGATGCTCAGAAGAAGATCTTGAACCTCTCCTTTAATGGTACCTCTCTCTTTGGTTCACATACTGACGATGAGATGACCAAAATGAAATCGGAAATGGACACTGTTAAAGCTGTGGGTTTGGAGAAGCGTAAAGAATTTAGAAAGCGCTTTTGTCAGGGGGACAAGCGGTCTTACCAGCAGAGGGTTCAAACTCCTCAATGATCATCCCAGACACAGCAGAAAACCCAGTTTCAGCAGAGACGCCCTGGCAGAGGCAGAGGTAACAATAACAGACAGCAGTCTACCTCCAAGCAGCCTCCCAAGCCCTGAGACGTTGCTTCCTCCGCAACTGTTCGCCACTCCGGTGGGAGGGAGTGTTTCTCATCATCTGGAAGAGTGGAGATCCATAACAAAGGACAGATGGGTGCTGAGTATTGTGCAGCATGGTTACTTGCTGAGGTTCAAGTCCCCTCCTCCGCAAGTCTTCCTTCAAATAAAGCACCTTCCCCGATTCCACAGTCAACTGCTGCAGGACTAAGTTTCTGTCCTTCTTAAAAAGAAGGCCATAGAGGAGGTTACTCCCATGCAGAGTCTACTCCGGCTATTTTCTTGTCCAAAAAAGAGGATTAGTCAAAGAATACAGGCCCATTCTAGACCTACGACTACTAAACAAATTCATCAAAAAAGAAAAATTCTCCATGCTAGCCCTGCACCAGATCTTCCCGCATCTTCATCAGGGAGACTGGATGTGTGCCATCGACCTGCAGGACGCTTACTTTCACATACCTGTCTCAGTAAAGCACCAAAAGTTTCCCAGGTTTCACATCAGACGTCATCACTACCAGTATCGAGTGCTTCCGTTTGGCGTCAAATCCGCGCCACGGACATTCTCCAAGTGCATGGCGGTGGTGGCTGCTTTTCTTCGCAGGTGAAAGATCTTCATCTATCCCCATCTAGACGATTGGCTGCTGAAAAGCTCCACTCCGGCTCTGCTTTAGAACCATCTTTCGTTCTGTCTCAACCTGATGAACTCATTGGGGTTGCAGGTCAACTTCAAAAAGTCAGAACTCAATCCTTCCCAACGGATTCATTACCTGGGCGCTTCCCTTGACTCCGTGCAGACAAGCGTGTGTCCTTCGGAGGAGAGGTTGTCATCCATGCTCCTGAAGTGTCGTCTTCTACTGGACAATCACAGTCCCACAGCCAGGCAAGTGTCCTCTCTCCTGGGATCGATGGCCTCGGGCATCTACATCGTGCCCAATGCACGCCTTCACATGAAGCCGGTGAAGCAGGCCTTCGAGGACCAATGGTTTCAGTGGTCAGGTCACTAGGAGGACCGTGTTTCTCTTCAACAAGGTGCCAGAGACTCAATCAGATGGTGGATGACATGTTCCAACCTTCTCCGGGGAGTTCCATCCCATCACCCTCCTCCATCTCAGTCAGTGGTCACGGATGCCTCTCTTCAGGGCTGGGGTGCTCATATGGACCAGCTTCAGGTCCAAGGTCTCTGGTCTGAAGTAGAGCGAGGCTACCACATCAACTTCCTAGAGCTTCGAGCCGTTCATCTGGCGCTCAAATCTCTTTGTCCAACTACATCCAAGTTCAGACAGACAACATGACAACTATGTTCTATCTGAACAAGCAGGGAGGCACCAGGTCAAGAGTCCTATCCCTGGAAGCGCAAGCCATCTGGCACTGGCTCCTGGCAAGAGGTCTATCCTTCGTGGCAGTTCCTCTACCAGGGATCTGTCCAAGTGGACTGCCTAAGCAGAGACTTCGTAGAAGCGCACGATTGGGTGCTCAACGAAGAAGTCGCACAGGAGGTATTTCAACAATGCGGCGTACCGGACATAGACCTGTTGGCAGACTCGGCAAACGCAAAATGCCCCATCTTCGCGTCCAGGTTCCCCCAACAGGGCTCACGGGGGAACGCACTTTTGATCAGCTGGTACGCTTTTTCCTCCCCTGCCTCTGATCCCGGCGGTGATTCAGAAATTCTACAGGACCAACACCAGGATCATCCTGATAGCGCCGGAGTGGCCACGCTAGTGGTGGTACCCGGATCTCCTCCAGCTGTCAAAAGGCCCACACCGGCGACTTCCTTGCCGTCCAGACTTGTTGACCAAGGACCAGGGGAAGGTGTTTCACCCCAACCTTCCGTCCCATCGCTTGACGGCATGGCTCCTGAGGTCATCCAGTATAGACACCTAGACCCCCCAGCAGACTGCATGAATATTCTCAAAGAAGCCAAGAGACCCTCCACTAGAAAGTCATATGCTTTCAAGTGGAATAGATTTTTCATATGGTGTCTTGACAACTCTCTTGACCCTATCCACGGTCAGGAGCAGGTGATTCTACCCTATCTATTACATTTAGCCAAGTCAGGCCTCAAGTACCCCTCCATCAGGGTTCACTTAGCGGCAATCACAGCCTATAGGAAGTCACCTTCTCAGACCTCATTCTTCCTTATGCCTGTGGTTAAAGATTTCTTAGAGGGGCTTAAGAAAGTGTTTCCACCAGTGAGATCCCCTCCCCTCCCTGGGAGCTTAACATCGTACTTACTAAGCTGATGGGTGCTCCTTTCGAGCCTATACATAAGGCTTCTTTGCAGCACTTGACCTGGAAAGCCGCTTTTTTAGTGGCAATTACCTCTGCCCGTAGGGTTAGCGAAATCCAGGCCCTGTGTTGTAAGGAACCTTACACAGTGTTTCACGCCAACAGGGTGGTACTGAGGACACACCCAGGTTTTCTGCCTAAGGTAGTCTCAGACTTTCATATCAACCAGTCTATCACCCTGCCTACCTTTTATCCTCAACCTACCACTCCTCCGGAGAGGTCTTTACACTCTCTCGATCTACGGAGGGTTCTGAAGTTTTACCTGGCTAAAACCCTTCCACTTAGAAAGTCTGACGGGCTGCTTGTTAATTATCGATCAACTAATACTGGTCTGTCAGCCTCAAAAAGGTCAATTTCTCGCTGGATAGTCTCCTGTATAGCTCTGTCTTACCAATTAGCTAACAAGGCTTTACAGGGTAGACCTCATGCACACTCTACAAGAGGGAAAGCTTCTACTACGGCTCTCCTTCGTAATGTTCCTATCTCTGAAATTTGCAAGGCGGCTACATGGCGGTCGGTGCGTACCTTTACCCGCCATTATTGCCCAGATTCAGATACACAGGCCGATGCCCAAGTGGGACAGGCCTCTGTGAGAAATGTATTCATGTCTCTATGTATGCTTATTTGATCGTCCGCGAGACTTTGGGTATGGGCTTGCTAATCTATTCCTAGATTATGACTATTGATGAGTATCCCCTGGATGAGAAGGATTAGTTACTTACCTGTAATCCTAGTTCTCATCCAGGGGTATACTCATCAAGTCATAAGCTCCCGCCCACCTCCCCGGACGAGCATGATCATAAAGTTATGAAAGGTTACTACGGATCCACTCAGGTGTCATGCACCTCCAAAAAGAACTGGCCCAACTGCCACCTGTGGTGCATCATGGGAGCAGGGGGTCACCTTCAGGTCTTAAAGGCACGGTACCCCTACTCTAATACCTAAAAGGCAAGGTGTCAGTCTTTCTTGGTTTCTTTATACTCTACTGCAGCCTACTGGCAAAGGCCTGCAATTTCAGGTTTTCCTATGGCAATAAAGCATTGTTGTATGCAAATGTTTACTGCTCTCTTTCTTCCTTAGGGGTTGGGAGAGTACTACTGTGTGTATGCTAATTCATGTAATTTTGCGGCAGTTTTGCCAGTTGGTAAATGTTTTAGGCTGCAAATATATGTTTTCACATATAAATATATAAGTTTTTTTTTTTTTTAACATGCTTATCACCCTAGATGCCACAAGTTTATATACCTGTATAAAACATCATGACGGAATCTCTGCCATTAAATGGTCCCTGGGGAAAAAGGGCATGCAATACCATCAGCACAACAAAATGATAGTGAAAATGACTGAATTCTGCCTCAACAATAATATTTTTCTTTTCGCTGGAAACATGAATCATCAACTGAGAGGGACTGCGATGGGAACGTGCTTCCCCCCCCATCTACGCGAACCTTTTCGTGGGCTGGTGGGAGAAGCACGTGGCCTGGGGGGGTCCCAATGAGAAGTGGCTGGATAACATCATGATTTGGTCGAGATATATCGATGACTTGTTTGTGGTTTGGTGCGGCGACGTCTCCTCGGCTGAGGAATATGTGGCGGTGCTGAACGACAATGAGTTGAATCTTAGATTCACTAGTACAATAAGTAGAACATCTGTACACTATCTCGACCTTGAGGTCTTTGTGAAGGAGAATTCCTTACAAACTAGGCTCTACCGCAAGCCTACGGCTGGCAACACCGTGTTACACGCGGCAAGCCACCACCCTAAAAGTATGATAAAGAACATCCCGTTTGGAGAGCTATTACGCTTAAAAAGAAATTGCTCAGATCCCAGCGATTTTAGGCAGGCACGGGAAGGGGCGGTAGCCAGATTCAGAGAGAGAGGATACTCAAAGTCGCTATTGACAGAAGCAACCAAGCGAGTAGACCTCATTGACAGGAGAGACCTCATACAGACTATCGTGAGGGACAAAGCCGAAGACAGTACAACAAGGATGATCACCAGTTTTAACTTGAGATCTAATGAACTGGTGCAGATATTTAATCGAAATTGGCACATCCTAGGCACGGATCCGGTAATGAAGAGAATAATACCGACAAGACCGTCCATTACATACAGACGCTGTCAGTCCCTCAATGACCATCTCGTAAAGAGCCACTATGTAGATCCACCAAGAACTCTAAAAAGTAAACCCATCAATGGCTTTTTCCCATGCATGCAATGCAAAGCATGCAAATTCAGCAAAAAGAGAACCAAGTATGAAGGGAGAAACAACGACCCACGGCCCATGAGGGAAATAAAGAAATTCCTGAATTGCAACTCTGAGTTCGTAATTTACTGCCTGGTATGTCCATGTGCCAAAAGGTACATTGGAAGTACCATCAACCAGGCCAAGAAACGTATCCTTGAACACATGCGTGCCATCGCTAACAAGGATAAAAACTACCCGGTGGCACGCCACTTTGAGACCCACCATGGAAGTAACAGGGATCTATTATCCTTCTATCTAATAGATCAGCTGGAGAGAAGGGAACGAGGTGGGGACAGGATAAGGTCACTTAGAGCGATGGAATCTAGGTACATAATTGACCTTCAGAGTATGCATCCCAAAGGGCTTAACAACGATGAAGAACTTTGGATCCATTTAGAATAGATAACAGTCACTCCCAAGTTGGTCCAGAAAGGGATAACTACACTGCATAAAACAATACCCAGGGCTGAAAACCAATACGGGTACCTTTCCAGTTGGCAGAACTTAATCTGGCATCAATGTTTGATATTAAATAGGATTCTTGCCCATACAGGGCAGTATAACATGTGCAAGTTGTCAGGGTCAAAAAAACAACTGTCCACCATGCCCATCCAGGGCACAATTGTGTACTAAAAGAATGAATTTATAATTATAATGTTTAACAAAATGAATGCTTTTGTATTTATATTTAATCCTTCCTGCAAATAGGTGAAGGAGGGTAAAATCATTAACTGACAACGCTTTTGTATTTATATTTAAGCCTCCCTGCAAATAGGCGAAGGAGGATAAAATCGTTAAATGTTGATGCTAAAAATGTACACATGCGTTGGGCATTATCAGTTATACACCCTGACACTTGACGTTTGTTTTTAACACATTTTTCACTTTTATTCACATTTCTGCACTAGCACTGTTTTTTCTAAACAAGGCATAAGTCCCCATGTATACATTGCAAAGCTGTTTTATCTGTGATTAGTTGAATTGCATGTTCAAGTATGGCCGCCGTAAACATCCTGGCGAGCAGCAGTCCACTGTTTATGTTGTGTAAAGTGCTTGGGGATACAATGTCGAAACACACAGGGAATGGCTGACACTGAGGAAGCCAAATTGGTGAAACGCGTCATTCGAGGGGGCAGGGGTGTCTGCCAATAAACTATCTTGGTTGAATACACTGACTTGGAGTGCCGTCCTTTTTTGACCTCTGGAGATCCACGGAGGTGTGTGGAATCATAAATATATATGTATATATATGTATTTTCTATATGCTTCGAGATCCCACACATAGGCGGGATTATTCATAGATTATGACTTTGATGAGTATACCCCTGGATGAGAACTAGGATTACAGTTAAGTAACTAATTCTTCTGTACCGCCTTCTGACCCTCCTGAGGGCAAGAAAACCTTCAAGAAGCCCTCTTCTGTCCCTCATAAACAGTTGACAAAATCATTGTCGTCTATGGCAGAGTCGACGGAGAAATCGTCAATGCGCAGCGAGGTTTTCAGTATTGGGGTATCTTTCATAAATTCACATGCCTGAATCATTCCCCTTCATCAAGATGGGAGTCCCACAGTACCATAATCAAGCAGTATTTAAATAATGTCAGGCTATAACGGCCTTGAGCCATGTTTTACATAGCCTATGTCCTTTTTAAAAAGGACCAAATGTTGAATGTAGCCAATCAGCTGTTCGCATCCTCTAGAACCTTCCTAGCAGAGCCAGTTTCCCTCAGATTTTCACCGTACATCGTGTGTGAAGTGAGTCTCCCTGAGCTCTACTCGGTTTCATTCTGGAATTTTCATGAAGATTGATCTTTTCAACATGTCTGCTGGGAAAAGCCTCATCTGCCCATGTAAGACCTGTGGCAAGAATAAAGTCCATGTGGATTATCCACATAAAGACTGTATTTACTGCCTCCATCCCTCTCATGAGGTAAGACAATGCAAGATCTGTTGTACCTTTTCTTCTAAAACTCTGAGGGACAGAGAGGGGAGGCTGCTTCTGTGGCTCCAGTCAACCAAGCAACAGAAGTCTTCTGAAGAAGACAGTGACAGCTCATCCAGACCACACAAAAGATCCAGGTAACAAGATGATACCTCTGGTGAGGGCAGGAAACACCTCAAGCCCTCCCAGAAGAGCAACGGCCATAGGAGAAACACTTTAAAGTCTCCCCAGAGCATACAACATCCGTACCCACCTCTCCTGTGGGAACAGAAAAGGAGCGTCCTAGAACTTCATCTACAGATTTTACAAGGAGAAAAGACTAAAAAACCATAGTTGTCAACGACAACTCCTAGACCATCGATGATGACAAGTACCAAAGTTACGTCGTCAGCTCTGTCGATGGTAGGAATGGTGACAATGATGGCCATTTTCTGGGCCCAGACCGTCGACGAGAGTATCATCGTCGACATCTATTCCGTTGACGTCCTCGTCAACGAAGACTTAGTCGATAAAGAAGGCGCCGTAGATGAGCACCCCATCGACGAGCATCCCGTTGATGAGCATCCCATCAACAAGCATCCTGTCGACGAACATCCTGTTGACGACCCTGCCGTCTTCAACGCCATAGATGATGACACCGCTGACGGTAATACCAGCGATGACAGCACCATCGACGATTAATAGTCCCTCTTCAGGGTTATTGGTACCATCAACGCCACCGTCGACCGCAGTCAGTGGTACCAGGGTAACGAAGACCTTTCTCAGTGGCACATAACCCATCCGAGTTGCATTTAAAATGCCAGTATGAGGAGGACGATTATGAGGATGAGCAGCAGCCAGGAAATCTATTCCTACGGTCTCTATAATAGATTATATCTGGTGGGAGGGAGTAAAGATAATGAAAACACTGGTTACAATAACACCAGTGCTCGCTCGAATAGACAAGAAGTACAGCGCCCCTGAAGAGACACCTTCTTGCCTGACGGGTCACAATTAGTCGGATTCTGGCATTTCACAGGTGGTGCAGAGGAGATAAAAAAATCCGGCTACTCCAATCTCAACCTCTCATGACAGGGAGGGACGCAAATTAGACATCATGGGCAAGCGTTTTTCAACCGTGGCTGCTGTTACCATTCAGGCAGCTAACGCTTTGGATATTATGGTCCGCTACGACCGACAGATGTGGTCAGATATGGCAGGCTTAGGGGACCTCATCCCTGAAGACAGGAAAGCAGAGGTGAGGAAGATCCTTATAGAGGGTCAAAGAGCAGACTCGGAGACCATTGATTGTGCTATGGATATAGCGAACACAGGTTTTCAACAGCTGGATAACGCAACAGTGTTGAAAGGCCAGGGGTGGTTGAAGGCCACCAGTTTCAGGTCGGAAGTTCTAACAAAGATATTGGACATGGCATTCGAAGGAGAGTCGTTATTCGACAAGCATATTGATGATGCACAGCTCTAAAAAAACACTGACACAGCAAAATCGTTAACCACCCTCCAGTACTGGAAAATGTCTTTCAGAGGAGCGAAAGACGTGGGTTTCCTGCATACAGAGGAGGTTTTCAAAGGCAACAGCAATACCAGCCCTATCAGGCTCAATATAGGCTGACTTATCAACCTTCCACCTACCGCCAATCTGCGACAGCTGGTTTCTCCCGTCATGGCACCTGCAAGAGAACACTGTCTCAAGGGCGAGGCAATGGAAGGAAGCAACAAGCAATGCCGGGTACCAGCTTACCCCCTCCCCCATCCTTCCAGTGGGTGTGAATATTTGCAATTTTTACCAGCAATGGAAAAGTATAACATCAGACCAAAGGGTGTAGGATCTAATTGCCTTTGGTCATACGCTGGAGTTCACAACCAAACCACCTTCTCCACCCCAGGGCTCGTCTTCGCTTATTGCACAAGGATGTAAAAACCATGCTCTCAATCAAGGAAGTTCCACCTCTGCAAAGAGGTCAGGGTTTTCATTCCAGTTTTTTTCTTTTTTTCTTTATTTATTTATTGATTCTTTTCATTTTATCCCGTGGTGGTGGGAGACAGGTTAACCAAACAAACATAAGTCGTACATAATTTATACATAAGAAATTATACAATAATAATTGAAGAACATTATTAATTTGCCAACCACTTTTCGAATGGTGCCCAGTTCTTAGAAGCAGTTAAACGTCTTCTCTTTCCTCTGAACGCCTGAACAGAAGTCTCTAGTTTGAACCAGGCCAACATCCTGGCCTTCCAATGACAAAAAGTAGGAGGTTCAGGATTTATCCAGAGTGATGTAATGCAGAGTCTGACCATGGCCATAGCAATAAACAGAAAAGCTTGCAAATATCTTGTTCGTTCGGGGGCCGTAGAATATTCATAGCCAGTGATTACTATTTCCGCCGAAATTTTAACTGAAGTTTGAGTTATCTGAGTAAGAAAAGTTTCAATTTGGTTGATAAAGAGAGATAACTCCGGACAGTTATAGAACATATGAACAGAGTCTGCAGACGGAAATTTACATCTTGCACAAAACGACCCTTTGCCCCCACTAACAACCCCCATCTAAAAAGTTTTGCAGGCGTATAATAAAGGTTAAACATAGCCATATAACTTTGCGAACGAAGAGTACCTGAAACCAAAACAGACCTAGCTAAAACCAACGGAAATTTTAAGTCAATAGAGGGTACTCCAAATTTAATCGCCCACTTATTGTTCTGGTCGTCTAAATCACCTGGAAGTTGAGATAGAAAAAACTGGTATAAACTGCCGATTTTTACTTTCCTTCTTATAGATTCAACTATAATAATTTTTTGAAACATTGTTAAATTTAGAGGGAGCTTTTTATCAAGAAAACTTCTCAATTGCAGGTATTTAAAAAAATGGTTGGACTGCAGATGGAATTTCTCCTTCAAAAAAAGAAAAGATGCCATTTGCCCGAGGTCAGCAGCCAGATCGCCAATCTCCTTCAAACCAAAAGATGTCCAGGTAATTGCCACCCCCTCTTGAAATATCGCTGGAAGTAATCCAGAGGCATTTAATGGGGTGTAGTAATTAAGCTTAGGAATATGAAAATGGCGACAGACTTTTTGCCAAACCGAGAATAATGCCCACAATACCTTGAATTTAGTTTTTTTTAAATAACTCGGTTTGAGGATACGAGTTAATACACCTTTTGTGGTATCTCCCAATGATATTGAATATATTGATGGTGACAGATGTAACGGAAGCTCAACAGCATCACCTAACAAAGGAAAGGCAAAGTGTTGGACCATAGCTGCCCAATAATTATACATTAATTTCGGAACTGTCCAACCCCCACGATCCTGCGGGAGACAGGTCCACTTAGCCGCCCTCCTTGGTTTACGGTATGACCATAAGAATCGTTGACATATTAAACTAGGGATTAAGAGTGGAATAGATCTGAAAAGATATAAAAATTTATGAAGGACAAACATTTTGAGAATATTACATCGGCCAAATAACGAAAGATGTAAATGATCCAGCCGCTCTAACTTATTATGAAGTGAATCAATAGTGGGAGAATAATTCAGGTCCAGGATCTGATCTACATCAGGCGAAATTTGAATACCGAGGTATGTTGCCTCTGTAGTTGTAGGAACATGAGAGATTGGCATAGCCGTAGATTGCAGAATTTGCGTCTTTGCAATATTTAACTTATAGCCTGAAATTAAGCCAAATTGAACTGCCAGAGTCTCCAGTGCAGGAAAAGATCGGGCGACGTTATCAGTTAATAATATAATATCATCGGCATATGCCAATGCCTTATATTCAATTCCATGAACACTAATATGAGAAATAGTCTGGGATTTTTCTATCAAACATAAAAAGGGATCAATAAATAAGGCAAAAAGAAGGGGAGAACAGGGGCATCCTTGTCTGGTACCCCTGCTGATAGGAAAATAATGTGATTCATTACCAGAAATACGGATTTTAGCGGTTGGGGATATGTACAGAGCTTGTAAAGCCTGAATAAACTCTGATGTGTAGCCCTTCCAACGTAGGACACCCCATAAATACCCCCAGGAGACCCTGTCGAACGCCTTCTCGGCGTCCAACAGGATCACCCCGAGGGCGGAGTTTGTGACCTTTGCCCAATCTAGCAGGGCTACAACACGCCTGATGTGATCTGTCGTATCCCGGCCGGGAATGAACCCATGCTGGCGAATAGAGACCAAGGGAAGAATTGTTTGGGTGAAACGGAAAGCCAATATCCTTGAGTAAATTTTGCTATCTGTATTGATTAGCGCTATCAGCCGATATGATGCAGGGTTTAATTCATCCTTGCCTTTCTTTTTAAAGAGAACAATGGTCGACTGTTGCCAAGAATCAGGGACAGACCCAGTCTGGGCAAGGCGGAAGACCTCTAACATTTGCTGTTTAAATAAGTATGAAAAAGTCTTGTAAAATTCCAGATGAATGAGATCCGGCCCGGCAGCTTTACCGTTAGATAGGGATTTCATAGCAATTACAACTTCCTCCCAACTAATAGGCTCAGCCAGAATTTGATTCTGATCGTCTGTAACCTTCTGGGTGTCCATAGATTGAAAAAATTGGTCCAGGCTAGTTTGTTGTTGTAGTGTTATGTTCGTATCCTCTGTATATAAAGTTGAATAAAAATCAACAAAGGCATTTACAACACCAGTAAGTGTGTCTTGAATAATACCAAACTGGTCTTTGACCCTGGTAATTTGACTAGCTACAGCTCTTTGTTGTAAGCTTTTTGCTAGAACCTTACCAGAGTTTTCCCCCAACTCATACATAGAAGCTCGAAATTGGAAATATTTGGTTGCTATATCTTTATAAAAAGGCTCTAGTAAGTTGGACTTTGCTATAGCAACCGATTTCAAACTTGCTGCTAGATCTTGCCCCGTACGGATATTAAGACAAATCCAATTCGGCTTGTTGAAGCGCTGCGAGTCTAGTTTTAACAATTTGCTGTTCAGTTTTCCAGCGATAGGAGGCAAATCTCTTAGTTTCACCGCGCAATGCGGCTTTGAATGTGTCCCAGACAATACCGACTGAAGCGGTGCTACTATTAATTTCAAAGAACTCTGAGATCCAAAGAGTGAGCTGTTCCTGATACAATTTATCTAATAGGAGTTTCCTATCGAAAATCCATGGTCTAATTTGATTAACAGGACGATCCCAGGGACAACTGAAAATAATGGGATTATGGTCAGATATAGTCCTTGGGTTAATTTCAATCTTGACAGACCCTACAGTTTGAACAGAGGTAAAGACAAAGTCAATGCGGACCATTTTGTTATGGGGTATTGAATAAAAAGTATAGCCCTCTTGATTTGGATTGTGATAATGCCAAAGATCTATCAGGCCGTGTTCGATAAGAAGAATCCGGAGCGCCTTATAAACTTGGGGCTTTCGTCTGACATATGCGCTATGTTTAGTTATATCTAAGTGACTAGGGATATTGATGTTAAAGTCCCCACAAAAGAAGGTTGGATGGGACCAAGTGGCTAACTCTAGATTTAAATTCATCAGAACCTGCGGGTCATCAAGATTAGAAGAATATATCGAACAGACAGAAAACAAATGACCATTAACCAATAACTCAGCTACTAACCATCTACCAAAATTATCTTGCTTTACCCTTTAACACGCCCAACCCCGGTTTTTAAAATGATAGCAACAACCCTAATTGTAGAGGTTTGTCGGCTGCAAGCCACTAAATCATAACCCAAAAATCTGAGGTAAGCCCGGCTATCCCAAGGGACATGGGTTTCCTGCAGGCAGATTAAATCCACCTGCAGCATCTTATGAAAAATCCTACGCTTTTTAGGGTCATTCAATCCGCAGATATTCCAGGTTGCACATGTCAATCTAGGAGCAGCCATAAAGTTTGGTCAAAAACAAATAGCCCTGGAAAACTGTTACAGGCTTTATAGCAGACATGAATGCAATCCAGCTGGTTTTGAAGAGAAATGAGAAAATTGGCATCACATTAAATACATTTAAAGACACAAGCAACTGTCAGTAACCTTAGATCTGATCACCTCCGCCCACCACCACCACACCACCCAGCAACCCACCCCAATCATCCCGCCCACCCCAACTAAGCCCGCCCACCCACCCAATTGCTTCTTTCACTGCTGAGTAGACAATGACATTGTTAGCCGGTATTGCACACGCAGGGCAGAGCGGTCATTTTCAGGGGTCCACTGCAGTTCCAGGAGAGCAGAACGCCAGCTCACTCGGCCGAGAGCACGGCCGCCATCTTGCTCCCCAGTTTTTTCTTAATAATGAAAAAATCAGGGGAGTGGAGACCGATACTGGATCTCAGGAGCCTCAACAAGTACCTGAAAAAACAAAAGTTCAGAATGGTAACTTTAGCCGAGATCCTGCGTCTCCTCAACAAAGGGGATTTTATGACCTCACTCGATCTAGAAGACGCATACTTCCACATCTTCATACATCAGGAACACCGAAATTCCTCAGGTTTACAGTAGCTGGTACCCACTACCAATTCAAGGTTCTTCCTTTTTGCCTCAAGTCCGCACCCAGAAATTATTTACAGACTGTCTCGCACCAGTGGCCGCGGCCTAAGTTCTCAAGGTCACCAAGTTATCCCCTACTTGGATGATTGGCTTCTGAAAGCACCAACAGCAGATCAAGCGGCCAGAACCACAAATGCTTGACTCCAGCTATTCGACAGACTAGGACTGACAGTGAACATCAAAAAGTCTTCTTTTCTTCCCAGTAAATAGCACCATTGCTGGGAGCCAGGTTGGACATGATCCAATGCAAGGCCTTCCTGTGGGACGAGCGACAGGCACGTCTACAGCAGCTCGCTATGACGATTTCCAATAGAAAGTTTATTTCTGGGAGAGGGTACAAGTCGCTCCTAGGGATGTGTTCGTCAGCATTGGACCTAGTACCTTTAGCCAGGCTCAAAATGAGACCTCTGTAAGAACAGCTTCAAAGACAGTGGCTACAAACGTCGGGATCCTTCGAAGACGCCATTCTTATAACCCCGACAATGAAAGCCCAAGGCAATGGTGGTATCACAGTCCATAGCTTTCCAAGGGTTTCACTTTATTTATTTTCAAGAAATACCAGGCTACATACTCACAATGGATGCCTCCATGGAAGGCTGGAGAGGTAATTTACAGGATCTCCAAATCCAGGGCAAATGGTCCAGTTCTGACAAGCAATGTCATATCAACAGCCTGGAGCTGAAAGCTATATTCCTCTCCTTACAGGCCTTTCTACCAAGAATAGCAGGCGCCTTCGTACTGGTCCGTACAGACAATACTACCAATATGTTCTGTATACACAAACAGGGAGGAACCAAGGGGCAGATCTATCAACATCGAGATTTGCGAATCTCAAAAATCAATTTTTTAGAAATCACTATTTGAGATTTGCAAATTGGTATGTATGTAGAAAATCGCATTTTTTTTGTGATTTCTTAAAATTCCTTCATTGCGATTAAGGAATAATTTCCCATTCATTTCTATGGGCCAGGAGGCCCATAGGAATGAATGTGAAGTTATTCTCAATTTGCGATTCGCAATTTGAGAATCGCAAATTGAGAATAATTTCAAGGGTGCAAGGGTGTCATAAGGACACCCTGATGCACCCCTGAAATGCACATGTGTGGGCATGTGGCGCACATACATGCCCTAAGGCAGAGGTCTTCAATCTGTGGGGCGCGACCCCCAGGGGGGTCGTGGAGTCCTGGGAAGGGGGTCGCAGATTCTGCCAGAGTGCAGTTCCTGGCGTCAGGCTGATGGAGGGTGCTCACGGCAGAGGCCGCCTAATTCACACCGAGGTGTGAAACACATCAAAGCCTCATTAACAATTAAAGGTCTTTTAAAGACCTGTGATAGTACTCTGGTGTCCATTTGTGTGTGCCCAAGCTGTTTCAGCCGGGCTGACATACACGAGCTGGGGGGGAGGCAGGGGGGGTGGGGGCTGGGGGAGGAGGCTGTAGCCCTTTGAGTTCAATGGACTTAGCTGTGGGTTTATTTTTACTTTTAAAGTTTTATATAACACTAGTTTAGTAGGTATCAGGGCGCTTTACAAATACACAGTAAACAGCAGAAGGACAGCAGAAGGACATTACAATCATTGGTTCAAGTCCCACGAGCCCTTATACCTGGCGCCTGTGCAGGAGAAATGTGTCTGAGAGTCTGTTCTTCACGGTGAGATGTTTTCACAGCTGGCTGCCACCCCCCGTCCCCCCCCCCCCCCCAAGCAGGGAGGCACAGGGATGCCCTGCCATGAGAGAGGAAGAAGAAGGAAGACGAAGCAGAGAGAACTGACCCCCCATGAGAGATGCACAGACAAGGTGGGTGAATGAATGATGGGTGGATGGATGGATGAAAGGGTGGACGGATGAAGGATGTATGGATGGATGAAAGGGGCTGTATGGATGGGCGGATGGAAGGATGAAAGGGTGGATGGATGGATGAAGGATGGATGGATGTGTGAAAAGGTGGGTGGATGAATGGATGAAAGGGTGGATGGAAGGATGAAAGGGTAGTTTGGATGAGGGATGGATGTATGGATGGATAAAAGGTTGCATGGATTAATGATGGATGGATTTTTGAAAAGGTGGGTGGATGAGTGATGGGTGAATGGATGGATGTAAGGGTGGATGGATGTAGGATGGATGTAAGGATGGAAGGATGAAAGTGTGGGTGGATGGATGAAGGATGGATGTATGGATGGATAAAAGGTTGCATGGATGAATGATGGATGTATGGATGGATGTGTGAAAAGGTGGGGGATGAATGATGGATGGGTGGATGGATGGATGAAAGGGTGGGTTGATGGAGGATGGATGTATGGATGAAAGGGTGGATGGATATATGGATGGAATAATGAAAGGGTGGATGGATGAAGGATGGATGTATGGATGGATAAAAGGTTGCATGGATTAATGATGGATGGATTTTTGAAAAGGTGGGTGGATGAGTGATGGGTGAATGGATGGATGTAAGGGTGGATGGATGTAGGATGGATGTAAGGATGGAAGGATAAAAGTGTGGGTGGATGGATAAAAGGTTGCATGGATGAATGATGGATGCATTGATGGATGTGTGAAAAAGTGGGGGATGAATGATGGATGGGTGGATGGATGGATGAAAGGGTGGGTGGATGGAGGATGTATGTATGGATGAAAGGGTGGATGGATATATGGATGGAATAATGAAAGGGTGGATGGATGAAGGATGGATGTATGGATGGAAGGATGAAAGGGTGGATGGATGAAGGATGGATGGATGTGTGGAAGTGTGGGTGAATGAATGATGGATGGATGGATGTGATGAGGTCTAACAGGCGCATTTATGGTTGTTGATAGTTGTTTATGATGAGGAGTACCAGTTTCTAGAATCTTTTGTCGGAAGGGGGTCCTTACGCCTAAAAAGGTTTTACAAGGGGGTCTCGGCATCAAAACGTTTGAAGACCTCTGCCCTAAGGGCATGTATGTGCGCCACATGGCACCTTCACAAATGCAAAAATGGTGCTTTTGTGAAAGAAATCGCAAATTACCACCAACTTCAAGTTGGTGGTAATTTGCGATTTCTTAATGAGGAATCGCACAACTTGAGTGCTTCATACATTGCATTTGAGGAATCGCAAAATTTGCAATTCCTTAAATGCAATCGCAAAATAATTAATCGCAAATTTGTGA
Organism: Lissotriton vulgaris; assembly: GCF_964263255.1. NCBI lineage: Eukaryota > Metazoa > Chordata > Amphibia > Caudata > Salamandridae > Lissotriton > Lissotriton vulgaris. The sequence continues at coordinate 1,516,633,338 of NC_141689.1, read as the reverse complement.
TTCCATATCTTGCACTCAAATTTGCTACATACATATCGTTTAGCAAAAATGAGTTCGCAAACGCTGAAATTCTGCTAATTTCGGCATTTGCGAACATACATATGGCCCCATATCTCTCACACTTTCACATGGAAGAGCATGGGATTTCTATCAAGGCTGAACATGTTCCAGGCCTTCACAACATACTAGCAGATGCTCTCAGCAGATCTACAGACAATTGCAACAAATAAGAACTCAATCAATTCCAGCTGGATGGAGTTTTCCTTCCATGGGAAAAAATTAAAGCTGGACCTGTTTGTAACAGACATCAATGCTAAATGCCAGTCCTGTGCCAGCAGGTTTCCCCTCCTGCGGTCTCAGGGCAATGCCCTTTTGATGAAATGGTCAGGGATATATGCCTAATGCCTTTCTCCATTCCAATAATTTCCCTGACTGCTGACCAAAATGAAGCTGGAGAGATGTTGCCTAATTCTTATTGCACCCAGGTGGCCCAGGCAACATTGGTTCCTGGAACTTCTTCATCTTTCAGAAGCCAGAACCACACGTCTTCTGCTATCCCCTCCACTTCTGACCAGGAACAACGGACATGTGTGCCATCCGAATCCGGAGTCTCGACACTTGCATGCCTGGTCCTAAGTTCTTGGTCTTTAGGAACTTGAATATTCTACAGGAATGTAGAGACATCCTCTCGAAATCTAGAGCGGAAAGTACCAATAAAACATACAAGATGAAATGGTAAAGGTTCTCTTTTTGGTGCCAATGAAATGCTCTGCATCCATTTGATGTATCCCCACAACAGATTTTACCAGATCTCCTTTCCTTGGAAAAATCTGGTTTCGCTTTCGCCTCAGTTAAGGTACATCTGGCTTCCATCTCTCACTATAGAAGAGCCTCCAGCACCACTTCTCTTTATGCCTCAAGCCTGATCATACAATTATTTTTGATAAACAATTTTATAGATTTTTCGAACAGAAGAACATAGCCAGCAATAGTGCACACAACCGGAGATTACAGCTTTGGATTCATATGGCTGGATCATCACACTGCACGCAGCACTCGAAAATGCAATTATTACAGACATTGGTTGAGGTACATCTATTACCCCATGGTAACCAGTCTTATGCCCACACCATTCGAAATTTCTTTGGGCATCCCTGTGCCTCAAACAGGGGTTTCTCTAGTGTCGCACACCAGTCTACTCCCTCCCTCCAGGACCTGATGGTGGGTGGGGTGGGTCATTTCCATGCAGCTGCAATGTCTCGCTAGGCCACTATCATGGCCATGTAAAATAAAAATGTCTCATTGCGGGACCCGTCCAGTCTGTCCGTGATCCCCAGAAGGGAATGCCGCGGGTCTTGAGGGACCTCCCACCCCAAGATGTCGGTGAGTTCCTCTTCAATGTCCTTCCAGAAGTAGGCCAAACGTGGACAGGCCCACACCATGTGGAAGAAATCCGCCGGCTCAAGGCCGCAGCATGTGCAGAAGGGGGACGGGCAGAGGCCAGCTCTATGTATTCGTGATGGGGTTAAATAAGAGGTAGATAGCATAGTTGGATTAGGCAGAGCCTGGCCGAGGCGGTGACCGTCAATCCCGCTAATCCTCCTCTAGTGGGCCCAACCAATCCTCCCAATGCCTTCTGAGCCGATCGAGTGTAGTGGGGGTATTATTGATTAGTGCGAAGTAAATGCGGGAGATACCCTCTTTCCCTAGGTTCCCTAACATTATCTGGGCCTCTGGCGGGTTGTATTCTGGGATCTGAGGGCCATCCTGTATGTGGGAGTGAAGGGCGCTACACAATTGTAGATACTTATAGAATTGTGAGGGATGTAGGGCATGCCTAGATTTTAAGTCCTGGAAGGAGCGTACGTGGCTGCTGGCCCACACATGCCCAAGTTGAGAAATCCTGATAAGGTCCCAGGCCTGGAAACCCTTCAGCCCGCTAACCTCGCCCAACCAATTGCCATGCCACAGAGGTGTATGTTGGGTTAACTTTTGAGTCCATTGGGTGTGTCGCAGAGATGCGTGCCACGCCAAAAGTGCTGTGCGTGTCATGTCAGGTAGAGTGCGTGGTATGGCGTCTCCGTACATCATGGCCTGGATATGGGGTAAGACAAATTTGCTCAGTTCCAGCCTATAGGCCGGATCGTACCACCCTCCTTTGAACCAATCATGGAGAATGAGAAGGCGGGTTGCCAAATAATACAAATAAAGGTTGGTCATTCCCATGTCTCCAACAAAGGGCGGGATCCGGCAACTGGTCAGTGCTATACAGGATCTCCATCCCGCCCAGAGGAACTTGGTGGCCATGCTATGAAGCATTTGAAACCATGACCACGGAAAGCAAAAGGGGGTGTTTTGAAGAACGTAAAGGAATCTGGGGAATATCATCATTTTAAATGGGGCGACCCTCCCCAGTGGATTGAGGGGAAGCGCCTGCCATCTCCCAAGATCTTCTTTCGCTTTCTTCACTAAGAATGTTGAGGGACCAAGCAAGGTCAGGTAACAAGGCAACCCAAATCCCCAAATATTTGAATGATTGGCGTCTAAGGGGTATCATGGATTGCCAGTCATAACAGTCCCTTGCTAGGTGCAGGGAAACTAGGACTGACTTGCTGGGACTGAGCCGAAGACCGGAGGCCCGCCCAAAGTACTGCAGGACCAGAAGACAGGCTGGTGGCAGTGTCTGTGTTGTGTGCACAAAATGAAGGGCCAGTATAATGTGTACTAGCAAAGTTGGAGTGTGCATCAATACGGCTGGTGAACAATATGGCAATGTAACTGTGACAATAATGGAACAACGGTCCCATTCCTTCCCCCTACCCCCAACCCCTACCCTATACTTCGAAAACTGAAGCATCTGTCATCCCGACAGTAGTAACAGTAATAACCAAACTAGAACGCTCGGATTCGGTGACGTGGAGGACCCCTCCATATATATAAAGATAAAGCATTGTCTTAGCAGGTAGACAAATATATCAGAGCAAAAAATCCTGCTGCGGTGTCTTGTCCCTAGATCGGTGAGGACACGCCTCCAGGCGGACGTTCCACAGTCCGCCGGTCAAGTCTCTGAGATTCTATGCCTCAGCTTCGAATGGTTAGAGAAGACGAGACGTCACAGGGGGGGAAGCTCCAACCTAGAGTGTCTGTTTTCCCCCTCCGTCGTTTGTGTCTCACCGATGTAGATCAAACTGGTAGGCGACACCTGCCCCCACCGTCTCAAGGTCCCATCCCCATGGGCAATCAAAAGGTTGGGCTATGGGGCAAGTCCGAGTCTTTGGTCCTGGATTCCTGGAGGTTCTGCGGAGCTGATGTCCCGACCGAGCCGCCGGGTGATTGGTGCCTGCAGCGCATGGGCAAGCCCGAAGGGCTGGGAGAGCCATCAGCCCCACGGGTCGCCAGGCTGGAGGATCTAGAGGTGTCTCTGTGGGATTGGCATCTCCTGTGAGATTGTGGGCGCCACCAGCTCTGCTGCCCAGGTGGTGGTGTTGTGGACCGGAGGTCTGGGCGCGGGGGGCAGGTTCCGTTGGGATCTGAGAGGGGGCTCCTCCTTCAACCATGTCCAGGCAGCCTGAGGGGATTCGAAGAATTGGGCTTTGTCTTGAAAGATGACACGCAGGCGGGCCGGAAACAGGAGGCGGTATTGTAGGCCAAGGGCCCGCATCTTTTAGTTTACTTCGGTCTAAGAGCAGGGTTGTTCCTGGACTTCCCTGGTGTAATCAGGAAAGATCATGATGGTGTGGCTTTGAAATTTGAGGGGTCCGAGGGAGCGGGCTTCAGGCAGGATAGGGTCTCAATCCTTAAAATTGATGATTCGGGCTATGATGGGGCGGTGTGGAGCCCCGGACAGAGGTCTGGGCGCCAGAGAACAATGGTCTCTCTCTACCGCGAACCAGGAGGAGAGGGCTTTTTTAGGCATCCATGAGGTGAGCCAGGCTTCGATGAAGTTGGACATCAGTGCTTTCTTGGCCCCTTCGGGAAAACCTACCAGGCGGAGGTCATTGCAGCGTGAACGGTTTTCTGCATCTTCCGCCCGCCGGTGAAGCTCCTTGGTGTGGGATAGTAGGTTGGACACTTGGTCCTTTAGCCAAGAGATGTCGTCTTCCACCGTGGAGAGCCGTGGGCAGAGGCGTTGCAGAGGTTCTGCTGGAGGAGGGATACGTCCACCTTGGCTTCCCCGATTTTACCTTCCACCAAGGCCTGGGATGTGCTGATCACCTGCAAGATGGCCTCCAGTTCTTTACCTTGGATAGGGGGGCCGCCTTCACCCTACCCCGCGGTCTCTTGATCTGCTGTGGTAAACTGGTCCATCTTAGTTTGGGTATGGGAGGTCATGGATTTAAGGTGGTTGGCCTTCCCCATGGCGCTACAAGAGCTGCGGGCCGTGTTAGATGAAAGTCAGGGTAGAGCCAGCTGGGCTCCAGCAGATATGAAACAGAGGAGCGCCTCCTGTATGAAAACCTCCAAGTTCCGAGGACATCGAGGGCAGTGCTCCAGTGATGGGTGCAGTCGGGGCCCACGCCCCCAGTTGCGGCTGGAGATGGATCTCTGTGAGGATCGCAGCAGATCTGATTGGGGGGATGGGTGGCCCCCAGTGCCAGCTCATAGTCCAGACAAAGTTCCCGGGAGTACCCAACCGCCCACTGTCCAGGTGGACTACCGCTCCACTGCTCCTCGTGTCTTGGTAGTTGGCCGGCCATCACCGTAATCTGATGTGCGTGGAGTTAAACATGGGCCGTGCGTGGAGTTAAACATGGGCCCCTGCAGGCGGTCTGTGACGGCGGGGGTGGCACACTGCAGAGCTTTCCAGGGGACGCACAGGCACAGGAATGATGCATGGGCTCAGGCACCAAGTACCCAACACTGCTGAGGGGCTGCAGTCAAATCCACTCCTCTCCCCAACGGTCTATCTGGCAGCAGCATCACTGGAGCATGCCTCATGGCCCAACACCGGGGACCCCAACAGCAGAAGGCCGATAGCAGGTAGTGTGGGGGGTACCAGGAGCAATTCTGAGGTCTGAGGTGAGGGAGTGGTGGAGAGGCCCCTCGGCTAGGACCCAACGCCGCTCGCTGGACGCAGCTGATTCCACACCCCCAGCTGGTGACCATCCTCGCCGGATACGACACCCCTGGCTGGGGCCGACAGGCCAACTGTGCGAATTCAAGCTGTTTGGCTCAGCCAAGCATCAAGTCAGCATGGCCGGACCAAGGTGAGAGGGACTGGTGGAGGGGGCCCGACCCCGCGCTGTCCGATCAAGCACCCAACTCCACCCCCAGCCAGCAGCCCAAAGCGCGCGGGGGCACTGCACAAATCAGATCCAGTACCCCCCCACCGCCGGGGGAACTCACCGGAGCTCCGGAGCCTCTGTGTAGCAGATCACTGGCGACCTCACCGGAATGTATATAGGCCGCAGGCCTGCGGCCATCGCCGGACCCCAGCAAGGGTGCAGTCTCAGTCCCCCCTGCCGCCCAAAATGGTGGCCGATACTCTTGCTGCGTCACACCGGGGACACCGATCCAGCCTTGTTTGCCCCAGGCCGCCTCCACCTGCCTCACATCAGAAAGGTTGGGCCCCACACAGGGAGCAGGGCCGGACAGCGTCGGCAGCAGGCTGCTGAGGCGGAGACTAGGCCGGCCAGGAGAAGGAGCCCCAGCTGATGATCTTGCTGTGACTGGACCTAACCGCCCAGGAGGGTCTTCAGTCTGCTTCGCTCAGACAACGCGCCGTGCCTCCTCAATTCCCCCTCACAGTCTCGGCCACAGTGGAACTGATATAGGCCGTGCTCTTCGGGCGGATTCAGGAGCCACGGGTCAAGGCAGATGGGCCGCCATCTTAGCCCCGTCGGCGAGGTTAGCGCAGGAATGCGGGGCCTGGAGGAGCCCCGTGGCTGGCATAGAATGCCCACAGCCGTGGTGATGAGCAGGCAGCGAAGTTGGAAGATGGATGGCTGCAAAGACAGGCGGATCTTGGCTGGATGACGGAGGGGTCCAGGAGCACTCTTAGAGTGTGACCGCCATCTTGTCACGCAAGCCACGCCCGCTGATCAAACAATTTATGAAGGGACTTTTCCTCCAGTGAGAGTACCTCTGCCGGAATGGAACCTCAACGTGGTCCTTGCACAACTAATGAGAAGACCATTTGAACCCATTCATAAAGTTGAACTGAAATTCCTAACAAGGAAAGTCACTCTTTTGCTGGCCTTTACCTCAGCCGGAAGGGTAAGCGAAATCCAAGCCTTCACCATTAGAAAGCCCTTTTTAATATTTAAAGAAGACGCTGTGATTCTAGGGACTAATCCTACATTTATTCCAAAAGTGCAGTCACAATTCCATCTCAATGAGCCGGTCATACACCGGTCCTTCTTTCCGCAACCATCAACGCCTGCAGAACAAACACTACATACGCTGGATGTCGAACATTGCCTTAGTTCTACCTTCAGAGAATGAAGGACATTCAGAAAATTGATCAGTTGTTAGTTGCCTATGGCCAAAGCAGAGAAGGGACTGCAATAACAAATGCAACTATTGCAAGATGGATATCGTCTGCGATACAGTTCTGTCATATCAAAGCTAACAAAAGTTTGGAAAGGACAGCAAAGGCTCACTCCACCAGAGTAGTTGCCACATCAGCTGCCATTTCATGGGAGTGACTCTGGACAGGATGCAGCGGCAGCTGTGGGCCAGGTGGTACTTTGCCATCTTTTCCATTAAGGTAAGCTTCTTCTAATCTTTAGAAGAAGGATTCTGCTCTCATGGTGATTTTATATGCTTACATGTTTTTAATGAGGTGACACATTACTAAGTAAAGTGTATTACAAGTTATGCTGTCTTTTTCCCTTGCCTCTTTCTAATGCTGTGTATATGTAATTGTGAGTATAAAAGCAATCATTTAAGTTTTATTAATATATTTATAAAAAACAGTTTACACAGGTATAACCTTTCAGGTGCTACTGATATTACCTCAAACATTTGGAGGTCACTATGCATAAAAAAATGTAATTAAAAAAAATTCACCCACCATCCTCAATAGACAAGATATTATTGGAGGTGACTGCTTGCTACTCTGATTCAGGCATGTGATTCTATGAAAGATACCCCAATACTGGATAAGAAATGAGTTACTTACCTGTAGCTAGGGTTATCCAGTATTGGTATCCTTCATAGATTCACATGCACCCACCCTCCTCCCCGTAGAGGCTTTTTCCTTGTTATTAAATAAGATATTCACTTCCACTTCTGCTGGAAAAATCTGAGGGAAATTGCTTCTGCTACGAAGGTTCTAGAGGGTGCTAACAGCTGATTGGCTACATTCAACATTTGGTCCTTTTAAAAAAAAAAAGACATAGATAGGCTATGTAAAACATGGCTCAAGGCCATTATAGCCTATCACTAAACCGAAACTGGGTATGGGTTTCCAGACAGTAAGGCCAAACCCTGCCTTAACTATTGATCCAACACAAAATCCCCTTTTGTAACACATTCATTTTGTGGAAACCATAAGAGAATTGAGCAAATCTGTTAATCAAAGTGATTCATATGAAATTGTACATCTATGGTTTCTTTTTCATATATTGCATATAATTGTACATAAAGTGTGTTTCTTTACCTTTCAGAGTGTGAGAAGTTTGAATGAGTTCACAGTATGATTGTAATGTCTCTTTTGTATGAATGATGTATATAGGTGATGTTTTGACATGATGATTTTTTGTATTGTATAGTTGTAATGTGTTTCAAAAAGCTTCCTTGAAAAAAAGGAAAAAAAACGAGAAAAATTAATGAATTGTGCAAATAAAATGCAGATTTGAATTGATTTACTCTTATGAGATAAATTCCTTCTTGCATACAGTCTTGTCCATATGCTTGGTATAAATTAAGTTGTACTGAAAATACCTGACAGTATTGGCATTTTGTGTTGGATCAACATTATAGCCTATGGCATTATTTAAATGCAGCTTGATTATGTTACCGTGGGCTCGCATCTCGGCGACGGGGAATGATTCAGGCATGTGAATCTATGAAAGATACCAATACTGGATAACCGTAGTTACAGGTAAGTAACTCATTTTCTTTTTCAGGTCTCCACAACTGAGGGTCAGTCATTGTCGATACCTCCTCCAACGATGGCACAGATGACGGGATTGTTGTCGAGGGCTCTGCAGGCATTGCCGGTTACAGTTCCGCTGACATCTTTCTTGTTGCCGGTTACATCTGTTAGAATAGAAAAATCATGCTTAAGCATACACTGCTCCTGGACAGGTTGACCAGTTTTGGGATTCAGGGGTCAGCATTCTGTTGGCTGAAATCTTTCTTGACTGGGAGAACACAGAGGATTCAGCTAGGGGAGGAGATCTCAGAGGTTGGAAACTTAACATGTGGGGTACCTCAAGGCTCCGCCTTATCCCCCCTCCTATTTAACCTGTACCTTCAGCCATTAATTAACTCCCTGGCAAAGATGGGTTGTCGCGTATTTAAGTACGCTGACGACACCCAATTGTTGCTGAGTATAGAGAATACAGTACAAGCTCAGACCCAAGCGCAGAATGTACTCAGATACACCGTTAGGTGGATGTCTTCGAATCTTCTGGAAATAAACCCTGAGAAGACAGAAGTTTTAGTGGTCGCATCGACCTGCTTCCCATGGAGTGACTTGTACTGGCCCCAGGATCTGGGCCCTACTCCTAAACCAGCGGACAAAGTAAAAAGTCTGGGCATCAAAATTGATCGTGAGTTGTCAATGGCGAGCCAGATTTCCACCGTAGCCGGCACCTGTACGGGGTTGATTAGATAACTACGCAAATTAGCCCCTCTTTTGTCCAGGTCCATGCTGCGTACGGTCGTATCCGCGACCATAATATCCAGGCTGGACTACGGAAATGCGCTGTACCTAGGCCTTCCGAAAATACTAACTAACAGACTGCAGGTGACCTTAAATGATGCGGCCCGCCTCATTTTCAGGCTACCAAGACGCTCACATGCCTCACCATTGCTACAGAGCCTCCATTGGATCTTCCACCTTTTGTAGCGAGTCTAAAACGGGGACAAACAAGCAGTTGTGCATCGGAGGACCTAAGTCACCGTTCTGGCTTGTACAGCTCCAGCCGTTTTTTTATGTAGGACGGAGCTTGTCCATAGATCGCTTTATGGGCTATACAAAGGCTCTTGAATTCAGACCGCTGCCTTATGGTTCTTCATCCCCCGGCATTTGTAAGCACTGAGACACCAGTTCAGGGTTCAAGGATGGAGACGTAACAAAATTTAATGAGCGTAGAGTCCCTTTTGTATGGTCTGCGGTGGGAGATGAGGAAAATAAGGTAGAGGCTAATCAGGCTTCGCAGTGGGGGGTCGTAATCCCATTTAGAGTGTGGAGGATGTTTGGGAAGTGATGAAAGATTATGAGCCCTTTATACAGCAGCATGCTCTCAAGCACATGTCCTCTACCTTAATTGGCCTTTGGAAGCAACACTTTGGGGATGCTGCTCTGCAAATTTTATTTAATATTAAATATCATGTGCATACTAATGGTATGGACTCAGGTCAAGTTTTTAAGTAACATTACCACATTGGTTGCCTATAGGGCAAGGTTGCATGATAAGAATCACACTACAGTGTCCCAGAGTTAACGGATCAGCATTGCGTTGTTACTAGAAGGGGTGTAGCGGCCCAGTTTCAAGAACAGTGGGTTTATACTCTGTGGAAAAGTGAGGTTTTGTCTCTTAAGACTCATTTGCCCGATCCTAGGAAAAATCCTATTGTTTATTATAATGAAATTAACTGATGGTGCTTCCTCGATGGTAATGACTCTTGCTGATATTGAAATGTTTTTGGGTCTTCTTGTTCCGGTTGATATTTAGAGGGAGGTCCGCACTCAATATCATGTTCCGGAGTTGGCCGGTACTTGGGATCAAATTAAAGCATGGGACCAATAGAGAAAGCCAGGTGATAAGCCCAGAGTGGAAATGTTAGCGATGCCAGGCCGTATTATTACATATAAGCATTCTCTTATTCCGCGGAGAAAAGTAGAGTGGGATAAATTGGCGGCGTATCGACAAAAGAAAGATGAGAGTGAGTCTGATTTTTCCACTCGATTTGATGGTCCAATTTTGGATTACAGTGGGCAGGATCTGTCTATTGAGGGAGGTGTTCAGTTGTTTGTCAAAAGATTTGTCTCTAATTTATTTCTAGAAATTGCGACTCGATTACAGGCTTCTGAAAGTACCCATTCCACCTCTTCCCCTAAGTTACTTTGAATATGGCTCAATATTATGAACATTGGGACAATGAGGAGAAAGAGAGGACAGAGAAAAAGCATAAGGATTGAAAGACAAAGGTGTTGTTGCAACAGGTATTTAGAGGGAATGGCAGAGGACATGGTGGTCCTGCACGACAACTTCCATGTACTAGTAGGCCACCGAAAACGACGCCTCTGGGGCCGAATTAATATGTGTATTGTAAAGAGGAGGGTCACTGGTGTAGGGAGTTACCCGTGCTTTTGCAGAAGGTGGTGGTCCCCAGAGGATGAGGTTCTCGTGGATGGGGTCGTGGAGCTGGTGGGGTTGATAGGGCTCTATGTCCTGCAACCTCACAGTGTCAGGGATCAGGTCCACGTCACAGGTAAACAGAATCCTCAGGAGCGAAGAGGGAGCCCCCACTCTCCCCTAGGGTACAGCCAGATCCTACCAAATCGAAAACAACAGAATACTGACTACCACCCTCAGGGAGAGAAGAGACACTTCCGGACCACAAGGGAGAAGCGCAGCGGAATCAGCCAAGGAAGAAAATGAATCAAGGAAGGCTAATTCCCAGCTTTTGCAGTCTAACATAAAAAAACAACAAAGAAAGAAAGAAGCAGTTAATACACAAGCTCTTTCTTTCAACAGTATGGGACCTTTCACCCAATAGAATAGGCAGATTGTGTACTCTCACAGACTCACCAACTTTAGAAGTGTCCCAGGGTAAGGAGAGGTTTCTGCAATCATATCATCCAAATATGGAGCTGGCATTAACGTGGCCTGCTTAAGTGGCGATGAAATCATAGAGAGGCAAACATCTGCCCAAAAGTAAAAATAGCACCAGCTGAAATAATTTATTAGTAGTCCTGCCTCAGGCATAAAGTTCACTTCCAACAATAATCAAAACAGCCAAAGAAGCCTGATGAGATACCTTGAATTGTCGGGTGGCTTCTGAGTTGACTCCACAATAACAAAAAAACAAGCATTTGCAATGCAATGGTCTCGGCATCATTAAAGGTAGAGCAATTGGCATTGCTTATGACATTTCTTTTTTTTCTTTAAATCATAAATAAATGGCATTGTCATTTACATTGCCAATACACACCACTCTGCACCTGCACTCACTGCTCTGCACACTCACTACTCTGCACACTCACTACTCTGCACACTCACTACTCTGCACTCACTACTCTGCACACTCACTACTCTGCACTCACTACTCTGCACTCACTACTCTGCACTCACTACTCTGCACTCACTACTCTGCACTCACTACTCTGCACTCACTACTCTGCACTCTGCACTCACTACTCTGCACTCACTACTCTGCACTCACTACTCTGCACTCACTACTCTGCACTCTGCACTCACTACTCTGCACTCACTACTCTGCACTCTGCACTCACTACTCTGCACTCACTACTCTGCACTCACTACTCTGCACTCACTACTCTGCACTCTGCACTCACTACTCTGCACTCACTACTCTGCACTCTGCACTCACTACTCTGCACTCTGCACTCACTACTCTGCACTCTGCACTCACTACTCTGCACTCACTACTCTGCACTCACTACTCTGCACTCACTACTCTGCACTCACTACTCTGCACTCGGCACTCACTACTCTGCACTCACTACTCTGCACTCGGCACTCACTACTCTGCACTCACTACTCTGCACTCTGCACTCACTACTCTGCACTCTGCACTCACTACTCTGCACTCTGCTCACTACTCTGCACTCTGCACTCACTACTCTGCACTCTGCACTCACTACTCTGCACTCTGCACTCACTACTCTGCACTCACTACTCTGCACTCACTACTCTGCACTCACTACTCTGCACTCACTACTCTGCACTCACTACTCTGCACTCACTACTCTGCACTCACTACTCTGCACTCTGCACTCACTACTCTGCACTCTGCACTCACTACTCTGCACTCTGCACTCACTACTCTGCACTCTGCACTCACTACTCTGCACTCACTACTCTGCACTCACTACTCTGCACTCACTACTCTGCACTCACTACTCTGCACTCACTACTCTGCACTCACTACTCTGCACTCACTACTCTGCACTCACTACTCTGCACTCTGCACTCACTACTCTGCACTCTGCACTCACTACTCTGCACTCTGCACTCACTACTCTGCACTCTGCACTCACTACTCTGCACTCTGCACTCACTACTCTGCACTCTGCACTCACTACTCTGCACTCTGCACTCACTACTCTGCACTCACTACTCTGCACTCACTACTCTGCACTCACTACTCTGCACTCACTACTCTGCACTCTGCACTCACTACTCTGCACTCACTACTCTGCACTCTGCACTCACTACTCTGCACTCACTACTCTGCACTCACTACTCTGCACTCACTACTCTGCACTCACTACTCTGCACTCTGCACTCACTACTCTGCACTCTGCACTCACTACTCTGCACTCTGCACTCACTACTCTGCACTCTGCACTCACTACTCTGCACTCTGCACTCACTACTCTGCACTCACTACTCTGCACTCACTACTCTGCACTCACTACTCTGCACTCACTACTCTGCACTCTGCACTCACTACTCTGCACTCACTACTCTGCACTCTGCACTCACTACTCTGCACTCACTACTCTGCACTCACTACTCTGCACTCACTACTCTGCACTCACTACTCTGCACTCACTACTCTGCACTCACTACTCTGCACTCACTACTCTGCACTCACTACTCTACACTCACTGCTCTGCACTCACTGCTCTGGTCTCACTGCTCTGCATTCACTGCTCTGCACTCACTACTCTGCATTACCACTCTGCACTCACTACTCACTACTCTGCATTACCAGTTGGCTTAAGTTCACTTAAGTTATTAAAGATGAGCAAACAGGAAAGGAAATACCTAGGTACTTCTCATGGTGGCAGCGTGGTGGGGACGCTTGATCAGTTTATTCTTAGGGGACCTCTGTACCGAGCATCTGTTGTCTCTGGTCCAGTTATTAAATAGGAGATCTTCCCTAGGGACTATAGCTACAGCTCGCTCGCCAGCTCATCAAGATGTAATCATTATTATACCATCGACTAATATTGAGGTTGGCGTTGAAGTTCCATATCCCCTTGGAACACTAGAGGATTCCCCAAAATCGCCACTGACCCAAAGTAACATTACAGCCAGCGTCTCTACACGTGCATCTGCCACATCCCCAAATAAAAAAACCTCTACCAAATGATTAACTCTGGAACCGGCAGTAAAAAGGAAGCGGGGAGGAGGACCACAAAGGCCTTGTAGAGCCTTGTAGAGCAAAAGTGGCAAGGTCGAACAAAACCCGTGACAGTGTCTCACCCGAGGAGGGCAGTCCTATAATTAATGCCGATTTGGTTGATGGTGATACCAATTATGCAGCGGGAAATGGTATTAACTCGAACTGTGATTTAGAACAGTGGAAGACATTTGAGAGTATTTTAACTACCTTGCTATCTCCTATTACACAAAAACTAACCAAGATAGAGGAATGTTTGGACAATTACGAATCTCTGGTGAGGTCAAGGTTTGTTGTAAAAAGGGATAACATCTGCAATACACACACACTTGGATCGACAAGCTTTTATACCCAACGAGCTGCAAGCGAAACCTAACGTGGGGCGGGACTGAGAAAACGAAACCTATCGTGGGGCGGGACTTCCGTTTTGTGAAGCCCGCGCCCACGGAGTGCCTGGAGGAGCACCGAGGGAGAGCCCCGCGGTCGGAGGGCCTTTGACCGGTGAGCGGAGCGGAGGGGGGGGGGGGGGGGGGGGGAGAGAGAGAATGCCTGTATGTCTGCGTGTCCGGAGGGCCTTTGACCGGTGAGCGGAGCGGGGGGGGGGGAGAGAATGCCTGTATGTCTGCGTGTGTGTGTGCGCGACGGCGGAGGGGTGGGGGGCGGGGTGCGACGGCGGAGGGGAGGGGTGCGACAACGGAGGGGTGGGGGGGGATGCTCGGTGCACGTGTGTGTGTGTGTGTGTGTATGCATGCGACGCTGGGTTCGCTGTATGTGTGGGTGCGTGCGTGCATGAGCGCTCGTGTGTGTCTGTCGCTGTTTCTGCGCATGCGCGTGTGGTGTAGCTGCTTCCCAGGAGACAGCAGCTGAGCGCGTTCGCGAGCGCGTGGCCAGCGGAAATCGCCTCCAGAGAGGCAAAGCGCGCGACAGACCCTGTCTCCTGGGAAGCATCGTCCCTGACATAAGATCTCGGCGGAGACGCGCTTACGCGCGTCTTTTAGCCGAGACCTAAAAATGATCACCACTTTAAATGGCAGCAGTCCTAATGCACGATTAAAAATAGCAATGTCTATATTGTGTGCAAATGAGAGGAGAAGCAGTGAGGTACAGTTTCCTCTTGAGGGTGAGAGCAAATTGAATGAGAACTCGTAATGTTCTCATTAAAATAATCACTATAAAAAAAACATTGGTCTCGAGACAGGATGCGACTTTCCTAAATGCCGATATTTCAACAATACCAAAAAAGACAGCACGTCTTCAAGCTCAGCTTCTAGTCAAAGAAGCGAGCGCTGTAGATCCAAAAACAAGTTGCAGCCGGTAAAAGAAAGAACAGCACTGCCACCAGCTGTCTTTCTCTGGGCTGATTACGGGGAGTTAATTACATTCTCAGCACGTCCTCGTGCTGAAAGGCAGACATGAAAAGATTTAGGCTAAAAGGCATGGCGACCTCAGGCTGCAAGGGGAGAGTCAGGACTGCTCTCTGAGTCTTGAAAGCGTTCCTCCAGAATCGAGGTAAATCGTTGGTAAGTCTTCTGAGCTACAAGTCTCCAACAAGGAAGGGGACAGAACCAAGGGGCGTGGGCATACAGAGAAGGAACGGGTGGTTTACTTTTAAGGCAGTGATGTAATAGCTCCCTCACACGGTGCAGTGTGGGATAGCACACAATCAAACCTCCCACCCAAGCCTTAAGGGAGATGTAGTGCTAGTCGGGAGTTTAGAGACCCAGTGCAGGAAGCTTGATGTGTAACAGTTCTCCCCCCCAAAGGTCTTCTAACAGGTCGAGGTTTTTCTGGGTGTAAGGCATGAAACTTGCGTATCAACAAAGGGGCATGCACATGCTCAGCTGGTTCCCATGTCCTGTCTTCAGGTGAATATCCTACCCAATCTATCAGACATTGTAGTTTGCCCCTATGTCTTCGTGAATCAATGATACGTCTGACTTCATATTCAAGTTCTGCTTCTATGTTGATTGGAGGGGAGGAGGCTCAGGACAGAAAGGTGGCTCACACTTTATAAGTAAGGAGGTGTGAAAAACAGGATGTATTTGTATTTCTGGAGGTAGCTCTACTTTCACAGCTACAGGGTTGATGAATTGTAGGATTTTAAAGGGTCCTATGTACTGGGGTTGTAACTTCCGGGGTCCTTCTAGACAGAGATTTTTGGTAGCTAACCATACTTGGTCCCACTGTGTAATCGGGGGCAGGGCGTCTATGTTTATCAGCTTGTACCTTTATGTTTTCTTTAGCTTCTTGTAACTTTTGTCTATCCTGCTTCCATATTGACAGGAGTCGAGTGTGGTGTTCTGTAACTGCAGGGATCTCTGAGGTAGAGGAGGGAAGATGAAGGGGAAGGAATTTAGGGTGATAGTCGTTGGAAAAATAAAAAGGAGAGATCTTGGAGGCTGAATGGGTTGAGTTATTGTAGGCAAATTCCGTCAGAGGGAGAGCTTGGACCCAATCACTAGTGATAGTGCTTAATAGACATCTTAGATACTGTTCTAAGGTCTGATTGGTCCTTTCAGTTTGACCATCAGTTTGCGGGTGGTATGCGGAGGACAGGAAGTGGGTGATCACTGTGTAGAGCCTTGCATATACCCTGCCAGAACTTGGACAGAAGCTGCGGGCCCCTGTCAGATACAATCACTGTGGGCAATCCGTGTAGCCGCACAATCTGTTCTATAAACACGTCTGTGAGTTCTTTGGCCCTTGGTAGGCTTTTAAGGGGAATAAAATGAGCCATTTTAGATAACATGTCTACCACAACCAGTATGGGGGTAAAGCCTTGTATGACAGGCAGATCAGTAATGAAATTCATGCTAATGGAAAACCAGGAAATGTGAGGGATAGGCAAAGGGTGTAACAAGCCAGCAGGTGCGCAATGTAAGGATTTCGGTCTTGCACAAATGGGACAAGCTTTAACAAAATGGTGAATGTCCTGGTTAATACCTTTCCACCAAAATCACCTCCTACAAGTCTGTAGTGTCTTTTCCCCTCCGGGATGTTCCACCAAAGGCAGAGAATGACATCACCGCATAATCAGACTACGAGTTCCTCAGAGGGTACATACAGGCGACTGTCACGATAATACAGGTCGTTTATCTTGGTGTTCAAAGGGTCAGCCAACCATTCCTCTGGATTAATCGCCGCATAAGCAAGTGATAATTTCTTGAGAAAGCTGTCAGACTCCTTCTTTTGTAAATCCCCTACAGCTACTATTTTGTTTTCAGGTATAATGAGCAAACGGGTGTCTATTATGTGTTTCTGGTCCTTTCCCAGGCGCGACTGAGCGTCAGATTTACCCTGCTTATTTCCAGGACGGAATGTGATGACAAAATCATACTCACAAAAGAAGGAGACCCATCTCATCTGCCTAGGAGTGAGGGCTATATCCGATTTAAAAAACTAGAGGTTCCGATGGTCAGAATAAATGGTAATGACATGAGAAGAACCAAGAAGATAATGACGCCTCTCCTAGAAGGCAAGCTTGATGGCTAAAAGCTCTCTCTCCCCGACGGTGTAATTCTGCTCCGCCGGTGAGAGGGTCTTCGAGAAATAGGCCACTGGGTGGAGAGTACCTGTCTTCTGATCTCGTTGGGATAAAACCCCACCCACAGCGTACTGAGACGCATCGGCTTCCACATAATAGGGCTAAGTTTCATCGGCATGTCTTATGATGGGAGTGGAGATGAACCTGTTCTTTAATGTTTGGAACGCCTTTTCAGCTGCATCATCCCAATTAAACACTACTCCTTTCTTAAGGAGGCGAGTAATAGGAGTAACGAGCTCAGAAAAGTGGTCAATGAACCTTCTATAAAAGTTGGTAAAACCCCAAAAAGGATTGCACTTCCTTCACAGAAGTGGGACTGGACCAATTTGTTATGGCCGACACCTTGGACTGATCCATATGAATACCTTCAGGCGAGATGACAAACCTAAGAAATCCACTCTTGTGGTATGAAATAAACATTTATCCAGTTTTGCGAAGAGATGGTTGTCTTGCAGGCGTTGGAATATTAACTTAACATGTCTTATATGTTCCTGTTCGGTCTGAGAAAAAAATCAGTTCGTCGTCAATGTAGACGATTACGAAAACATCCAAACTCACCCTCAAAATTTCATTGACAAAAAATTTGAAAGGCTGCCAGGGCATGGCACAAGTCAAAAGGCATCACACAATATTCGTACAGCACAAATTTAGTGCGGAAAGCCGCCTTCCACTCATCTCCTTCCCTAACCCGGATCAGATGATGTGCTCCCGGAGATCGAGTTTGGTGAACATCTTGGCCTTACGCACCTGATCTAGAAGGTTGGAGATGAGTGGAAGAGGGTATTTGTTTTTTATAGTAACCTTATTCAAAACACAATAGTTTAGGCAGGCTCTCAAGACCCCTTCTTGGTTGGGGATAAAGAAGATAGGGGACGAGACAGGAGAAGTCGAGTGACAAATAAACCCCTTCTTGAGCATGTCTTGGAGATATTCATAGAGGTACTTGTTCTCAGGTTCAGTAAGGGCATATACCCTACTGACAGTATGTCTGCCCCGGGTACCAAATCTATCCTGCAATCATAGGATCTGTGAGGGGGTAAGGCCACAGCCTTTACTTCATCAAAAACGTCTGCATATTCCTGGTACTCCACTGGTAGGATGGAGGGGATGTTTGTTGCGAGGACACAAGTTAGAGGTGTTTGTCCATGTGAGGTCTCTTGATAACAATGCATCATGCAGTAGTGCGAACGCAGAGTCACTTTCCTAGAAACCCAATCAATAAGAGGGTTATGCACCTGTAGCCATGGTACTCCCAGAATGGCACCAAAATTTGGAGTGTCCATCAGATCAAACTGTATGATCTCGGAATGTCCGTTATCACATATCATAACAAGGTCAGGGGAATGATAGGCTAATAAGCCCGAGGATAATTCTGTTCCGTCAACCGCTCTAACCTTTTCAGGTTGCAGTTTTGGGATGAAGTTTATCCCAAGGGCTTTTGCTAAGGAAATATCCAGAAAGTTACTCATGGCTCCGGAATCTAACAAAATGGACAAGGTTTTTCTGTGCTGGGATGGCAGGACAAGAGCAATGGTTATAGTGAAATGCTTCGGCACAGGAGCTAATGTGTTAGCTAAGAATTATGAGGTCTGTAGATGAGAAAGACTCGGGAGAACGACCTCTGTGTCTTCCAAGTCTCCTAGTTTTCCGAATGTACAGCGGCTCCGCTTCTGACAGCAGGGGCTTTTAAGACCACCTTAGGCTTGACAGGACAATCTTTGGCAAAATGACCTCCGTTGCCACAATAAAGGCAGAGGTTTAACTTTCTGCGTTTCTCATGCTCTTCAGTAGTTAGGGGCCTCTCACACCACCTATCTGCATGGGCTCACTAGTATCCTTTATCTCTTTCTTTTCTGTTCATGAAAGACGGGAGTAGTCTCCATTGTTCTTTTCTCCCCTTCTTTCGCTTAGACGATGGTTCAGTTTGACAACTAAATCTATGAAAGAGGGGCAGTCTTCAGGTGGATCGACAATTTGAGACAAGATGTCTTTCAACTCATCTCTCAACCCTCTGTAGGAAGGAAGTTCTCTTTGCTTCAGGCCATTAAGTTTCTGTGACCAACCTATTGAATGTGGTAATGTCAGCCAACAAATCCTTTGAACCCTGTTTCAGACTAAAGAGTTCATTATCACTGGCCTGCATATAGGAGTGTCGTGTAAACAGACTCTGCATTCATTCTGTAAACTGCTGCAGATTATACAGAATGGGATCATCAGTCTCTACTAGAGGCACAGCCCATTGCGCGGCATTGCCACTCAGATAGGATATTATTAAGGCCACTTTGGCGGCGGCATCCAGAAAAGACGCCGCTCTACACAGAAATTGTAAATGACACTGGTTCATAAACACTCCATATTTGTTGCTATCCCCAGTGAACCTTTCTGGCATTGCTAAAGGTGTTAGAGGTGGTGTTACCACTGTTACACTAACTGGAGAGGAGGCGGTTACAGTTGCAGAGGAAGTAACAGGGGTGGAAGGCACTTGGAAATGGGCGTGTTGGATGTAACTTCTCTTGTATTTAGGGTTGCTATCTGCTACTCTAGCCTCTACCTTCTTTTGTGTTTTTAAGAGGTCTAACTCCGTTACTAATCTTTGGTTTTCCCCTCCTAATACTCTAACCTCTGTTCGTAGATGTATTACAGCTGCCGCTGACTCGTTCATGGTGGTTTCCGGTGTCTCAAGAGAACAGGCACCTTCCATGAGCGCATCAAAATCAGCACTCTTATCCATCTTCGCTCAGGGGATCGGAAATACGTGGGCTCGGCTATCTGTCGGGGATCAGGTCCGCGTCACAGATAAACAGAATCCTCAGGAGCGAATAGGGAGCCCCCACTCTCCCCTAGGGTACAGGCAGATCCTACCAAATAGGAAACAGAATACTGACTACCACCCTCAGGGAGAGAAGAGACACTTCCGGACAACCAGGGAGAAGCGCGGCGGAATCAGTCAAGGAAGAAAAGGAATCAAGGAAGGCTAATTCCCAGCTTCTGCAGTCTAACATAAAAAACAATAAAGAAAGAAAGAAACAGTTAATACACAAGTTCTTTCTTTCAACAGTATGTGACCTTTAACCCAATAGAATAGGCTGATTGTGTACTCTCCCAGACTCACCAACTTTAGAAGTGTCCCAGGGTAAGGTGAGGTTTCTGCATTCATATCATCCAATTATGGAGCTGGCATTAACGTGGTCTGCTTAAGTGGCAATGAAATCATAGAGAGGCAAACGTCTGCTCAAAAGTAAAAATAGCACCAGCTGAAATAATTTTATAGTAGTCCTGCCTCAAGCGCTTTAGGTATAAAGTTCACTTCCATTAATAATCAAAACAACCAAAGAAGCCTGATGAGATACCTTGAATTGTCGGGTGGCTTCTGAGTTGACTCCACAAGAATGAAAAAAAATGATCACCACTTTAAATGGCAGCAGTCCTAATGCACGATTAAAAATAGCAATGTCTACATCATGCGCAAATGAGAGGAGAAGCAGTGAGGTACAGTTTCCTCTTGAGGGTGAGAGCAAATTGAATGAGAACTCGTAATGCTCTCATTAAAATAATCACTACCAAAAAAAACATCGGTCTCGAGACAGGATGCGACTTTCCTAAAAGCCAATATTTCAACAATACAAAAAAAGACAGCACGTCTTCAAGCTCAGCTTCTAGTCAAAGAAGCGAGCGCTGTAGATCAAAAAACAAGTTGCAGCCGGTAAAAGAAAGAACAGCACTGCCACCAGCTGTCTTTCTCTGGGCTGATTACGGGGAGTTAATTACATTGTCAGCACGTCCTTGTGCTGAAAGGCAGACATGAAAAGATTTAGGCGAAAAGGCGGCGTGACCTCACGCAGCAAGGGGAGAGTCAGGACTGCTCTACGAGTCTTGAAAGCGTTCCTCCAGAATCAAGGTAAATCGTGGGTAAGTCTTCTGAGCTGCAAGTTTCCAACAAGGAAGGGGACCGAACCAAGGGGCGTGGGCATACAGAGAAAGTAGCCAAGCACCTGGGAACAGGGGCGGTTTACTTTTAAGGCAGCGATGTAACGGCTCCCTCAAACAGTGCAGTATGGGATAGCACACAATCAAACCTCCCACCCAAGCCTTATGGGAGATGTAGTGCTACTCAGGAGTTTAGAGACCCAGTGCAGAAAGCTTGATGTGTAACACAAAGGGTCGATCTGATAATTATTTTGACGATCTCCGCGATGGACAGTACTATCATGATGTTTATGATATGGAGGCAGTGACAGGAATGTCTTACAGCTAGAACAGCCAGTGACAGAGTGGGGGACCAGTTTCGATACCTGTAGACCAGTATGGTCCTTACGCAATAGTGGAACTGCAAGGTTCGACTAAGGAATTTTTGGTGGACACAGGTGCGACAAAAAGTTCTGTTTCTCAAAATATGGGCCCTGGGGCAGCTCTGTCTGGCTATAATAATGTTTCGGTAGGTTTTTCTGGCGTACCGGTTGTAAGGCCCATTTAAAGACCCCTTGCATTGACTATTGGTCCTTTCACTGTGGATTCGCCATTTTTATTGACATCTAATTGTGGAGAGAATTTGAAGGTTTGGATTTGTTGAACAAATTGCATGCTACAATTTATTGTTCCTGGCAGGTGTCTAATGACAATGGGCCCAGATCTAGTAGGCGTTAAATAGTGCTTGTCCAAGGATGCGCCTCTCCCTGCTGAATTTGTTGATGTGCCACCCATTTTGTGGGCGACAGGTGATACAGATGTGGGACTGCTGCATATACCGCTGGTTTCGATAAAGGTCAAGGACAATTCTATTCTGCCTCGTATTCCTCAGTATAAAATACCCCAGGCAGGATAGTAAGCCTTATTGCAAATTATTCAGGACTTCATCAAGAAGGGAGTGGTTGAGGAGACGTTTGCCAATATTTGTAATAGTCCCACTCTTCCGATTCTTAAATGGGCACCCTCAGGTTCCCCTGATGATCATGAAGATGTTTATCATTTTGTAATTGATCTGTGCAAAGTTAACAAAATTGTGGTCCCCCAGTTTCCAGCGGTCCCAGATGTTACTACACTTTTGACGATGATTCCTTTCACTGCTAAATTCTTTTCTGTTATTGATTTGAAAAAGTTCAAGTATTTACAGTCAGGCTTTAAAGACTCAATTGGATTCCCTTTCGCTTCCCAAAGGCAATGTATTGATCCAGTATGTCCACGATCTCATTGCTTCTGATACTGATCAGGGTTGTAGAGACAGTACAGTTACATTATTTTTGCATTTGGCTCAACATGGAAATAACGTTTCTCTCTCCACATTTCAGTATTGTCGACTGGAGGTCACCTATTTAGGTCACCTACTGTCAAAGGAGGGTAGAAGGCTGACCTGAACGCATCAGTACCATTGTTAAAATGCCTGTTACACAAAGTCAGAAAGATGTGCGTGCTTTTATAGGTATCACTTCCTACTGTCGGCAGTGGATACCCAATTATTCCCTATTAATCAAACCCCTGCTTGCATTAACGACTAAAGAAGTCCATGAGCCCTTGTCTTGGATGCCTGAAGGTCAGCAGTCTTTTGAGCAATTGAAAACCGCGCTTTGTTCAACTCCAGTACTCAGCACCCCCGATTATAATAAACCGTTTGTGTTGTATATCCATGAGATGGCTGAATGCACACTTTATGTTCTAATACAAAAATATAGAGATAAGCAACGCCTGTATGCTTTTTTCCTCTGCTGTGCGGTCTCTATTGTTATGGCATCCCATATCAAATTTTTAATTGTTAACTTTTATAACAATATTGACAGTGACAAATATATGACTGTGCTAACAAACTTAAGCGAGGACTTGGCTATCCATTTGAATAGTATGGCAAATTATGTAATTTTGGTCTGGGGGGGGATTTTAATGTTAGTACATGTAATCTGAACTTGTGTGCACCAGGTAAGAATTGCAACGATGAACTGGGACCCACCAAACATTTTGTGCACAGTCCAGGGGAGAGAAACTAAATGAAGTCATGGCAATGTTTGATCTCAATTTTTTGTTAATACTATATGTTCCTCAACCAACAACTTTGATCCCACCTACATCAGAAGGGACTTTAGAACTGTGATTGATTTCATTATTATGCCAGCGTGCTACGCTGGCATGGTAAAGAAATTTAGGATCCACCCGGTTGGATTAAGTGACCATCTACCCCTTAGCGTGGATTTACTGGTGGCTGGACACAGTATTAGGTCCATAATAGAATGCTTGACATGGGTTCAAGACCTTGTATTGTCTCGCCAAAATGGCTTAACAGTAAGATGGAGGGCAAAAAACCCGGCTCTCACAAATAAAAATATAATTACAAAGGCCCAAACACCCATTTTAAAATGTCTAGATGAGGACACATCCCATAGCGATGTCCTAAAAGTCTTCTTGCAGATCACTCAAACCATCCAGGAGATTATGACTACCCCTGGAAATAAGAGGCAAATGAAAGGGGATGGATGGTTTGACAGACAATGTACCAAGACATATAAACTACTCAAGGTGGCCCTAAGTTCAACAACTAGGGATAGGGACGAAGTTAGAGCATGTAGAAAGGCCTACAGCCTGGCAAGGAAAAAACGTAAAAAGGAGATTAAGGAACAGGCGTGGGAAAACTTGTACCAGGCTGCCAAGAGCAGAGATACTTGCCTATTCTGGCAGGCCGTGAATGCACCTTTTCTCGCGAACAAAGAAAATGCAAGGTTAGAAATTGCTATTGACGAGAACAACTGGATCAAATTTTTCTCAAACATGTATAGACAGGAGGAGAATAGCGAAACACCTACATTAGGGAGTGAAGAGGCGGAAGAACATAATAATATGTACTCGCCAATCACTATCGAGATTACTCAGGAGGAGGTGTTGCTGTTAATAAACTAACGTAAGGGCAATTAGGCCCCTGGCCCTGACGGGATTCCAATTGATTTATTTACATCTATTGTAGATCTTTGGGCTCCACTTTTAACACGCGTTTTAGAGGCCTGCTGCTCCGAAGGTTTTTTAAGTTCTTGGTCTGAATCAGTAATCGTCCCCATTTACAAAAAAGGGGATCGGGAAAGCCCATCCAGCTACAGACCAATCTCGTTATTGGATTCGCTAATGAAAGTGGCAGGAAGGGTGATACTAAACAAACTCCAAACCTGGGCCGACGACAATAGTATCCTGAGCCCGGTTCAATACGGGTTTAGGGAGGGGATTGGAACTGTGGAGCAGGTTTTAAACTTCACTCTTCTCCAAGGGAAGTATACCCAAGCAAAAAAAGGGTCAGTTGTATGTAATTTTCGCAGATCTTATGGCCGCCTTTGATTGCGTGGAACACAAAAAGCTTTGGAGTACCCTGGAGGATATACAGGTTGATCCTGCAATAGTGCAATTCCTAAAACAATTGTATACAGGAGCTTCAGCTAAAGTGAGATTTGGCCCGAAGGGCGAGTTCACCAAACTATTCCGCGTAGAGAAGGGAGTCAGGCAAGGATGCGTCTTGGCCCCTTGCCTCTTCTCCATATATACCAACTCTTTGGAGGAGGAATTGAGGGCCAATGTCATCGACTGTCCAAGATATCACAACAAGCAGGTCGTCTCCCTTCTCTACGCGGACAACGCGGTTCTAATGGCTAGAACTAAAATAGGTATTCAGCGCGTACTTACCACATACTCAGAGTTTATGGCACACAGGGGTTTAAAACTCAATGCCAAGAAAACTTTTGTTATGGTATGCGGGAAACATCAGCACAAAACCAAGAATTTGACTGCGGGCAATGAAACCATCGAATCCACCAAATCTTTCTCCTATCTAGGTGTTCTCCTAGAGGGAGCAGGCTCCTGGGTCCCGGCAATTAGAAGTAGGACTCTTCTATTTAAAAGATCCATAGCGGCTCTAATGAACTTTGCCCGCAAACTGGGTAAAAGACCTCCTGATATACTACTGAAAATATATATAGCAAAGTGTAGGAGCATTGCCATGTATGGGGCGGGTATTTGGGATTTTAACAATGTGGCGTCAATCCAAATCATCGAAAATATGTTTTAGATACGTTCTTGCAGTCCCACAGAGCATGTCTGTTTTTAATTGCCACGCTGAACTGGGTATTGACTATATCACTGACCTTATCAAACTGCAGCCTATCATTTTATGGCATAGAGTCTAGTCTTCCCAGGCACTGTGCCTAAATAGAGAAATTATTGTTTCCTCGGACTCTTGAATCTGGAGAGTAGTCCATTTTCTATACGAGTAGCGTAATAGACGTATATACACAACCTTCAGCAATGGCGGCAAACGTTTGCTGTTTGAAGCATTTCGAGATCGGAGGAAGACGCGTAGATAGCACCATCAGGTACGGAGCAGAATAGTCAGAACCTTAACGATTTTAAACGTGCTCTTGGAGCATTGCATCATATATTCTTAAGGCATTTTTGCATTCTTTGCAGACTCGCGAACACAGCATACAACAGGTATGAACCCGTATTCTACGATCAGGTAGAGTAGCATTTAACTATTACGAGACAAAACTTAACTAAGGCACCTATTGTCTCTCATTGATTTTCAGGTTGAAAGTTTACCTTCCATTTTAATCAGGTATGACATTAGATATCCCGAGAGAGATATTGTTTTATATTATCGGTTCGTGTGGCAATCTGCTTTAAGGCACACAAACAATAGACAACTCTTGTGTATTCTTAATTACAGCATGCAGCGCTGACACTTTCAGGCTTACACCGGTAAGGAATTTTCCATATTACATAAAAAAGCCATCGCTTAGTATGACATGCAAGGACCATAGCGACAAGTCTGATTGAGATGTCTCTTTATTGCAGACAATATTCACCATTCCTCAACTACACTAAGGTATGATTACACACACTATATGCAGAACAACTTACAACATCCATGGGCATACACAACATTTATTATGTTTTCATTTTTAGGTCTCGTAGCGAAAACAGCGCGTAAGCGCTGTGTCTCGCCAGAGATCTTTTGTTACTGACTCTGCTTCCCAGGAGACAGCACCTGGCCGCGCGCATCTCGCAAAAGGCGATCGGCGCAGGCCAGGCGCGCGCGAACGCGCTCGCCGTGGCTGTCTCCTGGGAAGCATACATACACAGGCACACCTCCCTCTGCACGCATGCGCACACAGCACCACACACATACACAAGTGCACATACACGCACAGGGAGATGTCCCCACCACCCCTCCACCGTCGCGCACACACACATAGACATTCCCCCCTTCCCCATAGGGGGTCACATAGCTCCCCCCAGCTCCCACAGTGCCCCGCGCGCTGCCGCAGCTCATCCCGGCTGTCTCCCATCCCGAGGGGGGCGGGGTCGCTCGCTGGTGCCGGGTGCCCCCCTCCCCAGTGTGAGCCGCTCCTTGCGGGCTGCCGCATGGTCCTCCGCACTCCTTTCCAGCTATCTCCCAGGGCTCCGTCAGCCGGGGCCCGCAGCCGCCACCGCGATCCCAGCCGGCACCACGTGCGGCCGGAGGGAGGACCTCCAGCGATCCCATCAACCAGCGCGCGGCGGGGACTCCGCTTTTCACTTCCTGCTTTCCTCTATCAACAATTCCAAGCTTGACACCCTCGGCCCCAATACCCAGCATAAGTGAAGTCAAAATGAGTGCCCGGCCAGTCACGGCTTGTCCGTGTTAATTAGCCTAAGGTCAGTGGGGGGTGAGAGTCGAACGCTGCGCGGGGCAGGAAAAGAGATTAGGTGACAGCCAAGTGCTCCTCGTTGCCGCCACTGCCCGTGGTTGGAGCAACGTGAATCTTCTCACCCTGGCCATGCAACTGAACCCAGCCTGGATGGCGCCTCATCAGTAAGTGCTGTCCGAGTGAGTAATTGTTTTAAATAGTTAAAACCTGCCATGCTGTAATTTCATTGTTCTAAAGTTAGACTGGCAGTTTGGCGCATTGTTAGTAGTTAACAAGCGCCGCAGGGGGGTGCTTGTGCCGTTCTCCCTTCCTTTGCAGCATGATCTGAATCCCACTGTGCTGCTGCCCCCTGGCCTTTTCCTTTCCTGTGGTGACGTCCCGCTCTTCAGATGGAGTCACTTGAAATTAAAGTTAGCAGTGTCTTTAAAGCATCCGTTTTCTTATTTTCTTCTGCGTGGTAGGTCCTGGGTGTGTAGAGGTGCATGCATATCATTACAAATAGCGGGCGGCTGCACACCAGACCACGGGGGCAGTGTAAGTGTGCATCTATTGATTTAATTACACTGGTTAATGAGCTCTGTCGGAAAAGCATGAAGCTACCACAGAGGCAAGAGTTCGAAGAAATACTTTCTATTAGCAGATGTTTGATGTGTATTTGGGAACCCGGTGTTAGCTTTTCGAGTATAACGGCGGACAACGATAGAGCAGCTGACATACTGATTACCAATACCTTTAATGTTAATCACAGGCATTACATCTGTGTGTGGGGGGAGCCGTTCGGCATATCTGTTATTTCTGATATTACTTCATTACTTGATGTCACTCATAGTTGTTGAAATGTCACTCATAATTTCACAGAAATTTTGAAAATGTCACACATGGCAATCTGAAACCTTAGCAGCTATGT
Organism: Lissotriton vulgaris; assembly: GCF_964263255.1. NCBI lineage: Eukaryota > Metazoa > Chordata > Amphibia > Caudata > Salamandridae > Lissotriton > Lissotriton vulgaris. The sequence continues at coordinate 1,516,605,746 of NC_141689.1, read as the reverse complement.
GCTATGCGTTACATTTTCATAATTTCAGTGTAATTATAAGTGACATTTCAACGATTATAATTATAAGTACCACTTTCTCCCGAGCAAAATCAAGCAAAACAAACATCAGAAATTACACCCATTTGAGCAAGGAACAACTCTAAGAAGATCTCAACACTGCTGCAAAATACCTGAAATGGAAGGGCACTAACTGGAGACAGACTGCCTAATTGCAGTTCTCAGCAGAGGGCAGGCTGCACATAGCTGCCAAATTGTCAGTTTGCTTATGCATAGCTGCCAAGTTTTTAGTTTGTGTATGTATGTGTGACATTCCCATATTTGCCTTGTGTTTATGTGTGACATTTCAATACCTCACGTGTGACACTTGGAGTGACACTTTTTTGTGAGCTGTGTGAATAATAACAGCTTTGAGCCCGTGCCTGAGGTGCATCATCAGAGCTTTGTGAATAATAACTGCGTCAGCCCCGTGGTGAGGTGCATAATAACTGCGTCAGCCCCGTGGTGAGGTGCATCATTACAGCTGCGTGAATAATAACAGCTGTGAGCCCGTGCATGAGGTGCATCATCAGAGCTTTGTGAATAATAACTGTGTCAGCCCCGTGGTGAAGTGCATAATAACTGCGTCAGCCCCGTGGTGAGGTGCATCATTACAGCTGCGTGAATAATAACAGCTATGAGCCCGTGCATGAGGTGCATCATCAGAGCTTTGTGAATAATAACTGCGTCAGCCCCGTGCGTGAGGTGCATCATTAGAGCTGCGTGAATAATAACAGCTGTGAGCAACAGCACTCTTGCACACACTCAAACTGCTCACCAATTCAAAGTATGCTAAAAAATGTATGCAACGCATTGTCATACACAATGCCAATAACTCAAACGTTAATGCTGCGAGACCTATTGCATTGCAAATGCTTGTTTCTTTTAGAGTGGCCCATGAGGAAGGTACCGTTTGGGTACCGAAATGCATCGGGCTTGCGATTAAGTTGTGTTATGTGCTAACATTGATTGGATTTTTTGAAAAAGAATCATGATTATTGGCCTCATGTAAACTCTGTTCTAAAAATGATTTAGAATTGATTTACAACATGTGATTGAAAACCTGAACTTTGATGCAATTAAGAGAAATTAAATGAATGAAAAGTGATTGATATATTCATTGATTAGTTTGAAAAAAGCAGAAGGTGTGAGATAACACCACGTGAACAGTGCATGACTGGACTAACCCACAGGCTAGTCTTAACCCTCTAATTTTAAATTACCAGATGGCATTACAACGGCTGCTTATGCTATTACCACACTGCGTACAGTAGTAGAGACATCACAAATCCCCTATCAGTCAGCCCAAGCTGCTGAGCTTGCTGCCCTAACACGAGCCTGCGAATTGAGTGAGAGGCTGGTTGTAAATATTAATACTCACAGCTAGTATGCCTTTTGAGGTCACGCACAATTTTGGGCAACTTTGCGCTGAGAGAGGGTTTCTTACTTCGCATGGCACCAAAATCCAGCATGGGCACCTTATATTGAGGCTTTTACAAATTTTCTCGATGGGGAAATCTTTTAAATTTATTGTATAAAATGTATTTGTATGCTTTTATGATTTTTGCAGATAAATCGAATAAAGCTAAATTTGAATTTGAATTTGAATTTGAGGCTTTTGTCTGTTTTGATGCTTCCTAAGAAATTGGCCATAGTGAAGTGTAGCGCCCACCAGAAAGTCACTGAGGATGTAGGTAGGAGTAATGCGTTTGCAGATCAGACAGCTAAGGAAGCGGCATGGACTCAAATGAAAATGATGTTTGTAGCAGGCCCAGCTAGGTGGGTGCCTGAAGTTACCATGTTTGAGGATACACTTGAGAATGTGAAAGAAATACAAAGCTAGGCTACAATAGAAGAGTTTGCAGTGTGGCATGAAAGTACACTACAATTGAATGATGAGGGATGTTGGATTGATGTCAGGAAAGCAGAGATGGATGTTGCCTGGTGCATATGTTCTTCCTGTAGTCATGATGGCCCATGGCCCAGCCCATTTTAGTGCTAAGGGTATTTGCAAGTTGTTAGACCCTGTATGGCAGAGTTACAGCATTCCAAAAACAGCTGCACATTTAGGGCCATATGTAGGTAACTTGGAAATACCGATTCCTAAATACCGAATTTTACCGATTTGGTATTTAGGAATCAGTATTTCATATGTAGGGAATAATTCAGTAAAAAATACTGAATTGTTAATATTCCTCATTACCGAATTGGTAATATTGATTCGGTAATAAGGAATCACCTACCCAATCATTCCTATGGGTTTGGAGGCCCATAGGAATGAATGCGAAGAAATTCGGTATTACCGAATCGGTTCGGTATTACCGAATCAGTATTACCGATTCGGTAATTGCAGGAGGTATTTCAAGGGTGCCTGGGTGTCCAAAGGACACCCTCTGGCACCCCTGATATGTACATGTGTGCACATGTGGCGCACATCCATGCCCTAAGGGCATGGATGTGTGCCACATGGCACACTTCAAAAAGCAAAAAAATGCTTTTTTAAAGGAAATCGCTATTTACCACCAACTAGGAGTTGGTGGTAAATAGCGATTCCTTAAGGCTGAGGTGCACGGTTTTAAGGGCTACCTACATTGCATTTAAGGAATCAGTATTACCGATTCCTTAAATGCAAGGACATAAGGAATCGGTATTAAGGAATCGGTATTTACAGATTCCTTAATACCGAATCCTCCCTACATCTCAAATGCCTAAATACCGGTAGGTAACGATGAAATTTACCGAATTTGACCCTTACTGACCGGTATTTGGGCCACCTACATCGGGCCCTTAGTGAAGTACTGTATGGTGTGCGTGATGCACAATCCTGGAAAGGGTACCCCCACACAGCCTGGTAATTTTGCACCACCCACTTTTCCTTTTGAGGTCCTTCGGATAGATTTTATAGAGTCAGAAAGATGCAATAACTTTTTTTTCCAACTCTTTATTATTGACTGTAAAAAAAAAAAATTGCAACAGGACATATAAACATTACAGTTGTTTTTCATTTTTTTGTGTCAAACATAGACTCTCGTCTCACAGTATATAAGTACAGTCACTTAAGAGATTCACATTAAGGCAATAAGGGAGGTGAATTACCAGCATCAGCCATCAGTTTTACGCACTGACGACATGTTATATAGATCGCCTCATGCTTGATTAACTTTATTCTCAAAACAGTAAACTCCCTCCCATAACGCTCCCCCTCCCGCTAACCCACCCACTCCTGGTCGCGTCAGACTTAGCTAGGTGATCCACTGAAGATAAACATTAATGATCATCAAACTGCGGTTATAGTATATAATGTTCATGTACACCGTCCTGCAGAGGGGGGCAGCCTCCCCGTCACCTTCCTCCCTTCTGAACAAACTATTGCGATCCGGCCGCCTGAGGGGTAATGGACACCATCCCTTCCAATTCCACCACCATCGCATCCCATTCCAGCACTATGGGATGTTTCCTATGACCTCTCTCTTCCTCCCTCCTTAAAGCCGCGCCCTCTGCCCGACCCCACTGTACCAGATCCGTCTGCCACATAGTTAGCATAGGGGGCCTCTGGGATTTCCATCTCATTGTTATACATCTGATCGCCAGAATCATGGCCAGGTCCAGGAATTTTAATTTAACCTTCAATGACTTAGACCTCATACGCATCCCCACTAAACAATATAAGATTTCCATCGGAACAGGTAATTGTGTGACAGTATGCAGCATCTGACATAGGTCAGCCCAATAGCTCAGCAGTCGCGGGCAGAACCACAGCATGTGAACGAAATCAGCATTTTCGCCTTGGCAGCGGGGGCAGCAATGTGAGGCATCGGGGAACATACGGTGTATTCGCTGGGGCGTTAGGTATGCTCTGTGGAGCACCATTGTCTGAATAAACCGGAATTTAGCATTTCGTGACACCCTTTTCGGGTGCTCCAATATAAGCTGACAATTTTTGTCTGTTAGTTCCAAACCAGAGTCCTGAGCCCAGGTCTCTCTAAGTGCCGTAAGCGGAATTTCAGCAGAAAGATGCAATAACTTGAAGTATGTTTTGGTGGTTGTCTGTGCATTCAGTAAATGGGTTGAGGCTTATCCTACTAAGGACAATACAGCCATTACGACTGCAAAGGTACTCCTGATGGAGTTCTTTCCTGGTTTCGGCTTGCCCCGTTTGATTCGGAGTGATAAGGAAGGCATTTTAATGCAAAGGTGATTCAATTGATTTATGATTATCCATTGTTAATTGTCTATCTTTCCCAGTTAACTGAAAGTTTTCGTTTTATTCACCAACAGGTCCAGGAAGCCCTGCCAGCTACACCAGCAGGGCCTGGACATGACATTCATCCTGGGGATTATATCCTTATGAAACATTTTCTGTAAAAGAAGAGTTTGGAGCCGCGTTGGAAAGGACCAGAGCAGGTCCTCCGAGCTACGTGCACAGTAGTCGAGGTCGCTGGCCGCAAGAATTGGATTCATGCAACGCATTGTCACAGAATACCTCTACCTTTGCCCTATGATCAGTGGGTGAAAGCTGGAATAGGGGACTCTGGGTGTGAGACGGTGCCTTGGTTTGTCCCCTTCAGTGACACCAAGCTGACCTGGATGCGAACAGATGACAAAAATAATGAAGTCCTGAATGCACTACTGGGCATAGGCTCCCAACAGTAAGGCCAAGCCACTGACCTAATAACAAACTAAATAGATGCCAATACTGTTATCATCAATCTCTCTTATTTATCACAGCACTTTGGAGTTAAACTAAACACGGGTCCTAGACTTGTAATTCAGTCTGAATAAACATTTCTTTATTTTATTCACTTGAGATACATTTGTTAATTACTTTATATCATTTATACAATTTTTCAAAACCCTACAATCAACATACAAAAACAACATTTTATAGAATGAATCATAAATAAAACTGTACACATTCCAAACCATTTACAAATTCCCAATAATCAATACATTCCACACTCAAAACATTTGCTCTCGCACCACAAAAAAAATAATCTATTTACATTAGAAATTCCATAACCATGTACACAAAATCATAGAAAATAAGTTTTTTGATGCTTGTGTTTTTTCTAAAAAATGATATGTGTTTATAAATCTTATGGCGTATAGACTAACGGCCTATGCATTTCGAACTCCAAATTGGTTCGGAGTTCTCATCAGGACCATACAGCTGTGGAGAGAACAAAAACAATGGTTTGTAGCCACCATTTTGGACCCCTACTGCTAAGCTACCCGTCCACTTGGCTTCCACTTCTTACCTCTTAAAAAGAGCCTCATCAATCAACCCGATGTGGAATACTACAATACAAAATGCATGAACCAATGAATCTCCAGTGTGATTCTCACAGATGTCAATAAAATACAGAGTTACTCGGCAGCAATACTCACATAAAGCCCACGCCTTATGGGCGCCTCTGGGAGAAGCCTACAGAAGAGACATCGACGTACCAAATTAGCTACCTCAATCTGTTATCAGCAGCAAATGCTTAATGATACAAAATGTCCAAAAAAGTAATCGCTCCGTGGGACTTACTTCGTCTCGAATCCTTTTTATATTGTCGAAGCAGACTCACAGTGTTTCCTGTATTAAAAAGAAAACTGTTTTTAGGACCGTATGTTGGATGTAAAACGACATCCAAAAGAAAACGAATTCTCTAGACAATTCCTATCGGCTATCTTAACCTTCTTCGTGAAGTCTGGGGGTACATCTTAATCACCAATGCACATAGCATTCAGGAAGCTTTGGCCGTGTCTATGCCGCTGGAATATTTCAAGTACTTCCTGGTTCGGGAGTGAGTCTGGGTAATTAAATCCAATCGTTCGGGGGATTACCCGCGCTGCGTGTGCGTGATATGATTTAAGGTCCAATTAATATAAATGACGTGCCTCCCTTTGTAGGAATATAATTAAATGAGTTGTGAGTCTTATCCTTCAGTAGCCAGATTCTTTTCAAGCTCCAGAGTCACATTGAAAGTCAACTCCTGTTTGAGCGGAATTATGGGTGTTGGAGATTGTAATGAAACTTTATTGAGACAAAACCTGCTAACACACATGTTTCTTATATTAATATTTCACTTGGGCGAGCCCATGTATATTTATGCCAATTTGTTCACTGCAGGGGGGGCGTATAGTACGGTTATTAAAAATGTATACCTCGCTTCCCAATTTCTAACCCTGCGTGCCTACATGTAATTTGTAGTACTAAAGATGTGAGTATCACTTTTGGGCCAAATGTGCGTTTGTAGATGGGCTGCCGGTCGGGAGAAAAATCTCGCAGTATTTCATTTGTACTGGAGACCGATTCTGACATAATTGCCTTTCACGTGTCTCTAGGAAAGATTCCAAAACATGGATTCCCTCGTCTTGAGGGATTTGGGTGTATAACGACACCACATCCATCGTTACCAAAAAAGGAACATTTTCTTCAAATGTGATTGATGTTAATTTGTTTATAAAATCTGTAGTATCCTTGAGAAAGGACTTGACATTAACCATAAAAGGTTTTAAGAAGAAATTCACAAATTTTGCTAGAGGCTCCATTAAAGATTCACACCCGGAGACAATTGGCCTCCCGGGTGGTGCTGTTTTTTCTTGTGTTCTTGTGTTTTTTGGCAGTACATAAAAGAGAGGTATACAGGGATTCTTTATTTTTAAATATTCCAGTTCTTTTTTACCTAGGAAGCCTTCTTTGTTCCCGTCATCAATGAAGGCTTATAGCTGATTATTTAATTCGAATGTTGGATCCTTATTGATTTTCCTATAGCATTTTTCATCATCCAACTATCATTTTACTTCAATAGTGTATAATGTTCTATCCCATACCACTATTGCTCCTCCTTTGTCGGCTTGCTTTATTATAACCAACGTGTCCTTCCTTAAATTCGACAATGCCTCTGATTCGGATTTCATAGATTTCTGTCGGTTCATAGACAACATTTTCTTCATCTGGACTGGGAATGAAGAAGAACTGAAGGAATTCCATGGTTGGTTAAATAATCGCACACAGGAAATACAATTCAGTATGAATTATTCAAAAAATCGAATGCCGTTTCTTGACGTTGAAGTCTATCCGTCTTAGACCTAAGGACGCTCAAGACCTATCTCAAGAAACAGTCCTTCTGCATGGTCTCCTTTGCTTCTAAATTTAGGAGATTTCATGGCCACTCTAGACCTACAGGACACTTATTTCCATATTCCCATTGATCCATCACACAGAAAGTTTCTTCGCTTCACTTATCCAGCAGCCACTATCAATTCAGAGTTCTGCCTTTTGGCCTAAGATCAGCGCCAAGGATACTTACAAAGTGTCTGGCCCCAGTGGCGGCTTTCCCCAGAATGCAACATCACCAGGTGTTTCCTTACTTGGCCGATTGGCTGATAAAAGCCCCTTCCATGATGGCAGACGGAGTTTCTGCGACAGCCGTCACAGGTCTTTTCAAAAGTCTGGCGCTTACCCTAAACAACAAGAAATCAAACTTACACCCATCCAAAAGCACTACTTCTCTGGGAGACATTTTGAACATTTCTTTCAACAAAGCCTTTCCATTGCTAGAAAGACAACCCAAACTAATGTCTATGGCTCAGCTCTTTCTAAGTAAAAAATCACTTTCAATTCGCCGTTCCAAGTCCCTCCTGGGGTCAATGTCATCCTGCATCCCCCCGATTCCCTTCTTCTACCACCTACAGATGCACCCCCTTCAGGAACAACTGGATTTACAATGGCGCCAGGTGAGCGGGTCTTTCGACGATATCATCAAGATAACACCGCTTATACTACAAGCCCTTTCTTGGTGCCCCACCAGAAAAACATTTCAGAAGGTCTCTCATTTCTAGCTTCCTCTGCTCCGCAGGTAATAACCACAGATGCATCTCTGGAGGGATGGGGAGCTTTCCTACAAGATCTTCAAATCAGTGGCCCTTGGCAGTAGCATCATCATCGTCTTCTCCACATCAATTTGCTGGAACTATGAGCAATTCATTTAGCCTTACAAGCATTTCTTCCAAGGGTAAGAAACTTATCAGTTCTCATCAGGACGAACAATACAACTGCGATGAATTATGTCAACAAGCAGGGGGGCACAAGGTCCCCTCTGTTGTCATTGGAAGCTCAAAGCATCTGGGAGTGGGTGATCCAGAATGGAGTTTCACTGAAAGCAGAACATCTTCCTGGGAATCTTAAAGCAACAGCAGATACTCTCAGCAGGCTCAAGTCTGCGTCCAACGAATGGGAACTGCATCAGGAAGTTCTGGACAGCATTTTTTGGCTGTGGGGCAAGCCCTCCATAGACCTATTTGCAACGCCAGAGAACATGAAATGCTGGTACTTCGCAAGTTGGCATCACGATCCCGGATCCTGGAGTAATGCGTTTTTTATGGCATGGTCTGGCGCCTTTGCCCACACTTTTCCTCCTATTCTTCTCCTGCCAAGACTTATCATGAAGATGAAGACAGAGCCCTGCATGATGATCCTCATGGCACCATCTTGATATCGCCAGTATTGGTACCCAGAGCTCCTTCTTTTCTTGTAGAGACAGCTGATTCTCTTGGTTCCCATTTCATTGCTACTGACTGTGTCTCCAGGTCACGTGCTGCATCTGGACCCCAAATCGATTTGATTTGCGACATGGCTCCTGAACACAGAGAGTTCGATCACCTGAGTCTATCCACGGAGTGTAAGGACATTCTTTCTCATGCCCGGGCTCAGAGTACTAACAACACATTTCAAATGAAATGGAAGAGGTTTTGTCTCTGGTGTCAGGAATCGGGCGTTCACCCTTTCTCTTCTTGAGCTTATGAGATTCTTCTTTACATCCTTTCACTGGCCAAAGCTGGTCTAGCTCACGCATCTGTTAAGGTTTATCTTGCAGCTATTTCACATTTCAGAAGAACATCTTCAGGCCCTTCTTTATGGTCAGCGAGAATAATCAAACAGTTTATGAAGGAACTTTTTAGAGTTTATCCTCTGGTCAAACCTCCTCCTCCACTCTGGCACCTTAATGTGGCCTTGGCTCACTCATGAACCTATCCACAAGGCAGAGTTAAGATTTCCATCATGGAAGGTGACACTTCTTCTGGCGTTGACCTCTGCTAGAAGGTTTTAGTGAAATGCAGGCCCTCACTATCCAGGAGCCTTTTCTTCAGTTCAAAGATGACAGCGTAATGTTATGAATCAACCTCAAAGTCATCCCTAAAGTTCCATCAGACTATCATTTGAACAATCCTCTGGGTTCTTAAGACTTTTTTCCTGCAACCTACAATGCCAGCAGAGAGAGCCCTTCATTCTCTAGACATTCCACGCTGTTTGAAATTCTATCTACACAGAACTAAACCCTTCTGAAAGTCACCCCAACTCTTTGTGGCATATAGTGCTCCTGGTAAAGGGCTATCCCAGCTCTAAACTATGCATTTCACATATGATTTCTAGTGCATCCATTACTGTCACCAGGCGGCTGGAAAGCCCATCCAGGGGGGAGTCTGCTCACATTCTACTAGAGCAGTCTTTGCCTCGACGGCCCTATTTGCTGGGTTACCTATCTAGGAGATCTGCAGTGCAGCAACCTGGAAGAGTATTTTGCTGGGGTATCTATCTAGGAGATCTCCATTGCAACAACCTGGAAGAGTATCCACACCTTTACCAAGCACTACTGCTTGGATTCTTTGGTTCGCAGTGATACAACAGTGGGCCAAGCAGTCCTGAGGAACCTGTTTCAATGTCAGTGATCTTTCTTCTCATACCCCGTCCTTTCCTTTCTAGGAACCTCACACATTCATTTTTATTATTTTTCTTACTCTATTCTTTTCTAATATCCACATTAAGTGTTTTTTAAGATATATATATATATATATATATCTTAAAAAACCATAGGTTTCAGGCCTTATATAGTTAGGAATTAGCATTTAAAAAACCATTGAAATTGCTCCTATATAGTTAGTTGTACTAACTATATTTTGCGCACCCGCAATCCACTGCTGATGATGTCACATATTACATAATTCATGACATGGTCAGTGACATCAAATGACATCACTGATGACATCACTGATGACATCTCATTTGACATCACTGATGACATCATCCAGTGACTGTGTTTCTGTAAAGTTTAAATATGTTTTACATATTGAAGAATGAGTGGATGTATAAGGGCCCGATTTACAGAATGAACTTAAGACTCAATCCTAAACTTACTACTGTTTTGGTATTCACAGATTGCACTTACTACTTTTGGTATTCACAGAATGAACTTACTACTTTTGGCATTCACAGAATGCACTTACTACTTTTGGTATTCACAGAATGAACTTACTCATTTCTGTATTCACAGAAGTTAGGACTACTAACTTTAGGACTCCTAAATGCCTTCTGTGAATACCGAAAGTCTTAAAATTAGGATTCTTCTCAATTTAGTATTAGTAAAGTTAGGACTACTAACTTTAGGACTCCTAAATGCCTTCTGTGAATACCGAAAGTCTTAAAATTAGAATTGTTCTCAATTTAGTAGTAGTAAAGTTAGGAATCCTAACTTTACTACTACTAAATTGAGAAAAATCCTAATTTTAGGATTTTCGGTATTCACAGAAGGCATTTAGGAGTCCTAAAGTTAGGAGTCCTAACTTTACTACTACTAAATTGAGAAAAATCCTAATTTTAAGACTTTCGGTATTCACAGAAGACATTTAGGAGTCCTAAAGTTAGTAGTCCTAACTTTACTACTACTAAATTGAGAAAAATCGTAATTTTAGGACTTCCGGTATTCACAGAAGGCATTTAGGAGTCCTAAAGTTAGGAGTCCTAACTTTACTGCTACTAAATTGAGAAAAATCCTAATTGTAAGACTTTCGGTATTCACAGAAGGCCTTTAGGAGTCCTAAAGTTAGGAGTCCTAACTTCTGTGAATACCAAAAGTAGTAAGTGCATTCTGTGAATTCCAAAAGTAGTAAGTTCATTCTGTGAATACCAAAAGTAGTAAGTGCAATCTGTGAATACCAAAACAGTAGTAAGTTTAGGATTGAGTCTTAAGTTAATTCTGTGAATCGGGCCCTAAGTGTCTGGATGAAGGGTTTAGTAGGTGCGTGACTGACTGTATGAGTGAGTGATTAAATGTGTCTTACTAAATGCATGGGTTAGTGACTAAACTGGCTGAATGTGTGCATCAGTACGTCTGTTGTGTAAGCTGCTGCATGTGTTGATCAGTAGCTATATGAGTCGCTATATGGGTTATTGATTGGTTGCCCAAGTATTTGAATGGGAGACTGAGTGTGTGTGTGGGTGGCTGGGAGGTGTGTGACTGTGCATAGATGTGTGAGCAGTTGATTCACTAGGTGTACGAGTTCAAGAGTGCATGTGGAAACAGCTATATGGGCGGTTGACTGTGTGCATGGGTGTGTTGGTGAATGAATGGATATCTCAGTGCTACATGTGCAAGTAAGTACATATGTAAAACACAGTGCATGTGAGAGTTGGCATATATAAATGACTATACATGAGAGCCAGTGAATGTGCGAGTGGCTATATGGATCATTATGTACTTGTATCAGTGATTGTATAAGAGAGTAAGTATGTGTTAGTATATGTTTGAATAAGTAAGGTGTTGTGTGTATAACTGTATAGTTGGGGAAATGGAAGTGTGATTGATTCTTTGCATGACTGACTAGGTGTGTGAGTAACTCCATGGATGAGTGGCAGTGTGTGAGTGTCTGTATAGGTGTATGAGTGCATATGATAGTGTTGTATTGATGAGTGACTGTTTGTATGAGTGATTCTATGGGTGAATGAGTGAATGTGTGTGTAGACCTAGGAATCAGTGAGTGCGTATGTAGTAACTGGTATTGGTGTGTCAATGGTTTCAAGAATGGTAGTCTGTATTTAACACTGGGTGTATCAAAGGTTATATTAGAGTGTGAGGAGGTGCATCGTATTATCACATGAATGATATCATCAGTGATGTGATCAGTGATGTGAAATGAGATGTCATCAGTGATGTCATTTGAGATGTCATCAGTGATGCCATCAGTGATGTCATTGACCATGTCATGAATGATGTAATATGTGACATCAGCAGTGGATTGCGGGTGCGCGAAATATAGTTAGTACAACTAACTATATAGGAGCAATTTCAATGGTTTTTTAAATGCTAATTCCTAAATATATAAGGCCTGAAACCTATGTTTTTTTAAGTGAATTTGCAAGGTTTTTTTAAATGCTAATTCCTAACTATATCAGGCGTGAAACCTATATTTTTTTCAATAAATTTCAAAGGTTTTGTAAATGCTAATTCTATTAGCGGATAACGTTTATATATGTTATTATCCTTCTGGGACCACCTGAGCAGCCATCTTGTTTCTCAGGAGAAGTGAGGCACAAGAGAGCACAAAACAAGAGTGAAAAACGCGAAAAGGGGGCAGGGTTGAGACCCCCTAACCCCCTAGCCCTTCTCAGGGGGTCCCAGAAGAATTTTTTTTTTAAATCGCGGGGCTAGAGGGTTGGGGGGTCTCTACCCTGCCCCCTTTTATATGCCAACTCTCACATGCACTGTGTTTTCGTGTTTTCCACTCTTGTTTTGGGCACTCTTGTGCCTCAGTTCTCCTGAAAAACAAGATGGTGGCCAACACTTCCTGGTTTGGACAGTTTGGAATGTTGACAGTCGACTTCCAGCTAATCAGAAACTCGCTCACGCACGTAAGGGTACGCGCACGTACGCGTATGGTGAGCGCATATAGATATATAATTTGATCAAATTCAATTTTCTCAACAACTACTGGAGGGATTGTCACCAAACATAGCAAAGGCACATCTGCATACCAGGCCCTACCATTTTGCCAAGTTTAGTGTAATTCCATTCAGCCGTTCGGGCTGTAGCCGTGTCTAAAGGTTCCTATGGAAATTAACATGGGGAAAACACGTTTTGGGACCCCCCCTTCAGCCCCCGCTTGACGAATCCCCCCGAAACTTTCAGGGAAAGAGCGGAGCGGAGCTGGCCAAACTTCTGGAAAATTACACACAGATTCCTCAATCGGCGCCAAAGTTATTCCCAATAGAATGTTGAGCGCATATAGATATATAATTTGCTCAAATTCATTTTCTCAACAATTACTGGAGGGATTTTCACCAAATATAGAAAAGGCACTACTGCATACCTGTCCCTACCATTTTGCCAAGTTTGGTGTAATTCCGTTCAGCCGTTCGGGCTGTAGCCGTGTCTAAAGGTCCCATAGGAAATGTCATTTGAAAAATTTCAAATTCAATTTTCTCAAGAACTACTGGAGGGATTTACACCAAACATACAAAAGGCACTGCTGCATACCAGTTCCTACCATTTTGCCAAATCTGGTATAATTCCATTCAGCCGTTTGAGCTATAGCCTTGCCAGAATGTCCCTATGGAAATTAACCTGGGGAAAACACGTTTTGGGAACCCCCTTTTTTCTCTGCCCCCACTTGACAAATCCTCCCAGAACTTTCAGGGACGGAGTTGAGCGCAGCGAGGCAAATTTAAGGAATATTACAAGCAGATCCCTCAAAGTTATTCCCAATAGAATGTTCGGAATTTCCTATGGTAACTAGGTCCTAACTATATATACCTACTGGCGACCGCCAGTAGGTAATATATATATCTATATATATATATATATATATATATATATGCCAATTGTTAAATGCTTTGTTGTAGCAGGAATTAAGATTTTATACTGGAAAGTTGGCTTTCTCCTTTCACTCTTTATCGTGTAGATTTTATTCACATCAAATTAGAACCCGTAAATGTGCTTCTAACTGCTAACTACTCTGATTCTAGCATGTGAATCTATGAAAGTTCCAAAACTGGATTACGAAAATAAATTACTGCAGCACAGAATTCTAGTCGAGTGGAATTGTCCCTTGCAGGCAACACACTTTGCAGATCATCCCCCAAAAAGTCTAATTCATAAATTCTTTAGGAATTAAAAGCATTCACAACCTTTTAAGTATAGGCCACAATGTTAAAATAAAAATAGGAAAACATATAAAAAGCCAAGAGAGGAAGTTTGATCTTCAGACAAATTCTGCTTTAAGCCAGCTAACAGAACTTTATTAAGGGGTATGAGCATGCAAAAGGGAATCAAAAACAATGAACGTGACAATGCTTAACGAACAACCACTTCTACAGGAATAGAAGAGTCATCAGGGTCAGTTGGTTGGTACAAGTAAATCACAGGGATTTTAAATGGACTTTCAGTGAATCCCTCTAGTTTCAAGATTTTCTGTACATCCCAGTATCAAACAATCCCATCAACATAAGGGCTTTGTATGAAAATGTTTTAATATTGATGCAGAAGGCGGCTGTCATACCAATGGCACTAGAGGCAAGGTACAAAGCGTGGTACTCAAGAGTCTTTCTGGAAAGTAATCGGTCAGGCAAGCACAAGTTGGTGCTAATTCTAAAAGAGATGAATGAGATTCCTGCCCGGGAGCGGAAATTGAGGCACAAGTGTGGGATTTCCGCTCCGGGTGTGGAAATTCCGGCCCGAGTGTGGACGTAAAGTTAGGAGTCGTCAAGGCATTCTTTAAATTCCAGAAATCGTAAGTACCTTCTGTGAATGCCAAAAGTAGTAAGTTTAGGATTTTGTCTCAGGTTAGTTCTGTGAATCGACCCCCTCACGAAAGCCATCAGGAACGGCAAACCTGATCGACGTTGAGAATTAGAACGTAAAATCAGAGAAAATACTTGTTTGTTTGCCGTCGACGTCAAGTGATATCTGAATAGACTTGCCACTCAACATCGAGGCACACATCGCCCTCAAGGATTTTGTCGACTTCCAAGCTTCTTCGTGTCAGGATTGCTCCAGGTCTGACTACATATGCAGGTGGGGCGGAGCAAGTCCAAAATAAAGAGTGCAGGCAAGATGGGAAGAGCGCTTTGCGTTCTTGTGCACATGTGCACGTCTAAAGTCGTTGCCCTTTGAACTTGCCTGACACTTCCGAATCCTGTCGGTGATCAATGTCGGCGTTCGGCATCGGGCTGCTCCTCGTTGGGTTTCTGTACTCCAGGGAATACTTCCACTTAACGGCTGGCCTCGCTACTCTTCAGCTCATCAGCATCCTACAAAAAAAGCTGAAAAAAAGACAATTAAATAACCAGCAGTTACAATTCGATCTCACGTGAGGCTACCTTATATCTTAGGTTATACTTATCTGATGTGTCTCCACAGTGTTTGGAGAATCTGAAAGAAACAGGTAAGTATTAGATTCCTTACCTTAGAATATCCCCAGGCGTCAGACTGGATCCGGAAACTTTTGCGTAGCAGTACCCTTACGCGTCGGTAGGCGTCGTCTGCGGTTCCGCGTCCGTCGTCTGCGTCGTTGGAGCCGTGATGGCGTCGGAGTACTTAGACACCACCCTCGCGCGCTGACGCCAATTCCTTACCTTAGTTTCTATTTTTTCCGCACCAGCAAACGCCGATCCAGAAAAAGTGGTAACCGTAGTCACTTTTTTTTTTTTGATTTTCAAAAACCTTTATTAAACAAAATTGCATAGCAAGGTTACATACTTATACCGATTCAGAGCACCAAGTATATGCATACAATTGAATCCGACAACGTACATCATATTCGCCTTATGCATGAAAATCCATATATCAAGTCCAGTAGTCTTCCAGTCTCTTAACAATGGCGAGGATAATAAAGTGCACTTTGTCTGCCACTTGTCCAGTTACCTTGTCCTTAAAAGCAATATTGGACAACATAGGAACTCTTCATTTCCCCCCCCACTCCCCAACCCCTCCCCAAGCTCCCCCCCCATCCGCTGCCGGGTCTAAGAAAAAGGAAAAGGTATGTACGAAGAATTGGGTCTATGCCACCCCTTCTCTATGATGGGTCACAGTGTGTCACGCCACCTGAGTCTGGGTCTCCCCCTGTCCGTGTTTGTGGAGTCTGAGGTGTTTTGAGTCAATGGGGCATCAAGTCCCACCAATTCCTGAAACATCACTTCCCAAGCCTGTAGGACCTCAGGTAGCTTCCCATCTCTCCTTGTATGCCTCATGTGCGCCTCTTCCGCCAATGCACACTCCCTTAGATCCGCCCTCCATTTCTGCAACAATGGGCCCTGCGGGGACAGCCAGTGGATTGCAATACGACGACGAGCTGTAACCAGGCCTAGTATGAGGAACAGTCTGCTCACTTCCCGTTTAAGGTACCCGTAGTCACTTTTTGACTAAACTTTTTCGATCATTTTTGATCTTTCTTCGAAGTCGAACGAATCCGACGGTGCCGGTAGGGATGCCCGGGTTCAAGCCCTGCGTCGACTGCAACCGACTGATGTCAGTTATAGACCCCAATCGCCGGTGCCTTCATTGCCTGGGGCCCGACCACGATGACAAGTCGTGCCCCGACTACCGGGCCTTGACGTCGAAGGCTAGGCGGGAGTGGTCCTGCAAGCGCCTCGAGCTCCGGCAGTCGGCCCCGTGCCGTTCGAGGTCCCGGTCCGGAAGGAGGTCGAGGGACCGGTCGCGGGGCCAGAGTCATCACGGCTCAGAGGATCAACACCACTCCTCGAGCTTCAAGTCCTCAGGTAAGAGGCACAAGAAGTCGAAGAACCGTCATCGCTCTTCCGACTCCCCCCGACGCGGCCAGGGGTTCGGGCGACAAAGCTCACGCGGCTCCGCCGGAGCCGCGGGCGTCGCAGCCTGCTCCATACCCGCCGGTCCCTGGGCAGGCAGAACGCGACGCCGGAGGAGATCGACTCCTTCCTCACAGCCATGAGGTCGCTCTCTCCTCCGTCGGGTTCCGCGGCGCCTTTGGGCCCAGCGGCCGGGGGCTTCGGCGGCCCCTAGGGTGTCGGCCCCGACTGAGAGCTCAAGCGGGACGGGGGCTACGCCTGCCCCTAGGGTGTCGCCTCCGGCACTGTCCACGGACGATGTCGTCCCGGGTCCCCCCCTCGACCCGGTTCCGACGCCGGAGCGGCGTCGCTCAACGCTGCATTCGACGCCGAGAGAAGACTTTTTCTTCTATGATCCGGCCCCATCATTTTACCCTGAGTACCAGGAGATGGGAGACTAGGCGGATTGGGAGGGTTCTGAGGACCCTCTGGCACGTGAGTGCTAGTCTTGCCAGGACTGGGCAGGTGAGCTAGGGGATGCCAGTGGTTTGGACACTTCGCCAGACACTGGTTTGGTCTCCCCTCCTACCGTGGCTTCGGAAGAGGGGGCTGCCTATAGTGTGGTGTTGACGTGGGCGGCAGAGGCCTTATCCCTTGAACTCCCCGTCGTGACCATGAGGACTAACCTCCTCACTGAGGTCCTTAAACCGCAAGCAAGCTCTTCGGAGCCTATGCTGCCGTTTAATGAGGCCTTGTCGGACGTTCTTCTGGGCACCTGGTCCAAGCCCGCTACAGGTCCCCCTGTAGATAGGAACGTGGCCAGACGCCACCGCCTGGCTCCGGGCGACCCTTGCTTCCTGTCCACCCACCTAACTCCCAGACCGCATTCCCGACGGCTCCCCCCGATCAGGAATCCAAGAGGTACGAACAGTATGGTAAGAAGATGTTCTCCTCACTGAGTTTGGGGTTGTGGTCAGTTAACACCGCGTGCCTCTTGGGCCGTTATACCCACTCTCTGTGGGACATGGTCGCGGACGTGCTGCCACAATGTCCGGAAGAGGCCCGGACTAAACTCACCCAAGCCCTTGCGGAGGGTCGAGATGCGGCACGGTATTCCATCCGATGTGGGATGGATACATCGGACTCGCTGGGCAGAGCGATAGCAACGACGGTGGCGATTCGTCGCCACGCCTGGCTGAGGTCCGCCAACTTTTCGCAAGATGTCCAGAACACCCTTATAGACATGCCGTTTGATGGCCGTCGCCTTTTTGGCGACAAGGCAGATAGTGCACTTGAGCGCTTTAAGGACTCCAGGGCTACGGCCAAGTCCTTGGGCCTGTCGGCCCTGATCCAGCAAACTGCTGCCTTTCGCTCCTTTCGTGCCCAAGGAAGGGGCGCCCCCACACGTCCTGCCAGCCATGGGCCGCAGACTAACATCCAGCGTGGTGGCGGACGTGGTAACCGCCGTGGCGGTGCCCGGGGACAACGGCGAGGCCAGTCCACATCCACCCCCGCAGCATCCAGCTCAAAGCCCTCCTAGTCCGAGCTTTCAGGCCCACGTGACGCCAGTGGGGGGCAGGGTTCGCCATCACCTCCTCCACTGGCGCGACATCACGTCGGACAGGTGGGTGCTGCAAATCGTCCGAAGGGGCTACTCCCTCCACTTCAAGGCGACCCCTCCAGCTATGCCAACGCAGTACCACCGCTTGTCGGGGGATCACTTGGATCTTCTGCGAGAGGAAGTTACGGCCCTCTTGGCCAAGGGGGTCAAGAAGCGCGTTCCTGGGCCAGAAGTAGGGTGTGGTTGTTACTCCCACTACTTTCTGGTTCCCAAGAAGGGCAAAGGGGAACTATGCCCTCCAGCGGAACATCAACGGCTTCCTCCGGAAGGAGAGGTTCAAGATGCTGACACTGGCTCAGGTCTTAGCTGCCCTGGACCCAGGACTGGATGGTAGCGTTAGATTTGTAGGACGCTTATTTCCACATTCCCGTCCTGCCGGCCCTGCGGTTCACGGTAGGCCACAAGCACTTTCAGTTTACCGTGCTCCCCTTCGACCTTACCAGCGCCCACGGGTGTTCACGAAAGTGATGGCGGTGGTCGCAGCTCATCTGCGCAGGTTAGGGGTTTCAGTCTTCTCCTACCTCGACGACTGGTTGTTGAAGGCAGGCTCGCCCCAGACAGTCGTCAGCCACCTCCAGACTACGGTCGACCTCCTGCATCTGCTGGGGTTCTCCATCAATGTGCCGAAGTCACACCTGTGTCCCTCTCAGAAGCTCCTCTTCATCGGAGCGGTTCTAGACTCGGTGCAGTTTCGGGTTTATCCTCCCGAACAGCGGGTTCGGGATATTCAGGCTCTGATTCCAACCTTTCAGCCCTTATCCCGAGTCTCGGTCAGGTTGACTCTGCGGCTTCTGGGGCTGATGGCCTCCTGCATCCTTCTGATGCATCACGCCAGGTGGCGGATACGGGCTCTGCAGTGGGACCTGAAGTTTCAGTTTGCCCAGCATCAGGACAACTTGTCTGACCATGTCTTGATCTCGGAGGGCACTGCAAGACAGTTGCAGTGGTGGCTCACGGACCGCGAATGGGTCAGCGGCAGATCCCTCTCCCAACCCCCACCCGGAGCACGTAGTTGTGACGGACGGGTCCCTCCAGAGCTGGGGGGGGCCACATAGGAGAGGCGTAGATCAGAGGCTCTGGTCTCCGGCGGAGTCCCGGCTCCACATCAACCTTCTGAAGCTGCGGGCGATCCGGCTTGCACTGAAGGCATTCTTCCCCTCTGTCCGGGGGAGTGTAGTGCATGTGTTCACGGACAACACGTGGTATTGCAACAAACAGGGCTGGTGGGGTCGTGGACCCAATGCCAGGAGGCTCTGCGCCTCTGGCAGTGGCTGGAACATCAGGGCGTGACCCTGGTGGTTCAACACCTGGCAGGTTCTCTGAACGCCAGGGCCGACAAACTCAGCCGTCGGTGCATGATGGATCACAAATGGCATCTGAACTCGGATGTGGCGCAAGGTCTCTTCAGCAGTGGGGAGAGCCTTGGTTAGATCTATTCGCCACAGAAGAGAACGCGCAATGTCATCAGTTCTGCTCGTTGGAATTTACAAGGCGGCACTCGCTCGAAGACGCTTTTTGTCGCGAGTGGAGTTGCGGTCTGTTGTACACCTTTCCGCCTATACCACTTCTGCCCAGAGTACTGAAAAGATCAGGCGCGACCGGGCCCAAGTCATCCGTGTGGCTCCGGACTGGGCACGAAGATACTGGTATCCCAAGCTACTCAGCATGTCAGTCGATCCCCCGATTAGTCTGCCTCTTCAGGAGGACCTTCTGTCGCAGCAGCAGGGGATGGTCCTCCACCCGAACCTGTCCAGTCCAGTCTCCACTTACATGCGTGGAGATTGAGCGGCGGCAGTTGAGGCCATTTGACTTGCCTCCTGAAGTCTGTAATGTGATTCTGGCAGCCAGGCGTCCCTCCACAAAATCGGTATACGCCTGCAGGTGGAACAAGTTTGTGGCATGGTGCACAGCAAAGGCTGTGGATCCCCTTTCTGCCCCTCTTTCAGTGGTGCTCCTCTTTCTTCTATCTCTTGCTCAGCAGGGCTCTGCTCTGGGCACTCTAAAGGCTACCTCTCTGCCATTTCCACCTTCTTAAGGCTCCCTGATCAGCCCTCTTTGTTCAAGTCCCCAGTTGTAAATAGGTTTTTGAAGGGAATCACTCATATGTTTCCCCCTGTTCCCTTCGTGATGCCTCAGTGGGACTTGAACCTTGTTCTTACCTGTCTGATGTGCGCTCCCTTCGAGCCACTTCATAACTGTCCTCTTCGTCTCCTTACTCTTAAGACTGCGTTCCTGGTTGCCATCACCTCTGCCAGGAGGGTGAGTGCGCTCCAGGCCCTTTCTTCGAAACCTCCTTTCCTTTCTGTCCATCCGGACAAAGTTGTGTTGCGGACGCAACCCTCTTTCCTGCCCAAGGTAGTCACAGCCTTCCACATCGGGCAGTCCATCACCTTGCCCACCTTCTTTCCGCCTCCGCATCCTTCAAAAGAGGAAGAGAGGCTCCACCATTAGGACCTAAAACGTGCGTTCTCATTCTATCTGGATCGCACACACCAGTTCCGGGTGGATGACCAACTCTTTTTTGATTACGTGGGCGCTAAGAAGGGACGGGGGGTGCACAAACAAACCATTTCTCGATGGGTCGTCTGGTGAATCAAGGCTTGTTACTCTCTGGCTCGAAAGGAGTCTCCTGCGGGGCTTCGTGCCCATTCCACACGGGCCACGGCGGCTACTACTGCCCTGGGCCGGGGAGTCCCCTTGCAGGACATCTGTCAGGCAGCTACATGGGCCTCGCTGCACATGTTCGCAAGACACTACTGCCTGGACAGCCAAGTCCGGAGAGATGGCTTTTTCGGCTGTTCCGTTCTCCAGGACTTTCTGGTGTAATCATTGGTTCGCAGACCCACCACCGGGGTTGGTATTGCTGGGGTATCTATTCTAAGGTAAGGAATCTAATACTAACCTGTTTCTTTCAGATGCACAAGTTACTTACCTTCGGTAACGATATATCTGTAAGAAACAATAGTTAGTATTAGATTCCTTACCGCCCCACCCATCCTCCCCGTTCTGCGAACCGATATCTAGGCTTAAGGTCATCCCCTTTCAGGGCCCTAGTTTCATGGCACCAGTTTTAGTTTTTATCATGCCTCTGCGTTTCTGGCGCGGAAAAGCCGTGTATAAGAACGGCTGAAATGCCAGAAACCGGTCCCCGGAAGCTTGTTTCCTTCCCAGTATAAGAATTGGCTTGGTAGTTTGGTCTGCCCTGTTCCCATGATGCACTGGGCAAGGGTCAGACTAATTTGCATATAGCCAAGTTCTGAGCTGGGATGGTGCAGTGAGCTAAAAAACGGTGATGGATCAAGCCCTGATCTTTGGACTGGGTAAGAGTGGTCTGCTTAATTCAGACACTCTGTTCATCACCACCCCCTTTTCTGAATCATAAGAACTGACGCCAGCGCGCGAGGGCGGCGTCTAAGTACTCCGACGACGTCATCACGGCGCCAACAACGCAGACGACGGACGGAGAGCCGCAGACAACGCCAACCGACGCGCAAGGGTTTCTGGTTCCAGTCTGACGTCTGGGGATATTCTAAGGTAAGGAATCTAATACTAACTACTGACTGTTTCTTACAGATATATCTTTACCGAAGGTAAGTAACTTGTGCTTCAGGGAGAGATTTACAAAAAATTCATGCAGCGCAGCCCTCAGTGAGGCTCCGCTGCGTTGCGCATCAGGCAAGGAGCACGAGAGCGCCATATCTTCAAAGACATCCGCTTTCCTTTGCGCCGGCGCAGATTACAGCTGCCGTGCGCCACCCACACACCTTAGCGCCACAGCGCTAGGGTGTGTGTGTAAGTCCAGCATAGGTTTTGTACAGGAAGGATACCCTCCCTAGACAAAGTTCTATGCCTAGACACAAGGGAAAGCTTTTCCCACTTTGTATGCGAGCTGCACAGTGCAGCACGCATGCAAAGTCGGAAAAGGAAGGAGAAATTAAAGCATTTCTCCTTCCTTGCGCCTAGTTCAAAAGGGCGCAGTTTTCTCACGCTAAACCCAATCTAGTTTGTTTAGTAAATTGGTTTAGCGTGAGAGAGCTTGGGTGGTTGCATGGGAATGCCCATGCACCACTCTTGGCATTCCCCCATGGCGCAAAGTAATGCGAAGTAGCGATATGCACTGCTTTGCATTACTTTCACGTTCTTTCCAGTGCTAAACAAGTTTAGCGCTGGAAAGTAAATTAGAAAAAAAAGATTGTGCCATTTTACATCACTTTTATGATGCAGACACGGCGCAAAAGCTTAGTCAATCAATCAATCAATCATGGTAATTTGTATAGCGCGCTACTCACCCGGAAGGGTCTCAAGGCGCTGGGGGGGGGAGGGGTCCGCTACTGCTCAAAGAGCCAGGTCTTGAGGAGCTTCCTGAAGGAGAGGTGATCCTGGGTCAGTCGGAGGTGGATGGGGAGGGAGTTCCATGTCTTGGCTGCCAGGTAGGAGAAGGATCTTCCCCCGGCGGTGGCCTTGCGGATGCGTGGTACGGTGGCGAGGGCGTGGCTGGTTGATCGTAGCTGGCAGGTGGGTGCGTAGAAGGTCAGGCGGCTGTTGAGGTACTTGGGGCCCAGGTCGTGAAGGGCCTTGTGTGCTTGGGTGAGGAGCCTGAACGTGATTCTCTTGCTGACGGGGAGTCAGTGCAGGTCTCCCAGGTGGCCGGAGATGTGGCTGTGTCGGGGGATGTCCAGGACGAGTTGTGCTGAGGCGTCCTGGATGCGCTGGAGTCTTTTCTGAAGTTTGGCTGTGGTTCCGGCGTAGAGGGTGTTTCCGTAGTCCAGCCGGCTGGTGACTAGTGCTTGTGTGACCGTCTTCCTGGTTTCAGTGGGGATCCATCGGAAGATCTTGCGGAGCATGCGCAGGGTGTTGAAGCATGATGATGAGACGGCGTTGACTTGTCTGGTCATCGAGAGGGAGGAGTCCAGGATGAAGCCCAGGTTGCATGCGTGGTCCGTTGGTTTGGGAGTGGTGCCCAGGGCAGGGGGCCACCAGGAGTCGTCCCAGGCGGAGGGCGATGATCCTAGGATGAGGACTTCCGTCTTGTCTGAGTTCAGTTTCAGGCAGCTGTTCTTCATCCACACTGCGACGTCTTTCATCCCTTCGTGAAGGCAGGTTTTGGCGGTGGCGGGGTCATTGGCGAGGGAGAGGATCAGCTGGGTGTCATCGGCGTAGGAGATGATGTTGAGGTTGTGTTTGCGTGCGATGGCTGCAAGAGGGCTCATGTAGACGTTGAAGAGGGTTGGGCTGAGTGATGATCCTTGTGGTACGCCGCAGATGACTTCGATGTCCTCGGATCTGAACGGGGGGAGGCGGACTCTCTGGGTTCTGCCGGTGAGGAACGAAATGATCCACTCCAGTGCCTTCTCTTGGACTCCGATGTTGTTGAGGCGCTGCACTAGGGTGCGGTGGCAGACGGTGTCGAATGGTGCAGAGAGGTCCAGGAGGATGAGGGCCGCTGTTTCCCCGTTGTCGAGCAGGGATTTGATGTCGTCAATGGCTGCGATGAGGGCGGTCTCGGTGCTGTGGTTGGCTCGGAAACCGGACAGCGAGGGGTCGAGGGCTCCGTTCGTCTCGAGGAAGGCGGCGAGCTGTCTGTTGACGGTCTTCTCGATGACTGGCAGGAAAAGGGAGGCGCGAGATGGGGCGGTAGTTCTTGAGGTCGGTGGGGTCTGCGGTTGGTTTCTTCAGGAGGGCGCTGAGCTCGGTGTGCTTTCAGATCTCCGGGAAGGTGGCGGTGTAGAAGGAGGTGTTGATGTCCCGGAGTTGGGGTTCGATGGAGTCGGCCTTGTTGAACACGTGGTGGGGGCAGGGGTCGGTTGGTGATCCGGAGTGGATGGTGTTCATCGTGGTGGTGATGTCTTCGGTGCTGACCGGGGTCCAGGCGCAGAGGGTGGTGGTGGGGAACGTTCGTTCGGTGGTAGGGTGCGTGGTAGGTGCACCGAAGCGGTTGTGTATCTCGGCGATCTTGCGGTGGAAGAACGTGGCGACTGAGTCGCACAGGTCTTGCGAGGGGGTGATGTCGTAGTTTCCGGCGCTGGGGTTGGAGAACTCTTTGACTCTGCTGAAGAGTTCCTTGCTGTTGTGGGCGTTGTGGTCCAGCCGTTCTGTGAATGCTGTCTTCTTGGTGGTGCGGATCAGCTGGTGGTGTTTGTGGGTGGCATGCTTGAGGGCGGTCATGTTGTCTGTGGTCTGGTCGTGGCGCCAGGCTTTCTTGAGGATGCGGCAGTTCTTCTTGGAGTTCTTGAGTTAGTCGGTGAACCAGGAGGCTTTCCTGCTGCCAGGTCTGCTGGGAGGGTTCTTCATGGGGATGAGGTCATTTGCGCAGTTGGTGAGCCACTGTGTGAGGTTGCTGGTTGCTTCATCGGGGTCAGTTGTGCTGGCGGGAGGGTTCTGGCGGAGGGCGGTGGTGAGTTGCTCGGTGGTGATCTTACTCCAGCTTCTGCGAGGAATCTGTTGCGGGTGGTGGTGGGTCGTTGTTCTTCTGAAGCTGAAGTGGATGCAGCTGTGGTCAGTCCAGTGGAGTGCGGTGCAGTGGCTGAAGATGTGCTCGCTGGAGGAGAAGATGGGGTCAAGCGTGTGGCTGGCGTACTGGGTGGGGGGTGTTCACCAGTTGCTTGAGTCCGAGGCTGGCGAGGTTTGCCAGCAGTAAATCTCCCCCTCAGTTTCCTATTTTACAATGCTTCAAGCAGCAAAAAGACATTAAGAATAATTATACCAAAACAAAAACTGAAGTTAAGGAACTAATTCTTGTGTTAATTCAGCCCGGCCTATTTTTGGTATATTTTTCCTGTTTTTCTTATTATGCTGGTCCACTCCATCCTATTGAGAAATATGTTTTCATTCATTGGTATTATTATATTGTGGGGATAATCTGATGAGTTAATATCTTCCTACAAAAGTTAATACATTGAATATTTACTCATACTTTATTCTCTATATTATTGACTAACCTAATACGCATATTCTTTTATATATGAAGAAAAGTGCCTCTCTGCCTCTGATAACTATAACCTTAACGGAAGAGGGGAAATTCACAGGTAGGTATGTCATAGAAAAAAAACTCTGCTTTGCTGGGGAATGACTGGGATTGTTGCTATGTATTAGTTCTATATAGGTACATACATACCTGTTGTCTTATTGCAGGCATTTTCTGTGATTCTGAAGATTCCTATTCAAACCTGATTATTCTTGGACGTGTGTCTTTTGTTTCCTTGTTTTCCCCTCTTCCCCATTTTACCATTGTATACTTTGACCTTGTTGGGCCTTTGCGGTGATTGGGGGGAGTTGGGAGCTTGCTACTGGCTTCAATCTCACCCCTGAGGAAAGCACTAGAGGTGAGCATTACACATCGTCACTCGGTGTTCAGATCTTCACTAAAGTCGAAGTGGCCGGCGGTGGCAAGACCACCGGTGAGGCATTCACCGTCTGCAACAACGCCTCCGATACCCAAGTGACATCGGTTGTCGACGTCAAGACACCCATCCTCGTCAAAGGAGGCTACACCGTCAAAGGGCACACGGTATTCATCAACATCAAAAACACACCAGTCGAATCAGGCAGCAAAGTCACAGTAGACATCAAGAGCACAGTCTACACGAGTGCCTTAGATGTCAGGAAGTCATTTGAGGTCATCAGAGGTACAGATTTTACCACCTGAGTCCGAGGAACAAAGGTCTTGTTCACCAGCTAGACCTGCTCCTGTGACACCTCTGAATCTCTCTCCATATTGGCTAGAAAGCCTGTACAAGTGGCGAGATCCTGTACATCATAGTCCTGACCCAGACTATTTGCGGAATTACTCCCCATCCAGGGTTATTCCGCATACACAATCACCTAAAGGCACTCCTCCATCTGCATTCTCCCTAGACTCTCCATCAACACTTCCGGAGAGACGTATGGCTGCACTGAAGATCCCGAGACGATCCATGACTCTGAAAAGGCGTAGCTCTAGGTCCGAGTCTGCTCGAACCAGATTTAGACAACCTCATCATTCCGGGTAATGGCATATGAGGCATAGAACACCCTCCTGGTCCACCTCTCAATCCTCAGTGAGGGATTACTCTCCTACCTTAATAAACACACCTCAAGTAAGATTGTCCCCCTGTAGATGACATTACAACTTTCAATGAAGTTCTCATAAGAGGTGCATCAAAACTGAACTTTGATATTCTCTTCCAGGGGATAATCATCAATAGTCATAAGCACTGAATAGTCCCGCCAAAGTGCGGTGACCCCGGAGCATTAACATGCGTATATAACCATATATATAGAAAATATATATATAATAATATGCATGTATCTTCAATATACACACATGAATGTACATAGGCAGCTCCAAATTCAAAACTAGGCTCAATATGCCAATATTGCATTGTATGTTTCACTTGAAAAACTTCATATAAACAGCATATCCAAGATACAGAGAAATGTACTCTCAAGTTGTTTGAAAAAACACAGTCTTTATTTTCAGAGAAAAATGCCGGGTGACAACAGGCAGATTAGCCTAGAAGGCTGCATAGAGAAACCTGGCGCTGTACCTTTAAGACCTCCAGGACCTCCAGGCTCCCATCATGGCCCCAGGTGGTGGTTAGGTCAGTTATTTTTTACGGCTCCTTCTGTGAGGATCCTGGAGCATTGAGCTCGTCAGTTAGTGTTTTTTGTCACTAATTCGTCTTTTCAAGTGAGATTTTCTGTCTTCACTCGACGCTTTTAGTACTTATTGTACTAATTTCTTCATTTTTTCTGACCTTACAGCTATTTTTCCTGCCAGCCTTATTTAATAAGTGCCCTTCCTGTGGGAAGACAATGGCTATGTCAGATCCGCACTCGGTTTGCATTGTGTGCTTTCCATCTACACACAGGCCTGATAAATGCTACTACTGCCAGCTGTTTTTGAGAAGAACCCTTCGTGAAGAGAGATCAAGTTGCATGTCATGCAGCAGAGAGGAAAGGAGTCAGTAAGTTGCATGGAAGGACATCCCTCTAAAGAGCCCTCCTCTCAAAGAAGATCAGAGCACACAAAAAAGGGAGAAAAGCGATGACATCGGTCAAATTCGCCGCCGAAGGAAAGGTCGGCGTCAAAAATACCCTTGTGCTCTTATTCAGCGTCGAAATCTCCAGTGCAAGATCAACGTCGAAGACTGTATCACCATTGAAGAAAACTCCAGGTACGGCTAAGACGTCTCACCAACCAATGTCAACACCCTCTCACAGGCGGTCCGAATCTGGCTCCTCTACGATGGTGGAAGGCAGACGCTCAACATCAAAGACACATCGCTGACAGGTGAGGTCGCCCTTGAGAACTTTGGCTCCGATGTTGAGAACACCACCGACGTCGAAGGAACATCGACATCAAGCCAGGCGCAGAAGACTCCAGCGTCTGTAAGCATGGCTCATGGACGATTGGCTGCTTCGTCGCCGACTGTAGGGCGAGCATTCCCGTCGAGGACATTGCTGGCGAGGAAGTCACCTTCGATGTCGCGAAGGTCATATTCGACATTGAGGATGTCGACGTCGAGACCTGCTTCCAACCATAGGTCTCCACCAGCAAAGAGACTGAGAACAGATCGTACACCAGCGTCGACATCGAGGGATCTGTTGACAGAGATCCAAGATCTGACCACTAAAGAACTGACCTCGAGGAGTGTGTCATCCTCTCCGGAACTAAGAATTGTTCAGGTCACGCCGGAGGGCTCTCTGGCTCCAGAGCACCATATACTTCCTACTAACCTCTCCCCAAGATGGTTGGAGAGTATAAAAGACTAGAGGATGTGGAAAGTTACCCCTTGATCAGAATATTCTCCGATATACTCGCCTTCTCATTCTCCTGAAAGACAAGTGCGACATTCCACTCCTCAAAAGTCTACAACCTTAGGGAGATACAGATCAAGATCTCCCCTTCATCACTCTCAATCAAAATCTAGACATCGGTCTCCTAGAGAGCGAAGACACAGGTCTAGTTCATGGTCTTCTGAATCCACTCCATCGAAGGCTGATTACTCTCCAATTTTTGTCATCCACCCCACCTACTAGAGTATTGTCAGTGGATAATATTCTCACATTCAATACGGTACTGTGTAGAAGGGCTTCGAAGCTCAACATTGAAATGACTACAGCTGCCCCCTCAACATCTGTGATTTTTGAAACTCTGCATCACAGGTCCTTCATCAGACCTCTGCTTCCATTGGTGCCTGGTTTGCTAGAACCGGCTCCACATACCTTCCTGACGCCTGCTTCAGTGGGAGTGGCTCCTTCGAGGATACTAAATAAGTACAAAGGCCCAGAACAAGACCCTCTTTTTCTGAGGTCTGACCCATCACCAGACTCTGTAATTGTCTCAGCAGCCAGGAAGGGTCACATGGGGGCCTCCTCATCTGCTGTTCCCCCTGACAAAGACAGCAAAGCCATGGACTCCATTGGGAAGAGAATATACAACAACTCTGCCTCCTACATGATGGTGACCAGCGCCTCTGCTCTGCTAGGCCGGTATGACCTTTCACGTTTTACAGAAAAATTGCCAAAGGAAGAGCAGCAATATTTTCAGGAGATTATGCACCATGGAGGGCTTGTGGCAAATCAGGTAATCAGTGCGGCAGCTGATGCCTCAGACCTTGCTACCCACGGGTATTCCCACGGCATCTGCGCTAGGAGAGCCTCATGGCTGAGACTCACAGGCTTGAAACCAGAAGCCCAACAAAGGATTCTCAACCTCCCCGTCAATGGCTCATCTCTCTTTGGCTCTCATGCGGACGATGAGATGTCCAGGAGGAAATCCAAACTGGACACCTAGAAGGTGGTGGGTCTGAAGAAAAGAAAGGATTTCCGGAGTGGCTACCGACCCTACGAACGTTGTCAGTACCAGTAGAGGGTTCAAGCCCCTCGTTGGTCCTCGCAACAACACCATGCAAGATCACATTTTCATCAGCAATGACCTGGTAGAGGAAGAGGGGGGCTCTATGCAAACCCCCTCCACGGCAAAACAGCCTAAACAGTGAGTTCTTGCTTCCCCCAACTCTGTTACCCACTCTGGTGGGAGGAAGTATATGCTTTCATTTGGAAGAGTGGATAACTGGGTGCTCAATATTGTGCAGAAGTTTCTCCATCCTGCTACAAAAACATGCCATCGAAAAGGTTTTCTGGCACCAACATCAACAGGGAATCTTTTCACGCTACTTCTTGGTCCCAAAGAAAGGTCCAAACAAGGAGTTCAGGCCCATACTAGATCTCAGACTCTTAAACAAATACATTCTCAGAGAGAGATTCAAGATGTTGGCCTTAAACCAAATCATCCCACACATCCATTAAGGGCACTGGATGTGCTTCATAGACCTTCAGGATGCGCGTTTTCACATCCTAATTTCTCAGAAGCACCGGAAGTTTCTTAGATTCAGGATAGAATCTGATCACTTCCAATTCAATTTCGGACTCAAATCTGTTCCTCACACCTTTT
This sequence comes from Lissotriton vulgaris, assembly GCF_964263255.1. NCBI lineage: Eukaryota > Metazoa > Chordata > Amphibia > Caudata > Salamandridae > Lissotriton > Lissotriton vulgaris. The sequence continues at coordinate 1,516,576,085 of NC_141689.1, read as the reverse complement.
CAAAATGCTTGGCGGTGGTGGCTGATTTCCTGAGAAAAAGAAAATCTTTGTCTATCCTTACCTGGACGACTGGTTACTCAAGAGTGCTTTTCCCAGTCTCTTGCAGGATCACCTGAATTACTGCATCCAAATCTTAAACCAATTGGGACTGTGTGTAAACTTCCAAAAATCCATCCTCAACCCTACTCAGAAGATTCACTTCTTGGACACTATGCTAGACGCTGCAAACGCAACAGCGTTTCATTCGGAGGAGAGACTTTTCAATACTCCACAAAGGTCGCAGTCTTCTGAGAACACCTCATCCAACGGCCAGGCAGGTGTCCTCTCTGCAAGGCTCTATGGCGTCATGTATATTCATTGTTCCGAATGCTAGGTTACAGATGAGACCCTTACAACAAGCTCTAGAGAATCAATGGTCTCAAGTGTCCAACTGCTGGGAGGACACCATAACTCTTCCTCACACAGTTCAAATCTCAATAAAATGGTGGATGCAATGGTCTCATCTTCTGAAAGGTGTTCCTTTCCACCAGGACATTCCCAGACAGAGGATAGTCACAGATGTGTCTCTTCAGGGCTGGAGTGCTCACATGGTATCTCTTCAGGTACAGGGGATGTGGTCGGAAAAGGAGAAAACTTACCACATCAACATGCTAGAACTCAGAGCTGTGCATCTGGCTCTCAAAGCATTCTTTCCCTCCACAGAGTCACGCTCCCTGTTGGTTCATCGGACAACACCACAACAATGTACTACCTGAACAAACAGGGACCCCTGTCTCTGGAGGCTCAAGCAATTTTGAAATGGCTACTAGTGAGGAACATGTCCATATGTGCAGTTCACCTTCCAAATGCCCTCAATGCACAGGCGGACGACCTAAGCCGAAACTTTGCGGAAGCACACGACTGGGTGCTAAAAGACAAAATAGCACAAGACATCTTTTGGATGTGGGGTTCTCCAGATATCAACTTATTTGTAGACGCGTCAAACACAAAATGCCTCTCCTTCGCATCCATGTACCCTCAAACAGACTCCAGGGAGAATGCTCTGTTGATCAACTGGTCAGAGAAATTACTCTATGCCTTTCCATCAGTCCCTCTCATACCACTGGTGTTCAGCAAGCTATACAAATCCAGGACAGAGATGATCCTGATTGCACCAGAGTGGCCTCGCCAGTTGTGGTACACGCACCTGTTATACCTCTCCAAGACACCACAGAGGAGGTTGCCATGCCTTCCGGATCTGCTAACCAAGTCAGGGGGGAAGGTTTTTCACCCCAATCTCCCATAAATGAGATTGACATGCATGGCTCCTGAGTTCCTTGAAATATGGTCACCTAGGCCACTCGCGGGATTGTATGCAGATATTAAAAGAAGCAAGAAGGCCTTCAACGAGAAAGTCATATGCTTTCAAATGGAATTGTTTTTATCTATGGTGTACAGCTAATGGTCATGACCCCATCATGGGTCAAGAACAGGTTATTTTTCCATATCTTCTGTACTTAGCTAAAGCAGGCTTAAAGTTTTCCTCTATCAGAGTACATCTGGCAACAATTACATCCTATATAAAGTCTCCTTCTCAGGCTTCTGTCTTTCAAATGCCAGTTGTTAAAGACTTCCTGGAAGGGCTTAAAAAGGTCTACCCACCAACTCGGTTACCTTCTCCTGCCTGGTAACTTAATGTATTCCTTTCTAAATTAATGGGTCCTCCCTTTGAACACATTCACAAAGCTTCTCTACAGCACCTCTCTTGGAAGGCCACTTTTCTAGTGGCAATCACCTCTGCTCGCAGGGTAAGCAAGATTCAGGCCTTTTGTTCTGCAGAGCCTTATCTCATTTTCTATGCGAATTGAGTGGTTATGAGAACCCACCGAGTTTCCTACGTTAAGTGATCACAGATTTTCATATTAATCAGTCAATCACTCTACCCACATTCTTTCCACATCCTACCACGCCTCCTGAGAGAGCGTGCATTCACGTGATCTGAAAAGAGTGTTAAAATTCTATCTAGATAGAACGAAGGACATAAGAAAGTCAGACCGTCTATTTGTTAATTATGGTCCAATGCACACTGGTTTTCCCTCTTCTAAAAGATCCATGGGTAGATGGATAGTATCTTGCATCACTTTAGCCAACCGGCTAGCTCACAAACAGCTCCCTGGGAAGCCAAGTGCTCACTCTACAAGAGGAAAAGCTGCTGCTATAGCTATGCTTAAAAATTTACCTATTCAAGAGATATGTAAAGAAGCTACATGGCGGTCAGTCTACACCTTTGCCCGCCATTACTGTTTAGATTCTGATACTCGATTTGGGCAAACATCCTTGAGGAATTTATTTGGATAATCGTATTGTTCAATATTTGCTATGCAGGTATGGGTCCGCAGGGTTCAGGGATGGGCTTGCTACTCTATTCAGTGATTATGAATATTGATGAGTATCCCCTGGACGAGAAGGATAAGTTACTTACCTGTAATCCTAGTTATCTTCCAGGGGTATACTCATCAAAGTCATACGCAACCCTCCCTCCTCCCCGGACGAATACCATGCCTATTACAGAATTTGGTTTTTTCTCATGTTAATTTTAACAATGTAATTCGCCGTCAAAAATACCTCACCTAACTGTCACCTGTGGGGCATGTTGGGAGCCTGAAGGTCCTGGAGGTCTTAAAGGCACTGCACCAGGTTTTTCTCTCAGTGTTCTATATACAGCCTTCTAAGCTAATCTGCCTGCTACCACCTTGCATTTTTCTCTGAAAATAAAGCCTGTGTTTAAAAAAAAAAAAAATTGACAGTACATTTCTCTGTATCTTGGAAATATTGTTTATATAATGGTTGTGAGAAGTTGGCCTGATATATGATGCTCACTAGTTCTAGTGATCACCTTGTATCAGTCCAAACAACCCTTATGGTGATTGGTTGTAAAGTCAACCTTATAGACCAGCTATCCTAATGGTAGCATGGACAAAGCAGTCTTGGGCTAAACTCTTTTGGCATGTGAAGACAGCTGTTTTATCACATATAACCCCGTGAATACCAGATGAAAGGACACCACACAGGTTGTTATGAAAATAAACAATATATTTATTACTAACAAAACACCTCTGAACTCCTTATGAGATCAGAGGGCTAAGCACATAACAAGACTCTTAAGAAAAATACAGTAAGTCACACAAATTACAATGGTGCCCTAGGGGCACGACAAACCATATACTAAGTAAATGGGTTAAGTAAATCGATAGAAGAAATGAAGATGCCCAGAGGCTGTAGGATCGCTGGGACTACACTACCCTAACCTTAGATAAGGAGCAGGAGGCCTACGGGACGCGTGTGCAGAGTGTGAACTCACACGCGAGATGCGGTACAAAGTCAATGGGCACAAACAAGTTACAAAATAGGTGAATAAGGACAGGTCCGACTGGTTACGACTAAAACTACAGGATACCTGGACACTAGGAGAGTCAATCAACCTATGAGCACCGAAATGCTCTCGTTACCTCACCCACGGGCCGTGGGTGCATAGATGTGAAAGTGTGTCGGGTTTCCGCGTTGAAGTCAATGGAGCCTTGAAGAAAGATGCTGCAGGCGACCAAGAGGAAGATATCCGGAGTGATCCAAGGGCGGATCGAGGAAGATGGAGACCTGAAAGCAGAGGGGACAATGTTCACAGTCCCTAGCCAGTGACCAGAGTGGAACCAGGAAGGAACCAGATGCTGTTGTCGCGATCAGGTGAAGAGTGGACGCTCGACTCTGCAGCCACTTGGACCAGGAGGTGACTTCGACGACCAGGATGGAGGCACGAGCTGTCCCACGCAGGCTCTTGCTGTCGGCGGTGTCTGATCTGGATTCAACAGGCCTTGGCAAATGCAACCCACGCGGTGATGGAAGATGGCGTCTGGTGCGGACCAGGAGGGTCCGGGGTGCTTCTCCTTTGCAGGGAAGCAAGGGCCAGTCTGGAGCAACCAAACCAGCGGTGTAGATTTCAAGGATCGTCGTCTAGGAGGCCACTAGCCAGCCGGCAAGTGACCAGACAACGCGTCGAGCAGCAATCAAGCAAAAGGGCCCCACGCAGATCTCGTGGATGCTGGAGGGCTGGTTTTCTGTGCAGGAGCTGCTCGGGGCTGGGGCTTCTCAATCCACAAAGCACTTACTCGAGGATGCCTCTGAAGTCGTGCTGGAAGCGAAATGCAGTTTCTCCAAGATGGCCGGTCCCACGTGTCTCGTCACACCCACGGATCTCAGCTGTGCTGCAGATGTAGGTAGAGGTCGGAGAGGTCTGGAAGGCCGGATCTCGTCGGGCTTTGAAGTCTGGTTCCACCGGGAAGGACGACAAAGTGAATCGCTAGGATGCTTGATGGTGCCTGCTTGTGCAGGGTGGTCACTCCTTGGCCACAAGGGAGATTTTCTTCAGTCTTCTGTGGAGCAGAATGTCAAAGTCCAGAGTTTCTTCTTCGTAGTTTCAAATCAGGATAATCTAATTTGGAATGGGACCAGCTCCTACCTTTATTCTCCTAAGGGGGGCTGTACTGTGACTAGGTCCCTCCCATGGGTGGGACCAGGAAGAGGGGTGGTTACACCCCCTATCCTTTGTCCGGTTTCGTGCCAGAGCTGGGGCTGGAGTGCCCCAGCGACTGGTTTGAACCGGGGTATGCACAGGGACACCTTGTGTGCCCCAGGCATGTCTCATTCCTTTCAGCCTGTCCTACCTCAATACACAAAATCCTGTCTGGGGTGGTGCTAGCACCTCCCAAGGCAGGAAACCCTTTGTCCAGGCCTCCCTCGCTGGAAGGACTCCCAGCATCAGGAGGTCAGACTCGTGTCTGTGGTGGCAGCATCCATTTTGTGATGCTGAGGCTCAGGTTAACTTTAACCGGGGTTCTTAGTTACATACATGTCGTGTCTCTCTAAAAGGGTGGAATGCTACCCCCGTCGCCAGAACTGGCGAGGGGGTAGTATTCCAATTCGTATGACACCTTACGCGACATGTTTTGATAATGCTATGCCAAAGTTAGCAATAACTACGAGGATTATAATGCACTTAAGAGTATATGGTATAGCGTTATCATGGAACAGCTATAAGGACATGGTTCCGAAAGCTGCAGACAGGCTCAGCTCATGCTAGAGCACCATCTCACATAATTCCAAGCACTCTGCCTCCAGGATTGATATGGCCTGCCATAGGAGTGACTTATAGGAGTATATGTGTCCATTTTAGGGTTAGATATATGTATACTATATCTAAAGCAAAGGGTGATTACACCACCTTGCCCCAGCTGTGTTACCAGCCAGTTGTGTCTGTTTAGATGGCCAGCCAGGGGTGGCACAATACATGCTGCAGCCCCTGGTAGGCCTTGGATACACTTATGCCCTGAGTACCTATGGTACACTGTACAAGGACTTACAAGAGTGACCCAATACCAATTGGTAAATGCACCTAAAGTACATGTGTGTCAATTTAGAGAGAGAACTGCTAGGCTGTGGGTCTGATTAGCAGGCCCACAGCCAGGGAAAGTCGTAAACCAGTGAAGCAAAAAAAGCAAAAATCAGGGGTGTCAAAGTAAGTACATATGTAAAACACAGTACATGTGAGAGTTGACATATATAAATTACTGTGTATAAGAGCTAGTGAATGTGTGAGTGGCTGCATGGATCATTGAAAACTTGTATCCGGGATTGTATAAGAGAGTAAATATGTGTTAAAATATGTTTGAATAAGTAAGGTGTGTATAACTGTATAGTTGAGGAAATGGAGGTGTGATTGATTCTTTGCATGACTAACTAGGTGTATGAGTAACTCCATGAATGAGTGACAATCTGTGAGTGTTTGTTTACACTGAGTGTATCTAAGGTTATATTAGAGTCTGAAGAGGTTCATCGTATTATCACATGAATGATGTCATCAGTGATGACATTTGAGTTGTCATCAGTGATGTCACTGACCATGTCATGAATGATGTAATATGTGACATCATCAGCAGTGGATTGCGGGTGCGCGATATATAGTTACTGCAACTAACTATATATGGAATTTCATTGGTTTTATGTCAATAAAATGTCCAGCTACCTATATATGGTCTCTAACCTATGGTTTTTTCAGTGAATTCTCAAGGTTTTGTAAATGCAAATTCCTAACTATATATGGTCTATAACCTATGGTTTTTTCAGTGAATTTCAATGTTTTTTTTATTGCAAATATCAAAAACTGTTAAATGTATTATTCTTTTAAATGAAAAATATATTTTATATGTTTGTAATATATTTTTTTAATGCATCTGCCAAACCCTAACCTCTTAATAGTGCACTGTGGTGGAATTGATTTTGGGACTATGACTGGGGTTGGTCTGGAAATGCTTTTAAAGGACACCTTTCATCAATTGATGACACTTTTTTCCCAAACTGCCTTGGTATATTCCAATATATGCCAATGACAGAAATGGAAGTGGTCCAACCAATTTTTTCCACAATTTGAGAAAGCACGGAAACATGTGAATAAATCTGTTTCTGCTTACATGAGAGAATGTACAATGGGTTTAATATACAACAATAACTTGCGTTACAACATGCAAGACATCTACAGAGGAGATGGTGTGCACTTCTCCGATGAGGGGAATAGAATATTCCTCCTGAATTTAAAACTGTGCATTGGAACCTACTTGTAAGTTCCTTAATTAGCCACACAACCCAATAGCTCTTTTCATTGCTTCCCTACCTCTGATCTTTCAAAACGTTTATCTTTTTCTAACCTTTTTTTTTTCACCAAAGTACGCTCCCCGGTTCGCTTACCGGTGCGCGTACCGGGCGCTCCCCCCGCGAAATTTTTCAATTTTTATTTTTTTATTTTTGCATATATCACCGTCCTAAGCCCCCCTCAGAAAACCTACAGGGTCACAAAGTGTCTACCGTGCCCCCTTCTACCCATTCCGAACATTGTTTGTTGTCCTTCTTGTGTCTCAATTCTACCGATACACAAAATGGAGGACTCCCGTTACGCTGCCGGTTCGCGTACCGGTTCGCGCTCGCAAAAAAAAGGTGGGAAAGTAATTTACAGAAAAACCACTAGAGACACTTTCATCAAATATAGAATAGGCCCTACTACATAGCAGTCCCTACCATTTACCCAAATTTGATGTAATTCCATTGAGAAAATTATGCTGTAGGCCTGACTAAATATCCTGAGGTAAATTACCTAACAAAAACACTTATGAAGTGTTAGAATTGACAACCAATTAAAATGCTACTTTCATTATCTTCTATTATTTCATGACATTTGATTGGTTATGTACCTGAATATATATAAAGAAAGAGAGAGAAACACCGCCATTTTGACTACTACTCCCTGAAGTACATTTCAAGTGCATTTCAACTGAGAACTTAAACTTCTTTTTGAAAGGTAAGATGTTATTTTAAAAACTGAAGTATGTTGTGCACTTTAAGTTAATTAGGAAAGCATTTCCTGATAGTTATATACTATCCCTCTGTAATAGTTATAGAATAAGATAGACTTCTCTGTTATAGTTATGGATGGAGTTAGGCTTGTCTTGTATAATTATGAATTTACTTAACCTTTATCACATACACTTTTTTATATTTCTACTTCCAGTCTGATACCATACACTGCCCAAAGATAAAATCACTGTTAAAAAAACCAAACTACCTGTCTGAACTTAAACCCAACAGTGCCCTATCTCTACTGATATATTTTCTTTTAATTCAAATAACAGCACAAAAATGGAAGGAGAGCAAAAAAATACCATCGAAATTGTTCTGGAAAGCAACAAACGTACAGATATTGAACCCAATGACTCTGAATTCTTTGATGAATCACGGGACTATGAACTTCTTCAATGTGTAGAATCAGTAGATTTCCTAATTGAAAATGAGAACATTTCTGACAATCAAATATTTGAAGTTCTTTTAAATTTTGAAAACGAATCTGAGAAATAAATTTATATTTAATAATTCAAAAAATGTTTGAGACATTATTCATTTTTATATGTATTTTTTAAACTAGTACCAAATTGATTAAAATGTAAAGTCAGACTTTAAATATACTGTGCAACTTTTTTTGTGTAACATAGTAAGTTTGCTCATAGTTACTTCCTTTCTCCCACTATTTTATCTCCAATGTATATTTAACATCTCTTTATCATCTCCTGCCTCCATACTCTTTCTGCTTTCGTCACATACTATGCTATGAATTCCATATACCACAATAACTTCTGAAACAACATGCAAGATATCTACAAATGAAACGGTGTATTTTTATTTTTAGACTCTGCATTGGTACCTACATGTTGGTACTTAAATAAAAAAAATTAAAAAAAATACAACAAAAAGAACAATCAATATACATACATTTTTTGAAAATTCTTTCATTCTATTTTCCCTATATTACGCTCCCCGGACCGCTTCCCGGTGCGCGTACCGAGCGCTCCCCCCGCAAAAAAACCCCAATTTTTTTTATTTTTTTTTTGCCCCGCGTGGCACTTTTAAAGCCCCCTCATCAAACCTAGGGGGTCAGGGAGGATGTACTCTGCCCCCTTATGCTCATTTCCCCCTTCGTTTTTCTCCACCTCTTGTCTCTCGATCCTACCGAGAGACAAGATGGCGAACGGGCCGGACTGTTTAGAATGTTGACAGACACCGGAGAGCCAATCAGCTTCGCTTCGCGAAGTTCCGTTACGCGTCAGGTACACGAACCGGGGCGCTAACCGGAGCGCTGTTACAGATATATCTGTTTTTTAAAACGTTAATTTCTCAAAATCCACTGGAGCACATACATTGAGACATAGCAAAGGCACGTCGGGCAAACCATATCTACAATTTTGCCAAGTTTCGTGTAAATCCATTCAGCCGTTCGAGCTAAAAGTGATTCCAACCGCCCTATGGAAAAATGAATGGGAAAAACGAGTTTTGGGACCCCCCCTTTTTTCTCGGCCCCCCCTTGACGAACCCCCCCCCCAAATTTTCGGGGGGTGCTCAGAAACAAAATGTGCCATTTTCCTGAAAATTTCAGCCAATTCCGTCCACAAACGCCAAAGTTATTCGACATAGAATTTTCAAAAATCCCATAGGAAAAAAATCCTAACTATATATACCTACTGGCGACCGCCAGTAGGTGATATATATATATATATATCTTCTATATATATGGTTATATATGCATATATTATTGTTAATGCTCCAGGGAACCCGCGTGTGGGCGGGACTATTCAGTGCTTATGACCTTGATGAATATACCCCTGGAAGAGAACTAGGATAACATGTAAGTAACTTATCCTTCCTGCGCCTACCACCTCGTCATCAGTAGCCGTCGAAACTATATCATAGAGTGGTGTCAAGCTTACTATTACCTTTGGTTCCAGGACTTTTGGAACCAGCAATGAAACTCTTCTCGACTCCGGCATCTCTAAGAGCAGCTTCATCTTGAAATCTCGAAAAACATGAGGATCCAGATCAGAACCCTTTTTTCTTGTAGGCTGATCCTTCACTAGATTCAGTCATAATAGCTACTGCATGCAAGACACATTCTGTGGCCTAATCCTCATGAGTCCCTCCAAATAAGGACAGCAAGCAAGTAGACTCTATAAGAAAGAAGATGTGTGGAACATAAGCTTCTTTCATGATGGGTCATTGTGGGACTCAGTAGATAAACAGAAAAGCTGCTCAAGGAAGAGAAGCAATACTTTCTCGAAGTCCTGAGTAAAGGTGGATTGGTGTCCAACCAAATGAATAGTATAGCAGGGAATGCTTCAGACCGTACCACGTATAGATACTCGCCTGGCATCTGAGCAAGAGGTTCTTGCTAGCTTCAGCTCACTGGCCTGAAACCAGAGACCCAATATAGAATCATGAATCTTACGTTTACGGGAAATTCCCTGGTTGGGAATCATGTTGAGGATATATATATGAATTTGAACTGGACGCTCTCAAAGCTGTGGACCTCGAGAAGAAAAAATTATTCAGAAGGAGATACTGGCCATTTGATAGGCAGTTTTGCCAACAAATGGTTCAAACCACTACTGGGCCCAGCAAAAACAGCAAGCCCGGTCCCACTACCATTCTCGTAGACCAGCAGGGGAAGAGGATCTTAAAGTCAAACTTTATCCTCTACCAAGCCACCAACCAAGCAATGAGTCCTTACTTCCCCCTTCTCCGTTACCCGCTCAGGTGGGGGAATTATCACCAAGCACTTGGAAGAGTGGCACTATCACAAGAGACAAGTGGTTACTAAATATTGCGCAAAATCGCTACTCTTTTCATTTCAGATCTCCTTCCGCTGTTCCATCTTTAAAAATATCATGTCATCAGCGAGCCCTTTTAGAAAAGGAAGCCATAAGCCTTCTACAAAAGGAGGCCATAAATGAGGTCTCTTGCCCCTAAATGGGGTTAGGAATTTACTCTCGCTATTTCTTGGTGAGGAAAAGGGGTCTGAAGCAAGATGTGAGACCGATTCTGGATTTGGCAGTACTGAACAAATGTATATGCAAGGAAAAGCTGAGGATGGTAGCTGTTCACCAGATGTACCTACGGTTACATTAGGGGGCCTGGATGTGCTCTATAGATCTCTATGATGCATATTTCCGCACCTCGATAGCCACAAAAAAACAGAAGTTCCTGCGCTTCTAAGTGGCAGAGAAGCCCTGTTAGTACAAAGAGCTCCCGTTCTGTCTGAAAATCGGCTCCTCGAACATTGTCAAAACGTATGGCCGGTATTGCAGCATCCTTAAGGGGAAAGAATATTGGTCTACCCTGGAGGAATTTTGTTAATAGTATTCGGAACTTTACACCTCTCAAGGGGATAGCTCAGATGAACGGATGCTCGATTATCTGACCCATATCAAACTGCCATGGCTCACTAATACTCATAGGGAATTTTTAATGCATCCTATCGAACGGGAGGAGATAGTTTGGGCAATATCAAGTATGAGGGCGGGGAGTGCCCCGGGGAGGGCTGGATTGACCGTGGCCTTTTATAAGGTGTTTTTGGACTTATTATTGCCCCATCGGCTTATGTTGTTTGAAGATATGTGCATGACGGGAACGATGCCGCCCTCTCTGAGAGAAGCGATCATAGTTGCAATACTCAAACCGGGTATACCCCCAGTTGATTGTTCCTCGTATGGGCCACTGTCCTTACTTAACGTGGACACAAAAATGTTTGCGAAAATTCTGGCGAACCGCCTGATCCCTTTGGTGCCAGCGCTTGTAGAGCCAGAGCAAGCCAGCTTTGTGCCAGGCAGGAATTTGACATATAATTTGTGCACGGTGTTCACCGCCCTACAACATACTAGACCGGAAATTGCTGCAGTCGGGTTTTTTTTAGATATGGAGAAGGCATTTGATTCGGTTGAGTGGCCCTTCCTTAGGCATGTTTTGACGCGGGTGGGAGTAGGGCAGGTCTTTCTCCAATTAATTGGCGTGCTGTATAACACTCTCACAGCTCGCATAAAAATAGGCAGCCTGGTTACGGACCCTATTCGCATCACCAGAGGTACTAGGCAGTGCTGCCCACTATCTCCTATACTGTAGGCCCTAGTCGCCGAACGCCTTGCTTGTGCCCTACGGGAATATCATAGCCAAAGGGGAATAAGGTTTCAGGGATATGCCCTTATAGTCTCTATTTACACAGATGACACGATGTATGTACGTAACCCGGCAGATAACCTCTCCACAGTGCTCCGAGAAGTGGTACATTTCGGTGCCTTGTCTGGTTAGCATGTTAACTGGACTAAATCCATTGTATTTCCAATTACCCCCTCGACTACGGTTTTTGAACCAGAGTACCCACTACGATGGTCCACGGAGGCGGTCCGCTATTTGGGCTTTAAGCTGCATACGGATTCGGAAGTAGTGTTTTGGGAGAACTACTAGAGGTGGCGATTAGTAAACTCGAAGATGACATAGAAACATGGATTCGGCAGCCGATCTCCCTAATGGGTAGGGTGTCACTTATGAAGATGGTAGTCCTCCCCGTTTCTTATTCCTATTTGCAAATATTCCCATGGTGCTCCCAAAGGTTTTCTTTAAACGCCTCCAATCCTTGATGATCCATCTAGCGGGGCCGGTAAGCAGGCGCGTATCAGCTGGCCTACGCTTACCCTTCAGTATTCCATGGGAGGACTTGTGGCTCCTGAGCTAGACCTCTATTACTGAGCTGCCCAGAGTGGGCAGGCACACTACTGGATTCACGGACCTTCTGAGACACCATATATACTAATAGAGTCTGTTGTGGCAGCCCCCACTCCGCTTCCGGCCTTGCTGTTCAAGCCCGGGATTATGGATTCACTCAACACGGTGGTACATGCTTGGCACAGTTTATTACAGCTCCAGGCTGGCGCTATTCTTTACTCCCCGGTAGCACAACTAGACTGGTGTTGATGGTTATCACCATGTGTGGATAAGGGAGTGATTGATGCACTATACTCACTAGGGATTCACACTATAGGGGATCTATTCTCCGATGGCGTTGCAAAAGCTGGGGAGATGTAGACACAGAAAATGAGCTCACCTCACTTTCTCCCAAGAGTTCAACACGCACTCAGTGAGCAGTTAGGTGATGACATGGCAGAGCCCCCTGAAGTGAAGGCTTTAACTAACATTATTACTACACAGGCAACTACAAACATAGTATCTAGAATATACCATATCTCAATGACAGCTCAGAGTGGCAACTACACTAAGGCGAGATTAGCCTGGCAGCGGGACTTACGAAGACACATCACGGATGACATGTGGACATACTGTTGTTTTAGCACAAATTGTATAACACTAAATGGGACACATAGATTGATACATTTTAAATACCTTAATAGGATTTACTACACCCCGGAAAGACTCCAAAGATATGGGCTCTGAGAGGAATCGTCCTGCGATAGATGTAACGAGCAGGCAGCTGATTTTTTTCATCTAGCCTGGTCCGGCCAGGAATAACACATTTTTGGAAACCGATATTTGCAGAATTAAATCAAGTGGTTAACTTAACACTGGCACCTGAGCCAGTCCTTGCCTTACTGGAATACACAAAGGCGATACCAAAAAAAGTCCAGAGATTAATAGACATGGGTATGTTGCTTGATAAACGATGTGTAGCACTATGCTGGATGAGGGGTCCCCTCCCTACAATCACTCAATGGTCTAGGGGAATGCTTTATTGTAGCTCCCAAACTGAAGTTAACAGCGAACTGCTTCCACCAAGGATTAGACCAAAGAACCTTTGGGCTTTGTATAAGACTTATGTGGATAGGAAAAGTGACGACGGCGAGGTCAGGGTGGAGGAGGTGAGAGCGAGAACCTAGATTGGAAGAAAAGAAACATTATTGCTCAACTGATGGTAGAGTGAAAGTGGCCTTACCCCAAAACTGGCAGCTAGGACTATTTATTTATTTATAAAATTTCTATAGCGCACAAATACCTTCCGGTGTCTCGGCGCTAGAGCTTACAGATTGCAAAGGGGTCCTATTGGGAGTTTACTGATTAAAAAGCCAGGTTTTAAGATGCTTTCGGAATGTTAGCAGTGATGGGCAAAGCTTGATGTAGGGAGGGAGCAGGTTCCACAGTTTAGAAGCGGCAACCACAAAGCGTTTGTCTCTCCATGTGGCTTTTTTTGTGTGTGGGATTTGAAGCTGTTGGGCTGCAGATGAACGTAATGTTCGACTAGGCGTGTAAACACAAATGGCCTTTTTAAAAAATTCTGGTCCAATGTTGTTCAATGCCTTATATGTGATACACAAGCATGCCTACAGCATGCAACTACATAAATTATAAATTTCAAACAATCAACACAATTTTTAGATTATTTTTATCATCACATTTAATATGTTATATCAATCGACATATTTTTGTCTGGGATAAACTGTTCATGATTATGCATCAGTTCATGTTATACATCAGTTTTACAAAAAAACACATTTCTTGAGCACCCAATGCATTTCGGGACTCGCATGTCCCTTCGTCAGGGGTTCCTGTACAAAAAAGGAAACGGAACAAGGAAACAATTTATATGATGCCAATCGTCTCTTAAAGCCTATTTACAATTGCATATACCAACTTGATAAACATAAATCTGAATTCAATCCTTTGTCATAGTCTAGATATAGCACCTATTCGCTTCACAGTACACTAAAACAAAACTGAAGCACCCTGTATAATTAGAGCCATTGATCATAATATCCATGTCATTATTCTCACCGTGATGAGTCCTGGTAATTCAATCCTGTGATACCTGACAAAAAGCCTCTCTGAAGAATCTAAAACATGAAAAATACTAAATTGCAAAAAAAACATTTGAATTGGTGTTTAAATAACTAAGGAGACCGTAAACCACACACAATCACAATTCGCTTACCTAAATATGAACTGTGGTTAAATCGCGATATAACGCCCTGTCAAGGAGTACATAAATAATCAATCAGTCGATCAGTACTTAAATAATAGAATGCCTGATAGGTATCTCACAGTGAGCAATGGATCTCACCTGTTATATGCATGTTCGCCGCGATGTATACAAATAAGAGCAGTACTCTAAAAGGCAAGAACGAATGGAATTAACGTGGCGTCTTATACGCAAAGTCGAACTCGAAATGTTTGCATCTATCAGGCATCTCACCTGCACTAGTAGTGCGTGTTCTGGCATTTGATTCGGTTGAGTGGCCCTTCCTTAGGCATGTTTTGACGCGGGTGGGAGTAGGGCAGGTCTTTCTCCAATTAATTGGCGTGCTGTATAACACTCTCACAGCTCGCATAAAAATAGGCAGCCTGGTTACGGACCCTATTCGCATCACCAGAGGTACTAGGCAGTGCTGCCCACTATCTCCTATACTGTAGGCCCTAGTCGCCGAACGCCTTGCTTGTGCCCTACGGGAATATCATAGCCAAAGGGGAATAAGGTTTCAGGGATATGCCCTTATAGTCTCTATTTACACAGATGACACGATGTATGTACGTAACCCGGCAGATAACCTCTCCACAGTGCTCCGAGAAGTGGTACATTTCGGTGCCTTGTCTGGTTAGCATGTTAACTGGACTAAATCCATTGTATTTCCAATTACCCCCTCGACTACGGTTTTTGAACCAGAGTACCCACTACGATGGTCCACGGAGGCGGTCCGCTATTTGGGCTTTAAGCTGCATACGGATTCGGAAGTAGTGTTTTGGGAGAACTACTAGAGGTGGCGATTAGTAAACTCGAAGATGACATAGAAACATGGATTCGGCAGCCGATCTCCCTAATGGGTAGGGTGTCACTTATGAAGATGGTAGTCCTCCCCGTTTCTTATTCCTATTTGCAAATATTCCCATGGTGCTCCCAAAGGTTTTCTTTAAACGCCTCCAATCCTTGATGATCCATCTAGCGGGGCCGGTAAGCAGGCGCGTATCAGCTGGCCTACGCTTACCCTTCAGTATTCCATGGGAGGACTTGTGGCTCCTGAGCTAGACCTCTATTACTGAGCTGCCCAGAGTGGGCAGGCACACTACTGGATTCACGGACCTTCTGAGACACCATATATACTAATAGAGTCTGTTGTGGCAGCCCCCACTCCGCTTCCGGCCTTGCTGTTCAAGCCCGGGATTATGGATTCACTCAACACGGTGGTACATGCTTGGCACAGTTTATTACAGCTCCAGGCTGGCGCTATTCTTTACTCCCCGGTAGCACAACTAGACTGGTGTTGATGGTTATCACCATGTGTGGATAAGGGAGTGATCGATGCACTATACTCACTAGGGATTCACACTATAGGGGATCTATTCTCCGATGGCGTTGCAAAAGCTGGGGAGATGTAGACACAGAAAATGAGCTCACCTCACTTTCTCCCAAGAGTTCAACACGCACTCAGTGAGCAGTTAGGTGATGACATGGCAGAGCCCCCTGAAGTGAAGGCTTTAACTAACATTATTACTACACAGGCAACTACAAACATAGTATCTAGAATATACCATATCTCAATGACAGCTCAGAGTGGCAACTACACTAAGGCGAGATTAGCCTGGCAGCGGGACTTACGAAGACACATCACGGATGACATGTGGACATACTGTTGTTTTAGCACAAATTGTATAACACTAAATGGGACACATAGATTGATACATTTTAAATACCTTAATAGGATTTACTACACCCCGGAAAGACTCCAAAGATATGGGCTCTGAGAGGAATCGTCCTGCGATAGATGTAACGAGCAGGCAGCTGATTTTTTTCATCTAGCCTGGTCCGGCCAGGAATAACACATTTTTGGAAACCGATATTTGCAGAATTAAATCAAGTGGTTAACTTAACACTGGCACCTGAGCCAGTCCTTGCCTTACTGGAATACACAAAGGCGATACCAAAAAAAGTCCAGAGATTAATAGACATGGGTATGTTGCTTGATAAACGATGTGTAGCACTATGCTGGATGAGGGGTCCCCTCCCTACAATCACTCAATGGTCTAGGGGAATGCTTTATTGTAGCTCCCAAACTGAAGTTAACAGCGAACTGCTTCCACCAAGGATTAGACCAAAGAACCTTTGGGCTTTGTATAAGACTTATGTGGATAGATCCTTGCTATTTGACAGAACACGTACTACTAGTGCAGGTGAGATGCTTGATAGATGCAAACATTTGATGTTCGAATTTGCGTATAAGACGCCACGTTAATTCCATTTGTTCTTGCCTTTCAGAGTACTGCTCTTAATTGTATACATCACAGCGAACATGCATTTAACAGGTGAGATCCTTTGCTCACTGTGAGATACCCATCAGGCATTCTATTATTTAAGTACTGATCGACTAATTGATTATTTATGTACTCCTTGACAGGGCGTTATATCGCGATTTAACCACAGTTCATATTTAGGTAAGCAAATTGTGATTGTGTGTGGTTTACGGTTTCCTTAGTTATTTAAACACCAATTCAAATGTTTTTTTTGCAATTTAGTATTTTTCATGTTTTAGATTCTTCGGAGAGGCTTTTTGTCAGGTATCACAGGATTGAATTACCAGGACTCATCACGGTGAGAATAATGACATGCATATTATGATCAATGGCTGTAATTATTTGCTTCAGTTTTGTTTTAGTGTACTTTGAAGCTAATACGTGATATATCTAGACTATGACAAAGGATTGAATTCAGATTTATGTTTATCAAGTTGGTATATGCAATTGTAAATAGGCTTTAAGAGACGATTGGCATCATATAAATTGTTTCCTTGTTTGGTTTCCTTTTTTGTACAGGAACCCCTGACGAAGGGACATGAGTCCCGAAATGCATTGGGTGCTCAAGAAATGTGTTTTTTTTGTAAAACTGATGTATAACATGAACTGGTGCATAATCATGAACAGTTTATCACAGACAAAAATATGTCGATTGATATAACATATTAAATGTGATGATGAAAATAATCTAAAAATTGTGTTGATTGTTTGAAATTTTTAATTTATGTAGTTGCATGCTGTAGTCCTAGCTGCCAGTTTTGGGGTTAGGCCACTTTCACTGTATACGCTAATGCTTAGCAGGCATTAATACAGCATAGCACACACAGTGTTCTATTTGATTAAGTTGATTAACTGAGTGCAACTTCCACCTACATACATTGTATTTACCTCAACTGATGGTAGAGCATATGCACAAGACCACTGCAAGGTAATGCCTGTCCATATGGAGATGTGTACCTGTCAGGAAACGTTGATTTATGGAACCTTAGTGTAATGTAAGTTCAAGTTCAAGTTTAAAATTTGTATAGCGCACTACTCACCCAGAGGGTCTCAAGGCGCTTGAGGGAGGGGGGGTACTTTACTTATCGAATATCCAAGTTTTTAGTTGTTATCTGAAGGAGAGGTGGTTCGTGTAAGGCGGAGGTGGGTGGGGAGAGAATTCCAGGTCTTGGCCGCTAAGTAGGAGAAGGATCTTCCCCCCATGGTGGATCTTTGGATGCGTGGAATTGCGGCCAGGGCTTGATTGGACGATCGTAGATGGCGGGTGGGGGTGTAAAAGGACAGGCGTGTGTTGAGGTATTCGGGTCCTAGGTCGTAGAGGGCTTTGTGTGCGTGGGTGAGGAGACAGAAAGTTATTCTCTTGTTGACGGGGAGCCAGTGGAGGTCTTTCAGGTGACCAGAAATGTGAGCTTGGCGGGGGATGTCTAGGATGAGTCTGGCTGAGGCGTTTTGGATGCATTGGAGTTTTTTCTGTAGTTTGGCTGTGGTTCCGGCGTAAAGGGTGTTTCCGTAGTCCAGTCGGCTTGTGACCAGTGCATGGGTGACCGTCTTTCTTGTTTCGGTGGGGATCCAACGGAAGATTTTTTTGAGCATACGTAGGATGTTGAAGCATGATGATGAGACGGTGTTGACTTGTCTGGTCATCGAGAGGGAGGAGTCCAGGATGAAGCCCAGGTTGCGTGCGTGGTCCGTTGGTATGGGTGCGTTTCCTAGGGCCGGTGGCCACCATGAGTCGTCCCAGGCGGAGGAGGGGATGAACCTAAGATGAGGACTTCCGTTTTGTCTGAGTTCAGTTTTAACCAGCTGTTCTTCATCCACTCGGCTACTTCTTTCATCCCTTCGTTTAGGTTGGTTTTGGCGGTGTTTGGGTCTTTGGTGAGGGAGAGGATCAGCTGGGTGTCGTCTGCGTAGGAGATGATTTTGAGGTTGTGTTGGCGCGCGATGGATGCGAGGGGACTCATGTACGCGTTGAAGAGGGAGGGACTAAGTGATGATCCTTGTGGTACGCTGCAGATGACTTCGGTGGCCTCTGATCTAAAAGGGGAGGCGGACTCTCTGGGTTCTTCCGGCGAGGAACGAGATGATCCAGTCCAAAGCTTTTCCTTGTATTCCGACGTTGCTGAGGCGCTGTATAAGGGTGCTATGACAAACTGTGTCGAAGGCTGCGGAGAGGTCAAGTAGGATGAGGGCAGCTGTTTCTCCGTTGTCCAGTAGAGTTTGAATGTCGTCTGTTGCTGCGATGAGGACGATCTCGGTGCTGTGTTTGGCTCGGAAGCTGGACTTGGAAGGGTCGAGGGATTTGTTGGATTCGAGGAAGGCGGCTAGCTGACTGTTGACAGCTTTCTCAATGACATTGGCAGGGAATGGGAGGAGCGAAATGGGGCGGTAGTTCTTAAGTTCAGTGGGGGTTGGAGTTCTGGACTTTTTTGGTTTCGTCCAGAGGTGTCAGGGATAACACCCGAAGACCCCGGAATTCTACCTGTCTCGGTGCACAAATAAACAGAAACACGGGCTTCTCGATGGTGGCGTCAAAGACCAAAGGTTTATTACTGCAGGGACACAGAAGTCACAGAAAGTACACACGGGCAGTATCTTGGAACCCTGCGATTTGTACAAAGAGGGTTGCTCCTTATATACTAAATATTAGGCTTCGGGCAAATTCTTTACATGTTAGTACATTCCCAAACCTTTGTGTCCTAAACAATAAATATTTGGCGTTACACAGGAATCGTCAACAATATCTGATGTCAAAACATTACGAACGAGGGTTTCCCACTATTCCATCATAATCCCATGTCAACTTTTCATTCAAGAGCCGGACCGCCTCATTGTAAATTTTGTTACCTCCCCCTAATAAAGGCCCAGAAGGAAAGGAGCAGAGCCAGGTGTAGAAGATAGAAAAGCAGGATAAGAGAAGTTTGTGGGTTGTAAATGGGCAAGGCTACCAGCTTCGGCCGCCTAATCATGATCAGGCCAACGAACACAAGAACCAGTATAGCGGGACTGGCCTCAGGCAGGGGAGGCAGTTTCTGTCGAGTCATGCAGCCGCAGCGTGTTCTGTCCTAAGGTGCACGTGTCACTAGAGAGGTGAATCGCCGGCCAGAGCCTACGTGTCCTTAATTGAAATGAAGTAATCAGAGGTCATTGCGTGTCCATTGACTATGTGAGGGCAAGAAATACAAAATGGCTGCCGTAATCTAAGATGGATGCCATGGGTAGATCAGAAATGTGTTTGTAACAGGAGTGCTCTTGCTCGTAGCATAGCGAAAACACCATGATATGCTAAATGGATCATTTGCGGTTTACTGATACCAAAATTATGTGTTTACGACAATATTGAAAACACGGGTTCAAATTGTCACGGAACCTCAGACCCTCCTTTTGCCCTTACATAGGCAATTACTCAGTCTATGTCAGACTCTAACTCTATGCTCATCAGGTCAAAGACATGTTGCTGTATCATCATCCTTTCTCGCGCCTTTTCTCCAAACGCAGGTGGTTTTCTGAAACAGGTTGCAGCACAGAGACTACACAAAGCGGGACCACATTGGATAATGAGGCAGCACGAGAACAGGAGTACTAGGATGACACCAATGACCATCAGAACCTTCCATCCCCACGCTGATAGCAGAGTCCAAAACCACTCCATTAAGGACCAGTTTCCCTTGTCTACGTGTATAGAGTCGGAAATCTTGTGTAGCTTAGAGATCGCCTCATAGACAGTTGGAGCATTATTGGGAATGAAAACACAGCAGCTCGATTGGATCATTCTGCATACCCCACCTCGATCTGCAAGTATTACGTCTAGAACCATACGGTTCTGCAACGTCATGAGACGATCCGCCTGAAGCTCAGCTGTTAAGTTACTAAGGGCACCAGCAGTTTCTGTAATAGTAGATTCAACTACCCGTGTTAGCTGACGTAGATTTCTACTATTGGCCATAGGCCCCCAAAATGGAAGGAAACCTTTGAAGAAGTCTCCAGCTTCCTGACCAGCGGTATCTTCCTTGCTGAAGACACCTCTTGCTACTCTGGTCTTGTGATAATCTGAAGAAGCAGTGTACGTTGGAGGCAACAGTCGAGCAATATAACATGAACCTGAAAAGTCAGCAGGCAACCATGTATACGCTCTGTCTTGACAGATGAAGTAGGTACCCCTAGCAGTAAGAAAGGCAGGGGAAGAGTTAGACGGAAACACGTAAGTCTCAACGCACTCACTCTTCCCTAGCTGAGCTCTCGGATTCCTCCCATTTCCCTGCAGACAGACTTGACCTCGGTGAGGTACGACCCAGACTGGAGTGGAGCTTTTACGCTTGCTTTCTCCCAAACTAAGGCGATACTCTGTAGAATTCCAACTCAGACATACCCGTAATTCATCTCTAGGGTAAGATGGAGTATTATTGACGTCTTTAATCATGTCAATAATTCCCTGGACTAAAGCTTTGTTGACAGAGTTGTATTTAGTGGAACGTGGTGGACGCGGAGGATAGGTCTCAAGGGCATAAGCAAAAATGGTCTGAAAGGCCTGAAATGATCCATTATAGCTGAAAGGCAAGACTAGATAAGGAATGCCTTTATCCATAGTGTGGGGTATCAAGCCACACACCCAGCAGTCTGTAGTGTTAACTACCAGTTGGTGTTGATGCAAGAGCTGTACAAATGTGTTATTAATGAATTCTGAGCGTCGAGCTTGTTCGTGTTCAGGAAACGAGTGAAAAGAATGCATAGAAGCAACAGTAGAAAAAACAGGATCAAGGGGAGGCTCTGTAGTTGTTACCGGTGTAAGAATTAAATGCGCACCAAAGACGATTCCACCCACCAACGTTATTAAGACAATCAAAAACGTAAAGGCACATTGCATTAGAAAGCATTTGCTGTGAAGAATTTTGTAAAGTCTATTTCTGCGAACATAAATTACATTCTCTCGTTGCAGCTCAGGAAGCTCTATCTTCTACAATCCGCTCGCGACCACTGATGATGTGTACGTAGATGAAAATGCCTCTATCAGCTCTGGGAGTTCCCAGAACTAACAGAAAGATCGACCTAGTGTCTGACCCCCGCAGATTCAACTAGGCACACAGCCACGACCCTACGGCTACCCAGACGGCAAGGCAATTTTAAAACACCAAAGCAATACAAAGTATTAGCAAACTTCCTGGCTGGAGGCAATGTATCAACATTCAATGTATAAAAATAGGCAGTTTCCTGCTTTATTTGTCCATATTTCGGGATCGTAAATTGTATCTCAATTTTGCAGGAGCTGTTTGATCTGGAAACAGTGTATTTTCAGCAGGCGTTGCAATGTTCAAGTTCGCAGGTGGCAAATGTTCTATTGATGCAGATGACAAATGTTCAGGGTTCGAAGGAGCAGTTTCAGAAGGGGAGTCAAAGTTCGATGTATCAGTGATTAGTTCTGCATCGCTGAAAGGGATAAACCTGGGGATTTGTTCAGATTCAGAGGCACCGATTCCTTTCTTTACCCAATCATCATAAGGAAGCGGCAGAGGCACACGCTTGACGTGTGTTGTATGGATCCAGTTCTTCCGTCCAGCCACACGAATAGCAGTTCTCGTCGCCAATAACACCTGGAAGGGGCCAACGAATCTGGGTTGGAGATTCTTCGTCCGGGCAAAATTACGGATGACCACTTGGTCGCCTGGTTTCAGCTGATGACCTGGACTCTCCGGTGGCTTTGGCAATGCATCGAAAACCTGTTGGTGAATAAGACTCAATTTAGCAGTCAAGTCGAAAAGGTAATCAATTAACATTGGGTATTCCAGCTTTTTAAATTCCTTTGGTCTAGGTACCCCCCAAACATTGGCAGGAGGACCAAATACTATTTCGTATGGACTAAGCCCTACTCTAGAATGCACGGTCGCTCTTGTAGATAACAGAGCCAAAGGTAGTGCATCTGGCCAGGACAAACCCGTGGATGCTTGTATCTTAGCAAGTTTCAGTTTGAGGGTGCCATTGTAACCCTCAACTAAACCAGCAGACTGGGGATGATTTGCACTGTGGAACTTCTGTTTGATCCCTAAGCCGGCACACACACTCTGCATAACTTTCCCTACAAACTCACTTCCATTATCTGACCATACCATCCGTGGCATGCCATACCTGGGGAAGTATTCCTTGAGAAGAATTTTGGCAGTGAACAGGGCAGTATTGTCCTTCAGTGGGTATGCTTCGACCCATCTGGAAAAAGCACAGACTACCACTAGGACGTACTTTAGATTGTTGCAACGATCCATGTGAATGAAGTCTAACTGAATCACTTCAAAGGGGCAAGAAGGAGGAGCGAAGTGACCAGCGGGTGTAGGGATTCCCTTGCCAGGATTATGCATCAGGCATACCATACAATTTCTCACCACTCTCTCTGCACACTTACTAATCCCATCATTCTTCCAGACTGGAGCCAACATTTTACAAATCCCTTTAGAACTGATTTGCGCTGCTCCATGCGCCATCGTCACTACTGCAAGCACGTACGCATCAGGCAACATCCAACGCTGTTGTTCCGACAGATCAATCCAACACCCACTCGAGTCCAATTTACCCGTGCTTTCTTTCCATACAAGTTTTTCCTCCTCAGTCGCCTCTTTCTGAATTTCTTTCACACTTTCCACTGTGTCCTCACACATTCCAGACTCAGAAATCCATCTTGCAGACATAGCCACATACATTCTACTCATCATATTTCTAGCTGTCTGTTTAGCGGTCTCATCAGCAAAAGCATTCCCACGACCAACATCATCCGTGATTGCTTTATGAGCACTGCATTTCACAATTGCAACTTCAGTCGGCAAGGTTAGAGATTCCAACAAGTCGTTAACTAACTGACCACGTTGAATCTTAGTCCCATGGGACGTAATGAAACCTCTCTCTTTCCACAAACAGCCAAAACTATGGGCCACACCGAACGCGTACTGACTATCTGTGAACACATTCACTCTCTTTCCCTTAGCTAAAACACACGCTCTCGTTAGTGCAATTAATTCCGCAGCTTGGGCAGAATTCTGACTCACTCTCGCAGTCTCCACAATCGTACTCAAAGTCGTTACTGCATAGGCAGCAGTCACATCACCATTCTCCAATTTAAAACACGACCCATCAACATACAACGTGCCTTCTGGATCTGACAACGGAGTGTCTTTTAAATCAGTTCGTCCTTTTGTCTCTTCCTCGGTTCTGAAACAGCAATCATGTGGTTCAGAATCACTCGACTCCTGATTAGTCGGCAACAATGTTGCTGGATTCAATACATTGCATCTTTTAATCTGAATATGACTCGCTAACAGTGTCAGCTCATAGCCTGATAATCTAGCACTGGTAAGGTGTTGTGTCTTGGTTCGGTTCATGAGTGTATCCACAGCATGAGGAACCATAACCACTAGCATGTTGTTCATCACCAAACCAGCAGATTGTCGAATGGAAGCCGCAGCTGCCGCTGTAGCTCTCAAACAACTAGGCAACGCTCTAGCTACTGGATCTAATGTTGATGAAAAATACGCACAAGGGCGTTGTTTATCACCAAATCTCTGTGTCAGAACACTCAACGCGCAACCTTCTCTCTCATGAACATAGAGCGTGAATGGCTTACTGTAGTTGGGTGTACCTAACACAGGAGCTGAACATAGTGCATTTCGTAATTCAGAAAAACTTTGCTGACATTCAGCAGACCATGGCACCGGACTCGGAACACCTTTCCCAGTCAAAGCTACCAATGGTTTTGCCAAAAGGGAAAAATTTGGGATCCACTGCCTACAGTATGAGGTAATACCTAAAAAGGCACGTACTTCTCTCTGTGTGCGGGGAACATTCATCTGCGTAATTGCTTTTATTCTCTCTGGGGTCAACTTCCTTCCCTTCTTTGACAAGAGATGACCTAGGTAGGTCACTTCTTGGCAACAGTATTGCATTTTCGAAAGTGACACCTTATGAGTCAAACCAGACAAATGATGCAATAAGGAAACTGTAGCTGCTTTGCAAGTTTCCTTGTCATCAGCAGCCACAAGAAGATCATCGATATATTGCACTAAAGCTGAACCAGGAGGAAGTACAAAGGAATCTAATAGACTTTTTAATGCCTGACTGTAAATGGACGGACTCTCACAATACCCTTGTGGAGCACGTTTAAATCTGAAGCTTCGACCTCCTAGAGAGAAGCCGAAAATATCTCTGCTTTCTTCGGCTATCGGAATGCTGAAAAAGGCATTCTTCAAGTCGATAACTGAAAACCATGTGGCTGTAGCAGGAATCAACGTTAACAATGCAGTAATGTCTGGAACCACAGGAAACTGCGGAACCACAATTTTATTAACCTCCCTAAGATCGATTACAAACCTATACACTGGAGGCTTTGAAGGATCAGTACGTTTCAGAATTGGCAATACAGGACTGTTACAGACATTTCCTCTAGTTTCTTCAACTACGCCTTTCTTGATCAAATCTTGCACAATCAATAATAGTGCACGTTCACCTTCACTAGAAATCTTGTATTGTGGAATTCGTGGAAATTTGACATTTGCTTTCAAAGTGACTACATATGGTGGAATTTCTAAAAGACCTACATCGTTAGGACCAGTCGCCCAAAGAGTATCAGGGAGTGAACGCAGCTCTGGCGGGAGTGCATCCATTGACAAGTACATCGGAGAGGTGATTCTTTTACCCAATGTAAGCTGTACTCCTGATGGAGAACAGTACAGTGTCGCATATAGGCGTTTTAACAAGTCTAAACCAAGCAGATTCTCATTACAACCGGTTGTCAAAATCAAGGGTGCTTTCAATTGACACGGTCCAACAGAAATAGACAAAGGACCAGATACGGGGTTGTAAACAGCGGCGCCTGAAAAACCCACTGAAACATTTGTTAAGCCAGACAAAGGTGCGCCAGGGAGTTTCGCATGAATGATAGAACTTTTTGCTGCACCAGTATCCAACAGAAACGGTTCGACTACACCTGATGTTGCTACTGCGACATAAGGCCCACTCTGATCCACTGGAACTGATACTACTCCCTCTCTTTGTCCATGGCTGTCCTAGTATTCAGTTTGCTGAAATCCCTCATCAACTTCACAGTAGTCTTCAACATGATACTGTTGAGATCTATTTTGTTGGGCAGACTGTCCATTTCGTTGATCAAAGTGATTAGAAGGGCGATCATTCGTTTGTGGAGGCATAGCACCTCGTCCTCGACCTCTAGAATTTTGCATGGAACCACCACGACCTCTCTGAGCTGCTGCAGCATTATTCTGCGCTAAGACTGGACAGTCATTCTTATAATGACCTTCTTTTTTACAGTACGCACACTGGTTCCACTGATATTGTGGCCTCGGCGAACTATAATCTGTTCTTTGATATGACCCTTGCTGTGCATTAGTCTGATTCGTGCGAGGCGGATATGCTTGCTGCAAAAGAACTTTAGTTTTTAAGTCTTTCGTCTTCTTATCTGACTTTTCCTTATCCTCTTTATCCCTATTTTCATAATACTGTGCAGTTGCAAGTATTTGCGCAGTTGTAGAGACAGCCCACGCACTCTCGGAATCTTTCAATTTATTACTGAGTTCTGGTAGCAGATTGTGTACAAATTTGTCGACAAACAGTCTCTGTCCTCCTTCTGTGCTCATATCCTGACCACTGTGATCTACAAAAGTCTCTTCGAACCTTGTGAAAAAGTCGGAGACACTTTCGTCTTTCTTTTGCCTGCATGCGGACAACTTGTCCCAGTTAACGCGCAATGCTGGCATCAGAGTCTTCATCAATTCAATTATTCTCCCAGGAAGATCAGCAATTAGAGGTTCGGGTTTGGAACCACCTATTTGTTGACCATCCGCTGCAATTATAGCTGCCCAATCACCACCTAGGGCAACGGGATGATTCTCTTTACGAATTTTAGCCCAAATTGGTTGCGGAACTACATTCCCAAATAACATGTCAATGTCTGCTAAATTCATCACACAAGCTTCAACTGTTTGCGCTAACTCCTTATAGTATCCGGCTGGATTCTTACGCGGATCTGGCAAGGCCTGCTTCACTGCTAATACTTCAGCTCGCTTCCACGGAATGTGTATCCACACTCTCTGGAATTGCGCCGGAGCGGCAACAATACCATTCACTGCGTCAGCTTGCACATCTTCGCGCCAAATTGGAGGAACCTCCCTCATGGGATATTGGCGACTCTGCTTCGTACTATGTTTCTCCAACTCTCTCGGTGAACGAAGGGATGGATCATTCCTATAGCTTAAAATCAGTTCCATCGCCTCTTTTATATTTTGACCAACTATCATACCAGCAGCAAATTCTTTCTGAATATTAATTAATTCTTCTAGATTTGATTCGGAGTCATCCTCTTCCAACTCCTCACGTAAAAGGGAGCACATCTCATCGAACGCATATCGTTGGGTCGGTTCATTCCATTGCATGAATGTATCTAATACATCTCTAGTAATATATCTTCTACTTTTTGAAATCCATCTAAGAGCGGTGGAATCCAATATTCCCCGTTCTTCAGTACTGGGAAGCTGACTACGTCTCTGAACAGAGTCAGAGGCAGGAGTCTTAATTAAAGTTTTATAGAAGGGAGACAGAATATTAGAGACAGAATCAGTAATTCTCAGTCGAACAGAAAGCGGAGTCATAATACTAGCAGAAGTAGAAAACACAGTAGCAGTTGGAACAGATAGAACAGGAACAGTAGGAGTAGCAGGCAAAGTAACTTGTGAAACAGCAGGCGTAAGTGATGCAGGTATAGGTAAAGAAGCCGGCAACCCTGGAAGAGGGGGTGCGGAAGGAACATTAACATTGACCACAGGAGGTACAGGAGCTTGATTCAGAGGGGCGGGAGCAGGAATACCAGGTTGTCCAGCAACCGGCAATTGAACATTCGGTAAATTTGGAGCCGTAGCACCCTGTGCATACGGTGGGGGTGACCTTAACAAATAAGACAACAGAGGATCATTTTCGGGGTCCTCTACTGTCTTAGCTGTACTCGATGGCAAGGCAGGGTAGCACTTGTCTATCGCTAGATTACGCTCTCTAACAGCCACCTCCATTGCTTTCTCAGACTCGTTGAGTTGCAGCTGCTTAGCAGCCTGTTCTAAAGTCAACTCTTGCTCTTTCTGTTCTTTCTTCAACTTCTTAATTTCTCTCTGTTTAGATTCTTTTCGCCAATAACGGAAAGAATCAAACATTGCCGGCCGGGCTTTCTTCTTGAACAATTTCACTTCCAAATTATCAAGGACTTCGGGTTCAAAACTACCATGCAGTGGCCAACTAAGGACACCGTCTTTCTCGGTATATCGGATCCACACCTCATTATAAGATATAGGACCCACACCAAACTTACAATACAGGTCATAAAGAGGAGTTCCAATCGGTGGAACCAGACATGAGACCTCCAACCGGGAATCATTGTTGCAACCAAAACACGACAACATACAATTTTTCCGACTTACCATTTTATAATCTGGAACACAGAACAGACAAAAACACAAACAAAAATGTGCACTCGAACCAAGAACTTAGGCCTACCAAAGCGAACAAATGTATCGATACCCAAACTAAACCAAAAGATTATCGTAACCAGAACAACCAGTGATAATCTTACGAAACCAAACCAAACCAAGAACTAAAAGGATTATCCAAACAGGAGCAACCCTTACGAAGTACCAACTAGCAACCACTTAATACTTAACTGAGGCACTGAAGACGTCACCAAGGAGAAACCCGTCACGTCTCGCCGTACTAAGGACTGCACCTCGGGTCCAAGACAGGGCGACGGTCAAGGCAACGGACCACTGCAGCCGTCCGAACGGGAACCCTTGTGGAAGAGAACGTCGGGCCACTTTTGTGATATGCCGGGATCGATGAAGTGGGGCGCCTCCCTCAGGAATCTTCACATGAAGCTTCTCGAACTCTTCAGGCTTTTGGACCGGTACCGAATGACGTCGCCCCACATTGGGCGCCAATTGGAGTTCTGGACTTTTTTGGTTCCGTCCAGAGGTGTCAGGGATAACACCCGAAGACCCCGGAGTTCTACCTGTCTCGGTGCACAAATAAACAGAAACACGGGCTTCTCGATGGTGACGTCAAAGACCAAAGGTTTATTACTGCAGGGACACAGAAGTCACAGAAACTACACACGGGCAGTATCTAGGAGCCTGTTCGATTTGTACAAAGAGGGTTGCTCCTTATATACTAAATATTAGGCTTCGGGCAAATTCTTTACATGTTAGTACATTCCCAAACCTTTGTGTCCTAAACAATAAATATTTGGCGTTACACAGGAATCGTCAACAATATCTGATGTCAAAACATTACGAACGAGGGTTTCCCACTATTCCATCATAATCCCATGTCAACTTTTCATTCAAGAGCCGGACCGCCTCATTGTAAATTTTGTTACCTCCCCCTAATAAAGGCCCAGAAGGAAAGGAGCAGAGCCAGGTGTAGAGGATAGAAAAGCAGGATAAGAGATGTTTGTGGGTTGTAAATGGGCAAGGCTACCAGCTTCGGCCGCCTAATCATGATCAGGCCAACGAACACAAGAACCAGTATAGCGGGACTGGC
The DNA here is from genome assembly GCF_964263255.1 of Lissotriton vulgaris. NCBI lineage: Eukaryota > Metazoa > Chordata > Amphibia > Caudata > Salamandridae > Lissotriton > Lissotriton vulgaris. Next base: position 1,516,546,829 of record NC_141689.1, on the reverse strand, counting down.
CTCAGGCAGGGGAGGCAGTTTCTGTCGAGTCATGCAGCCGCAGCGTGTTCTGTCCTAAGGTGCACGTGTCACTAGAGAGGTGAATCGCCGGCCAGAGCCTACGTGTCCTTAATTGAAATGAAGTAATCAGAGGTCATTGCGTGTCCATTGACTATGTGAGGGCAAGAAATACAAAATGGCTGCCGTAATCTAAGATGGATGCCATGGGTAGATCAGAAATGTGTTTGTAACAGGAGTGATCTTGCTCGTAGCATAGCGAAAACACCATGATATGCTAAATGGATCATTTGCGGTTTACTGATACCAAAATTATGTGTTTACGACAATATTGAAAACACGGGTTCAAATTGTCACGAAACCTCAGGGTCTGCTGTGGGTTTCTTCAGGAGGGCGCTGATTTCGGCATGTTTCCAGCTTTCCGGGAAGGTAGCAGAGTTGAGGGAGCAGTTGATGACGTCTCGGAGATGGGGTGCGATGATGGAGTCTGCTTTGTTGAAAATGTGGTGGGGACATGGGTCGGTTGGCGACCCTGAGTGGATGGAGTTCATCAGGCGGATGGTGTCTTCAGTGGTGATTGGGTTCCAGGCGCAGAGGTTGTTGGAGGGGGGTTCTAGTTCGGAGGTGGGTGGGGTGGACTGGTCTCCGGACTGGTCTCCAAAGCTGTTATGTATGTCAGTGATTTTGTTGGGGAAGAATGAGGCTAGAGAGTCGCAGAGGTCTTGGGAGGGAGTGATGTCGTTGGTGCCGGCGGTGGGGTTGGTAAACTCTTTGACGATGTTGAATAGTTCCTTGCTGTTGTGGGTGTTCTTGTCGAGCCAATCCTTGAATGCTGATATTTTGGTGGATCGGATCAGTTGGTGGTGTTTGCGGGTGGCGTTCTTGAAGGTGGCCAGGTTGTCAGTGGTTGTGTTTTTACGCCAGGCTTTCTCGAGGGTGCGACAGGTCTTCTTGGATTTCTTAAGGTCATCATTTAACCAGGGGGCTTTTTTGCTACCTTGCTTGATTTGATGGTTTTTCAAGGGTGCTAATTCGTCAGCGCTGTGGGTGATCCATTGTGTGAGGTTGGTGGCAGCTTGGTTTGGGTTCGATGATTTGGCAGGAGGGTTTTGGTGAAGCGATGTGAAGAGCTGGTCGGTGGTAATTTTGTTCCAGTTTCTGCGGGGAATTGGTTGTGGGTGGTTGTGGGTCGTGGACTTTTTGTAGTTGAAGTGGACGCAGCTGTGGTCCGTCCAATGGAGAATTGTGGTGTGATTGAAGGAGATGTGCTTGCTGGAGGTGAAGATTGGGTCGAGCGTGTGCCCGGCATAGTGGGTGGGGGTGTCAACAAGTTGTTTGAGTCCGAGATTGGCGAGGTTGTCCAGAAGGGTGGTGGTGTTGCTGTTGTTGTTCTTTTCCTGGTGGAAGTTGAGGTCCCCAAGGAGGATGTAGTCCTCGGAGGGGAGGGCGTGTGGGCTGATGAAGTCAGTGATGTCTTCGCTGAATTGTGTGCGGGGTCCTGGTGGTCTGTAGATGAGGGTGCCTCTGAGTTGTGGTCTTGGGGTCGGTGTGGATCTGGAAGCGAAGGTGTTCGGCGGATGCAAGGTTGTCGTCGGAACTGGTTGTGATGCGGATGGTGTTCTTATGGACGATGGCGATGCCTCCTCCTGTTTGGTTGATGCGGTCTTTTCGGATAATTTTGTAGCTGTCCGGGATGGCTATGGCGATGTCGGGCATTGATGAGGCGTTCATCCAGGTTTCCGTAAGAAAGGCGACGTCCGGCGATGTGGTGTCGAGTAGGTTCCAAAGTTCAATGGCGTGTCTGTGGATCGAGCGGGTGTTGAGCAGGATGCACTTCAGTTGGTTAGTGTCGGAGCTCTGTTTGGAGTTTGTAGATTTGGTGTGGGTCCTGATGCAGTCGAACTTGCAGGAGTGGCAGGTGAAGGGTCCATGGGTGTGTCCTGGGGCGGCATGGTAGCAGTTTGGGAGTCGGCCGGGGTTAAGTGCTGAGAGGGTTGCGGCGTCGTACGTTGTGCGGGTGGAGTGGATTTTGTGGGGGCCAGGGGGATTGGCGCTGGGCGCGGTCCAGGCGCGGACGGGCATAGACGGGCTTACCTTTGGCGCACCTTCGGCGCGCATGGGGCGCTTCCGCTGCGTGCAAGTGCATCTGACATAAGTGGATAGTGGAGGGGGGCGGAGCGAGGGAGGAGCAGCTGGGAGGCGGGAGCGGGGTGGAGAGACGGGCTGGAGGCACAACAACAAAATGGCAGCAACAAAAGCCAAACAGGACGAGATTGGGGGACGATGTCAAATATTGCTATGGGCACAATCAGGCACTAATTAAAATTAGTGAGCAATGCGGGTAATGCGAGCAGTGGAGCGCTACGATAAAACACAGGCACAGTTAATATGTAAGCAATGCGATCAGTGCACAATTACTTCTTGGCCGCAGTGACTAAATAAAGCGCTACAAATACTGAGCAGGCACAAATAATTACAAGGCAGTGCGAGCAAAGCACAGAATCGTTTTTGGCAGCAGTGGGGAGTAAAGCGCTACGATACCCAGGAGACCAGGGAGGAGCGACCGCTTCTACACGAGTCAGGACACGAGGGGCACTGAACAGATAATTGTGTAGTCTGGATCTAACAGATTGTACTATCTTTGTATGATGTATGAGATGTATAAGATGTAAAATGAAAAAAAAACAGGAGAGTGGGCACGGCGCACTGCGTTTGTTTGCACAATGGTTGAGTACAATTTGGTATAGTTTAGAGAGATTCAAGGTGCTCCTGCAGGTGACGCAACTGTCCTAATGCGTCTAAATGGCTGAAGAGTTGAGTGCGCTACTGAGGCGTAGGCGCATCCCTGCTGGCGGGCACACTTATCTGGATCTTTGTGGGAAAACACAACTGATTCCACAAAAGTTCAATAAGGAGTTTCAAAATATCATGTTGCTGTTTTTATTTTGAAATGTTCATTTTTGGGAGTTTTATACTTTCTTCATGTAAATCATTAGACAATCAATTTCGTCGACATGATTACAATGGATTAGAAATGCTCCAATGCATTTCGGACTTGGAAAGTCCTTTCTCAAGGAGCGCTGCAACAGAGAGTGAAAAGTAACTCAAATCAATGATTGTGCCAAAAATACAATTGAAACATCCTATTAGGTTAACAGTTGGTGCGTGGGTAAATCAACCGCATGCGTCCACATAAACAATTAAACATCTGATAGTGTCACAGACAGTGTATGGCCGTGGGAATAATTTAAAAAGAACGATCGTGGATAGAAAATGGTGAAGGTGGATGGGAACAACCGTGAAAAAGGAGGTGAAAGGAAGGGTGTGGGTCGGTGGTGGATCTACAGAACGGCGTGCCGTCGGTGCTTAGGAAGGCGGAAAGTGATGGGCTATTTTAGCCAAATAAAAACAACAGTTCGGGCAGGTCGAGACTTACGTGATAGTCTTCTAATCAAAGATAACGTGGCACTGCAAAAAAGTAACGGAAAGCCCGTTCAGTGTAAGGGAGTTTGGGGGGGGTAAGGGTGGGGGCAGATGACTGGGGTTTCGCAACAAGACTTACTTTGAATGCGCGAGTGAAGCGTATCAACCGGGTCTGGTTTCGGATTCCGGGGACTCCGCGGAGTGAACGCGGAGTTCCAGGAGAAAGTGGAAGGGTGATAGAAATCGGTGAGGGACTACAGGGATGAGGGCAGAACAGTGCAGCCATCTTGAAAAGGTGTGTGACACAATAAGGTAATAGGATGAATACTGGCAAAAGGTAAACATAACCAACAAAACTGGGATACAATGTACCAAGAAAGTACCCAAAAGGGTATTAAAGATAACAACTTAATTCAGTCCGGTCGTTAAGACCAGAAGGCTTCTGTGATTGAAGTCTGTAGATCCATGCTGTCTCCCTTTGTAGGAGGGTCTTGTTGTTGTCTCTTCCTTCGGTTTTTGGGACAATTTCAAGAACCAAGTACTTCAATTGTGCCACGTTGTGATTGGCTTCATTAAAGTGGGTGGCCACACTGGATTTGACGTTTTTAGTTCGTATGTTTGACTTGTGTTCATTCAAACAGATTTTTATTTTCCTGCTGGTTTTACCAACATAAATTTTTATGCAAGGACATTTGAGAAGGTAAATAAGATTTGTGGAATCGCATGTAGCGTCTACATTTAATTTGATGTTGAAACCTCTCATGGGGTGATTGATGTTGCCTCTGATGATATTATTGCAGTTGTTGCAGTGGTGACAGGGGCGTGTACCTGTATGTTTCGCGGATGCACTGGTGGTTTTTGACAAAATCTCTTTGATATTCATAGGACGGGTATAGGCAAAAATGGGAGGTTCCTTGAAAAGGTCCCCAAAGTCTGGTTCAGAGGAAAGGATACGCCAATGTTTTAAGATGATGTTCTTGAAAGATTTACTGATAGTGGAGTATCTAGAGACAAGAGCCATCCTTTGGTTGTCAGTTTTTTTGGTGCTCTTGAGAGCTTCTGAGCGAGAAATTGAAGAAGTTCTGTTTATGGCCTACTTGATTATATCCTCTGGATATCCTCTATTGAGGAATCTTGATGCCATGGATTTAATTTGGTCCGTTCTAGTGTTAGGGTCAGATACTATGCGTGTGACTCTTAGCATCTGGCTGAATGGTAAGTGCCTTTTCAGAGAGTTTTGATGGAAGCTGCTGTATAGTAGGGCATTATTTCGGTCAGTGGATTTTCGAAACAAATCAGTCTGAATACCATGAGAGGTGAGTTTTATGAGTACATCCAGGAATGCTATCTCCTGGCTGTCGATGTTCCACGTGAATTCAATGCGATCGTCTTTAGAATTCAAGTCTGTGAGTGCGAGTTCCAGGTTTTCCCGGGAATCCTTCCAGATGAAAAACAAGTCGTCTATGTAACGTACGTAGAGTTTCAAATTGTCCGTCCAGTTTTTATTCATGTGGATGTTGTTGAGTTCAAAATTGCCCATGTAGATGTTAGCGTATGTGGGAGCAGCGCAATTGCCCATAGCCATTCCGGACATTTGTAGATACCATTTCTGTTCGAAAGAGAAGTAGCTGTGGTATAAAGTAAATACCATAAGTTCCAGGATGAACGTTTTTAAGGGGTCAGCGATGTCGGATCGAAGTAAGGCTTGTTCTACTGCGTCAATTCCTCCTTCATGGGGAATAGAAGTGTACAAACTTTTTACATCAGCAGTGCATAAAATCAATGTCTCATCTTCATTGATTTGGATTGATGACAGTTTGTTTAGGAACTCTGTAGTGTCTTTTATGTAACTTTCCAAACTCAAGACTATGGGTTGCAAATATTGATCAATAAACTTGCCTGTAGGTTCATGTATTGATCCTCTGGTAGAGACGATTGGACGGAATGGAGGGTCCATAAGGTTCTTGTGTATTTTGGGCAACATGGTGATAGTGGGGCTCCTGGGGTGTTCTACTGTCAAATACCTTTTTGTTCTATCATCGATGGTGTCGTCCTCTAATGCTTTGTCAATGATTTTAGACAACTCGATTTTGTATTCACTGGTGGGGTTCCCACCTAGAAGTAGGTAGGTGTTAGAGTCCATAACAGGTTCCGTTATTCGCCGGTTGTACAAATGTGTGTTGAGGATGACGAGAGCGCCACCCTTATCCGCTTTGAGGCATTTGATAGAAGGGTTATTGGCAATGTTCCTTAAGGCATCCATGTCCTTATTTGTGATATTTTTACAGGTTCTCTTCCTGAAGTTGATTTTGGAAATATCCTGTCTTACCAAGGTCTCAAATGTGTCAATGCTTTTATGGCTGCTCGGAGGTATATAGCTACTGGGAGGTCGTAAACCCAAAAGTAGGTCTGGTTTTGTGTCTTTGAGAGGTTCTAAGACTATTTCAAAGAAATTTTTCAGCGGTAATTTTTTAGTGAGTTTAAAGGTGCTTACTTCTAACTCGAGTAAATTGGTGTTGCTTGTGGGGATGAATGACATACCCTTTTGGAGGATCCTAGTTTCGTGGCTTGTGAGGTTAGTATCCGAGATGTTGATCACTAGCGATTCTTCCTGGCTTTCTGTTTGGTCTTCGGAGGTTGTTGGGTGCTTTCGTTTTCTTTTTCCTGCCCTTTTGCCCCATCTGGGTCGTCTGTTCTGTCTGGGCCTGCCCCTAAAAAAGGCTCAACGGTAGTTAAATCGATGTTGTGTGTGGATGGAGTGGATCTCTCCCTAGGTGGATCCGTGGAGGTCGGTGGTCCAGTTGGGGTTCTTTTCGGTGGCCGGCTGGTGGTATCGCTCCCAGAGGATGAAGTGTCGGTGTTAGGGTTGAACGGTTTGTTCCTTCGGCGTTGGGCGTAGACATCCGCCCAGGTCTACACCTCCCCCAACTTATAATCCAGGGTGTCCCGGCGGAATTTACGGATTTTGCGCTCGTTTATTTCTTTGGTGTGTCTGTCCAGTTGTTTATTGATATCTTCTAAGATTGTCGTAAGTTCTTCGGGAGTGATTGATTCCTTCAATTCATTTTCAATGGTAGTGATCTCATGTGTCAATTCGGTTAGGATTCCCGACAATTCCTCCACAATTAATAATATTAGGTCCAGACTGCATTTGTTGAGGATTGCGTTCCATCTCTCCAGGAATGCTTTTGAGTTCTTGCATAAAGACGGTTTCAGGGCGATCCGTAGGCCTCGGGGAATGCGGAATACTTTATGATACTTAATTAAAGTATTGGCATGGAGTTTTTGGTTTATGCGACGTTTTGACAGATATAAAAGTTGCTTGATACATTGTTCTTTCGTTCTGTTCGAAGTTTTTTGGGTCAAATCCTCATTGATTAATGCATAAATCCTCTCTGTTGCTTCTGTGTCAAATGCTAAAGTGTTGGCTCGAGCTTCCGTTGATTTTGAGATTTCCTCGTATTGCATTTTGAACCAAAAGATAAGTGCGTGCTGCCTGCCTGTTGGGCAGTAAATGTGAATTCAAAACAGGAGAGTGGGCACGACGCACTGCGTTTGTTTGCACAATGGTTGAGTACAATTTGGTATAGTTTAGAGAGATTCAAGGTGCTCCTGCAGGTGACGCAACTGTCCTAATGCGTCTAAATGGCTGAAGAGTTGAGTGCGCTACTGAGGCGTAGGCGCATCCCTGCTGGCGGGCACACTTATCTGGATCTTTGTGAGAAAACACAACTGATTCCACAAAAGTTCAATAAAGAGTTTCAAAATATCATGTTGCTGTTTTTATTTTGATATGTTCATTTTTGGGAGTTTTATACTTTCTTCATGTAAATCATTAGACAATCAATTTCGTCGACATGATTACAATGGATTAGAAATGCTCCAATGCATTTCGGACTTGGAAAGTCCTTTCTCAAGGAGCGCTGCAACAGAGAGTGAAAAGTAACTCAAATCAATGATTGTGCCAAAAATACAATTGAAACATCCTATTAGGTTAACAGTTGGTGCGTGGGTAAATCAACCGCATGCGTCCACATAAACAATTATACATCTGACGGTGTCACAGACAGTGTATGGCCGTGGGAATAATTTAAAAAGAACGATCGTGGATAGAAAATGGTGAAGGTGGATGGGAACAACCGTGAAAAAGGAGGTGAAAGGAAGGGTGTGGGTCGGTGGTGGATCTACAGAACGGCGTTCGGTCGGTGCTTTGGAAGGCGGAAAGTGATGGGCTATTTTAGCAAAATAAAAACAACAGTTCGGGCAGGTCAAGACTTACGTGATAGTCTTCGAATCAAAGATAACGTGGCACTGCAAAAAAGTAACGGAAAGCCCGTTCAGTGTAAGGGAGTTTGGGGGGGGGGGTAAGGGTGGGGGCAGGTGACTGGAAAAAGTGGAAGGGTGATAGAAATCGGTGAGGGACTACGGGGATGAGGGCAGAACACCCACTTTAATGAAGCCAATCACAACGTGGCACAATTGAAGTACTTGGTTCTTGAAATTGTCCCAAAAACCGAAGGAAGAGACAACAACAAGACCCTCCTACAAAGGGAGACAGCATGGATCTACAGACTTCAATCACAGAAGCCTTTTGGTCTTAACGACCGGACTGAATTAAGTTGTTATCTTTAATACCCTTTTGGGTACTTTCTTGGTACATTGTATCCCAGTTTGTTGGTTATGTTTACCTTTTGCCAGTATTCATCCTATTACCTTATTGTGTCACACACCTTTTCAAGATGGCTGCACTGTTCTGCCCTCATCCCCATAGTCCCTCACCGATTTCTATCACCCTTCCACTTTCTCCTGGAACTCCGCGTTCACTCCGCGGAGTCCCCGGAATCCGAAACCAGACCCGGTTGATACGCTTCACTCGCGCATTCAAAGTAAGTCTTGTTGCGAAACCCCAGTCACCTGCCCCCACCCTTACCCCCCCCAAACTCCCTTACACTGAACGGGCTTTCCGTTACTTTTTTGCAGTGCCACGTTATCTTTGATTTGAAGACTATCACGTAAGTCTCGACCTGCCCGAACTGTTGTTTTTATTTTGCTAAAATAGCCCATCACTTTCCGCCTTCCTAAGCACCGACGGCACGCCGTTTTGTAGATCCACCACCGACCCACACCCTTCCTTTCACCTCCTTTTTCACGGTTGTTCCCATCCACCTTCACCATTTTTTATCCACGATCGTTCTTTTTAAATTATTCCCACGGCCATACACTGTCTGTGACACCATCAGATGTTTAATTGTTTATGTGGACGCATGCAGTTGATTTACCCACGCACCAACTGTTAACCTAATAGGATGTTTCAATTGTATTTTTGGCACAATCATTGATTTGAGTTACTTTTCACTCTCTGTTGCAGCGCTCCTTGAGAAAGGACTTTCCAAGTCCGAAATGCATTGGAGCATTTCTAATCCATTGTAATCATGTCGACGAAATTGATTGTCTAATGATTTACATGAAGAAAGTATAAAACTCCAAAAAATGAACATTTCAAAATAAAAACAGCAACATGATATTTTGAAACTCTTTATTGAACTTTTGTGGAATCAGTTGTGTTTTCTCACAAAGATCCAGATAAGTGTGCCCGCCAGCAGGGATGCGCCTACGCCTCAGTAGCACACTCAACTCTTCAGCCATTTAGACGCATTAGGACAGTTGCGTCACCTGCAGGAGCACCTTGAATCTCTCAAAACTATACCAAATTGTACTCAACCATTGTGCAAACAAACGCAGTGCGCCGTGCCCACTCTCCTGTTTTGAATTCACATTTACTGCCCAACAGGCAGGCAGCACGCACTTATCTTTTGGTTCAAAATGCAATACGAGGAAATCTCAAAATCAACGGAAGCTCGAGCCGACACTTTAGCATTTGACACAGAAGCAACAGAGAGGATTTATGCATTAATCAATGAGGATTTGACCCAAACAACTTCGAACAGAACGAAAGAACAATGTATCAAGCAACTTTTATATCTGTCAAAACGTCGCATAAACCAAAAACTCCATGCCAATACTTTAATTAAGTATCATAAAGTACTCCGCATTCCCCGAGGCCTACGGATCGCCCTGAAACCGTCTTTATGCAAGAACTCAAAAGCGTTCCTGGAGAGATGGAACGCAATCCTCAACAAATGCAGTCTGGACCTAATATTATTAATTGTGGAGGAATTGTCGGGAATCCTAACCGAATTGACACATGAGATCACTACCATTGAAAACGAATTGAAGGAATCAATCACTCCCGAAGAACTTACAACAATCTTAGAAGATATCAATAAACAACTGGGCAGACACACCAAAGAAATAAACGAGCGCAAAATCCGTAAATTCCGCCGGGACACCCTGGATTATAAGTTGGGGGAGGTGTACACCTGGGAGGATGTCTACGCCCAACGCCGAAGGAACAAACCGTTCAACCCTAACACCAACACTTCATCCTCTGGGAGCGATACCACCAGCCGGCCACCGAAAAGAACCCCAACCGGACCACCGACCTCCACGGATCCACCTAGGGAGAGATCCACTCCATCCACACACAACATCGATTTAACTACCGTTGAGCCTTTTTTAGAGGCAGGCCCAGACAGAACAGACGACCCAGACGGGGCAAAAGGGCAGGAAAAAGAAAACGAAAGCACCCAACAACCTCGGAAGACCAAACAGAAAGCCAGGAAGAATCGCTAGTGATCAACATCTCGGATACTAACCTCACAAGCCACGAAACTAGGATCCTCCAAAAGGGTATGTCATTCATCCCCACAAGCAACACCAATTTACTCGAGTTAGAAGTAAGCACCTTTAAACTCACTAGAAAATTACGGTTGAAACATTTCTTTGAAATAGTCTTAGAACCTCTCAAAGACACAAAACCAGACCTACTTTTGGGTTTACGACCTCCCAGTAGCTATATACCTCCGAGCAGCCATAAAAGCATTGACACATTTGAGACCTTGGTAAGACAGGATATTTCCAAAATCAACTTCAGGAAGAGAACCTGTAAAAATATCACGAATAAGGACATGGATGCCTTAAGGAACATTGCCAATAACCCTTCTATCAAATGCCTCAAAGCGGATAAGGGTGGCGCTCTCGTCATCCTCAACACACATTTGTACAACCGGCGAATAACGGAACATGTTATGGACTCTAACACCTACCTACTTCTAGGTGGGAACCCCACCAGTGAATACAAAATCGAGTTGTCTAAAATCATTGACAAAGCATTAGAGGACGACACCATCGATGATAGAACAAAAAGGTATTTGACAGTAGAACACCCCAGGAGCCCCACTATCACCATGTTGCCCAAAATACACAAGAACCTTATGGACCCTCCATTCCGTCCAATCGTCTCTACCAGAGGATCGATACATGAACCTACAGGCAAGTTTATTGATCGATATTTGCAACCCATAGTCTTGAGTTTGGAAAGTTACATAAAAGACACTACAGAGTTCCTAAACAAACTGTCATCAATCCAAATCAATGAAGATGAGACATTGATTTTATGCACTGCTGATGTAAAAAGTTTGCACACTTCTATTCCCCATGAAGGAGGAATTGACGCAGTAGAACAAGCCTTACTTCGATCCGACATCGCTGACCCCTTAAAAACCTTCATCCTGGAACTTATGGTATTTACTTTATACCACAGCTACTTCTCTTTCGAACAGAAATGGTATCTACAAATGTCCGGAATGGCTATGGGCAATTGCGCTGCTCCCACATACGCTAACATCTACATGGGCAATTTTGAACTCAACAACATCCACATGAATAAAAACTGGCCGGACAATTTGAAACTCTACGTACGTTACATAGACAACTTGTTTTTCATCTGGAAGGATTCCCGGGAAAACCTGGAACTCGCACTCACAGACTTGAATTCTAAAGACGATCGCATTGAATTCACATGGAACATCGACAGCCAGGAGATAGCATTCCTGGATGTACTCATAAAACTCACCTCTCATGGTATTCAGACTGATTTGTTTCGAAAATCCACTGACCGAAATAATGCCCTACTATACAGCAGCTTCCATCAAAACTCTCTGAAAAGGCACTTACCATTCAGCCAGATGCTAAGAGTCACACGCATAGTATCTGACCCTAACACTAGAACGGACCAAATTAAATCCATGGCATCAAGATTCCTCAATAGAGGATATCCAGAGGATATAATCAAGGAGGCCATAAACAGAACTTCTTCAATTTCTCGCTCAGAAGCTCTCAAGAGCACCAAAAAAACTGACAACCAAAGGATGGCTCTTGTCTCTAGATACTCCACTATCAGTAAATCTTTAAAGAACATCATCTTAAAACATTGGCGTATCCTTTCCTCTGAACCAGACTTTGGGGACCTTTTCAAGGAACCTCCCATTTTTGCCTATACCGGTCCTATGAATATCAAAGAGATTTTGTCGAAAACCACCAGTGCATCCGCGAAATATACAGGTACACGCCCCTGTCACCACTGCAACAACCGCAATAATATCATCAGAGGCAACAACATCAATCACCCCATGAGAGGTTACAACTTCAAATTAAATGTAGACGCCACATGCGATTCCACAAATCTTATTTACCTTCTCAAATGTCCTTGCGGAAAAATTTATGTTGGTAAAACCAGCAGGAAAATAAAAATCCGTTTGAATGAACACAAGTCAAACATACGAACTAAAAACGTCAAATCCAGTGTGGCCACCCACTTTAATGAAGCCAATCACAACGTGGCACAATTGAAGTACTTGGTTCTTGAAATTGTCCCAAAAACCGAAGGAAGAGACAACAACAAGACCCTCCTACAAAGGGAGACAGCATGGATCTACAGACTTCAATCACAGAAGCCTTTTGGTCTTAACGACCGGACTGAATTAAGTTGTTATCTTTAATACCCTTTTGGGTACTTTCTTGGTACATTGTATCCCAGTTTTGTTGGTTATGTTTACCTTTTGCCAGTATTCATCCTATTACCTTATTGTGTCACACACCTTTTCAAGATGGCCGCACTGTTCTGCCCTCATCCCCGTAGTCCCTCACCAATTTCTATCACCCTTCCACTTTTTCCTGGAACTCCGCGTTCACTCCGCGGAGTCCCCGGAATCCGAAACAAGACCCGGTTGATACGCTTCACTCGCGCATTCAAAGTAAGTCTTGTTGCGAAACCCCAGTCACCTGCCCCCACCCTTACCCCCCCCAAACTCCCTTACACTGAACGGGCTTTCCGTTACTTTTTTGCAGTGCCACGTTATCTTTGATTCGATGACTATCACGTAAGTCTCGACCTGCCTGAACTGTTGTTTTTATTTTGCTAAAATAGCCCATCACTTTCCGCCTTCCTAAGCACCGACGGCACGCCGTTCTGTAGATCCACCACCGACCCACACCCTTCCTTTCACCTCCTTTTTCACGGTTGTTCCCATCCACCTTCACCATTTTCTATCCACGATCGTTCTTTTTAAATTATTCCCACGGCCATACACTGTCTGTGACACCATCAGATGTTTAATTGTTTATGTGGACGCATGCGGTTGATTTACCCACGCACCAACTGTTAACCTAATAGGATGTTTCAATTGTATTTTTGGCACAATCATTGATTTGAGTTACTTTTCACTCTCTGTTGCAGCGCTCCTTGAGAAAGGACTTTCCAAGTCCGAAATGCATTGGAGCATTTCTAATCCATTGTAATCATGTCGACGAAATTGATTGTCTAATGATTTACATGAAGAAAGTATAAAACTCCCAAAAATGAACATTTCAAAATAAAAACAGCAACATGATATTTTGAAACTCTTTATTGAACTTTTGTGGAATCAGTTGTGTTTTCTCACAAAGATCCAGATAAGTGTGCCCGCCAGCAGGGATGCGCCTACGCCTCAGTAGCGCACTCAACTCTTAAGATGTAAAATGAGTCATGTTTGTTGTGGTAAAAAATTAAATAAAAAAAGAATTTTTGTCTACCCCTACTTAGACAATTGGCTCTTAAAGAGTTCCTCCCCATCACAAGTAAAAGAGCTTTACCAAATTTGTGTCGAGACACTGCAAAATCTAAGTCTTCAGATCAATTATATAAAATCTATACAGCATCCAGTCCAAATCATTCATTACTTGGCGGCTACTCTAGACACACTCACCACAAGACTGTATCCTTCAGAGGAGAGACTCCTCAATCAATCTGAAGTGTCGCAATCTCCTGCACACTCCTCACCCATCTGCCAGGAAGATGGTGTCTCTACTAGGATCCATGGCCTCTTGCATTTTTGTAGTCCTCCACACAAGACTGCACATGGGACCTCTACAACAGTACCTAGAGGGCCAGTTGTATCAGTTTTTGGATCATTGGGAAGGCAAACAGATCCTGTCACAAACTGCGATTCAGTGGCTACCAGCAATTGGATGTTGGAGAGGATGTGATGCAGCGGCCAGAGCTACTGACTCTGGAGCTGAGAATCAAGGTTTGTGTATTGGCATCGGCCCGACATCCTGTGATTCTGGCCAAATCACCTAATCCCCCGTGCCCATGGGCAGTGTCTAGAAACTCTTGCGGCTGATAAACTGCACTATATAAATCTATAAAAAAATACCATGGTGATCTCAGAGACAGAACCTATTGGTATGAGCTCCTTTTCACCAGGAACCTCCCAAACAGACACTGATCACAGATGCCTCTCCAGGGATGGGGCGTTCACAATGTGTAGGAGGCTGGCTTAGTATATGGCGCACACTTATTTCAGTGAAGCACCCTGCACTATTCCAGAGGACCCTAATGGGGATTTTAGTGGTCTTAGACAGCCATAGAAAGCTCTCTAAGTGGTAGTTGTGGAGAGCAGCCTTCAGGCTTCGTCCAGAAGGAGTGTAAAGCAGCTTGCTTTACCAGATCTAATCATATAATGTAGGTTAAACGAAAAAGAACCACACAGTGTAGTTATAAAAATGACAAACTCACTAACCCATTGGTATAGATCCTATCCTGTGATATAAACAATGAATACACACAATATTTCAAATGCAAACAGGTAAGTAAGCACACATACACAGTTGTCTCCAGGTGTAGACCACACCATATACTAAAGACGTGGAATGCAAACTGCGACCAAAGTCTGGACTTGGACCAGAGGACTCAGTAGAGCTAAGAACTGAAGGAACCACTCGAGCTAAATACCCAGGAACGCCACAGAGGCTGTGTGCAGAGTGGAAACACAACTGTTTACTCAACACAAGTCAATGGGAAAGTCGCGGTTGCAGTTTTCAAGAAGGACTCTTCCCAGTGGACACTGAAGAAACCCTGTAGAAGAGAGAAGGTTGGAGAGTCACCCCACCCATGGATATCCCAGGAACCAGAATACCTACTCAAGGAAGCTGGGTGCATAGGCGTGAAGTGACATCGGAAACCGCTTGTCATGCCTGCTGCTCCTCACTCAGCAGCACAAATGACAGTGAGGTATAAAATACCGCTTTCTAGTGTTTCTAGCGGAAATCCACTTGACTCTCGTACTTCCGGGTTTTGGGCGTCCCTCAACGGCTCTCACCTGTTTGTCCAGGTAGTTGCGGAAGTGGCGGCGGTGATTTCCGTCTACTCCGTTCACAGCAGCAATCCCTCACCTGGCCTTTCCACCCGCGGCATCATTTCCAGGCAACTCCAGTTACAGCGGCAATTTCTCTTGGTATTTTGGCTCCAGCGGCATTACTCACTCTGGTTGTGGCGGTGAGTTCCAGCTTACTCCGAGAATTACTCCTGTGCTGCTGCAGGGATTCCTTTTATCCAGGTGGCGGCGGCAGTAACCTCTCACAAGCCCCGGCTGCTGCAGTGAGTTCTAGTTCCCCATGTAGTTATTGGGTTACGGCAGTGCCTGGAAAAAGCTTACATACTCTTTCTTGAAATAAATAAAAATAAAAACAAAAGAAAGTAAATTAGTTCTTCACTGCGAATCAAGTTCAAATAAAACTAGATTTACAGAGAGCTATACTTATCTGCAGAGCTCTCCTATTCTGCAACCCCTTTCTGTGAAGACCAGCTTCCTTTTTGTGGCCTTGAATTTAACCCCTGCAAATAAAAGGGGACATCACTATACTTTTGGTTCTAGTTATCACTCCTAATCAATCAAAAGGAATAACTTAATGTTCTACTTTACCTCTTACCTGAAGACACTCCTGAAATCGATCCTCAAGACTGTGGTAGATGCGTCTCTCATTTACATAGTTAACGTTTTTCTTTCCTGTGGACGTTAACCTCAGCCTTCAAAGCACAGTACCACCAACTCTCTCTTTCTCTCTACAGAAGATATATTCACCAACCAGTTGAGTAAGGACCAGATTGAAGAACAGAAATCATAAGGGAGTTTAGTAATAAAAGAAAACAACCTTTATTACACAGTCTCCTCCCCTGTCTGTCACTACTGATGTTCTCTTCTCCTTTCATTTCAGAGTATTTTCAAATGCTTGAGTTCTGTGCCTGAATTGAGAAAGGCTGGTCATCACTCCCTTTGTTATCTTCCCTTCTTCCCCCAGTCTATCTCAGGCGCTTTGACTTAGTTGGGTGCAGGGAACGAAAGGTGGGGTGTAGGGAGCTATCATCTGTCATATAGCTCCTACGGAACTGTAAGTAACCTTCACACCACTGAAGACCACAATTGAGGACTTCAAGAAAGATGCAGCTAGCAAAGAAGGTGCAAGAGTCCGGTGGAATCCAAGAGTGAATTCTTGGCGAGAATAACCTGCAAGCAGAGGTGACAGAGTCTATGCCACACAGAGGTGACCAGGAGGCATGGAAGAGCAATGACCACCAATGACAGAAGATGCAGGAGTGTTGATGGTGACCTTTTTGCTGCAGCTGTGAGGACCAGGTAACTTTGTGGAAGACCAGGAGGTGTTCATGAGCTGTCCCACATTGGAAATCAAGAACGAGGGGTCGGTGTCCGGCGGAAACTTCAACAAGCCTTAGCAGCAGACTTGGTAAACGAAAAAGGTGCAACGTTGGGACTAGCAAGGACCAAGGGACTCACCAATTGCAGGAGAGTCAGAGCAGGCCAGAGCAAGCAGGTGAGCCCACTGAAGCCAAAGAAAACCCTCAGGAGAACCCACAGGCCGAAGGCACAGGAGTCGCAAAAGAACTTCGAGCAGCTCACAAAAGATGCAGGCCCACGGTGCAGAGGATGCAGTGACAACCAAAATCTTGGCAGGAAGAGATGCTGGAGGCTGGAGCTTCTAGTAGCCCGAAGATCTCTTGAGTATAGAGCCAAGAGGCCTTAGCAATGGCAAGTCAACGCGGAGCACAGGGATTCTGTTCCAGCGGTTCCGACGAGGGATACTGGCCTCAAACTTGCTGAGAGGACAGGTCAGGCCTCAAGTGAGTTGCAGAAACACAGCCTGTGTTGCTGAGCCTTTCAGAGTCCGTAGGACATCAGGAGCAGCAGACTGGTCAGATTCGTTGTGGTGCCTGCAGATGCAGAGGAGTGATTCTTCACTCCAAGGGGGATTGCTTCGGGTGTCTTTGATGCCCAAAGTGCTGGGGAGGAACTTGGATAAAGGCACAGACCAAGAAGAAGACTTGCATAAAAGCAAGACCAGGAGCAGCAGGAATATTCCTTGGTGCAGTTTCGGTTCGAGGGGAAGTCCAGCGAAGTCCAATGTGCCCAGACAGTCGAAGTTTAAGTAGTTTCGGGTTTGAATCGTGTCCCATGACTAATTTGAAGAGCCGCCCACAAGTAAGCCCTTAAGTACCTTAGGGAAAGGGTAGGAATGATTCAAGGTTGCCTCCCAGATGAGGGTCTGGACAGAGGGTAGGATACTCCCTTGTCCTTTGTCCAGTTTTGCAATCGGGGGTGGGGGGGGGGAGGGGGTCCACAGGGTTTTCTGAGCTAGCTCAAACTGGAGTATGCAAGAAGGGCACCATACCTGCCCTTCAAAGCAGTCTAGTGACACTGGCAAGCACCCCCACCCCAGCCCAATATACTAAGGGACAGATGTACGACCCTTACAGTTTGCGACTCGCACACTGCGTCGCTTTGCGACTCGCAATGCGCAACTTGAAAAATGCAATGTAGAACAGTGTCACAGACACTGTTAGCGATTCCCAATGGGGTCGCAAATTGCATGCCTCATCAATATTCATGAGGCAAGCGCAATTTGCGACCCCATTGGGAATGGCTAGCACTCCCAGGGATGGTGGCCTGCTGGGGTCAGCAGACCACCATCTATGGGACTGCATTTTAAATAAAGCAGTTTTTTTTTTAAACCAGCCCATTTTCCTTAAAGGAAAACGGGATGCATTTAAAAAGAAAAATGAAACATTTCGGTTTAATTTTTAAAGGCAGGCAGACCACTGCCTGCTCTTCAAAAATATTTTCTGGCACACTCACAAAGGGGAAAGGGTCCCCTGGGGACCCTTTCACGTTTGCGAGTGGTTTACAACGTAGGTGGTAAACTGAGAAGGGCAGATTTACAAGCCCCCTGTGCCACCAGTACGTCACTTTATGTGACGTCCTGGTGGCGCAGGGCGCTCCTCCATATTTACAAGGACAGGAAAAGACACCCTGCGTGACTTTTCCTCTCCTTGTAAATACGGCCCCTTCACACGCAGCAGCTTGCGTTGAAGGGGTGCGAGAAGTTGGCCTGATATATGATGTTTCCAATTCTGGAACCACCTTGTATCAGTCCAAACAATCCCTTATGGTGTCTGGTTGTAAGTCAACCTTATAGACAAGCTATCCTAATGGTAGCATGGACTAAGCAGCCTTAAAGGCTTAACTCTAGAGGTCGTGTTAAGCAAGCTGCTTTACCAATCACAATCCTAT
This sequence comes from Lissotriton vulgaris, assembly GCF_964263255.1. Lineage (NCBI taxonomy): Eukaryota > Metazoa > Chordata > Amphibia > Caudata > Salamandridae > Lissotriton > Lissotriton vulgaris. The sequence continues at coordinate 1,516,528,605 of NC_141689.1, read as the reverse complement.
AATATCAAATGAAAGGACACCACACAAGTATATATTATAAAAATATATGTATTTATTACTAGAATAATCCTCAGTACTCTTTATGAGTGCAGAGGCACAAGCGTTTAAACAAAAGCACAGTTAAACATATGAAAGTTGCACAATTATGGATGAGGCCGGGGGGCCACGCAAACCATATATTAAAAAAGTGGTATAAGAGATACCAATCGAACAGTGGTTAGGCCTAGGGCATCGCTGGGAGCAGTCGGGACTAGCAATGCTGAAGTCGGGAAAAGCCAGCGGGATTCGGTTGCAGCGCTTAAAGCACTGGCCTGCACCAATGTAAAGTCAATGGTGCGTAAAAGTTATAAAGTTACAGTTTAAGAATACTTCCGCTCAACCTAGAAGGACGAGACTTAAGACACATACACTAGAGGTGTGTACCAGTGTGGGAACAGCGTACAGTGTACCAGCGTTGCTGAGTTACCTCAACCACAGGAAGCGGGTGCACAGGTGCGAAGTAGTGTCGGGTTTTGTCACACAGGTTGCTGGTGCTTGGAGCTGAAGATGCTGCAGGCGTCGAGACGAGAAGTGTCCGTTGTGATCCAAGGGTGGATCGAAGTTAAAGATGATCTGAAAGCAGAGGGGACAGAGTATGGGTCACTTAGCAGTGACCAGGGTGGAACCAGAAGGAACCAGGCAATGTCGGGCGCTTTCAGGTCGCTGTCGGGTCGCTTCTCTCCGCTGCCACGTGGACTCTGGGGCACCGAGGATGTCCAGGAGTGGATCACGAGCTGTCCCACGCAGGCTCTCGCTGTCGGCGGTGTTGGCTTCCGGATTGGAGCAAACAACCCTTGGCAAGGGCAACCCACGCAGGATTCGAAGATGGCGTTACACTCGGACCAGAATGTTCAGAGCGGGTGCTCCTTTTCAGAGGAGCGAGTGCACGTCTGGAGCAACCAGAATCACAAGTTAGATTTCAAGGGTCGTCGGCCCAAGGGCCACAAGCCAACGGGCAAGTGACCGGGCCAACGCGTTGAACCAAAAGATGCAGAAGGGCCCCACGCAGCACTCGGTGAGTGTAGAGGGGTGAGCTTCGGTGCAAGAGAGGCTCAGGGCTGGGGCTTCTCAAACCCCAATGCACAGCTTCGAGGGTCACTTGTGGGCTGCACGGTCTGCGTCTCGTGGACTTTCCAAGATGGCGGGCCCCATGCTTCCGGTCGCCTCCACGGGTCTCAGCTCTGCAGGGACTGTGGATCGGGCTGTTGGAAGGCGGGCACGCTTGGTCTTGTCGAACTCTGTTGCTCGAGTTCCGGCGGGAACTGCAACAAAGCAAACGTCGAGGTGCTGGATTGTGCCTGTTTGCACAGGGTGGTCACTCCTTGACCACAAGGGAGATTCTTCAGTCTTCTACGTCGAGTAGGATGTCGAAGGGTCCAGAGTTTCGTTTTATAAGTTTCAGTCAGGATAATCTGAGTGCTTTGGCCCCTCTCCCATTCTTATACCAATCTAGGGGGCTGGATTACCTGCTAGGTCCCTCCTATGGGTGGGACCCAGGAAGGGGGTGGTTACACCCCTTTCCCTTTGTCCAGGGTCGCGCTGGGACTGGGGCTGGTGTGCCCCAGAACCGGTTTGACCGGATTATGCAAGGGGAAGCCTTGTGCTCCCCAGGCAGTGTCTGGTTTCTTTCAAACCTCCCTGCTACAATCCACTATCTCCTGTCTGGGGTGGTGCGACACCTCCCCATGACAGGAAAGCCTTTGTCCAGGCCTCCTTGGCTGAGTTTCGGTCAGCAGCAGGAGGTCAGACTCGTGTCTGTGGCAGAAGTGTCCATTTTGTGAAGCTAAGGCTCTTTTAAAATCAACCGCGTTTTAGCAAAATACCATGTCGTCTCCCTCTAGAGGGGTGGAATGCTATCCCTGTCGACAGGACGGTCGAGGGGATAGTATTCCAAATCGTATGACACCTTACACGACATGTTTTGATAAAGCCAAACCAAAGTTAACATATAACCGTGATGGATTATAATGCACTTAATAGTATATGGTATGGCATTATCCCGGAACAGCTTAGGGAATTGGTCCCGACAGCTGCAGACAGGCTCAGCTCATGCTAGAGCACCATCTCACATAAAACCAAGCACTCTGCCTCCAGGATTGTTAAAGCCTGCCATAGGAGTGACTTATAGGTATATATGTGCCCTGATAGGTTTAGATATAGGCATACTATATCTAAGCAAGAGGTGATTACACCACCTTGCCCCAGCTGAGTGATCAGCCAGTTGTGTCAATTTTGAATTGCCAGCCAGGGGTGGCAAAAGATATGCTGCAGCCTCTGGTAGGCCTTGGATGCACCTATGCCCTGGGCACCTATAGTGCACTGTACAGGGGCTGATAAGTCGACCCAAGCCAATTCAGTTATGCACCTAGGGTACATGAAATCCATTTTACAGAGAGAGCAGATAGCCTGGGGCCCTGATTAGCAGGGAACCAGGCCAACTAAGTCGAAAACCAGCTAAACACAAGACAAAAAATCTGGGGTAACCATAGTCCGGTATCCACCTTCCTACAAGGGGCGTTCCATGGGTGTTGCTGTGGGTGTTCCCACGCAACACCCATGGAACAAGACACATCTCCGGATTTACAAGAAATCGTAAATCTGGAGATGGTCTGAATGCTACGCCACCCTAGAGGTGGAGTAGCGAGGTGCAACGTGGAAAAATGTATTCATTTCTCCTCGTTTTTTCCTCTTTCAATGCGTGCTGCATTCTACAGCACGTATTGAAAGAGAAAAATGCCTATAGTGATTGTTTTTGTGCAGGAAGGTTCACCTTCCTGCACAAAAACAATCTCCCCACGATGCAGGCATCCTTGCACTATGATGCAAGGGTGCCTGCGCCAGCGCATGGCTGCAGTTTGTGCGCCAGCTCAGGGGGAAGCACAGAGATGCGACATATTCTTGTAAATATGTGGCAACCCTGTGCTTCGAAAGTGCCGCAGCCAAAGGGCTTGTGGTGTCATGCTGCGGCTCTTCTGTGTGTTTTGCGGCTGCAAATGTGGCGCAAAATAATAGTACATGGCAGTGAGTCTCGCTATTAGGAAGGGACGCCACAAAACAGCGTATGTACATGCCATTAGCCTTTTTCCGGTCGCAAACGGGCCGATCTCCCGTTTGCAAGCGTAAAAAAGGTCCGTACATCTGGCCCCTAAGTCCTGTCTGGGCGGTGGTCACAACTCCCTGAGAGGAAACTTATTGTTCCATCTTCCCCTGCTCGAGCTCAGCTCAGCAGCAGGAAGGCAGACTCGTGTCTGGGGTCGACAGAAACACTAGCTTGCTGGCAGACCCTGGAAAGCTATTACTGGGAGCACTGGGGGCTTCCCGGAGGAACCCCCCTGGTGCACGGAATCAAACCTCCAACACTGGTAACGGTGTTGGGGTATGATTTCAACATGCGTGATACCAAACATGCGCAGGTTCGTCACAGCCAATGTACAGTTCGCCATTGCATAATGACACATGGTCACTATATGTATAAAATGGCTGACCGCACCTACAATGCCTGGAGAATTTACTCTGGAGTTTGTAGAGAGTATCCTGCTTGTGCAGGGCACCCTCACACTTATAACCTAGCACCATGCCTTCAGGATTGAAAGCCCTACCTTAGGGATGACTTATAGGTTTGAAGTGCAGTGACTTCAGATGTAAGAAAACGTATATCTGTCGTAAGTGGTGCTAGCACCAGCTGAAACAGGCTGCCAAGGCAGGCCTGTAGTCACAGTTTTAACGGTCTCTCATGTGTGGCACAATACTTGCTGAGTACCATATACTAGGGACTTAGAAGGGTACACCAGTAGCTAATTTGGAAGGTACCAAAGTACCACAGTCCAATTTAGGGAGATAGCACAGCAAATTGTGTCCTGATTAGCAGGATCCGTGTCAGACTAGTCAAAAAAAAGAGTAACACCAGCAAAAAGTGGGGGTAACCATGAATGCAGATCCTACTTACATGCACATGGGTTCCCTTCAGACTAGGGACTGGGGTCGGACAATGAGCTGAAGTATCCTATTAACATGCTAGAGTTGAGAGCGGTTCATCTAGCTCTAAAGTCCTTCTATCCATCGATAACAACACGCTCTTTCCTTGTCCAAATGGACAACACGACTACCATGAACTACTTGAACAAGCAGGGAGGAATTCATTCTCGTCCACTGTCCCTGGAAGCGTAGGCCATCTGGAAGGGGCTCATAGCCAGGAACTTGACAATATCAGTCATTCACCTGCCAGGAGTTCAGAACATTCAAGCGGATTCTCTTAGTCGCAATTTCCACGAAAACCACAACTGGATTCTACAGAACAACATCGTGCAAGGCATTTTTCAAGAACGGAGGCATCCACAAATCGAACTTTTTGCAGACTCAAACAACAAAAAATGCCCTGAATAAGCACCCAGGTTTTCCCAACCAGGGTCGAAGGGGAATGCTCTTTTGATAAGTGGGTCAAGGAGATTTCATTACATGTTTCCGCCAACTCCTCTGACTCCCACAGTGACCAACAAAATGTACAGGTCCAGGACCAGAATGATCCTCATAGCACTGGCATGGTTGTCAGTTGTGTTTCACAGGCTTGCTTTACTTATAATAGAGGCCACACAAGAGGTTACCATGCAGGCAATATCTCCTGTACAAGCTCAGGGGGCCGATTTTCCATACCAACCTTCCATCACCGAAATTGACTGCATGGCTCCTGAATTCCTCCAATATGGACATTTAAGGCTATATCAGGAATGTATGAACATTCTCAAAGAGTCCAAAAGAACTTCCGCCAGAAAATCGTATTTGTTCATATAGAAAAAGGTTTTATTTGTGGTGTGCTCAAAATAATCCCCATCCATCTTGGGTCACGAAAATGTAACTCTACCTAACCTTCTCCATTTAGCAAAATCTGATCTGCAGTTTTCCTCCATAAAGGTACATCTTGCAGCCATTACAGCTTTAAAAAAGTTGCTTACACATACCATTTTCGTTCAAATGCCAATGGTCAAGTATTTTTTAGAAGGGCTGAAAAGGTATTCCCACCAGTTAGATCACCTTTTTGCTCGTCGGAAATGAATGTGGGTCTTTCAAAATTAATGGGCCCTCCTTTCGAACCAATATACAAATCCTCGTTACAACATCTCGCATGGAAAACAGCTTTTCTAGTGGCCATTACTTTGGTATGTAGAGTCAGTGAAATTGAGTCTCTGTGTGTTAAAGCACCTTACACAGTTTGTCACTATAATAGGGTAGTCATGAGGACTTATCCTAGTTTTCTCCCCAAGGTGATTTCTGATTTGCACAATAACCAAACTATTTCCCTGCCAACTTTCTTTCCTAACCCTTCCTCCCCAGGAGAGAGAGCTTTGCATTCTTTAGACGTTAAAAGAGTTTTAATGTTTTACTAAGATAAAGCAAAAGACATCAGACAGGATGACCAAATTTTAGAAAGATGAACCCGACCCATTTCACTTACCTGCAATCTTGATGTTGAGTCCGCCTTCCAATGACCAGAACCCTAATTCCACCTGTAGGAAAAGAAATGGGACATGCATTATCCCTCTGACCGTAACACCTACAAGTCACCTGTTGAAGCAGGAGGGCAGAGATTCGACCAACAGAAACCAGTAAGAAGGAGATAGACAGGACACTGGTAGAGGAAAGGAGGAGAAAGAAAGGAAGGACCAGATCGGAAAAGAAGGCTCCCCCACCACCTGCCTGGAGCAGCCAAGGGCACCACCTAGATCCCACCAGCTGGACAGACCAATCCTGACATAGCAGAGAAAGCCCGGGAGGACATCAAGATCGAAGAAGCTCCAGAGAGGTGGAGCGAGGAATAGTGGAGCCCGCCGAAGGAAGCTGAAGTGCAGCCACAACTCAGGAGCGGATAAGTCATTATGGGAGGGCACGCTGATAGATGGGAGCACAGATCCTTTTTTAAGGAACCCCCCTATCAAACCTTATAAAATAGCACATTGATTTAATTGAAGATGTTACTTTTGAAAAAGGGCAGAACCGGTGTAAGGCAACCCCGAAAAGGAGATTATTCATACATATTTTAAGGATTAACTTAATCTGCATTAGGTGAGGAAACCCTAGGAAGTCACAAAAAAGAAAAGGGAACAATTATGACTCTTACAAGTGATTGGGATCCTTTGGGCCTCTCAAGAATAAAGGAGAGGGGGCAGATCACACTACCTGAGCTACTCCGATTCTGATCCTGTTTTTGCTTGTTTATTCTTTTTTCAAATTTTCATCCCTCTAAGACCCTACCCCAGTTTTCAGAGGTGATGGGGTAATTGGTAGATAAAACCCCTATAGAGAGAAAGAATAAATATACTTACCGCTCCTTTATGCTCCTTCTCTAAGCCTCTGGGAGGTGTCAGTAGAGAGAAGATGACTCTAGAAGAGAAAGAAGAAAAGGAGACCTTAACAGACTGATATTAAATTTCTGTTTACCAAAGATTCATTAAACCATCATTAAGACATACATTCAGCCTCCGCGTCTGTTTATCCGACCTGCCCTCCCACACCTCCTCTTGGTCAACTATGGTCCAATAAGAAGAGACTTAGGGCCATATGTAGGTAATTGCCAAATACCGATTCCTAAATACCGAATTTTACCGATTCGGTGTTTAGAAATCGGTATTTCATATGTAGGGAATAATTTGGTAAAAAATACTGAATCGTTAATATTCCTTATTCTCTTCCAGGGGATCCTCATCAAAGTCATAAGCACTGAATATTCCCGCCCAAGTGCGGGGGACGCTGGAAATAATATAAAAATTATATATGGAAATCACATATCTAGCTCCACATATATGTATGCACATATATAATGTTTTTCTCACACCAATGCAGCCCCACAAAGGAGGCTAAACAATGTAATTACCCGTATAGAGACTGTATTTGCAAGCATATAAAAAACACATTAGGTCAAAAAGTACTTGAACTCTATGTTTTAATGAGTAAAACACTCATATATCATGAAAACTGCAAATAAACTAGACATTGTTAGCTTACAGGCTGCATTGTAAAACAATAGCCTAGAAAATGAAAGCATTTTCAACAGAAACTGGCACCGTGCCTTAAAGGCAGCCATGACCCCTGGCTTCCCATCATGCCTCAGGGATGACAGTTAGGTTCCTTCAGTCAGGACCCTGGTTTTTCAGCTCCTACCTTTTTAGGTCTCGCGTCTAGCAAAAGACCTATTGTTGTCGACTTGCCGGGAATGTTGGACAGGGGATGGGCACGTGCTTTCCCTTGGCGATTTCACCTCGTGGGCGCGCACGTCCAGCCCGGCACCGTGCACATCTCCTGTCCCACATTCACAGCAAGTCAGCTTCTCGCAATCGCGCGTGCACACACACAGCCACACTCATGCATGCACATACACAGACACACACGCGCACACACACACACGCATGCACAATCGCGCGCGCATATACAGCCACACTCACGCATGCATGCACACACACACACACGCATGCACACACACACACCCCCCCCTACAACTAAGCTCCACCCGCCCCATTCACCAGGCTACAGGCTCCGTCAAGCGGGGCTTCCCTCTCTTGCATCGGCGGCCTCTGCTCCTCCTACGTGCCTACAGCGTTTCACAGCCTCCCCGGGGGGGGGGGGGGACGTCCGCCTTCTTACCTTCTCGTCCAGTCACTTTGTGGGCTTCCAGCAGAAGGCAGAATTCCCGCCCCAGGGGAAGCTGTGAAACGCTGTAGGAGGCATACGAGTGCTGGGGACTTTCGCTCAGAAGAGCAGGTTATGGGCCACCACCACAGTGAAACTTGAAAAAACAAGGACTCTCGCCTTTCTGTGGCCTCCCCTTTAGGACTGCTCGCTTTCATTTCCCACCTGCTGAAACGGGGTGCTATGTCCTCACCCCACTGCACACAATCTGTATCAGTGCAGCAGATGTCACTTCTTAATTCACTGTTCTTATCCCCTTCTCCCTCCAGTGTTTTGACGGCTAAAACACAGAGGATTACATGCCGCCTCCCTATACTGTTGATGTGTGCATTCCTTTACAGTTTTACTACCATTTGGGACGACCTGTACAGTGCTGGGGTAATTATTGGCTGAGTCAATGCTTTATTTATACTGTTTGTCAGTGTTCAGTATTGTGCAGCGGTGAGTCGTATTGTAGTTGGCGGCAAAGTTAACCTGGACTAGATCTTGGTTAGTGATGTATTCTGTTAGTGACCTGCTTGACCATGTTAAGGACCTGAGCGGAGCAATACGTACTTAGATGTGTGTACAGAATGATATTAGTGTTGGCTTCATACTGCTGGGGTGTCCAGTTGCCCTTTGGCTGTGACGTTTCAAGGTAACTTTGCGCTATATGTGACTTTGATGCAAGTTAACATTTTCAGGTTTATTGATATTTAGATTGGTGGGAGGAGTTGAATAGGTTGTTTAGATGCCAAATACTCATCATCTAATTGACCGAGGTTTGTGTGCCCATAAGGGTGCCAGCTGCTACGTCTTCACTGTTGGTAAAGTGTGGATTTGGCATTCAACTTGATCTGCATCAATGTGCTGCTGAAGTGACAGATGCTTAGCTAACTCAGTGACTTGGAACCTCGTGAGTGTTGTGATGCTAGAGTTTGTTTAATGCGCACTGTTGGTGGGACATCATGTAATGCTTCAGGGAGCTGTATATGAATGAGATTTGAGACTGAGGCTGTTATTGTGTCTTGCTGCTTCCATACTTAACTGTCTTTCACCCTCCAGATAGGCCCCTTGCTCCTAAAAGAAGAACTCCCCTTGATTCACCACATTACAAGACTTAGATACCCACATAGGAACTACACACTCCTTGTTCTCATAGCTGTAGCGGTGTGTGTGTGCTGGACCTTACTATAAGCCCTAGTCTCTCCACCCTTGTTTACTTAATAAGGACTTGCTACAACCTCCCATTCTGTGACTGAGGCCTGCTGTGAAACTGTTGGCAGTCTTGTAATTATGTCACCACCTGAGCAGTCTTCATGCAGATTTTCTAATTCCTGGTCACATTAGTTGCCTGGTTCTTTCCTGTGTGTAACTTTGCACTGTACATTTTATGTTGAAAATGTAGTGCCAGAACGTTCATCTGTTCTTCCAACTAGTCTGTGTTTTTTATCCATTTTCTTCCCTGCAATCACCCTACCTTCTGTTAATTTGCTTTATTGCACTTATTTTTTCCATGCTTCGGCCCTCTTTATTTTTCTGGCTGCCTTTTGTTCCATCCTTCTATTCAGGACTCTCTAGGTGGTGTCAGACCTCAGACTGAACTCTAGGGCTAAGTGGATGAACAGTGGATGAACAGAGATCCTATCGGTATGGAGGAGTTAGTGCATAGTGGGGTGAGGCAAGGTTGGTTTTGAGAAGCAAAGTCAGTATATTGGCTCTGCCAGTCAGCGCTTGCCAGTGGCATCTTTTGTGATTGGCAGATCAAACTTCAAAATCTTGAAGCTCATCCTTTCAACCTTCAGTGGCCAGACACTTGTGTCCCATTCAATTGGGCAAAAGTCGATCAACAATGAACATACACTCCACACAATACCACTCAGTGTCACATAATTACACGCCACATAATTACACTGCACTCAATGCAACATACACTCCAAATACCACTCAGTGCTACATAGTTACACGCCACATAATTACACTCTATCTTTCGCACCACCAGCATCACTCAGGGGCACCACAACATCTTTATGAGCTACCACAGCATCACTGAACGCCACATCATCACTCGTCGCAACCACAACATCACTCAGCGCCACCACAGCATCAATCTGTGCAACCATTCAACAACAACTGGTTCAAATATGTTCTCTCAATGTTTCAAGCTTTATTACAAATGTCACAAAAAGATGTTAATATTTAACTTCTGTTCTTGGATTTTCGTCACAATAAACTACACTGAACATAATCTTCACAAAAGTTATTTACAAAACTTTAAGCTATTGCCATAAAAAATTACAATTACAATAACTTTTATTTGAGTGTTAATTATTAAAAAAATTAAAAGCCATTTTATTTGTAATATCAATACATCTAAGTCACGTAAATACAACACATATTGCATTACAAATGCTATAGGTGTCACATTTGCGAAAGTTAAAACTATTGGCATTGTAAATGACAAAGCTATTTATTTCGCTATTTTCAAAACCAACACATAACTATAAAAAAATTTCATTTACAATACCAATAGCTCAAACTTTCCTAATGCGAGACCTATTGCATTGCAAATGCTTGTTTGACTTTGTCAAAAATATCTTGATATTCTTCAGGTTTTTCACTTTCACTCGACGTCTTTGGACTTTAGAGTGCTGGTGCTGCCTTTTTTGTTTTTCAAAAAAGGTTTATTTTTGTCAAAAATGCCTTCCCTTTTCGATCCTTGCCCTTCCTGTGGCAAGAAGAAGGCCAGGACTGATACACACCCTGTGTGTATCCTCTGTCTCCCTGAGACACATTCTTCAGACAGCTGTCACCACTGCAAGAATTTGTCAAGGAGAACCCTCAAAGACAGAGAGAGAATTCGTATTAATGGCCTCTCTGAAAGAGGTAGGTCTCCTAAAAGGCAGCAGAAGAGGAGAACCCGGTTGACGTCGAGGGAAGTCCCGACCTGTTCTCCGTCGGGACCGGTGTCGAGGCTGCCTGCAACGACGAAAACAGCACCGAAGACGGTGCATCATCCCTCGACGGCGAAGACTTCGCCGTCAAGAATTCAGTGCCCTTTGTTGACGTCAACCAGATGGTGTTCAACGTCGAGAGGCAGGTATCCGTCGTCGCCAGGTGGGCATACGACGTTGAGGCAGATAACTCTGTCGTCGCCACAGAGATCGAAGTCGAGGCATAGCGCTCAGTCGATGCACCGGCGTTAGACGTTGAGGCACAGGGCTACGTTGTCGCACCGGAGATCGACGTCGAAGCACAGCGCTCCATCGACGCCTCATCACCGGCGTTCGACCTCAATGCAAGTTGCTCCGTCGGCGTCTCAACGGCGTTCGACGTGGAGTCACAGGTCTCCGCCAAGGATGGTTCACCAGACTACGGCGTCGAGACACCGAACACCACCTTCAGCATCGAGGTGGACGTTGACCCAGCATACCTCAACGTCGAGGCAGAAGACGCCTGTGAGAATGACATCGAGTTTGACAACTCCGACACCGGACCATCACCAGCCGACGTTGATGCAGAGATCTCTAGATCTGACGTCGAGAAAAGAAGCGGCATTGGCGTCGGAGAGGCTTTCTAAGTCAAAGGGACGTTCTCCCGTACGCTCGAGCCCACCTTCTAAGGAGAGGAGGTCTTCTTCAAAGCAGGTGTCTGCGTCAAGACAACAGGCACCACAGTCGCTCCAGATCTCACTCTAAGTGCCCTTCAGGAGAGGCCTCTCCTCCAGTGAGCCTATTGTCATCTCTCTCAGGCTCTCGTCACTCTCACCGTGGATCAACATCTAGGTTCCCGGAGGTTGTAATCTCGTCTTCTGACAAGACAATCACCAGCAAGGTCACTGCATGAAGAGGTGAACCCATCTCCCCCAGCACGTTCCCCTGAGAGGAGAGAAAGACAGAAGTCGCCTTCCATCAGGTTGTCACCTAGATGGTACAGGCCATTATATCACTGGGCTCCCGACAAAGATACAGCCGCTTGGTTAAACCAGCAAGCGGATTGGGACCGACCCCCTTCCAGGCCCAGAAAGTGGACATGCATCCCGGTGCGCTCAGGCAGACGGAGATCCATATCAAGGAGCAGGAGAAGAGAGCGCAGATCTCCTACTTCTTCCTCGTCTTCTACTCTCTCACATAGGGACTATTCTCCAACACTGACTGACAGTCCACCATCGAGAATCTCTCCAGTGGACGACATCTTTACTTTTCAAGACAGTTTAGGCAGAGGGGCACCTAAGCTGGGGATTCCCATGCCAGCTTGCCAGAGCCAGTCTTCAGAGATTTTCGAAACACTGCATCACAAGACAGCGGCCAAACCTCTGCATCCCTTGGTTCCGGGTATGATAGAACCAGTCATGGACGTATTCCTCACACCAGCGACAATCAAATCCGCTCCAGCAAGGATTCTCAAAAAATATTGTTCGCCAGAGGAGGATCCACTCTTCCTCAGAGCTGACCCTCCCCCGGATTCAGTAATAATCGCGGCGGCGAAAAAGACCCATGCCGTGGCATCTTCCTCCACTGTACCACCAGACAAGGAGAGCATGACGCAAGACTCCTGGGGACGGAGGGTATGCGGCACCTCGGCCTCCTTGCTGAAGGTGTCCAATGTGGAAGCGGTCCTGGGTCGCTACGATAGATCCCTGTGGGATTCTCTACAACGCTTCATTAAGAAACTTCCTCAAGAGGATCGCAGGGATTTTGAGGAAATCCTGACGGAGGGCAGCCAGGTTTCCAATCAGATCATTAGCACTGCAGCTGACGGAGTTACCCTTTCGGCGCATGGATATGGTCATGGGCTATGCGCAAGGAGGTCACCTTGGTTGCGGCTTACCACGCTAAAGCCAGATGCGCAGTCTTGTATCATGAACCTGCCTTTCTCTGGGTCATCTTTATTTGGTTCACACACTGACGAAGAAATGCAGCATATGAAAACGGAACTGGACACACTAAAGGCCGTTGGCCTAGAAAAGAAAAAAGAGTTCCGTAAAAGATTCCGCCCCTACAATAGGCGATCTTACCAACAGATGGTTCAAACCCCTCAATATGTAAAGTTGCAACATGGAGGTTGGTACATATTTTTACTATAAAAAACAACGTGGACACGTCCCTAGAGGGTTATAGTCATTGTTAGTGACAAGTACCCTTATAAGGGGTGTGGAGCGCAGACAACCAGTGGTTCTTTTAGAAGACCCCTCACCCACCTACCTAGTAGGTGGCATGCTCCATCATCGGGGTCCCAGCTGGATTGCCGAGTGCATTCCAGCTGTGCTTCAATGCCTGAATTACAGCAGAGCGGGCTTTTTTTGTGAGATAATATGAAGTGCTATGTGAGATGTGAATACATGATATAAATGTCGCTAAGAAATGCCCTTGTAATACATTTTAATAAAAGGGTCTTAGGACATGATTGAAAACATAGTCGGGATATTGTTGAAGTGAAAAGATGTACCTGGAGAAGTGTGGCTCAAGTGGTTGGAGCGGCAGACCCTGATGCAGAGGTCTGGCCCGGACCAGGGTTCAATTCCCCGCCTCGGCGGGTCTTGGGCTCAAATTTCCCCGGACCTGACAATTCTCGCCTCGGTGCCTATTCCAATCATGGAGTCCCACTCTGTAACTCTGGGCAATAGCTTGCTTAATCTCCACAACGGCCCCTCGCAGCGGGATGCCTGGCTTTCACCTTGGGGATGCCTGGTAATGGGTTATCTCGCAGGGGAATACCAGGACGGGTTCCCTAAGCAAGCGCTGGGACGCTTCCGGGCAGCCATGCGCTCTACAAATCAAATTTCATTTCATTTCATTGCAAAGTGTAGGTCAACTAGTTTCAGCCTTCTGCGTTATTCGTTAAGCTTTCGTCAGGACCAAGAGTGTGAATGTGGCCAAAAACTAGACAGCCACTCCAGGTATATTTATCAGTGCACACCCTAAAGTGCGCTGTGAGTGTAGTGGGATCGTTTTACTTAAAGATCCTTTGCGGTGAGTATCTGAAAAGGAAAAATATGATGGACACACATGATTGTAGACATGTTGTTCAATTCATGCATGTTTAGTACTTCTATGCTCCTCCGTGCTTAGCGTTGCCCTGTATATTATAAGGCTGTGAACTAGAAACATCATGCATGTGTATGGATGCGGGCATGCATGTTGACTGTTTAGTGGTTGACCATGCGTGGCTACAATGTGGAGCAAGAGCACACACTAATGGTTTTATCAGTGAACCTAGCGCAGTCACAATGTTACTGTTAAACAGTAAATGACGCAATACGGGTACGCCACGCCTATTGGTGTTAGTATCTGGGTGTAGTTGCAAAAGGTGTTGCATTAGGGTACACATGGTTGCCGGAATTTAAAAACATTTGCTTATCTGGTGACATTAATACGTGTGGTCTGATTAAAACATGGAAATGCACAGTGACATGGCAAAAATAACGTACACAAGACAGACTGACAGACGTAACATAAATGAGGCTTACTTTAACTCAGCATTATGCAAACTAACTGATCCTGTCACAGAAAGGAGTTTACTGCAATGAGACCCTGGGGGGAGTGAATGAATGTGGTAAAGACCGCATACGGGTCTTGAGCGCTAAAGACATACTGGACTGTTCGCCGCTTCTACCTACTTCGTCTAGGATAGCAACCGTTAAGACCTACGTTGTGGGCAGGATCCCGCTAGTGTGGCATTCCCGGCGTTTAGGACGAGGAAGTAGTTTCCTGAAAGGGGTGTGGCCATGTCGTTAGGCGTGCGCCACGTCATTGGGCATGCATGATGATGTCTAAAAAGGCTAGAACGGTGAACCACGAAAGCGTGGTTCCCACGACGGAACACTTCTGCATTGGGAGTAGAATTGAAGGGTCTCAATAGCGCATGTGGATTTTGTTTAGAAACTTAGTGCGTATACATTAAGAAGTTTCAAAAATAGGGGGTAAAAGTAAAGGAGCCTCAAAAGCGTGGCTGGATCTTTTTGAAGCCTCAGGCGCTGCTAACCACTGAAAGCGCTCATAACATAATTATTGCAGATAAGGTAGGAGTTTCTGATAGGGAGCCTGAACTGATCATAATACTGTGCATACAATAATGAAATGCTCATAACCTACTGGATGCAAATTAGGTGGGAGTTCCTGAAATGGAATATCGGAGGGGAACTTATCATTATTCTGCAAGTGCTACACTCCTATGTGTCAGTATTATCAATGGTGGAATACCTCCCGTTGAGCAGATGGTTGGCCGCATACCCTATCAATGGTATATGGTGACTTTATACTGTGTGAAATTCAGTCATTAGTGGTTTTAAGTTCTCTGTAGGGCATTCGACAGGACGTTGTCATTAAGCCCTGTTACATGGGTAGATAGTCTGTATAACCAACGTTGCTCTTTTCCTAAGAGTAGTTTTTGCAAATTGATGGTGTTTGTCTCTAGTTGCTCAATAATCACCCAGGTCATGTTGTTGGTCGTATGGCCTGTTGAAAGAAAGTGATCAGTCATTTAAAAAAAATGTTAATAGACATTACTATCTAGACTCAGAAAGACACTCAAGTAGGGCAGGTTTTTTTGAGGATTCTTTTTGGATAATTGTTACTGCTGCTATTAAATCCTTTCATCTGAATATTGTGGGATGGGCTAGCTATTCTATTCAATGCTTATGACTATTGATGAAGATGCCCTAGAAAAGAAGTATAACTTTGCTTACCTGTAATCCTAGTTCTCTTCCAGGGGAATCCTTATCATAGTCATAGCAACCCTCCCACCTCCCTGGACACATTTGTAATGCAGCCTCCTACGTATACTTTGTGATCTGGATTTTATATCACCGTAAAAAAGAACTGACCTGTCACATGCGCAGCATGATGGGATACAGGGGGTACTGTGAGTTCTTAAAGGCACAGTGCTACTTTTGTTTTATGTTTTAAATGCAGCCTATGGACTAAGAATGGCTCATATCCCCCTTCATTTTCCTTTCAAAATAAAGGTTTTTGAATCATCTTGTGGTCTTTTTTCTGTTTGTGCCAGAAATATCTGGTAATTGTTGGGAGATTTAATATGAAACTTAAATATAAGTTGGACATTTTTAGCCTTTACTATAGGGTGCCTCTATATAAAGTTAAAAGTACTACGTACACTAATTTTTTACACAAACATATATAATTTAATATGCGCTCCGGGGTCCCTGTACGTGGGCAGAATTATTCAGTGCTGAGGACTATGATGAGGATCCCCCCTGGACAAGAACTAGGATTATAGATAAGCAATTCAACCTTCTATTGGCGTCAACAGGCAATTTTCTGGCATCAATAGACTTTCAAGATGCCTACCTACATATACAGATTCTGAAAGAATGTCTAAGATGCCAGAGGTTCGCATTGAGGGATTTACACTGGCAGTTTCAAGTGCTGCCATTTGGGCTCAAGGCATAGTTTTCACAAAACTGTGGCACCTGTGATAGCAATACTTCACAAAAAGGAGATTCAAGTTTATACATATTAAGACAGGCGTCTGATTGTGTCTTCTTCACAGTCTGAATTTTGACAGAGAATTGACAACTATTCAGTTACTAGAAAACTATTAGCCAGGGTATGGATAAATCCCTTAGTTCCACGTCCTCTGTTTTTCACCACTGTCCCTAGTGCTTCTGCAATGACTGGGATTAAGGACTTTGAACTGGGGTGGTAGGAGTTTGGAAGTTGGGCTTTTCTTTCTAGGTTTTCACGTGTTGATGATTAAATACTTTATCGAGTGAATTTAAAAAAAAATGTGTTTATTGGGTTTTCATTAACATGTACAAACAGGTGCAACACTGCATACAAAGGGTCGCTTCAATATACAGTTGTCAATCATGTGAACTGGTAATGCATTGCGCAGATCTCAACATGCAGGATAAAAATAATGACAGTTCACTGTGTGATATTGTTTGTATATCAATGCAGGAGTGTAACAAACTTTTATACAGTAAATATGTAACAAATCCAGTCCACAATAAGATAGATGCTAGTCAATGCGGGCCTCATCACACTCCAGTCCTAACATGGTCTTGGTGCACTAGCGGATGTCAGGTATTTTGTGTGGGGTGCTGTCGGGGTGTGGGGCTCTGTTTTGCATTCGCATCCCAATCATGCTAAGCCTGAGGTGGGGGGGGGGGCTTAGTGAGGGCGGGACTTCTTATCCTTCCAGCTTTAGAAAAGCTGTTAGTACCTCCTGCCATTGGTCTTCTAGCTGTACTCTACGAAGGCCTAAGGCCTCTGGCCTCCTCTATATTAAGGGCCGCTCACTGTCCAACTTGCCATCTCTATCTGCCACTGATTATGTGGCGGGCCCTCTCGGGACGTCCATTGGTGTGCTATGTCCCTACAAGCAACACTGTGAGGGCAAGGTCTATGCCTTGTTTTCGGACTTCCTATCCGAAAACAGGGCATAGAAGTCCATCAGGCAGATCTCAGCAGTATATCTATCACATCTGTCCAGGGTCCTTTCCAGGTCCTTTAACACCCCCTGCCAAAAGCAGCTGATCACTGGGCAGTGCCATACCACGTGTATGAAGTCTACGTCAGTAAGGGCACACCTGGGACAGCAGTGGTATTGGGTTTGCATAATCACGTATAGCCTATGTGGTGTGAGGTATGTAATATGTAAATAATTAAATTGAGTGTATTTGAATCTCGGGTTTCTCGATCCCTTACATGTTTGTTCTAATGTTTGTGTCTACTCTTTGTCCCTAGGAGATCTGCAGAGCAGTCCCTCCCAACCAGTGCTTAATTTAAAAAAAAAAAATTAAAAAAAAAAAATAAGTGCCAGGGCTCTCCTCAGGAGGCCACTGCACCTTGAACCACACATTGCTCCTGTTATGCTGCCAACGCCACATTGCCCCTGCTATGCTACCAATGACAACTACTATGCATCACACTCCTGCAAGTATGACAATTCTGACTATTCCTGGCCCCCAAAGCTATAAGCATAGCCTAGGGGACAGGTAATAATCATTTTTGATGTACATTGAATTAATGACTAACAGTTGTTGTTGTCATCTCTAAATTAGACATACAGCGCCACTTTGTGACAGAGTGTCACAAGCACCGGTGTTGACAATAAACTGCCTTTACTGAGCACCGGAAACCAACGGCACAAATTCAGCACTACTCCCACCTGGCTCAGGCACTCAGCAGGGCATCCAAGGTTTCTAGGATCAGTGTCTAGTAGAGCTATGTGATCCATCTTTGCCCATTCCCAATGATGAGTAAGTGCTGCAGCATATTGTTAGTCTTTGGTTCAGGGTCTGTATCCTAAATATATTCCATAATGTTTGTGTGATCGCCCGTATGTCATGAACTGTGTGCCCCGCAACCCACTAGCCATCATTAGGCTTTCGAGACTTCTGAGGGTACCCAGTCATAGAGGTCTTCTAGGGTGTCGACACCTATCTTCCGCCAGTCCTTCATTCGTTGTATAATGAAGTATCATCTCTCGATATAGGCAGTGCCACAAGGAGCTGCACCAACACATACATCAGTTATCTCCTGCTCATGCGCAGCATCCATATCCAGTAGCAGCGCAGGACAATGGGCAAGAGTTTAGGCTTTTGGGTTTTGCCAAAAATTTCACCCCCATCAAGAACACCACAAGGGCGCCCTCGATATGAGGTACCCAGTTTCCACATGTGTTTAGGCATCAAAGAGTGAAAACACTAGAAAACCATAGTCACACGTGGATGTCTTAATATTTGGTGTTAAAGGAACAAGCTGTTTGCTGTACAGTGTCCTCTATAAAATAGTCTAGATTTTTAACAGGAAGGGTTGAGGCAACAGTGGGCGCCGATCAAGGTAGATATCCTTGGAATTATTGAATGTGATTTTGGTTAACAAAACTATTTAAAGGTTTGGAGATCTGAAGACCAAGTGTTAAGTGTATTTCTAGAATGGGATTTACAGGTAGTAGTATCCTTTAAAATGAATCTTCTCTAAAGACTTCTAACTACAGATTCATCGACTTGTGAATTTCCCCAGACATCAGACTTGTTCCAGAAACCTTTGCAGCACTTCCCTCGAATTTCCGTAGGTGGCATCGTCCATTCTTTCCACGCCTGCCTGTAATGACTCGGTTTTCCGTATATTTTGGTGCCTCTGTCATTTATCAAGCCAGTACTTACCACAGCCCTATTCAGGACTCTCAAAAACACCACACATTCAAAATACCTACCTGAGAAAGAAATAGTAAGGATAGCTAGAAATACGCAAGTCTATAGCCATAGTTAGGAAGGTATGTAGAACACCACAACGCACCCTCAGTGCGAACAAGAGCAACACTACGCACCCTCAGTGCGAACAACACCTTCCGGTGACCAAAACAAAACAACGCACCACTCTGCGAACAACACCTTCCAGTGAAACAATGTGCTACTGCACGACAACGCACCACTGTGCGAACAACACCTTCCGGTGAAACAACCTGCTATTGCATGACAACGCACCACTGTGCGAACAACACCTTCCGGTGAACAAAACAAATACATACCTCCTCCACTATGCTGGGATGAAACACTTAGAAATTAGACATTCCTGCTGGGAGCCGATTTCCCTTCCGTATCAAAAACTACCCATTAGAGGGGAAACTTACCCATCCCTCTGTAAGCACTTGGTAAAAAAGGGGCCGACCTTCCCTCACAAGGAATACAGACAAATTATATGCTCCGAGGTTTCTTTATTACACAAGGATAGAATGACAAAAGAAAGAAATAACTAAACATCACAGTAGACATTCTTCACAATAGCAATACTAACATATACATATATGTAGAAGCTGAAAATAAAAATAATAGTTAAACATAAACAGTTAGAAAATAAGAATTAGTGGAACAGCTCACCAAGTTTCTATACATCTCTCTTCCTCTTCATCAGTCAGGACTCTCTGCTCCACAGTCACGACTGCACGTCTGCACCGTGATGTATCACCAGACCGCAAAACCACCAGACTAACTCACACTCTCTCTCAGAACTCTCGGATCCTTTCTCTAATATAAAATGCAATCCTCCTACTTTCTTTATCAGATTCCTGTACCACCTCGTACCGAGAGGGCACAACAGCAGCTGGCCAGGCGTTTGCTATGACTCCGGCACAGAGTGAGCACATTCCTCTGATAAGAACAGGTCCTCTCTAGTTTAGCAAGAGCGAATAACAACTAGGAATTAAAACATAACCTCTCACCTAAAGAGGCTTAGAAGATGGCAGCAGTTTAGAATATGGAGTTGCTCAAGCATAGGCCTCTACTCCTGCAAAGAGCCAAAATGAGTATGCAAGAAGGCATAAGATCATGCCAAAACCAATAGGCAAGCCCTGCCATTAAGCAAGATGAAGTCAGAAACAGAAAGAGACCTAATCAAACCCTTCTTTGTAGCTTCAGGTCTACACATCACTATGTCTATGTGATGATATGAATTGCAAAGCAAGATAACATGAAAGCATGTCAAAGGCAATAGTCAGCACTGCCATAAAACAAGGTAAAAACAGGCCTAAATATCACTATATTAGGCTACAATATGCTGAGATGGTGGTGGGCAACGGTCCTAACCGACCCAATCATTGAAAATACCTCGGTCACTACACTGCCCAAGGATCCGGAAAGAGATTTTTTCCCTCAAATTCTTAAGTGTGCAGACAATGTCTACACCTACCACAGGGCTTAAACCAGGTCATGACTGTCATTGGCAGTTGTCAGTAATGGACAACTAGGATGTCAGTTTATGGTGCCTTGGCACCCAACACAACTTTGCATCATATCGGTGCTGCGCAAAAATGAGCAAAAAGGCCATTCACAACTGCAGGGCAAAACTAGTGGTCTACGAACTCTGGAGATCGAAAAAGCGCTCATGGTCAAAGTCGAAGGCCTGATGGTCAAGGTCAAAGTCAAGTGCATGGAGGCTGCTCCTAGGACTGGTCATCTTCAAGGTCAAAGGGTTCAGGTAAGTCAAGGACGTCTCACAAGAAGCAGTAAAACAAAAACAAATCGTAGCATGGGTTCCACCACTCAGAG
This sequence comes from Lissotriton vulgaris, assembly GCF_964263255.1. Taxonomy (NCBI): domain Eukaryota; kingdom Metazoa; phylum Chordata; class Amphibia; order Caudata; family Salamandridae; genus Lissotriton; species Lissotriton vulgaris. The sequence continues at coordinate 1,516,507,895 of NC_141689.1, read as the reverse complement.
TCACGTGACATCCCAGGTACCTCTAGGATGTGGAGTCTTTCCCCTTCTGTGGAACCGATCATGATAACCATCCCACTTCGTTTCCGACCTGAAGGGACTGTTAAGCCACAGCAGCTCCAACAGATGAAGGCAGCCTTGGTTCTCTTCCAGGGGTATCCTCATCAAAGTCATAAGCACTGAATATTCCCGCCCATGTGCGGGACCCCGGAAACAATATGAAAATATATATGTAAAAATCACATATATCTCGCTCCACATATGTACGTACATATATTATTTTTCTCACACCAATGCAGCCCCAAAACTGAGGCTAAAACAATGTAATCACATGTACATATACTGCAATTAGTAAGGAAACAAAAAACACATTAGGTCAAATATCCCTTGAACTTTGTGTTTTAATGAGTAAAACCACTCATAAATCCTGAAAATTGCTAATTAATAGACATTGTTAGCCCTCAGTCTGCATTGTAAAACAATAGCATAGAAAATGAAACCATTTTCAACAAAAACTGGCACCGTGCCTTTAAGGCAGCCATGAACCCAGGCTTCCCATCATGCCTCAGGGGTGACAGTTAGGTCAGTTGTTCTTTCCGGCTCCTTCAGTCAGGACCCTGGTTAAACAGCTCCCTTTCTTTCTTTTTGACTTTCTGTCAAAAAATATACCAGTTTATCTACAATTCTAGCTTTCAATCGACGTCTTTAGGACTTAGGGTGTTACTGCTACCTTTTTTAGGCTTAAAAAAGGTAATTTTTCTGTCAAAATGCCTTCCCTCTTTGACAAATGCCCTTCATGTGGAAGGAAAATGGCCAAGACTGACACTCATTCAGTGTGTATCCTGTGCCTACCAGACTCTCATTCTTCGAAATCCTGTGAACAGTGCCAGGTTTTATCGTCCAGAACTCTCAAAGACAGAGCGAATTCGCATTTATGGACTTTCTGAGAGAGGAAGATCTCCCACGAAGCAGAAGAGTCGCAGGACGCGGTCGACGTCGAGAGGAGTCCCGACTTGTTCACCTTCGGCGTCGGGATCTGCGTCGAAAAAGCAGTCGGCGAAGGTTATAACGAAGGGGCAGACCAGGATGTTTTTCTCGGAAGTAAAGGCTAACCAGTTCTTAGAGGAACTCACAGATAGTGGAAGGGGACAAGGTAGTAGAGGTAAAAGACCACCTCAGGTACCTTAGGGCAACACAGCAAACATGAAATTGGCCCAAGCAGGAGAGGGTAGCGACACTACAATCCAGTACAGCCACACGTAGGTCATGCTTGACCTACTTGCCTGTAAAAGGGGGGGGGGGCTCTAAAGGGGGAGGGGGGCTGCGGGGTTGGGGGGGGACGGTGGAGGGCACATTACAGCACAAAGACACTAAGATACAGAGACACATTCACTTTGAACTGACTATGGTACACAGGAAGATAGGAGAGAAGCTGGAAAGCATAAGGAATCTTTTATGGCTGTAAGAATAGCCTCAATAAATATTTGTGGCTTGAATGAGGGAGCAAAGAGGATGAAAGTGGCCGCAATGCTGAGACTGCTTAAGTTAGACATAATTTGCCTTCAGGAAACCCACGTGGAAGGGAATAATAGCCAAATATTGAATCAGTTAGGTTTTGAGGTACTTGCATACACGAAACAAGGCACCAAAACAAGAGGGGTGGCTATTTTAGCAAAAAGAGGGGGGGGTTAGAGTTCTGAAGAAAAAAGAGGATCAATGGGGACGCTGGGTGATGGTGGAGGGGGAAACAGAGTCAGGAAGATGCACAATTGTTTCGGTGTACGCCTGCACAGACGATGAACCTGAAATGTTCCAGTTTTTAGATACAGAGCTGGCGATTTGGTCTGAACCAATAATCTGCTGTGGGGACTTTAACATAAATGGAATGGAGGGTATAGGTCTTACGGGCGGGAGCCCTTACAGGGGGAGGAAAAAAAGACTTCCCAGGCTATTGTGAACCTAGCAAGGAATAATGTACTAGTAGATCTATGGGCTCAGAAGAATCCACCTGGTACAGGGAGCACATACTACTCAGCTCCCCACAGGAAGGTGGCCAGACTAGATTATTTCTTTGTGTCTAGTTCATTAGTAAGTGACAGCCAATTAGAAAGAGCTCCAAGAATAGTATCAGACCATAACCCACTTATTCTATCACTACCTCAGAAGAACGAAAGAAACACATGGACTTTTGAGAGGGGGCTTCTTAGAGAGGATGGCTATCTTGAACATATGCAGAGGTGGATTAATGAATTCTGGAAAATAAATAGGGGAACAGCTTCATCGGGCATAACTTGGGATGCGTTTAAGGCCGCAATAAGTGGGGAGACCCTGAGCTACACATTGTATAGCGATAGGCAGGAAAGAACTAACATACAGGAAAAGATTAAAGAATTGGCAGATTTAGAAGAACTACTCATTGAGGCTATAGTGAAGCAAGACCCGCTAGAAGAAATCATATTAAATATGGAAGTAGTTAAGACAGAAGCAGCCGAAAACATTGCGAGGAAGGCCGCCTGCAAGTTTCTTGCCAATAAAGAAAAATGTTATGAGTACAGCGAAAGGATAGGACAGTTGCTTGCAATTCGAGCAAGGCAAAGCTCGGCTATGGGCGAGATAAAATAAATTAAAAATGGGTCAGGGGTGATTACAAATAAGGCTGAAGAGATCAGAGAGACTTTTATGAATTTCTATGAGGCTTTATACGATCAGGGCCCCCCAAAATCGGACGCTGATATCTGGAAATATCTATCGGAGACTCCACATGTGGAATTAACAGAAGAGGGGAAGGAGGAGCTAGACCAACCATTAACTTTGCTAGAAATACAGGAAGCTATACAGAAACTCCCATCGGGTAAAGCCACTGGGCCTGACCAAATCCCGGCTGAATTCTATAAGACTTTTTGGGGGGTGCTGGGGGAAGATATGCATAGGACTCTTGGGTTGGCACAGCAGGGCTTATCAGTCCCCCCCTCTTGGACAGGGACAGATATTATAGTTATACTGAAAAAGGATAAGCCTCCAGTAGAACCAGGGTCTTACAGACCAATCACGCTTATGAATGCGGACGCCAAAATATTTTCCAAATCATTGGCACAAAGGTTGAGCAGGGTAATTGAGAGTTTGGTGAGCGAAACACAGCATGGGTTTATACCAGGAAAGGGGACCACTCAACATACACGTCAAATGATCACCATATTCGATGCAGCGGGAGTTGCAGGGGACCCTGTCGCGGCTATATTTCTTGATGCAGAGAAGGCCTTCGACAGGGTTTCCTGGAACTATCTGTGGAAGGTGATGGCTTGGGCTGTGATTGGCCAGGGGTTTATTAAAGCAATTCAGGCTCTCTATATGGGACCAACGGCAAGGATAAGGATTAATAAAGGATATACCGAAATAGTAAGGATAGGACGAGGAACACGTCAGGGATGCCCCGCCTCGCCCCTATTATTTGCTCTATATTTAGAGCCTATTCTACGGAGGTTCACTGGTAACAATAACAATAACATAGCCCCGATTACGCTACACAATAGGGAATATAAAGTGTTTGCTTATGCAGAAGATGTGGCAATCATCACACCAGATCCAGGGAGGGCCATAATGGAAATTGAGCAGGAGGCTTTGATATTTGGTAGAATTTCGGGGTATTCAATTAATAAGGGGAAGACTCAAATCGTACAAAATAATAACACTGTATATCAGGACACTAGGATAGTATCAGAGGCAATTTACTTAGGGATTAAAATCACTACGGATTTGGATAAGTTGGTTGAATTGAATATGGTGCCCTTAATAACAAAGGTGAAGAAAAACACCGAAAGATTGCATAACCTGCACTTGACACTAATGGGTAGAATAAATGCTATAAAAATGATCACCTTCCCTAAATTTCTCTATATGTTTAGGGCCATCCCACTCTTTTTCGAACACACTTGGTTCACCAAAGTGGAAGTAATCCTCAATAGACTTATTTGGGCGCATGGGAAAACGAGAGCGTATCGTCACATCACACTACCAAGAGAGAAAGGGGGATGGGGGGCTCCAGATTTCAGACTATATTACTGGGCAGCAGCCCTGCAGTACTTTCAATGGATGATAGGCGGAGGGTGCCAAGAACCAGACCCGGGGGGTATGGGAATCAATCTCAAGAATGTATATATTGCACTGATGGGAGGGGATGCGCAGAATGCCTTCTTAAACACAGTTGATTTTTGCTACTTTAAGCACACGAGGTTCAAGACCTTGAAAGCTGCTTATAAGGTCTGGACAGCAGTATCTAAAGCACTAGGATTGGGGAGATTTTACAGATATACTCGACTGTATACAAATCTCTCACTACCAGGGGATATATTCAGGGATTCAGTTATGAGGGAATGGGAGGAAAAGGGTATTAGGAAAATAGGGGACGTCTACGATCAGGGAGGCATTCGCTTGTTTCAGGAGCTACAAACAAAGTATAAATTAGATGGAAGGAGCTTCTTTAAGTACCTGCAGCTCAGAAGCTATTTTATGAATAAAAAGGGGGGTACAGTGGGGTTTGGGGAGTGCAAAATAATGGAATATGTACAGCGTGGCCATTACTGTACGATCTGGCAGTTGTATGCAGAACTGTATATATTGAAAGAAGACGACAGGGGAAAATATGCCGTAAAATGGGGGGAGAAAATAGGCTCATCACAAGAGAACTTTACGGATTCATTGGACTTAGGCTGTACGGTGTTATGTTCGGCCACCCTCCAGGCACAACATTATAAAACGCTGTTTTCACTTTATTACACCCCTGCTAGAATAGCACAATGGGGGGGGCACCTCGGGAATTACTTGCCCGAGATGTGACTCGACTAATGCGGACCTAGTCCATATGTTTGCTGAATGCCCACAGCTATACTCCTTAATAGCGGCAATAAAATCCTTTATAGGAGGTACACTAGGAATTCCAGTAGCAATGTCTCCAAAATTGATAATGCTTGGGCTGATAACGGAGGAAGAGGGACACTATATAGAATTTATTTTTATTGCTATGGCAGTATTGCAAATCTGTATTGCTAAATCTTGGCTGGATAGAGCTCCGCCAACCTTTCAAATTTGGCTAGCAAGGTTACTCTCCACATATAATTTGGAAAGCGCAATATATGGTAGGAAGGGGCGGAGAGCAAGAATATTAGGCTGCAAGATATGGCAACCTATAGAATTATGGAGAACTAGAATGGGGAGGTAGTAAAACTTAAGATAGGAATTTTGTTCTGCTTCCCCCTTCCCATAAGATTTCATTTCCTCCTTTTTTTTCCCCTCTCTGGTTTAATCTTAATTTTTTTTTTTTTCTACCTCTTTGTTATTTACTTATATGTTGTGATCTCGGATTTTCAGATGTAATATGATATGTAAGTCAGTTGTAAACAAATGTGCTGTAAACATTTGCAGATAATGTTGGTGTATATATAAAAACTTTTAAATAAAAAAAAAAAGAAAAAGCAGTCGGCGGCGACGAAGAAGACTTCTTCTGCGTCGAAAGGCAAGGTACCTCCGCTACAGACAGCGTCGAGGGGTAGGTCGCCGTTGAAGCAGAGGAGCTCGACGGCGAGCCAACCGGCGTCGAAGCAGCATCGTCATGCTGTGAGGTCGAGGCATTCTCCGTCGACGCCTGGTCACCGGCGTTCGGCGTCGAGACAACCTCCGTCGACGACTAGTCGTGGTCGTTCGACGTCGAGGGAGCTCTGTCGACACATCGACGTCGAAGCCGACCACATCAACGCCTAGTCAGCAGCGTTTGACGTCGAGGCAGCCTCCATCGCAGTCAGTCCAGCAGCATTCGACGTCGAAGCAGCCTCCGTCGTCATCGGGCAGGCAGCCTTCAACGGCGAGACGTTCTAAGTCGAGGGACAGTCATCGACACTCTAGGTCAGAGCAGTGGCGCTAGACGTCGGAGCGTCCTCCGCCGTCATGCAGGAGATTGGCGTCGAGGAGATCACGGTAGACATTGAGAGGGCGCCCATCTGCTCGGCGTTCGACGTCGAAGCAGCCACCGTCGACCGGTCAGCGGAGATCCAGGGAACGGGGCGACTCGAATTCAGGGAATGTCTCCCCTACAAGAACACAGGAGAGGTCACCCTTGAGGCAGGTGGGGCAAGAGATGGAGAGTCAATCATTGGGCCAGCCTCAAGCCCTGATGTCTCGGCAGGTTTCCCCAAGATCAGCATCGGCTGCGGAGGTGGAGCAATCCCCGATACAGGATCCTCCCGTCAAAAGGAGAAGGGTCTCGGATGAGAGAGGTAAGTCGAGGTCTTCCTCTAGATGGTCTCTGGTGAGCCTGTCCTCATCCTCCTCGGCATCTCGCAGTGACAGATATTCGGATGGAGGAGTCAGCTCTTCGGATAGGGAGAGGTTCAAGTCCCCTGCAAGGTCGCAGCAGGAACAAGTGGATCAACCTCCTCCGAAACGTTCGCCAGTGAGGGATCGCACCCAGAAATCTCCTCCTGTTCGTCTTTCCCCAAGGTGGTAGAGACCTCTTCACCACTGGGTCAAGGACAAGGAGACGGCGGATCGTTTGAGGGCGTATCGAGAACAAGCCTCCCGCCACAAAGAGCGGTCTCGCTCTAGAGTGCGCTGAAGTAAGAGAAGATCTAGCCACAGGGAGCGATCTCGTTCTAGAGCGCGCTCAAGTAGGAGAAGATCTAGGTCCAGGAGCAGAGGGCGGACACATAGATCTTTAAGTTCTTCAAGGTCACGCTCTCACAGGAATTACTCTCCGACTCTAACAGACAGCCCACAATCGAGAATATCTCCAACTGAGGATATTTTCTCGTTCCAAGACATCTTGGGCAGGGGAGGCCTGAAGCTAGGAGTGCCTATGACAGCTCCCCAGATCAAGACGACAGTCATCTTTGAAACCCTGCAGCAGAGATCGGCACCCAAACCTTTATTACTGTTGGTCCCGGGTATCACGGATCCGGTGAATGAGGTCTTCCTGGCTACGGTGAAGTCAGTCCCAGCGAGGATTCTCCAGAAAGATCGCTCTCCTGAAGAGGATCCCCTGTTCCTCAAGTCCGACCCACCACCAGATTCAGTAATCATTGCGGTGGCTAAAAAATCCAATGCGGTGGCCTCCTCATCCACGGTACCGCCGGATAAGGACAGCAAGTTACAAGACTCATGGGGGAGAAGAGTGTGTAACACCTCAGCCTCTTTCCTCAAGGTCGCCAATGTGGAAGTTCTGCTGGGCAGATGCGATTGATCTCTGTGGGACTCGCTTCAGAGGTTTTCTGCAAAACTTCCTCAGGAAGATAGAAAGGATTTTGAGGAGATTCTGATGGAGGGCAGTCAAGTCTCCAATCAGACTATAGGGGCGGCGGCAGATGGAGCTACTCTGGCTGCGCATGGTATGCGCATGGAATCACAGCGAGGAGATCCTCATGGTTGCGCCTAACAGCATTAAAACCTGAGGCTCAAGCCAGAATCCTATACCTTCCTTTTTCAGGCACATCTCTCTTTGGGGCGAGTGCTGATGAAGAGATGCACTGGATGAAAACGGAATTAGACACCCTTAAAGCCGTGGGGCTTGAAAAGAAAAAGGAGTTCCGGAAGAAGTTCCGTTCTGATAACAAGGGCTCTTCGAAGCAGAGGGTTCAAACCCCTCACTGGCAGAAGGGCCAGAACCAGCAAGGCCAACAAAAATCGCAATATAAGGGCAAGTGCAATTCCAAAGGAAGTGGGAATCAGCGCCAAGGCAACAGCTTCAATAAGCCTCAGCAGAAGCAATGAGTCTTCACTTCCCCCAGCGCCGTTGTCCACTCCAGTGGGGGGAAGCATTGCACATCACAGGACAGAGTGGCAGGCCATTACAAAAGATCAATGGGTGTTGTCTACGCTGCAGAATGGGTACTGTCTTAGTTTTCATCGTCTACCTCCACTCGTTCCTCCGATGCCAACGTCAAGCCACCAGCTACAAATGCTAAAGAAAGAAGTAGCGACACTCCTCGAAAAATCAGCCATCGAGAGAGTGTCGGTGGCTCAAAGGGGGAAAGGAGTCTATTCGAGGTATTTTCTGGTCAGAAAAAAGGGCCAAACGGCAGAATACAGGCCCATTCTGGACCGGAGAACACTCAATCTACATGTCAGAAAAGAAAAGTTTTGCATGTTGGCGCTTCATCAAATATATCGACATCTCAGGAAGGGGGATTGGATGTGTTCGCTGGACCTTCAAGATGCATACTTTCATGTCCCGATACGGCTCGATCACAGGTGATTCTTACGATTCCGGGTGGGGACCTCCCACTACCAGTTCAAGGTCCTACCGTTTGGGTTGTAGTCTGCCCCTAGGGTGTTCACGAAGTGTGTCGCAGTGGTGGCAGCAGCTCTACGCCGCAGGGGGGTCTTCGTATACCCATACCTAGACGATTGGCTGTTGAAAGGTCCTTCTCCAGACAACGTTACGAATCAATTCTAGACCTGCATAGAACTCTGTCAGCTTATAGGCCTACATGTCAACTACAGCAAGTCTGTCTCCCAACCCACTCAGAAGATTCACTTCCTAAGGGCTCTGCTAGACTCCGAAGTAGGAAAAGTGTTTCCTTCGGAGGAGAGATAGTTTTCTACAACGCTCAAGTGCCAGCAAGTTCTTCGCAACAGGACTCAGAGAGTGCGAAAAATAGCCTCCCTCTTAGGGTCGATGGCTTCATGCATCTTCTTAGTACCGAACGCCAGACTTCGGATGCGTCCTCTTCAGCAGGATTTGGAGGACAAATGGGATCAGCAATCAGATCGCTGGGACGATCAGATCACTTTGTCACTGGAAGCTCAGCGCATCTGGCATTGGCTTCTGGCTCGCAAGTTGTCTGTTCAAGCAGTCCACCTCCTAGGAGAGCAGAATGTGAGGGCGGACTCACTAAGTCGGCACTTCGAAGACAGAGAGGACTGGGTTCTCAACGACTAAGTACTAGAAGACATTTTCCAGTCTTGGGGTCGTCCTTCCATAGACCTCTTCGCGGACAACGTAAACAGCAAATGCCCAAGCTTCGCCTCAAGGTTCTATCGACCAGGAACGAGAGGGAATGCTCTTTTGATCGACTGGTCAGGAGAATTTGTGTACGCCTTTCCACCCCTTGCGCTGATGCCGAAGGTGGTGAGCAAGCTGAACCACTCGTGCACAACAATGATCCTGATTGTCCCCGACTGGCCAAGACAATGGTGGTACACGGACCTACTTCACCTGTCAGTGTCTCCTCACAAGAAGCTTCCGTGCAGGCCGGACCGGTTATCGAAGATGAACGGGAGGATTCACCATCCCAACCTTCCGTCACTGAACTTGGCAGCATGGCTCCTGAGGTCATTCAGTACGGCCATCTAGGACTGCCACAAGACTGCATGTCCATTCTGAGAAAAGCATGACGCCCTTCCACAAGACACTCTTACGCATGCAAGTGGAAGCGGTTCTATATGTGGTGCATGCAGAATGGTCATAATCCGGTGAAGGGTCAGGAAGAAGCAGTTCTTCCCTACTTGTTGTACCTGGCTAAAGCAGGGTTGAAGTTTAATTCCATTAAGGTGCATTTAGCCGCTATAACTGCTTATAGGCGATCACCTTCACAAACCTCTTTTTTCCAGTTGCCAGCGGTAATGGATTTCCTGCAGGGTCTGAAAAAGGTGTACCCTCCAGTACGTCCTCCTTCTCCTCCCTGGGAGCTGAACTTAGTACTATCAAAGTTGATGGGCCCTCCTTTGAGCCCATTCATAAAGCACTTTACAGCATATTTCCTGGAAAGCGGCTTTTTTGGTAGCGATTACGTCAGCCCGTAGGGTGAGCGAGATTCAGGCTCTCTGTACCAAGGAACCATATACAGTGTTTCATTTGAATAGAGTGGTGCTGAGAACGCACCCTTCTTTCCTGCCGAAAGTGGTGTCAGATTTTCATTTCAATCAGTCGATTTCTCTGCCCACTTTCTTTCCCAATCCCTCTACTCCAGCTGAGAGGGCTTTACACTCTTTGGACCTGAAAAGGGTTTTAAAGTTCTATCTGAAATGAAATGAAATTTGATTTGTAGAGCGCATGGCTGCCCGAAAGCGTCCCAGCGTTTGCTTAGGGAACCCGTCCTGGTATTCCCCTGCGAGATAGCCCATTACTGGGCATCCCCAAGGTGAAAGCCAGGCATCCCGCTGCGAGGGGCCGTTGTGGAGATTAAGCAAGCTATTGCCCAGAGTTACAGAGTGGGACTCCATGATTGGAATAGGCACCGAGGCGAGAATTGTCAGGTCCGGGGAAATTTGAGCCCAAGACCCGCCGAGGCGGGGAATTGAACCCTTGTCCGGGCCAGACCTCTGCATCAGGGTCTGCCGCTCCAACCACTTGAGCCACACTTCTCCAGAATGTCGAATAGACTTGGACAGGCCCAAGTCTATTCGACATTCTGATCAGTTATTTGTCAACTATGGATCGATCAGAACTGGTCATGCAGCATCGAAACGTTCCATTTCCAGATGGATCGTTTCGTGTATCAAACTTGCTTACCAATTGGCGCAAAAACCTCTGGGGTTTACCCCTAAAGCGCATTCCACTAGAGGTAGAGCTGCCACGGCGGCTTACCTGCATAATGTTCCCATGTCTGAGATTTGTAAAGCGGCGACCTGGAGGTCTGTCCATAGATTTACCAGACAATACTGTCTAGATTCTGACACAAGAGCAGATACCCAGGTGGGCCAGGCCTCCCTGAGGAATCTGTTTAACAGCAGAGTTATTGGCGGTTATGATTTGGTTGGGTCATGTACTTCTCATTTACCTGCAGGTGGTTGATGGGCTCGCTATTCTATTCAGTGATTATGACAATTTGTAAAGCGCGACAATTTGCCATTTGACATTTACCAGACAATACTGTCTAGATTCTGACACGAGAGCAGATACCCAGGTGGGCCAGGCCTCCCAAAGGAATCTGTTTAACAGCCGAGTTATTGGCTGTTATGATTTGGTTGGGTCATGTACTTCTCATTTACCTGCAGGTGGTTGATGGGCTCGCTATTCTATTCAGTGATTATGACTATTGATGAGGATCCCCTGGAAGAAAAGGATAAGTTACTTACCTGTAATCCTAATTCTCTTCCATGGGTATCCTCATCAAAGTCATAAGCAACCCACCCGCCTCCCCAGGTAAATGAGATTCGGTACTGTTACAATCTTATGGTTGAGCCCTGTCTTCAGGGTTATGCAAAGAACAACTGACCTAACTGTCACCCCTGAGGCATGATGGGAAGCCTGGGGTCATGGCTGCCTTAAAGGCACGGTGCCAGTTTTTGTTGAAAATGGTTTCATTTTCTATGCTATTGTTTTACAATGCAGCCTGAGGGCTAACAATGTCTATTTATTAGCAATTTTCAGGATTTATGAGTGGTTTTACTCATTAAAACACAAAGTTCAAGGGATATTTGACCTAATGTGTTTTTTGTTTCCTTACTAATTGCAGTACATGTACATGTGATTACATTGTTTTAGCCTCAGTTTTGGGGCTGCATTGGTGTGAGAAAAATAATATATGTACGTACATATATGTGGAGCGAGATATATGTGTTTTTTACATATATATTTTTATATTGTTTCCGGGGTCCCGCACATGGGTGGGAATATTCAGTGCTTATGACTTTGATGAGGATACCCCTGGAAGAGAACTAGGATTACAGGTAAGTAACTTATCCATCACATCTTTGGTGGCACACTGGATGCCTCTAAAGCACCTTTTTGGGCCCAACAGAATGAGATGGCCTCTAGCCAGTCTACCATCAGCAGATCAAACATTGATGTTAACTGTGCCCCTCGCCTTGCGGCTATCTCTCAGACTTTGACTCCAGTGAACCCAGGCCCAATGCCATTCACTCTCAGCACCATGCACAACGACAGGTTTAGTGCCACGGTTGATGCCACCAGTGTGTGAATCTACGTGATCCAGACATTAACTAGACCCAGAAAATATGGCCATTCTGAACCAGACTATGCCCTACATATTGGTTTAGGCAATCTTAATGACAATAATGATCAGTACGCTGAGGGCAATATTTTTGATGTTCTCCAGGATGCAAGTATTCTGGACACCTACCTAAACATTTGGCTCTTCTCACCATATCCCACTACAGCTACTGAATACACTTAGGAGCCTCTGCTCTCCTTCAATGAGGCTTTAGCTGATGTATGCTGGTGGGCACCTGTTTAAAACCAGGAGCTTGCTCTTTGGTCAATAGACAGGTGGTGAGGTGGCATAGAATGGCTTCCAGAAATCTAGAATTATATTGCAGCAAAGATCCTTAATCCTATAGGGCTTCCCATACCTCAACAACTGGCTGCTGAAGACAGACTTGTCTCAGTTTGTTGCAAGCCACCTCCAGACGACCGCCAACTTGTTGACATCGGTAGTTTTAGTTTTATCAATGTGTTGAAATCGCACTGCTTCCTTTCATTTGAGACAACCTGGACATTGTGTTTTTCTAAGCAATGTCTCCACTTTACGAAGTTCAGGACATTCTGTCTATGATCACTGGTGTTTCAACCCTTGGCCTGGGTCTCCATGAGCACAGTGTTGAGGCTTCTGGGCCTCTTGGCCTCCTGAATGCTGCTGGTGGACCACACCAGGTGGCCAATCTGGTTCTGCAGTGGGATCTGAATTCTTGGTGGGTTCAGCATCAAGGGGACCTAATGAAGTTCAAAGAGTTGAAGGAGACCGTGGTAGACCTACAGGGTTAGCTGCACGACTGCAAGTGGACCAGGGGCCCCTCTCGCTACTCTTACCTACAGCTAACGGTCATGATGGTTTCATCGTTGATGGCTTGTGGGAGACATCTGGGAGAGGTGAAGATCAGAGGACTGGTCTCCAGGGGAGGTTCATCTCAATATAAACTTGTTAGAGATGTGTGCGATCTGCTTGGCACTAAACATGGTCCTCCAGACCTTCAAAGGGGAATGGTGCCGATTCTCACAGAAAACACTACTGCCATGGTCTAGAAACATCCTTAATTGTGGTGCTAAAGGTGCCCATATGGCAATTTTCAAAACTGAGGACTTAGAAATAAAATTCGGCCAAAAAGTGTTCTGAGAACAAGAAAAAGGCTGGGACCAACCTGCTTGCCTATCCGCCTGAGGTGCATTGCCAGCCGGATTGACTTTGCGGCTTCTCCAATTACGTTCTCCGCAGCAGCAAATCCGTTACAGTGGTCCTTCGCCAAAGGGGTATACGACCTTATGGAACTGTCTTCGGCTACAGCCCTCTGCCTCGTCCCACTGGAGATTTCGACTTCCATTTTGGGTACTATATCTGAACGTAGAAATATTCACTGTGGCTTCGACCCAAGGCCGTCCAACAGCGAAGCTCCCTTCTTGGATACCCCCTGCAGCCTTGCCCCGCTGAACTTTACCTTCTCAGACATTTTTTCTTCAAGATTTTTTCTAACTACAAAGGCAAGCACTGGACCGGGCCCAATCCATTTCTTGTATTCGAAACGCGCTCCATCGCAGTTGGCTGTAACTTTCGACTGTGAACCAAGTCTTGTGCGACTAGATGACCGCGGTTAGCTCTGTGATCTTTTAGGCAAAAGATTTCCCTTGAAACTTTGAAAATTCATATGTCTGATTCTACTGATTCGATTTTTGTCTTTTTGATGTCAAATACTTTATTAAAATGTACTCTTTTTTCTAATTGGTTTGGGTTTTTTCTTGTGTTGTGTTTTCACTTTATTGCGGTTTATGTACTGCATAAATACTTTACTCATTGCCTCGAAGGTAAGCCTGACTGCATTTTGTACCAAGCTACCAAGGGTTACGCGTAGGTTAATTTATTGACTTTTTGTGGTTCACCCTGCAAGGGATTGAGGCTATTGCATGACCAGGGCTCACACCCCAGTCACCAACAACCCAATTTGTCATAGCGCCCACATAGGGCAATTCATCACAGTGCAGATTTCTATTCTCAATCTCACCCAGCTAAGGAGAAGAAACAGCTTCAACCAATTGACCCCAAGAGAGTCATTAGCTTTTACATCGATCAGACCAGAGATTACAGATTAGATGACCAGCGTTTTAGTGGCATTTATCTGCACAGCAAAAAAGCACTAAATGGTGCAAAAGAGATCCATCTCCCAGTGGTATATATTATGCAACAGATCTGCTATGGGCTAGCCAAGAAGCAGCCTTTAGAAGTCCAGTGCGCTCAGTTCACTAGACCACAGGACCACTGTCCTGGGGTCCAATGTGCCAGTCGTGAACATATGCCAGCCTGCTATGTGGGCATCCCTCCACACATTCAAACAGTTTCACATAGACCGCCAGGTCGAGCAGGACCGGACTTTGCCAGATCTGTCTGCAGGATTTGCTGGTTTGAGCCATTACCCAAACCCAACACCTGAGGAGGTGTCGCTTGAACATCTATTCACAAGGTGAGGAGTCAACAGTTACAGGTTACCATGAGAAGAACAAGTTACTTATTTTCTGTAACACCTTTTCTGGTAGAGAGTCACCGCAGATTTCTCACCAACCCACTCAAATTCCCATTCTGTAGAAAGCCTGTGATAGAATATAATGAAGAAGGTAGGAAACCCAATATACCCTTGGAGGCTTGGGCAAGACAATTCTGGCATTTATCTGGGACATTGCCTATTTTTGCTATTTTTTGTGCTTTCAACCTCCTTCAAGTTGAGCATGGAGTTTACAGTTTTAACATTCCAATCATTAGAATGTAACCGAGAACAATTGCATCACCTATAGAAACCCGAAATACATAAGGTATCTGCAAAATTTCTGTAGTGCCGAATATATATTGGAAGGTACTTTAACCCGAACAATTCCATCTGTTAAAATGTTCACGAGGGATAAGTCTCTTTTTAGCTTATGTGAAGATGAGTGAGGCGTCAACGCCTCATCAACCAGTTCTGTAGCAGAGTATTCTGGAAGATAATGACCATTAATCAGCAAGCTGAAAACAGTCACAAATCGAATCCATAGAAAAGGAAAAAGCAAAGAAAGTGTTATCCAAACATATATCCAAGGCGGGACCAGATAAGTGTGTTACAGCCATGAAAAGAAAGCACAGATCATTGTAGGAGGAGAGTCTAAAACAGAAGAACTGTCAAAAGAGAAAAATCATCTCGACCCACATAATATTCCAGAAGCAGTTCGTTGAAAAGTTGGTGCCGCAGGTACCGTTACTGGACCAGACAAATCCAAAGGAGGTGGATCTGTAGAAATGAAATCAGATGCAGTGGTAAGAGCTGTACTCACTTTAGTTGTGTTGCTGTTTGCAAATGAAGGAATTAACTGTAGTAACTTCCCAGACCACCACCCCCCAAGCTGGGGAGAAACATCTTCGGTGGGGCTCACCAGCTGCAAAGGAATTTCCCGTATGGTAGCGAGAGGAGTTCGGGAACAGCGGAGGACTCCTCGCGTTCTACTATTTGTTGTTGGCTACATGATATAGCTTTATGTGATCAACGGAGAGAAAACAATTGCCTTTGGAGCTTAATAGCGATGGCAAGATTACAGTTCTTGTACCTTGTATGCCAAGGACTGGTACTGGTGTGTGGTATGATGGGTCAAACTCCTTCACCATCACCACCTTATCTCCGGTGAGATGACCAACCTGTGGAATCCAGCCAGAAGGTTCCAGTTTCTCCTTAATTCCGGCAGAGGCAAATGTCTTCAACAATACGTTGGATTGGGTGTCACAGAAGTTTTGCAGATGCTGTAAGACAGCACAACGATCATCTACATCAAAGGGCATGGCTATTGCCACAATGTCTGGGTCATCAAGGTCTGGAACGAACATTTTGATGCCAAAGAGAACCTCGTATGAGGTCCAGCCACCCAGAGATCTTTTAGGGAGATTGTTAAGTGCTCGTTGTACCCCATATAGGTGGTGGATTCAAGTACATCCTGTGCCTAATACTCTGGCTGTTAAGGACTGTTTTAAGTCATGGTTCATCCCCTCTACAACACAATTGCCTTCGGGCCAATATGGAGAAGAATAATACACCTGTACACCCAGGGTAGCCATAGTATCCATGTACCCTTTAGAAGTGAACGCCAGGCCCTGGCCTGAGTGGAATGTACTGCATGCACGTGTCCTGATAAAGACTTGCATGTCTTTAATAACTTCGCGAGCATCAGCCGAACACTGTGGCCAAACCCAGAGGAACCTGTAGAAAGAATCAACTGCAACAAAGATAAATTTAAATGCACTATCTGAAATCAGAGGACCACAGTGGACCAAATATATGCAGCCAAAAGGCTTGTTGGAAGTCAATAGGTTTGTCTAGAGTAGATATGCCATGGGGGAAGCTTTAATTTGTTGACAAATGTTGCAACAAAGGATGTGTTTATTGCCCTGTTGATATGAGCCATGCCACCAATAACGCTGCTGTAAAAACGAAATTGTGGCCGCCACACCCATGTGTGCAGAAGCAACACCTTCATGCACAGCGATCGCTAAAGCTAGTATGTGGTCTTAAATTGGGAATCAAATGATTGGCGGCCCCTGGAATTGTGAAAAAAATGATATCTTTATATCTTTTGATCACTTAAATACTATGTATATTTAGATGGGAAGCCTTTAGGTAAAGGGGTGCCATGTTTGTTAGCATTAACAGAAGCCAAGACACCATTATCTATTAGCGTTTTTGAAGGAGTAATTGCTGCAGCAGTAGCAGTCGCAGCTGAAGATTTCCCATCCAACCTTACAGTGGCGCACACCGCAGAATATTGGTGCTTGGTCCCTAAAACAGGCTGGACTGAACCATCAGTATAAATAATATATTCATACTGTTCAAGAGGTAAAACAGTAATGGGCATGGGATAGACAAGCTCATATTGTAGAGATTCTTGTGTATGGTGTCTGTAAAGACGGGTCAAAGACAAAGTCTACATCAACTGCTGTTAAGGATGTTGCCTATTGTATCCATTTAGGATGGAGGGCTTTAGCGTTTGGAACATTAGCCTTTGTGGCAACTTTTAAAGCTGGCACGGGAGTGACAACAATAATGGGTTTCCCTCGCGCATGTGGCCGCTTTTTAAGAATAGCCATCTGCACTGCAGTCAATATTTTTTCAGTGGATGCAAATTACATTTCCTCAGTGGATTACAAATGCGATTTATATGAAATCAGCACTGTCTCCCGTTCATCAAAGGTGATATAGGTAAACCCAATTGCACCTACTTTGACACGGATGACTACATTTGTGGTATTTACACGTGTATGTAAGTGATGTGTCCTGGGGTCCTTCTCCGTCTGCTAGAGTAAGGCAGGAGGGGCTGCTACATCCTCCCTAGTTCTTCTTTTAGGGCACCTCCTCTACTACACAACAAGACAATGCCATACATGTAATAGCTCTCCACCCCGTACAACTTGCTCCCCGCAAACGCTTTTATGGCGATACCACCAAATACAGTGTCTTTCTTTACCAGTGCCACCTGCACTTCATGGCTAGAGCAACCTCCTTGCCGGACGACGCTTTTGAGATCGCCTTCATCCTCTCCTACATGGGTGGCAACGTCGCTCAATAGTCCATCTCCCTGGTGGACAATAATGACCCCATGTTATACAACCTGCCGGTTTTCAAGGAAGCACTGCGGCGGATGTTCACCCGTCACACCTTTGTTCAAGCCGCGGACAACAAACTGTTCAATCTGAAACAAGGCAACACCGACCTGCTCCATTACATCACGACCTTCAGTAGGCTTGTCATAGAAGCCTGTTGGCCCAAGACCAAGAAAGTATCCGTGTTTTAAAGGGGTTTACGCAATGAACTGAAGGACCTAATTTCACAGATGCCCGATACCCCGGATGAAATAGGTCCTTTCATTAATCTGGTGGTCAAAGTAAACTACAGGATACAGGAGCGAAGGAATGAGAGAACTAAAAGAGGCGACAACCGGTTCCTGACCTTCCAGGACAAAACGAAGGACGAGCCAGCTCCTTCCAGTGATATGCCTGAACCAATGCAGAAAGGCAGTATACGGGGACCTCTCACTAACGAGGAACGAGAGAAGAGGAGAAAACAGAACCAGTGCCTGTACTGCGGTAAGAACGGACACTTCATCAGGGAATGCCCAGTAAAGCCAACCCGAGCCAAAGGAAGAAGACCGTTCGCACTGCCAGTAGCCAAGTTTGACAAGGCAGGAAACAGAGAAGCCCAGTATGTAGTGGGGTCCAGCTATTGGGTTCTTCGTCCAGCAAGACAACGACCCCTGCCTTTTTCTATGTGGCCAGGGAAAGAACATGTCAGGGCCATCCGTTGGGCTGTTACATCCCATTCCTGTTCCTCCTCATCCCTGGCACACCATTTCCATGGATTTTGCAGTGGAAATGCCAGCCACCGCTTCAGAGTACACTACTGTCCTTACCATAGTAGACCACCTCACGAAAATGGCTCACTTTATACCACCTTCGGCAGCCGAGCTGGCAGTGGTTTTCCTGCAAAATGAGCTTAAACTGCATGGCATACAGTCTGTGGTGATAACAGACCGGGGTTCGCAGTTCGGGTCTCATTATTGGAATGAGGCGTACACTGCCATGGATTTGGACGTTTGTTTGTCATCAGCATACCACCTTCAGACCGACGGTCAAGCCGAGAGAACTAACCACACCATGGAGCAGTATCTCTGTTGCTTCCTTCTGGCAGCAGAAAAGGAATGGGCAGAAGTACTGTAGATGGCGGAATTCGCTTATAACATCAACAAGCATTCCGCCATTGGAATGTCTCCCTTCTACTGTCTCCAGGGCAAGCATCCCAGGACTATGCCTTGGGAAGAACCACAGAACAGTCCCTTGCCCACAGTTCAGGCATACCATGCCAGGCTCTGCACACTCTGGCAGCAGGCCCGATTTGAGCTAGCCAAGGCCAAAGAGTACTATAAACAATACGCAGACAATTGCGGGAAGATGGAACCCACCTACAAGAAAGGAGACAGAGTGTGGCTCTCCATTCGGAACCTCAACGTGCACGGCCCCAAAAAACTGCTGCCCCGTTTTGTGGGACCTTATGTGATTGAAAAGGTGATCAACCGTGTGTCCATGAAACTCTTGTTGCCTCCTCAGATGAAATACACCCTGTCTTCCATGTCTCCCTTCTGAGTGCCGTTCACCCTGAGTGCAATGTGTCTACCCCTCCTTCGCCAGTTCTTAGGGATGATTACATTGAGTACGAGGTCAGGGCTATGCTTGGTTCCCGTCGTACCCGGGATAGGCTCTTTTACCTGGTAGTCTGGAAGGGTTATGGTCCGGAGGAGAGGTCCTGGGAGCCCCTGTCTCAGTTCGCCACTCTTCCCGCTTGGTTTGCGCTTTCCATGTCAGTCACCCGCTCAGCCCTCGCCCTACCACCCCGTATGAGTCTGCTGTTGTGGGTAGGGGTTCTGTTTTGGGCGGGGGTGCTGTCATGGTTTGTCAGGAAGCTCCCCTTCCCCTATTACCTGTGTGCGCATGAAACATTGCTCATGCGGAAGCGAGTCTCCTCTCTTCCGGGTTGCTGGCAGTTAGCAGTTCAGCCTCCATTACCGGAACCGCCGCGATGTCACTAGCTCTTTCGAGGGAATCCGCAAAACATCAGCGGTTGCCCCCAGCTCGGCGCTTCGTATTGACGCCCATGCCTGAACAGACGCCTTCTTTGACTCAGGATGCCCTTTCAGGTATTTCAGAGCCATGCAGGAGAACTGCTCATCTTTCTTTGTGTTTAGTCTATGCCTCGCCGCGCAGGAGCACTTGCTTAGTTTTTTGCCCTTGACTCTGCCTCACCACGCTGGACAGCATGTAAAGAGCTTGCCTTAACCATGCCACGCTGCGCTGGGGTGCTTGTTTTGTTTCTACCTATGACTTTGCCACATCACGCAGGAGCACTCACTCTGTGTTTACCTTTGACATTGCCACATCGCGCTGGAGCGCTTATTTTTGGGAACATCTTTTGTTGCGCAGGAGCGCTGGTTGATTTGTTGTACATTGTGCAGGAGCGCTAGTTACTGTGGTGCTTATTGCGCAGGAGCGCTATTTTGTTCATTTCAAAGATGGCTACAGACCCTATGATGTCCAGATAGGAGGGAACAGCTAACTTCCGCAGGAGTCTATGTTAGTGACCGGAAGAGGGTTTGTCTGTGCTGATTGTAATAGGTATTCCCTAGTCTCCCTGTCTAGCTGGTGTCCACAGTTCCTCCAAACAGAGGGACGTCCTCTACTGGCCTTCCAGACGTAATCCTGCCATTTTTAACTACCTTCCCCACTCCTATCTTCATCCTAGTTTGCTATCAAATCTAGATTGGGGTAAGGTGGGCGCGGGGGCAATAGATCATGTCGTCCCTGGGAGATCTCTCCACAAGAAACAGGTTAACTTGTGGGGTACCTGACATCGACTCGATGGCCAAAACCGCCAGATTTCACCTGAGCTATCCAAGAAAGCTGAAACCATTTTCTCTAACCGGTGCTTTAGCATCCCATTTAATGGGGTATTGTGGTTGCAATTGTCGGCTGAACCATACAGGTATTACTTGATTAGGAGAGTCCTTATCCCAGCCTTCATGACTGAGATATAAAGCTGGAGCTTGTGCAGGAGCCCATTCTGCTGCATCGGCTTGTTTGAATTCATCAGGGACATGAGCAGAAAATCACTCTGTGGAGATGTTTGGACGAAGTGTGGGAGTCAATCGACCTTCGCTAAAAGAATATCATAAGACAACGTTAAATTCTCTCAAAATATTACTAGATTGGCGTGCTGTATGTCACCCTCAATTTGACTATCCAGTTCATGTTATCAGTCTGGGAGGGCTACCTGCCTGTCTGGGGTTTCAACTGTAACAAAGTTATCAGTTGCTTTCACTGCCAGAAACTCCTGAAGATTCTGGCGCACTGCCGTGCTGAGAAGAGTCACTGTCCAACTCCTGTTCAGGAGGATGGTTCTCAGTGTCTGTTGCATACTTTTTGGTTATACCCGCAACTTTCTCTTTCTGAAATGAAGGTTTGTACTCAATTGGTTTTTCATCCTTCTTTGGCTTCACATCCGACAAGTGTTGCGACTCCCTCTTCAGTCACATACACTTCTTGTCTGAGATGAGATTGCCCTCTTCTATCATACTACAAGAAAGAAAGGGTGGATTTGCTATATGGTAATCTGCACATCAATCTATGTTCTCTTATCAAGTCTGCTTTATCCATACATGACATTTAACACATTTGGTTCTGGGTGCAACAATGGTGTATTGATGCGCATCCACCTAATGCATCCATGAAGACCTCCTGCCTAAAAAACACCTTAGGCAGTATGTCACAATACTGAAAGTTTATACACCAGTGCACATCCTATGCAGTCTCTTTTATCCTTTGTGCCAATATGCACTTTATGTCCATCACTTCTGAAGAAGTGAAGACTCGTTACGGAGGGATTGGACTTATCAAGGCTCCCATAAGACTAATACTTTGATGGATCAGTACATTGACGCTGGCTGTTTTTGAATTGGTGAAAATTATATGACACAAAGAAAAATACATTTTAAATAAGATAAGATTGACTATTTTGAAGCGGCGCCAACATAGGAGTGCCCTCACACATCAAACTTAATGGCCTTGATGAAGCCCGAATAGGGTGAAACACGCGTCAGCTGTGGATCTTGGGCACATGTGAAATAAAGTTGTTGATCTCTCAACTCAATACGGCTATTGGAATTGACTGAACTCATCCTCGAGAAAGAAGATTGATGGACATAAAGTGCATATTGGCACAAAGGATAAAAGAGACTGCATAGGATGTGCACTGGTGTATAAACTTTCACTCTTCTATCATACTGTTTGACAGTTGAGTCATGAAAAGAACAAGGAGAATGAGTACCAGAAATCTGATACTGGTCTAATGCCTTGTGGAGAACCTCCGCAAAGTTTACCTTTCTGTTTTTGTTTAGATTTATCCCATGTTTTTTTTTAACAAACTTAGGGCTCTGCTTGGCTTCCTTGTCTGAACCAGGTTTGTCAAGTGGTGGTTTAGTAGGTCTGGTTCCCAAATTATTGCATCCTATGGATGTATACATATCAGCAATAATTATAGGCAGCTCACATTCACGGTTGGCTTGTGTAATCGCCTTTAGCCCTTGAGTATAGCCAGAGATGTTGCTTAATGCTTTGGCTTTAATGTTAGACAGAATCATTGCAGACACCACAGGAAGATTTCTACTTACTTTCATGCCCAAATCCACAGCAGCATCTGCCCAGTGTTCATTCTGTATTTGTTTTAACAAGACTGACAAGGACGGAGTACCATGCCAGATAGTATATACTGTGGCAAAGACTATCCCCAAAATATTACAGTCACTAATAGCAGGAGCCACCCCGTGGGGTATGCACATAGTCAATATTCTGTGCTGGTCTTGGCTTCATTTGGTCTATTTTTTTTGATGATCCAAAATGGAATTTCCCCACAACTGGTGAAACTTTTGCCCATAACTGAATGAACAATTACAAGACTTAAAATTTACACTGCAGGCAACAGGGTTGGCCCTGCCAGGCCAGCCCCTGCTAGGACAACCAACAAGACATGTGAAACATTTTGAGTTAGGCCCCTATATAGTCTAACAGGACCAGCATATAATGGTTGTAGCTGTTGAGCATTAAGATTTGCTACATCAGGGCATGGTGTATATCCGGCTAATGCTAGCCAGATTGTTCCGTCATTACTAATGGAATTCGTGCATGCTGGTGCAAGTACATGTGGAAGGGTGCCTTGGAACCAATTAGTATGTACTCAATGTAAGAGTGGTATTTCTACGAGCACATATGCTCTATAGGCATGTGGTGGTACAACAACTGTGTATTCATGAAATGTATTGGTGTTAGCACCCACAGCCAGAAAATTGACCTAGAAATAAAAGACTTCACAGCGTTAACCGTCATGGGATTCAACTATGAAAAGAAAGTCACCACCTGCATTAGTAAGGCCATGTACAGTTACATATGCATGGACCTCAGGTCTGCAATTGACTGGTATTAGAATAGGCTGTGCCATGATCAGAACAGCAATGGAAACAAAGTGGCAATATAAAAATGGATTATCCTGTTAAACTTTCAAGCTTGGAAAAACCAACAGAATTAGGTTCTTCCTTAAATACTGTGGAAGATGAAACCCTAACACCACAGACGTCTCCGGTGGTAGGTGTTAGGGGTGTAATCAGCACGCACAAGTACTACGCAGGAGACCCATGAACCAATACCAGACCTTTGTTGGTAGCACCAAGTTGCAGGGATTCTGTTAGGAAGCATAACTATGCCGGGGATCACAGGACATCAGTATATAGGGACTGAGTCACCATACCACATCAATATCTATGGGCTGAAACCCGACTAGATCATAGTGCCATACCCGCCCTCCTAACCTTCTCAGAGTAACAGGTAAATTGGCACCCCATAACTCACCTCTCTAGTCCCCATGTGAACTGTGGAAACAGATCATCACATTTTGTTTTCTCACTCATGCGTGCCCACAATAAACAAAATAGAGGCGCAAGCAAGGTTTACAATATTTCTCCAGTATTAGGGGTGTCTTTCATAGATTCACATGCTTGAATATTCCCCGTCGTCGAAGTGGGAGTCCCACGGTACATAAAGATAGCAATAATGCTAATATATATATATATATTTATATGTAATAACATAATACATAACAAAATAGGGATAAATCACACTGAAAAAACCTCTACAATGGTTCCTCCATAGGAATGCATTATAAGAGAAAAACTCATTTGTAACATATCAGTGTCATTATGTTAGTCCAAACCGCAGCCAATCAGGCTCAAGCACCCTCTAGAACCTTCTCCTCAGAAGCTCAAGCCCTCAGATTTTCACCGCACGTCGTGTGAAGGGAGTCTCCCTGAGCTCTGCTCAGTTTTCTTCATTCAACTCTACTACTTCAGTTGTTTCTCAAAGATGTCAAGTAAGAAGTCTTTGTTTAGGCCTTGCTCTTCCTGTGGGAAGCTGCGTTTATTTGAGAAGGACCCCCACCAAAAGTGTATTTACTGTTTGTATCCAGAACACAAGGTGGCTGACTGCAAGTTCTGTAGAACTTTTCCTGCTAAGACTATCAGAGACAGGGAAGGTCGTCTTCTTCTGTGGTTGAAGCGCCTCCAGGACAAAGACGCAGCTTTGTCAGACGCAGAAAGTTTCCAGTCAGGTCCTTCAGCTGCTGCTTCCAAGCGTGGCAGTGTTCAGGAGTTGCCTTCTCCTTTTCTGAAGAAGGCAAAGCTGGCCTTAACAGTAGCCCAAGTAAAGCCTACTGCTACTAAGACTTCTGTGTCTACGCCCACGAGACTTGGCTCTCAGGCATCATTTCCAGCCTCTACAAGTGTTGTTACACTTCAGTCAGCGCGGTCCTCGACGGGCTCGTCGACGACAGTTCCAATGACGAAATTGGCTGCTGTGGCTTCGTCGACGATTACAGTGACGACGACGTCTGCGTCGTCGTCGATTGTCTCGTCGATGGCTTACACGTCGACGAAAGCCTCATTCTCCACAGTCTTGTCGACGATCCCTATTATCTCGTCAGCGAAGAAGCTTCCGTCGATGAAGAAATCGTCGACGCTAAATGTCCCGTCGACGAGTTCAACGATGACGAAGGTCCCGTCGACACTGAAAGCTCCATCGACCAGCTCGTCGACGACTTACATCCCGTCGACGAAGACTTCGTCGACGAAGAAGAAGATAACACCCAAGAATTCGTCGACAAAGCTCCCGTCGACGAAGGCTCCGTCGACGACAGTGGCGAAACACTCGTCGTCGACGAATACATCTAGAAAATTACCGTCTCAAACAGCGGTGTCTACGCCTTCATCGTCGACGGCTGCTCCAGGGAAAACAGACATCAACGGCTACGTCGACGGCAGTTTTGCCTTTAAATTCTGGAGCACAGCAGGAACACGCAGCATCCACATCAGGATCAATGTCTTTCGCCACTATGCCCCTAGTGCCTTTGGACACTTCAAATTCTCCAGTCATTACGAAGCCTTTCATGGGCAGTTTCAAGGAATCTACACTCCAATTGCCACCTCCTACTCTCCAGCCACCCTCACCAATGTTGGCTACTGACCAGGAAACGGAATCCATTGCGGACGACGATGTTCTTGGTGATGCCCACAGTCCATCGGACTTGATTATTAAGTGTCAGGACACAAGTTCTGAAGACGACGAGGAGGAGGAAGACGATAACCAGCAGGAGGAACAATATGTCCAGGTTCCAATGGCAACATTCCCAGTATCTCCGTTTTCAAACCTCCAGCAAATGCTGGATGATTACAATAGGAGATTTCCTCCAACACCTCAGGGTACACCGTGCCATGCTACATCTGAGACAACAGAGCCTACTCAACATCAGCAGCAATCTTCAGAGCAGACTGCTCATTCAGAGAGGCCCCGTCAAGCTATCCCCACTAATTATCAACAAGATGTGGAAGATGAGACAGAGCCGGAAAGAGAGGAAGGAGAAGTTCCCCAGGATACGGATGATGACAAAGCCTCTGATTTTTTTTTTTTTTTTTGAAGACGTTTATTATTGTAAGAGAAAAAGTGCAGTACATATAGCAGAGCCTACAACCCTGCGGGCCGGCTGCAAGAAATCCGTGTATTGTAAGGACATAGGGTTACAGGGGAAGGCATTATGCATCGTCTCGCTCGTTGTCTGGCGTGCCTCGTCACTGGCGGATAATGTATACTCTTCACATTTCGCACACGGTCAATTCTATAATTGACGTCTCATTTTACATTTTTCTATAATTCAAGCAGTAACTTTTCAACATAAAACAGGGATGATCATATCAGTATGTCCCAGTGTGTCCGTGATGCCAGTGCCGCGACACGTACCATCGGTGCGCATGGCACCAACGTCCCATCAACTTGTTAGGCATGCGCTGGTGGGGCATCAATGAAATGTGGGGTCTATAGCTCGCTTATGTGAGTAGCTGTGAAGCTGGTGTGGAACGGGTTGGGTGAGCGGTGGTATCCCACCATCTGTCGGTTCAGTGTACGGCGTGCGTGGCAGACATATGTGTCGCTCCTGTTGCACTTTCGGTGGGTGTCACCCGCTCCCGTGTTCCCTGCCAAGTGTCCAGTCAGAGGCACTTGACTGCCGCTGTGTGACGGTGGGTGTTCACGCGGCTAGTAAGAACAGGAGTGCAAAACCTTTAACTTGGGGTTGCGTGGGGGGGGTCGGATATGAGGGGGGGGGAAAGTGTACTCGTGGGGGCTGGGTCAGGGCAAAGTCGCTAAGATCAGTATTCGGGCTATTGTGTGGTGGAGGGCCCTCGTGTGTGCGGCCTATTGTTGGTCGTGGCTTGTGTGTCGGGGGGGTCGGTGCTGCTCACATGCCCCCGTGGCGTGTAGCCCTGTCTATGGTGTCGCCGCTCGCGGGGCGTCTACCCTTCTCAGCTGTCTCTGCGTGAGCCCTCTGGCCTCGCCCTCCCCCCGCAGGGACCCCAGGATATCATCCCAGATGTGTGCGATCGGGAACTGCCTCAAACCCGCAATCTCCTCACTTCGCAGTGCCGTGCCCTCTGCTCTGGCCCAGTTGATAAAGAATGTGTACCAGTGTGCGGGGGTTGGTGGTTCTCTACTTTTCCAGTGCCTGGTGAGCAGGCGCTTGGCCGTGATAAGGCCTAGGTCCCAGAACCGGGCTAGTGTTTTATTTTGTTTAGTCCTCTTGTATAGCCCAAGAACACATGCCTCCCACGTGTTAGGTAGCCCCGGGCCTGTGCTGTGTGTCAGGAGCAATGTCACCTCCCCCCAGTATGTGGACAGAGTCGGGCAGCTCCAAAGCATGTGCAGGATGTCGGCATCCAGCAGGTCGCACCTGGGACAGGCTGCGGTGTCTGTCGCGAAGTACTTATTTATTCTGTCTGGCGACAGATATGCCCGATGCAGTATATACAGTTGAATAGTGCGGAAGCGGAGTTACGTGGGATGGTCACAGGGCTGGCTAGGACCAGTTTCCATTCTTTGTCCGTCCATTCCCTCCCCCGGTGGGTCGCCCACTTGTCCCTAATCGGTTGTGTGGACCTCTGAGTGTGCATGAGGAGCGCCTGTGCCAGCCAGTGTGTAATGTGTGATCCTCTGCCCATAACATGCAGGTACTGGATCAAGTGATGGAGTGGTGGCTCCTCCTGGATGTCCCCCCAGGACTCCGTGTACGCCCTCACCACTGACGCGTGGAGCAGGAATTGTCCCGCTGGCAGGCCAGTGCTCTCCGATAGTTCCGCAAAAGGAAGTAGGCCCCCGTCCGTGTAGAGGTCTCCCATTGTCTCCACTCCGGCGGCGACCCAGGGTTCCATGCTGCGCGGTGACACCATCCCATTCCTCCGGGGGGTGCCCAGCAGGGGAAGGGCGGGGGCATACGGCTTGACGTTCTTTGTCAACTTCAGGCAGCGAAGGAAACATTTGCGGGCTACGGCCATGTGCAGGGGCAGGGGGCGAGGTCCTTTGGTCAGTGGGTGAAACAGGGCACACACCTGCAGGTGCGTCCATTGGTAGTCCGCGTTGGCGGTGTCGTCGAGGTGTGAGTCGCTAAGCCAGTACGTGACCCATTGCAGCTGTGCTGCCAGGTAGTATAGCTCCATATTGGGGACCGCCAGCCCTCCCTCCGCCGTCGGGGAGTACAGCTTCGCCAGGGCTACACGTGGGCGCCCCGTGTTCCAGATCAGACCTCGGAGCATCGCCTCCAGTTCGCGGAAGATCCTTGTGGGGACATACAGTGGGACGTTTGCAAAGTGGTAGAGTAGTCTCGGTAGCGCAATCATTTTAGACAGAGCGATCCGGCTAGGCACATTCAATGGCAAGGTCTTCCAGAAGTTCATCTGGGCCCTCAGCGAGGACACGGCGCGCACCAAGTTGCCTTCCAGTATGTTCTGCGGGTCTCTGTAAATGTGCAGCCCGAGGTACTTGAACGTAGTCGGGTACCAGGTAAGCCGGGCGCCACCAAGGTGCACCTCGCATTCCTCCAGGTCCGGGCTGAAGGCGTATACTCCGGACTTAGTCCAATTGACTCTGAGGCCCGACACCCCTTCAAAGGTCCGGAATATGTCCGACAGTGTTGCAGGCACCGTCGTGAGGTCTCGGACATAGAGTAATAGGTCGTCATCGTCCGCGTATAGTGAGACCGTGTGCACCCCGTCAGCCAGCGGGATCCCCCATTCCACTCCCCTGTCCCTCAGTAGAGCCGCCAGGGGTTCGATTGCCAGGGAGAAGAGAAGGGGCGACAGGGGGCAGCCTTGTCTGGTACCCCTGCGCACCCGCACCGTCTCCGACAGTAGCCTGCCCGTCCGCACGCGGACATTAGGTCGCTGGTATAGCAGCCCGACCATGTCCATGAAGGCATCCCCGACGCCGAGTTTGTCTAGCACCGCTCCTAAGTACGGCCACTCCACCGAGTCGAAGGCCTTCTCCAGGTCTAAGACGAGGCACCCCGACCTCGGCCAGTATATTGTGGCCGCTTCCTGGACTCGAAAGAGACGTCGCAAGTTACGGGAAGTGCTGCTCGCCGGCATGAACCCGTTTTGGTCTGTATGCACCAGTGCCGGGACCTCCAGGGTCAGGCGGCGGGCCAGCAGGGAGGTGAACACTTTGTAGTCCGTGTTCAGCATGGCTAGAGGCCTGTAGGACCCCATGCACGTGCCGTCCCTACTTGGCTTCAACAGCGAAACCAGGTTCGCCTCGTTTAGTGAGTTTGGGAGCGCCGAGTCCTCGATCGCATGGGTATATAGCTTGAGCATCTCCGGGACCAGTACGTCCGAGCAGGCCTTGAAGAACTCGGCAGGCAGGCCATCGGGGCCGGGAGACTTGCCGTTGGACATTGCGAAGATGGCTTCTCGCAATTCCTCCTGGGTGAATGGGCCCCCTAAGTCCTCCTGCTGCGCGTTCGCCAGAGAAGGCAGTTGGATGTCAGCAAGGAAGCCCTCAATGGTGGCCGTTGAGACCCTCAGCTGTGACTTGTATAGGGCCTGGTAGTGCCCCACAAATGCCTGGTGTATCTTGTTTTGTGTGTACACGATCTCCCCTCCAGTTGTCCGAATAGCGGATACTGGTTCCGTGCGGGATTCCTGTTTGACCAGCCAAGCCAGCAACCTCCCCGGTTTGTCGCCATGTTGGTGCACCCGCGCTGAATGGGCCGCAAAGTTGACGTGCTTCAGTCTTTCTAGTAGCGCAGTGTGTTCCTCACGGGCCTCCCTTAGCCGGTCACCCGCGCCGATCACCGCCTCCCTCTCCCAACGGAGCAAGTCCGCCTCCACCCTGCTGAGGTCCGCCTCCAACTTTTTCTGTATGCTCCCTTGTGTGCCCAAGCAGTGACCCCGTATCACCACTTTGAAGGCGTCCCACTCCACACTTGGGGAGGACGCCGTACCCGAGTTGTCGGTGAAGTACTGTGCTACTCGGGCCTGCAGGGCGTCTCTGAAGGGTGCGTCGAGCAGCAGGGCGGGTTGTAGCCGCCACGTGGGTATGGGTGGGTGTGGGCGTTCCCATGCTATTGCCAGCGTGTGTGGGTTGTGGTCTGAATGTGTCCGGCCGAGGTATTGCGACTCAGTGATGTGCGGCAGCATTTCCGTTGTCACCATGAATCGGTCCAGGCGGACATGTAGCGTGTGTGCCCCCGAGTAATATGAATATACCCTGGTGTCTGGGTTGTGCGCGCGCCATGCATCCTTGAGGTCCCACTGTGTCGCCCATCTTGTGAACGCCTTCGCAGCCCCCAAAGATGTGGCATCTGGCCTGGGCGGGGTCGAGCGGTCCAGTACAGGGTCTAGCACTGTGTTGTAATCACCTCCCAGTATCCAGGGGACTCCGTGCCAGGGCGCCAATTTTTCCGATAGGTGTGTCAGGAAGCTTCCCTGGTCAGTGTTTGGGGAGTAAACGGACGCCAGAACTACTGGCTGCCCGTCCATCCGGCCCTTCACCAGTACATACCTCCCCCCCTGGTCCGTGAGCACTTCAGACATTGTGAAGGGGGTGCCCGGCCTAACCCACAGTAGTGCCCCATGGGCAAACGAGGAGTATTCTGTGGCGTACAACTGACCCCTCCACCTGCGCCGCAGTGCAGCCACTTCCGCCCCACATAGGTGTGTCTCCTGCAGGAGTGCGATTTGTACATGCTGTCTCTTCAGGTAGGAATATATCTGGTATCTGCGCGCGGGTGTGTGCATTCCCCTGATATTCCAGGTGCATATCTTAATCGAAGTCATACTAGCGGTGCGTACTCCTCCCCTTCCCTCGTACAAACAGCCGCTCCACTGAGGAAATATAAATTTTATGGTCAAGAAATGTTCCCTAACGTGTACCCCACCGTCTCCATGTACAAGCTTAAAGTGCATGTAACTTCCCTCCTGTGCCAGCTATGAAGACGCAAATACATTTGCGTCCAACGTTAACATGTCCTCTTTCAGATCCACCCTGAACGGGTTGAATATTCCGTTCCTAAGTATGCCATGCCAACGTCTTTTTGTGGTGTACTTTACACGTTTTTCAGCTCTGGCGAAGTAGGCCTCTGAATTCTGCCATCGAGCCTTTTCCTGCCTTCTGACTCTAAACGCCTCAGCCTGGGCTGCCTCTGTACCCGTGACCTCTGCCTTACTCCCTGCGCGGCTAACGGCGCTTAGCTCAGCCTGCTGCCTGCCAAGACTGTATTCAACCTTCGAATTATCTGCTCCGCTCCTCAAACATACATTCCTGCCTACTAGTTCAAGTAAACATCCTTCCAGCTGCAGAGCAAAGGGCCCGGCCTCACTGTCTCCGTGCAAGTAATTCATAGCCCCTCTTACCATGGTAGGCCCATGCCCCCTCGCATCTCATGCAGACACATAGGCGCGTATACACGCACTCACAGTCAGTATAGAATAGCCTCTGCCCAAGAGACCTTTCCCTCTAGATAACATGGTTCCCAAACATCAGATATCAGATATGATATAGGTACGAGTTGATCTGACATGCCAGACTTCTGTCTCTTTCCGTTAGTGTAAATGTCAAGTCCCCTGCACCCTCCAGCTCCACGTCAATCACACGTCATGCAGCTGCGCGCGCATCCAGGCATCAGATTTCTGCTGACATTGCAAGATTCTGCTAAGTACCCACCTACCTGTGACACTTACATGTGACGTTTCCAGTTCACGCCTAGTTCACGCCTTTTTGATTACGTATTGCTAACACGTGTGTGTCTTATCTTGCTTCTCTCAGCTGTTACGCCTTCTGTATTGGTATTCATTATATGGTTTAAGTATAAAAGTTATGTCTTGTCAATAAAGTATGCTCTATCCCTTCCTGCACCCCAGTGGTGTCAGGAACCTGATATCCGGTACCAGAACCATTCCTTTTTAAGGAATAAAACCCCTAAGACTCTAACACCACGGACTCTGCGTCTTTCTTTCCGATTGAGTTATTTTTGTTTAAGTACTTACCTGCATAGAAATTAGGACGGTAAATCAAATATTTACCACATTATTTTGGCGCCCGAACAGGGACCCCTCCCCCACCTTACGCGCCGGTTGGTGCGTTGCAACCTTTGCCCCCTGCCATAGGTTAAGACGGACAACTACGCGTACCCGCAGGATTTCCTGTATCTCCCTCTGGCCCACGGAGGTGACGAAGACTGCGATCAGCACCCAGACGAGGCGGTGAGGAGTGCGGAGGATCCCGACCAGAGCCTAGCCGAAAGAAGCAAGGTCCGAGGTGTCAAGAGGCCCACCAGTTTCCGAAGTATCCACGTGTCGAGTCGAGTCGAGTCCAGTCCGGTCCAGTCCAGTCGAGTTTTCCGAGGCCTTCCGTTTCCGTGCTTCCCGGTGAGTACCATTGCTGGGCCGTATCTAGACAGGTGCATTATTATGTATCCGGTAAAGACGAGTTTGGGTACACAAACGCGGTCTGCACTGTTTTAGACAGTGTATCTGTACTGTTTAGCAGTATATCTAGCATTCAAGTTCTTGCACTGTTCTTGACAGTGTATCTGTGCTGTTTAGCAGTACATCTAGTATCAAGGGTAGTGATATATGTTCAAAATGTTTTCATGTGATTAATGTCGTGGTATGAGTGATTGTTTGATGTACATTACTGTGTTTTTGTGTAACTAGCTGTATTCAGAAGTAAGTAACAAGTATCGAGTATCCAGTACTAAGTAACAAGATGCCGTTCTTCAATAAACTAAGACAGATAGGAACTAGGAAAGGGATGCTAGAGGAAGAAATTCCTATCCCCCCTAGGGACACTCCTGGAAATTTTATGTACCATAAGCATGGCTTAGATGCCATATTGTATCTAGATTTATGGGCCGATTATACTAAGCACCTAGACGAGAGACACAGATGGCCCGTTACAGGAACATGGGATGCCGAGTGCATCGTGAAGGTAGAAGAAGCGCTATGGAAAAAGAAAGCCAGACAATCTCAGAAAGATGCCATTTTGGCATAAAGAATCACATAAACGTGCTGAAAGAGCACTCCGTAGAGAAGACAGACATAGAGAAGAATCGGATAGAGTCCGAGAAAACGAATTAGTTACTGAAGGGATCCGAGTAAAAGCAGAACAAGTAGACCGTATGCGAAACAATCTTGTAAATGGTATGTACTTAGTGACCGAGGGTTTGCCTGAAGCCACTTCAGAAATACCGAAAAATCTGCCGTCGCCATTGGTTCCGACTAAAGTAAATCACAGGACCACCAAAGATATATTCCTTGCTTCCTATCTAGACGATGTAGCACCCGCTTACACCAATCCACGTGCCCGCGTCCCGCCTACTGACGGTGACGGTGACGGGGACGGAGGTGGCAACCCGCCTCCAGACCATATCCCGCCATTACCGCAACAAGGTTCACCCGATCGACAGCCTGCTCCACTTGTTCCCCCACCTCCACCACTTCCCGCACCTAAGATTAATATACCGAATCCGACTGCGCCTGATCCCAGTAAAAGACAAGTTCAGGTACACATACAGACTCCACAGAGAATTAATGCTCAAGCCTCTGGCTCAGGAGGTGCGACAGGAGGTCTCCAAACCCCGCCAGCAACACACAGATTCAACATTAGGGACATGCTGAAGCAAAATACACCCCAATCACCCCGTCTAGACATACTTAAAGAACCCCTTCCAATTTGCAGATACGATCCAGTACCCGGTAAAGACGATAGGATGTTGATAGCATCACTACGCTTGCGACAAGCTACAGATTACCTAGTGTTATTCCCAGGGATGGCTGACCATCTAGATAGAATATATCATTTTGTCCAGACTGGGGAAAATCCCGAAAGTATTAAGGAGGCCCTGGCACATCAGAAAGTTGACACTCAAGCATATGTATTACGTTTTTTCATAAATTGCTTAATAAGAGACCGAGACAGGCCTGGGGTAGACCAGGAAGAAACGGAAGCACTAAACAAGTGGGGTCAAAATATAGCCGACGGAAAGCATGATAAAATGAATTGTATATCAAGCATGTACAAGAAAATCAGAAAGGCAGTAATAGAAATACATGAAAAAGAAAAAGAAAGTGACAGGAATGACTCCTCCGAGGAGGAGGAAGGACCTGAAGAACCAGAAACGACTACAGATAGGATAGCGTATGTAGGTAAGGGAAATTACCTTAGGAAAGGCATTCGTCCAGAAAGCAAGAGAGTTTTTCTCTCTGGCATATCAAAACCAAGTTCCCCTGAACATCTGTTTCAAGTTGCCGATAAAATGCTTCAAGAACAAATGGGGTACCATGTACTCAATTCCATGGATGAACAAGAACTTGCCCGGTCAGCAGTATTATGGGCTGACAATTCTAACACATACAATGATGATACAGTAGCACAGACATTTCTGAACCTTTCCCCAGACGAGCAGAAATTAGCTGGTATATACATGATTCAGCATCTCATCACGTTATACAGACAACAACATTCTGATCCAGGTCCCTTACCCGATACATTAGAAGCACTGCTTATGAATAGATGGAGAGGCCTAAGTACCAGATTAATTCAAATAATTCTAGAACAACGACGTAAATATAACGCTTTCTTAGGCCCACAATATGTTTCAGCTCAGCCACCAGAAAGAAAAATGTGTCATTTTGAGCATTTTGACAGGCAGAATCCGTCACGAGAAGTACACCCAGTTATGGGTACCGATAATACCCTGAAACGTGTGTATGTATACACACCTCTGACCAAGTTAGAACTATTAGAAATGAAGAAACTAGTACCCTGCCATGATAAAGACCCTGCAGGTTTTTACCGAGAACTTAAAGACATGTTACTCATGGGAGATTACACATATACAGACATTATGAAATTGTTAAAAGTACTGCTGCCCACCGGCATCTACGAGAAACTCAAGGAAAGAGAATGGGAGGTGGGAGATAAAAAGATTATATGGACTGAAATAGAAGACGAGGAAAAAATTCGTACTCCAGGGCTAGGCCTTGGGGAGAAAGCAAAAGCATTACCAGGTCTAATAGTACAGGTCTTGCCAAGATTATTGACAACTAAAAAGGAAGACTGGGACGCAATCTCAGCCTGTAAACAGAAACACGATGAAGATACCAGTGACTTCTATTCAAGATTCGAGAAATGTTTCATTATTAATAGTGGCCTAAAACCAGGTAGCGAGTCGTACCCGCATCTTTTTGTGACAAAGTTAGTCGAGAATTCCCTGACATCAGTTAAGAACCGTGTATATAAAGTTGAAAGTACATGGCAAGCAAATACGCCATCCCAGATGTTACAAGTGTTACAATACCACCAGAACAGAATTAGAGAAGAACAGGATCACGAACAGAGACGTATGAAAGACACGAAAATGAAAATGTTAGTGGCCCAGTCGGTTCCAGCCGACGGCCAGAGAAAGGGTACGACCCAGACAGGTAATGCAGCAGCTCCCGTTAAAGGGACATGCAACTATTGCAAGCAGCCAGGTCACTACGTACATGAATGTCCAGTCCTGAAACACAATATAGCAACAGGTAAAACTAAAGAAAGACCGCATCCGCCTAGACAAGACCAGGTCCAGCAACAGACTTCACAGAATTCACAACCTATGCATGCTTCAACACATACAGCACAGACCGCAGCGGTATCACAGCCACAGCCCATTGCCGCTACACAGCAAGTTTCACGACAGATGAACCAGTATGCCCAATCTGATTATCCCGACTATCAGCGATACACATGAAACAGCCTAGAGAGGGAGGTTGGCTTGCCCCTTATTGAGATTCCTGTAGATCAAGAGGGTCCTTATGTACACAGTCAAGTATTGGGAAAAGACAGAAAGTTTTTAATTGACACAGGGGCAAGCCGCACAACAATCAGCCATAATGAAGTCCCAGGGGCACCCCTCTCAGGCTCACAGAATGTTTCCCTTGGTTTTTCAGGACAGCCTATTGTAAATGAAGTATCAAAGCCAGTCCCCCTAGCTGTGGGTCCGTTATCACGTGTTACAGACTTGTTACTAACGAAATCATGTCCGGAAAATCTGTTAGGTATCAAAACATTGAAGGCTCTAGGAGCTGTGATATGTTGTTCTCCGGAAGGAGTTAGACTTTTCCTGCGTGACTTTAAGGGGCACTATGTATTACGAGAGTTTGATGTCAGATTGAAAAATTTACCGAAACACCTGTGGGCACAAGGCCCAACCGATGTAGGTTGCATGCACATTACACCATACCGTGTTACACTCAAGCCAGGTGTTGTTTTACCGCGAATCAGACAATACAAGTTACCACCCGATGCTGTAGTGGCTTTACTGGAAATCATTGAAGAGCTCATTGCCCAAGGAGTGGTCGTAGAAACCGACTCCAATATCTGTAATTCCCCTATCATTCCGATTCTTAAACGTACTGATCCCAATGCACCGCCAGTATATCGGCTGGTGATTGATTTACGAGAACTGAATAAATGCATTGTTCCACAGTACCCTGTGGTTCCCGACATCTCATCCCTATTGACTGCTATTGATTCAGAAGCAACGTTCTTTACTGTAATTGACCTCAAGAACGCCTTCTTCAGTGTGCCCATTGATCCAGAGAGCCAATACCTCTTCGGATTCAGTTTAAATGGACGAAGTTTCAAATTTTCACGCGCACCTCAAGGATTCACAGAAAGCCCCAGCATCTATAGTCAAGCACTGAAAAGACAACTTGATTGTATCCAAATGCCAGTTAACACCGCCTTACTACAATACGTCGATGATCTGCTGATCACCGCACAAAGTGAACCCGAATGTGAACAAGCATCACTGACAGTTTTACATTTTCTGGCCGACAAGGGACACAAGGTGTCTCCTTCGAAGCTACAATTCTGTGTTCAGCAAGTTGTGTACTTGGGTCACTTGCTGTCCAAAGTGGGGAGACAGCTCACTCCTGACCGCATCCAGTTAATTGTAAATATGCCACAACCACAGACACAAAAGGAAGTGCGGGCCTTCATAGGCCTCACCTCGTACTGCAGACAATGGATTCCTCAATATGCATTTCTAGCTAAACCACTCATTCAGTTGACAACACAGGAGGCAGCGACTTCGACTGCCCTTCCCTGAACTCAGGAACATACACAGGCCTTTGAGGAATTAAAGAAAGCTTTATGTCAAGCACCAGTTTTAGCGACACCATGTTACAGCAAACCTTTTACACTTTTTGTTACAGAACGTGATGGTACAGCGTTGTCTGTCCTCACTCAAGATCAAGCAGGTTCACATAAGCCTTGCGCTTATTTTTCAAGTACATTGGATTCAGTAGCCCAGGCACTCCCTGCGTGCTTAAGGTCAGTTGCAGCGACAGCTTTAGCTATCAGACAGAGCGACTCAATTGTCTTAGGGCATCCATTAACAGTACAAGTTCCACATTCTGTAGAGGTTCTTCTAAACCGAACCCAGACTCAACACTTGACTATAGCACGACTGACAGGTTATGAATTGACGCTATTCCAGCCACACATAGAAATCAGACGCTGTAACATTCTGAATCCTGCAACATTGTTACCTTCGATTATGACAAATTCAGCCCCGCATGATTGTATAGAGATCATTAATGCAGTCACAAAGCCCCGACGAGACTTAACAGATGTTCCACTGACAAATCCAGACCTGACACTCTATGTGGATGGTTCATGTATGAGAACAAACACAGGAGAATTAGTGGCCGCGTATGCAGTGACCACTGAAACTGAAGTTAAAGAAACATATCGTATTGATACACTGTCCGCTCAAGCAGCAGAGCTCATTGCTCTGACCCGAGCCTGTATACTAGCCAAGAACAGAAATGTTAACATATACACAGATTCACGTTATGCTTTCGGAGTCGTACACGACTTCGGAGTGTTATGGCAAGAACGAGGTTTTTTGACCTCTCACGGTGCCAAGATCCAACACGGTCCCCTCATTCAAGCACTGTTAGAAGCAATACATCTGCCTTCAGGCATATCGATCATGAAGTGTAAAGCACATACTAAAGTTACAGATTCCATTTCCCAGGGTAACGACCTGGCAGACCAAACAGCAAAACATACAGCATTGACTCACACCCAGACAACTGATGTGACAAAGACAATAGTGCCGACACAGTGCATGACAGTTAGGGATCCCACACTAGATGTAATCGATTTTCAGACACATGCTACTCCAGATGAAATTAAGAAATGGACCGAACTAGGAGGGATCCAGACAGATCAAGGTTGGATGACGAAGGGAAAATCTACATGGTTTCTCCCCGACTCTATGGTTCAAGTCATAATAAATACAGCACATAGTCCAGCACACCTAGGAGAAAAAGCTATGTTAGACAGTTTACAGAATCTCTGGTACAACAAACATTTACGAGCAGCAGCAAAACAGAAAGTGCGTACTTGCATGATCTGTTGTCAGTTCAATCCAGGTAAAAGCGTTCCTGTAGAGCAAGGTGGATTTCATCCTCCCGATCACCCTTTTGAAGTCCTCCAGATGGATTATATCCAGATGGACCGTTGTCGAGGATTCAAGTATGTCCTCGTAG
This sequence comes from Lissotriton vulgaris, assembly GCF_964263255.1. Taxonomy (NCBI): domain Eukaryota; kingdom Metazoa; phylum Chordata; class Amphibia; order Caudata; family Salamandridae; genus Lissotriton; species Lissotriton vulgaris. The sequence goes on along the minus strand of NC_141689.1, from coordinate 1,516,469,938 downwards.
TTGTTTGTGCACTTTCCCGTTGGACCGAAGCATATCCAGTCCCAGATTACACTGCCCCGACCACTGCCAGGCAGCTGGTTCGAGAATTCTTCCCACGGTACGGCTTGCCTCGTATCGTGTACTCAGATAACGGACAGCCATTCTCATCCGAGCTCATGAAACAGGTTTCCCTTCTGCTAGGATATCAGTGGAAATTCCATTGTGTCCGACATCCCGAGGCCGCTGGCCTTGTAGAGAGACACAACCAGACACTGAAAACACGGCTCGCCAAAATCTGTAAAGAGAAAGGGGTCGACTGGATAGTCGCCCTGCCAGTTGCACTGTTCTATATGAGAATGGTCCCCCATTCGAGATCAGGACTATCCCCGTATGAGGTGGTCTTTGGCAGACCACCGAATATGTGGGGGACGCCCATGCCTAAGAAAATAACCGATGTTGATTGTAATATGCTGACAGATTACCTTGCCTCCTTGATGTCTGCACTCCAATCATGTCGTTCACAGGTTGCCGCAGCCTTTCCCGACAACACTGATGTAAAGCCACACGACGTCCGTCCAGGGGACACGGTGTTGATTCGCAACTTCGACAGGAAAAGCCCGCTGGAGCCCCGCTGGTAGGAGCCGAAGATCGTCCTTCTGACCACGAGGACGGCCATTAAAGTTGAAGGAAGAAAGGGGTGGATCCACACGAGTCATATTAAAAAATGTAATGAACTGTTGCCAGAGACTGACTCTTCCACCCCCTCAAAGGACTGCCTCGATACTAGAGACTTCAAAGTTCCAAAGAGAGAGAAAACTCCCCAAGAGGAGTACAAAGCGAAACTACGGTCTAGCAAGTCAGACAGTTTAATTGTTTAAGTACTCCCCTAGGTGAATCGGTTAAATAGTTTCTGACATGTATCCCCTAGACCGAGATAGAGAGAGAGAGAGACAATTCAAGAAACGTGCATACTGTAAATCACTCCGTAGTCACTGTATAGTGACATTATTGATTATGTTTTTTCTAAGTCTTCTGATTATTGTTGCCAGTATATTGCTGCCCATATATTACCCTATCTTCAAGCGTGAACAATCTGCTTACAATGTCACTGCCGAACATTCTTTTAGCGAATTACCTCCTCATGAATTATCTTACAGACTTGCGCTGCGCAACAACACATTCATTAGTATGTTACATCACTCCCATCAGACCAATAATGCTAAAAACTGTTGGATATGTGGCCGACTCCCGCCCTATCAGAAATACAAGGGAGTTCTGCCCCTCTTTCCGTACCCATTCACACACAATGGCTCATGTGGAGCATGGTTTAGAATAATTAATTCCTTAGATCCTGATATTGCTGTTTTCGAAGGAAATTGGGTTTGGGGAAACTTGAACTTAGTTCTGCTTAACGCCTGTTATCCTGACAAGAAGGGACTTCCCACTAGAATAGGAACTGATCTAGAAAATGAAGTATATGGATTAGGTAATTATACAATTAACCTTATGATTCTTACTGTTGAATCCGAAGCTGCACCAGTTCTCCCTGCTATGTCAGTATTACCAGTCACAGGTGACTTATGTGTCAGAAAGAAGGGTTCAGTACACTTAGGTCATAGTAAATGTACTACTGTGGTCGAATTCAGTGACCAAGGCAAATCTTCCTTTAGAGCTACTCGTCATTCCTACTTTGTTTGTGGCCATACCGCATACATACGCTTACCTCCAGATTGGGATGGTACCTGTTACATTGCATTCCTTCTGCCACCTGTTTTCCTAGCCCCTCCTGATTATCACAGAAATACAAATCTAGTAAAGAATAGACTCCGAAGAGATCTCCCAATTGTCGACTATACTGAAACGGCATGGGAGCAATACACAGACTTCAATAAAGGTTTCTTCCCCTACTTAGGTACTGTCTTTAATAGTAAACTGATACGAAGATTAACTAGAACCCTCGAAGCAGTAGTGAATAAAACTACTTCCGCTCTAGGCAACTTAACAGAGGAGCAATCTGCCATGCGGGTTGTTGTTCTCCAAAACCGTCTTGTTATTGACGTCATCTTAGCAGATAGGGGCGGAGCTTGTAAGGTCATCGGGTCAAGTTGCTGTGTTTTCATTCCAGAAAACGCGCCTACAGTATATAAAGCCATTACACGTCTTCATAAAATTGCAAGTTTAATACATCAGAATCCAGGCACCTGGACTTGGTCCGGTTGGTTCTGGACAACGTTGACCGCTTGGGGATGGAAGATCCTATCCTTCCTAGGCATTGCCCTTGTCATAGCATTCAGTTGCTGCCTGTGCCTACAGTGTGGGCCAGCGATTTGTGGTCTGTGCGCCACATCTTGTATTCCACATTCCAGTTTTCACTCAAAACGCGAAAAGAAGAAAGAAGAGCAAATGATGTTACAAGAACAGACTGATCGATTCATGAGGATCGATATATCATGAAGGGTCCGTAGGGAACAAGGAGGGAATGAGGAAATATAAATTTTATGGTCAAGAAATGTTCCCTAACGTGTACCCCACCGTCTCCATGTACAAGCTTAAAGTGCATGTAACTTCCCTCCTGTGCCAGCTATGAAGACGCAAATACATTTGCGTCCAACGTTAACATGTCCTCTTTCAGATCCACCCTGAACGGGTTGAATATTCCGTTCCTAAGTATGCCATGCCAACGTCTTTTTGTGGTGTACTTTACACGTTTTTCAGCTCTGGCGAAGTAGGCCTCTGAATTCTGCCATCGAGCCTTTTCCTGCCTTCTGACTCTGAACGCCTCAGCCTGGGCTGCCTCTGTACCCGTGTCCTCTGCCTTACTCCCTGCGCGGCTAACGGCGCTTAGCTCAGCCTGCTGCCTGCCAAGACTGTATTCAACCTTCGAATTATCTGCTCCGCTCCTCAAACATACATTCCTGCCTACTAGTTCAAGTAAACATCCTTCCAGCTGCAGAGCAAAGGGCCCGGCCTCACTGTCTCCGTGCAAGTAATTCATAGCCCCTGTTACCATGGTAGGCCCATGCACCCTCGCATCTCATGCAGACACAAAGGCGCGTATACACGCACTCACAGTCAGTATAGAATAGCCTCTGCCCAAGAGACCTTTCCCTCTAGATAACATGGTTCCCAAACATCAGATATCAGATATGATATAGGTACGAGTTGATCTGACATGCCAGACTTCTGTCTCTTTCCGTTAGTGTAAATGTCAAGTCCCCTGCACCCTCCAGCTCCACGTCAATCACACGTCATGCAGCTGCGCGCGCATCCAGGCCTCAGATTTCTGCTGACATTGCAAGATTCTGCTAAGTACCCACCTACCTGTGACACTTACATGTGACGTTTCTAGTTCACGCCTAGTTCACGCCTTTTTGATTACGTATTGCTAACACGTGTGTGTCTTATCTTGCTTCTCTCAGCTGTTACGCCTTCTGTATTGGTATTCATTATATGGTTTAAGTATAAAAGTTATGTCTTGTCAATAAAGTATGCTCTATCCCTTCCTGCACCCCAGTGGTGTCAGGAACCTGATATCCGGTACCAGAACCATTCCTTTTTTAGGAATAAAACCCCTAAGAACTCTAACACCACGGACTCTGCGTCTTTCTTTCCGATTGAGTTATTTTTGTTTAAGTACTTACCTGCATAGAAATTAGGACGGTAAATCAAATATTTACCACACCACCAGGGGCCCTCCCATCGCCATCCTCAGCATGCCCATCTCCACCCCCCGTAGTACACTTTGCATTGTCCAGGTAGACATTAGGTGGGGAAAAAACAATAACCAACATTAACCAACTGTGGGCGAGACCCACTGAAATACCAAAGGGGCAGTGGTGAAACGGGCCACCGTCCATAATCTCAATTGAGAGGGACAACAGTTCCAGTCTAAGGGGCAGTGCGCATAAGCACGGTTAAGGCTAAGAGGAAGTTAAGTCAGCTAAAGGAATTCCAGTTCCATCCCCGAGCCTCAGGGTGCAGGCCGGTTGCTGGCCACCGGCTGTGGTCTGGCACACGACGTGGCTTTGGTCCTATGGGGCCCCGCTTGTGTGGGCCCCGGCCATTTGGGGGGAAGGGTCTCAGTTCTGCGCGAGCTCTCGGCCCCAGTCAGGGAGGGCACCCCTCCCCTCCAGGCCGCACCCGCAGATGGCCAAGGATGAGCATGGGCCAAGGGGCAACCCCACCATCACCAATCCCTTCAGCCTCCAACGCCACTTAGGCAGTACTCACTGTGTCTGTGATCCGCTGTCCATTCGGCAGGCAGGGGGGGGAGAGGAGCGCACTCCTGGTTGCACCTGGCGCTATCTGCGCTCCAGCGTCCCGTCGGCCATTGCCGCATCCCCCCCGCCTGGACGGTCATGTTCCATACTGCTTCTGTGGGGCTAGTGGATCAGATCTGAGGTTTGCGGCGTAACCACCGGCAGTTCCACAGAGATCTGTGAGTTCGGGATCCCGTAGATGGCTTCGTCGTCGTCGCTGGGCGCTGTCTGCTGTCCGTCCTCGGGGTGTGATTCCTGGGAGGGTGGGTTGCTGAGCTGGGAAACTTTCCGCATCGCGTCGCGTTGTTCCTGGAGCATCTGATCCAACGGGGGAGAGTGTCGCGACCCTCCCTCTGCCCGCTGGGACTGTTGTGTTCCGTGCCTCCGGCGGTGTCGTGGGCCGCGTCGCCTGGGCCTTGTCTCGCCCCCACGATGGGTCTTGGGTGCCGCGTCCGTGCCTCCGTCCAGCCACTCGCTGACCTCCCCGGGGGTCCCGAAGAAGTACGTGTTGTCCCCCGCCACCACTCTCAGCTTTGCGGGGAAGAGCAGGGAATATTTGAGGCCTGCAGTGCGCAACCTCCTCTTAACTTCCAGGAAGTCATGTCTCTGGCGTTGCACCTGGATGGTGTAGTCGGGGAAAAACATGATCGCCGCATTGTCTATGCGGACTTCACCCATCTTCCTCGTTTCCCGCAGCACTGTGTCACGGTCCCTGTAGTTCAGTATCCTGAAGAGTAGTGGCCTTGGGTTGGCGCCGGTCGCGTAGGGCCTGGTCGGCACTCGGTGCGCTCGTTCTACGACAAAGTGGGGCGAGAGCGTGCCTTCAGGCAACAGGGTCCGTAGCCAGTCTTCCACATGTTGTGCAGGGTGGTTCCCTTCCCATTTTTCTGGGACACCCACGAGCCTGATGTTGTTGCGTCTCGCCCTCCCTTCCGCATCTTCGGCCCTGTCTTCCAGGAACTCTACTCTGTTCAGGAGGTCCTGCACGTGCCTGTCCGTTTGGGTGACTTTGGGCTCTATCTCCTTCATTGCGCCTTCCAGGACCTTTGTTCGGTCGGACAGCTTCCTGTGGTCGTCTCTCAGGAGGGTCAGGTCCACGGCCACGCCGTCTATCTTGGACTCTAGGGAGGTCCTGGTCTGCTGGAGCGATTGTTCCATTCGCTCGACGGCCGCCAGCACGCTGTCTAGTCTCGTGGCCAGTTGCTCGGCAGCCATTTTGTCGAGCTGCTTGTTCGTCTTCCCTTTCCGCGGGGCCCCACCAGTCCCGGTGCAGGTCCGCACCCCTCCTGACATGTGCGGGGGTGCACGACCAGCAGTTTTGTTGTCTCCGTCGCTCTGGTGGCACCTCTGGGATCACCCCCGGCCTGGGTTGGGGGTTCGTTGGTCCGAGGTCCCCCCTCGACCGTGGCTGGCGTCTTCGCAGGGGGGGGGTGGGGGGTCCGATGGGTCTTCGCCCCTCCGCGGCCCAGCTCCGCCACGCAGCCCCTGACGTAGCGGGAGTCCCAAGGGTCCGGGTGTCTCGTGTGAGGCCGGTCACTCCCTCCTGGCCTTCCTTCCTCCCTGCGCGTGTGCCTGTGCGGAGGGGGGGGGAGTTCGCAAATGTCTCTGCGTGCGTCTTCACTGCGGGGGGGGGGACGCCCGCTGTGCCACCAACCACCGATCGCGGGACCCGTTGCGGCGAGTTGTGTGCGGCCTCCCCGCCCCAGTCCCTCCGTGTCATCACCCTTGTCCGTGACTCTCTGTTGGCGCTCCCCGGTCCTGTGGTCGAATTCAGTGACCAAGGCAAATCTTCCTTTAGAGCTACTCGTCATTCCTACTTTGTTTGTGGCCATACCGCATACATACGCTTACCTCCAGATTGGGATGGTACCTGTTACATTGCATTCCTTCTGCCACCTGTTTTCCTAGCCCCTCCTGATTATCACAGAAATACAAATCTAGTAAAGAATAGACTCCGAAGAGATCTCCCAATTGTCGACTATACTGAAACGGCATGGGAGCAATACACAGACTTCAATTAAGGTTTCTTCCCCTACTTAGGTACTGTCTTTAATAGTAAACTGATACGAAGATTAACTAGAACCCTCGAAGCAGTAGTGAATAAAACTACTTCCGCTCTAGGCAACTTAACAGAGGAGCAATCTGCCATGCGGGTTGTTGTTCTCCAAAACCGTCTTGTTATTGACGTCATCTTAGCAGATAGGGGCGGAGCTTGTAAGGTCATCGGGTCAAGTTGCTGTGTTTTCATTCCAGAAAACGCGCCTACAGTATATAAAGCCATTACACGTCTTCATAAAATTGCAAGTTTAATACATCAGAATCCAGGCACCTGGACTTGGTCCGGTTGGTTCTGGACAACGTTGACCGCTTGGGGATGGAAGATCCTATCCTTCCTAGGCATTGCCCTTGTCATAGTATTCAGTTGCTGCCTGTGCCTACAGTGTGGGCCAGCGATTTGTGGTCTGTGCGCCACATCTTGTATTCCACATTCCAGTTTTCACTCAAAACGCGAAAAGAAGAAAGAAGAGCAAATGATGTTACAAGAACAGACTGATCGATTCATGAGGATCGATATATCATGAAGGGTCCGTAGGGAACAAGGAGGGAATGAGGAAATATAAATTTTATGGTCAAGAAATGTTCCCTAACGTGTACCCCACCGTCTCCATGTACAAGCTTAAAGTGCATGTAACTTCCCTCCTGTGCCAGCTATGAAGACGCAAATACATTTGCGTCCAACGTTAACATGTCCTCTTTCAGATCCACCCTGAACGGGTTGAATATTCCGTTCCTAAGTATGCCATGCCAACGTCTTTTTGTGGTGTACTTTACACGTTTTTCAGCTCTGGCGAAGTAGGCCTCTGAATTCTGCCATCGAGCCTTTTCCTGCCTTCTGACTCTGAACGCCTCAGCCTGGGCTGCCTCTGTACCCGTGACCTCTGCCTTACTCCCTGCGCGGCTAACGACGCTTAGCTCAGCCTGCTGCCTGCCAAGACTGTATTCAACCTTCGAATTATCTGCTCCGCTCCTCAAACATACATTCCTGCCTACTAGTTCAAGTAAACATCCTTCCAGCTGCAGAGCAAAGGGCCCGGCCTCACTGTCTCCGTGCAAGTAATTCATAGCCCCTGTTACCATGGTAGGCCCATGCCCCCTCGCATCTCATGCAGACACATAGGCGCGTATACACGCACTCACAGTCAGTATAGAATAGCCTCTGCCCAAGAGACCTTTCCCTCTAGATAACATGGTTCCCAAACATCAGATATCAGATATGATATAGGTACGAGTTGATCTGACATGCCAGACTTCTGTCTCTTTCCGTTAGTGTAAATGTCAAGTCCCCTGCACCCTCCAGCTCCACGTCAATCACACGTCATGCAGCTGCGCGCGCATCCAGGCCTCAGATTTCTGCTGACATTGCAAGATTCTGCTAAGTACCCACCTACCTGTGACACTTACATGTGACGTTTCTAGTTCACGCCTAGTTCACGCCTTTTTGATTACGTATTGCTAACACGTGTGTGTCTTATCTTGCTTCTCTCAGCTGTTACGCCTTCTGTATTGGTATTCATTATATGGTTTAAGTATAAAAGTTATGTCTTGTCAATAAAGTATGCTCTATCCCTTCCTGCACCCCAGTGGTGTCAGGAACCTGATATCCGGTACCAGAACCATTCCTTTTTAAGGAATAAAACCCCTAAGAACTCTAACACCACGGACTCTGCGTCTTTCTTTCCGATTGAGTTATTTTTGTTTAAGTACTTACCTGCATAGAAATTAGGACGGTAAATCAAATATTTACCACACCACCAGGGGCCCTCCCATCGCCATCCTCAGCATGCCCATCTCCACCCCCCGTAGTACACTTTGCATTGTCCAGGTAGACATTAGGTGGGGAAAAAACAATAACCAACATTAACCAACTGTGGGCGAGACCCACTGAAATACCAAAGGGGCAGTGGCGAAACGGGCCACCGTCCATAATCTCAATTGAGAGGGACAACAGTTCCAGTCTAAGGGGCAGTGCGCATAAGCACGGTTAAGGCTAAGAGGAAGTTAAGTCAGCTAAAGGAATTCCGGTTCCATCCCCGAGCCTCAGGGTGCAGGCCGGTTGCTGGCCACCGGCTGTGGTCTGGCACACGACGTGGCTTTGGTCCTATGGGGCCCCGCTTGTGTGGGCCCCGGCCATTTGGGGGGAAGGGTCTCAGTTCTGCGCGAGCTCTCGGCCCCAGTCAGGGAGGGCACCCCTCCCCTCCAGGCCGCACCCGCAGATGGCCAAGGATGAGCATGGGCCAAGGGGCAACCCCACCATCACCAATCCCTTCAGCCTCCAACGCCACTTAGGCAGTACTCACTGTGTCTGTGATCCGCTGTCCATTCGGCAGGCAGGGGGGGGAGAGGAGCGCACTCCTGGTTGCACCTGGCGCTATCTGCGCTCCAGCGTCCCGTCGGCCATTGCCGCATCCCCCCCGCCTGGACGGTCATGTTCCATACTGCTTCTGTGGGGCTAGTGGATCAGATCTGAGGTTTGTGGCGTAACCACCGGCAGTTCCACAGAGATCTGTGAGTTCGGGATCCCGTAGATGGCTTCGTCGTCGTCGCTGGGCGCTGTCTGCTGTCCGTCCTCGGGGTGTGATTCCTGGGAGGGTGGGTTGCTGAGCTGGGAAACTTTCCGCATCGCGTCGCGTTGTTCCTGGAGCATCTGATCCAACGGGGGAGAGTGTCGCGACCCTCCCTCTGCCCGCTGGGACTGTTGTGTTCCGTGCCTCCGGCGGTGTCGTGGGCCGCGTCACCTGGGCCTTGTCTCGCCCCCACGATGGGTCTTGGGTGCCGCGTCCGTGCCTCCGTCCAGCCACTCGCTGACCTCCCCGGGGGTCCCGAAGAAGTACGTGTTGTCCCCCGCCACCACTCTCAGCTTTGCGGGGAAGAGCAGGGAATATTTGAGGCCTGCAGTGCGCAACCTCCTCTTAACTTCCAGGAAGTCATGTCTCTGGCGTTGCACCTGGATGGTGTAGTCGGGGAAAAACATGATCGCCGCATTGTCTATGCGGACTTCACCCATCTTCCTCGTTTCCCGCAGCACTGTGTCACGGACCCTGTAGTTCAGTATCCTGAAGAGTAGTGGCCTTGGGTTGGCGCCGGTCGCGTAGGGCCTGGTCGGCACTCGGTGCGCTCGTTCTACGATAAAGTGGGGCGAGAGCGTGCCTTCAGGCAACAGGGTCCGTAGCCAGTCTTCCACATGTTGTGCAGGGTGGTTCCCTTCCCATTTTTCTGGGACACCCACGAGCCTGATGTTGTTGCGTCTCGCCCTCCCTTCCGCATCTTCGGCCCTGTCTTCCAGGAACTCTACTCTGTTCAGGAGGTCCTGCACGTGCCTGTCCGTTTGGGTGACTTTGGGCTCTATCTCCTTCATTGCGCCTTCCAGGACCTTTGTTCGGTCGGACAGCTTCCTGTGGTCGTCTCTCAGGAGGGTCAGGTCCACGGCCACGCCGTCTATCTTGGACTCTAGGGAGGTCCTGGTCTGCTGGAGCGATTGTTCCATTCGCTCGACGGCCGCCAGCACGCTGTCTAGTCTCGTGGCCAGTTGCTCGGCAGCCATTTTGTCGAGCTGCTTGTTCGTCTTCCCTTTCCGCGGGGCCCCACCAGTCCCGGTGCAGGTCCGCACCCCTCCTGACATGTGCGGGGGTGCACGACCAGCAGTTTTGTTGTCTCCGTCGCTCTGGTGGCACCTCTGGGATCACCCCCGGCCTGGGTTGGGGGTTCGTTGGTCCGAGGTCCCCCCTCGACCGTGGCTGGCGTCTTCGCAGGGGGGGGTGGGGGGTCCGATGGGTCTTCGCCCCTCCGCGGCCCAGCTCCGCCACGCAGCCCCTGACGTAGCGGGAGTCCCAAGGGTCCGGGTGTCTCGTGTGAGGCCGGTCACTCCCTCCTGGCCTTCCTTCCTCCCTGCGCGTGTGCCTGTGCGGAGGGGGGGGAGTTCGCAAATGTCTCTGCGTGCGTCTTCACTGCGGGGGGGGGGACGCCCGCTGTGCCACCAACCACCGATCGCGGGACCCGTTGCGGCGAGTTGTGTGCGGCCTCCCCGCCCCAGTCCCTCCGTGTCATCACCCTTGTCCGTGACTCTCTGTTGGCGCTCCCCGGTCCTCTCAGGCGCGTCGGAGGCAGCGTTACCGGACTTGAGGGTGCTGGGTCCTCGTTGCCTACCGAGCGGTAGCGGGTTGCTGGCGGTCCTTGGGGAGTGGGGGCCGGGCGCGGTGGCGAGTTGTGGGCGGCCTCTCCGCCCCGGTCCCTCCGTGCCTGCTTGCGGGTCTGCGACTCCCCGGGTAGCGCCTGGTGTCGGGCGGCGTCCCAGGGGTCTCCTGATTCTCTCCCTCCTCACCGGGCAAGTCGCGCTCCTAGGCTGCAGCGTGGACGCTGGGTCGCCGTGGTTCGCTGGCGGGGGCAGCGGTAGCGAGGCTGGTCGCTGCTGGTGTGGCGGCAGTCCGCTGGCGGCCTTCAAGGAGTGTGGGCCGGGGCCTTCACGCTGGGCCTAAGCCCCGGTCTCTCGTGACTGCACTGCCGTCCAGGGGGCCTCCGGGTCCGCAGGAGGGCCGTAGGACAGGCCGGGGTCCGGCCCGACGGAGCCTCTGGTCAAAAGTCGGCCAGGCTGTCGGGATGGTCTCCGCGGGTGTCCGCCTGCAATTTCTGGCGGCCTCGATGTAATTTGGCGGATAACTGGCTCGGGGAAGGGGAGCTTTTCACGGAGCTCTACCCGAGCACGTCCTCCACCATTGCGTGCTTAGCCACGCCCCCATGACCAAGCCTCTGATATGGCAGAATTCGATGACTATCGAATGCAAACGCCCTCTCCTCAGCTGGGCGACTCCGGTGATTCACCTCCGGTTGACATCGCTAGTTTCCATATATTGATGGATAAGGCGGCAGACTGCTTCAAATTACCAAGAGCGCAGCAGGAGGAAGACTGCTTTCTCTATGATTTTAAAAACCAGCCTTATAAACAGGTCCACACCATACCTATTATCGAATTTGTGTGGAAGGAGGGAATAAAAATCATGAAGGCTCCTAACTCCTTACCTGCTCAACTCCCTCGGCTGGAGAAAAAATATAGGGCCCCAACTGGTTCCCCCGCTTACTTGCTCTCGCATCCTAAGCCGGATTCAGTGGTGACCCAGGCAGCGCAACGACGAGCACGTAACCCTGCAACTCCTATCACTACTCCACCTGATAGAGAGGGTCGACGTTTGGATGCGATTGGGAAGAAATTTTCATCCATGGCGTCTACATCAGTCCGTACCGCAAATGCATTGGCCATTTTAGGTCGTTTCGACCGACAAATGTGTTCAGACATTTCTGCGCTAGTCTCGCTGATACCGGAGACATCCAGAGCGGAAGCGCAACAGATCCTTCAGGATGGCAGGAGAGCATCAGAAGAGATGATCGACTGTGTTGTGGACGTTGCGGGTACTGGTTTTCGTATCCTTGCCAGTGCTGCGGCTCTCCGAAGTCAGGGTTGGCTAAAATCCACATCGTTTCGACAGGAGGTCCAGTCAAAGGTACTCAACATGCCGTATGACGGTGAGTCTCTCTTCGGCTCTCACATCGATGAGGCACTAGAATCGATAAAGAAAGATACCGATACGGCAAAGTCGCTTGGAATTCAAAAAGCAGCCCTTTCGTGGTGCGCGTGGACGAGGCACATCTTCAAGCACTTTTCGAGGAGGGCAGTCCCAGTACCGCCAGTACAATCAAGGAAACCAGCGTTACTCCAACCAGCAGTCAAATCGTCAGCAGCAGTCAAAGCCCTATAGAGGAAAACCTAATTATAGGGGCTCCAACAACAAACGTCAATGACTTTAAAGTTCCGCAGAGAGTTGGAGGGCGAATCTCGCAGTTTTATTCCCAGTGGTCTATGATAACATCGGACCAATGGGTATTAGACATTGTACATAGGGGTCATGCCTTGGAGTTCACAGAGATTCCTCCAAATTCTCCACCATCAGGCCCGCCACCTCCCCATCTCGAGGAACTACAACATCAGGTTCGTCTTCTGATAGAAAAGGGTGCAGTTGAAGTGGTTCCTGTATCTCAGCGAGGGAAAGGTTTCTACTCACGGTTTTTCCTCATTATCAAGAAGACTGGAGAGTGGCGGGCCATTCTGGATTTGAGAGCTCTCAATTTGTTCCTAAAACAACAATCTTTCCGCATGCTGACGCTATCGGAAGTCTTGCGACTTCTCTGCAGTGGAGATTTTCTAACAATAGACCTGCAAGACGCCTATTTTCATGTGCCAATACTCCATCAGCATCGCCAGTTTTTGAGGTTCAAAGTGGGGCACATGCACTATCAGTTCAAGGTGCTACCTTTTGGCCTACGATCAGCACCTCGTGTCTTCACGAAAGTTTTGGCCCCGGTCATGGCTCATCTGCGGCTTCAGGGAGTTCAGATCTTTCCTTATCTGGACGATTGTCTTCTAAAATCCCAATCCCCTCAACAGTTAGCTCACGACACATGTCTCTGTCAGCAGACGTTCGAGTCACTGGGGTTAACCATCAACATGGAGAAGTCACACTTTGCACCGTTGCAAAGAAGAAACTTCCTGGGAGCAATTCTAGACACGGACCTGTCAAAAGCCTTCATCTCCCTCGAACGTCATCAAAAGATAGTCCGTCTAGTCTCTCTCATCCGGTCAAAGCAGTCAGTTTCTGTGCGGACGTTAAAGTCGTTTCTGGGGATGGCATCGTCCTGTATCGCACTGATCCCTAATTACAGGTTACGCACTCGTCCTATACAGGAAGAATTAGACCTGCAATGGCGCCAGGTGTCGGGGTCTTTCAACGACCTGGTGAGAGTAACGTCCCGTATGAAGAACAGTTTGCTTTGGTGGGAGCAACCATCCAATCTGGACGAAGGAACTTCGTTTCTAGCCCAGTCTCCGGATCTGACGTTGACTACAGATGCGTCCATGGAGGGTTGGGGTGCTCATCTCCTGGACCTTTCAATCAAAGGCAAATGGACGGCAACACAACGAACCTGGCATATCAACAGGCTGGAGTTGATGGCGATCTTCCTAGCGCTCAGATCATTTTTGCCCGTAGTGCAGGGGGAGTCGGTGCTGGTTCAGACAGACAACACCACCAGCATGCACTACATGAACAAACAGGGCGGCACAAGATCTCAGCCACTGTCTCGACTGGCTCAAAGGATTTGGGATTGGGCTCTTCGTCATCAAATCTCTTTAACGGCGGTCCATCTGCCGGGGGTATCCAACATCCTTGCGGATTCTCTGAGCAGGTCCATGTCATCCACTCATGAGTGGGAGATACATCAGCCGACTCTGAACCTAGTGTTCCGCCGTTGGGGTCATCCCATGATAGACCTCTTTGCAACCCCAGTAAATCGGAAGTGCCGATCCTTGGCAAGCTGGCATCCCCACCCAGAGTCCAGCGGAAATGCCCTTCTCATGGATTGGAGCGGGCTGTTTGCTTATGCATTTCCACCAATCCCGTTGGTGCCGAGGACGTTGTGGAAAATGCGCAGGCAACCCTGCCACTTAATACTGATCGCCCCTCGTTGGCCCAGACAGGCATGGTTTTCAGAACTGCTTCTGTTATCCCAGTGCAAACCCATTCATCTGCATCCACGTCCAGACCTCCTGACAATGGACGAAGGTCAAATTTGTCATCCAGACCCATCCACACTTCAATTATCGGCATGGAACCTGAATAAGTCGAATTTGCAAATTTAGATATGCCCCAAGAATGCAGAGACATTCTAGCGTCTGCTAGAGCTCCATCAACAATCAAAACGTACAAGCTAAAATGGAAGCGTTTTTGTCATTGGTGCGCTGCATCCAATATCCATCCAATCAATTCCACTCCGGAGCAGCTTTTGCCTTTCTTTCTGAGCCTTGCTCAGTCTGGTCTCTCTCATGCCACCTTGAGAGTTTTCCTAGCAGCTATTTCGCGCTTTCGACACGATGGTTCGACGTCTCTCGGTTCATCCAGAATAATCCGACAGTTCTTTAAAGGTCTCTTCAGGAAGTTTCCTCCGGTTAGGCGCCCTCCTCCGGCATGGCACCTCAACGTGGTTTTGTCACAGCTTATGAAGCCTCCTTTTGAGCCAATTCACAGAGCAGACATCAAGTATCTTACCTGGAAGGTTGCATTACTTTTGGCCTTAACTTCTTCTCGTCGTGTAAGTGATCTTCACGCTTTCACGATTAAGCCTCCGTACTTGCAATTTAAGTCCGATGGAGTGTCACTTCGTACCAATTCTTCTTTTTTGCCAAAAGTACCTACTGATTTCCATTTGAACGAACCGGTCTTCTTAAAGACTTTTTTCCCGGATCCAAGATCTTCGGCTGAACAACGATTACATTCTTTAGACATCAAACGTTGCCTAAAATTGTACATTTCAAGGACTACCCCTTTCCGTAAATCGGATCAGCTATTTGTAGCATATGGACGGATGCGGAGGGGACATTCAGTGACAAAACAAACAGTTGCAAGATGGCTCTCAGCAGCCATATCCTTTTGTCACCAGCAGGCTGGCAAGCCTTTACAGTGTTCAGTGAAGGCACATTCGACGAGAGCGATGGCGTCATCCACCGCTTTGTTTGCCGGGGTGCCTCTACACCAGATTTGCCGGGCAGCGACATGGTCCAGCAGGCACACCTTTACCAGACATTACTGTTTGGAGGCCATCAATGAAGGGGATCCCGCAGTGGGGCAAGCAGTGCTTCCTCATCTTTTTAAATAAGGTGAGCCTCTATTCCCTCCATTTCTTTCTGTGATTGCTATATGCTTTTAAGCTGTTTGTTATTGTCTTCAAGTTTGGAGAATGTGTTTAGCAATCCCAGCTCTAAGGAGGTTACTGCTATCTGTTCTATTCAAGCATGTGAATCTATGAAAGACACCCCTAATACTGGAGAAGAACAATTGTTACTTACCTGTAAACAGGTGGTTCTCCAGTATTGGTGTCTTTCATAGATTCACATGCGACCCACCCGTCCTCCCATCAGAGGCTCTCTTCTCCTCATGCGCTATTATTACTAGTGCTACGAAAATCTGAAGGCTTGAGCTTCTGAGGAGAAGGTTCTAGAGGGTGCTTGAGCCTGATTGGCTGCAGTTTGGACTAACATAATGACACTGATATGTTACAAATTAGTTTTTCTCTTATAATGCATTCCTATGGAGGAACCATTGTAGAGGTTTTTTCAGTGTGTAATATCCCTATTTTGTTATGTATTATGTTATTACATATATATATATATTCACTGACAAAACCATAGGTTTCACACCAGTTATAGTTAGCAGGAAATTTTATTGACATAAAACCATTGAAATTCCCACGTTATAGTTAGTTGGACTCACTATAACTTGCGCGCCTGCAATGCACTGCTGATGACATCACATATTACATCACTCATGACATGGTCAGTGACATCACTCATGACATCACTGATGACACCATCCAGTGAATGTGTGTCTTTCTGAAAAATAAATTTGTTTTATATATGTATTTGTAAAGGTCGATGGAAGAATAAATGTTTAAATAAGTATGTAAATGGATGATTTTTTAAAAAAAAAATTGGTTGGTTAACTGGCTTATTAAGTGTATCTTAGTGAATACATATATTAGCGAGTATTGTTTAAATATTTAAATGTTTGTATCAGTGTTTCTCTTTGTGTATAAGTGGCTGCAGGGGTTGGTGACTGACTCACTGTTTGTATGTGTTTTGAAGACAGCATATGTGCAGGACTGTATGGGTGGATGAGTGTGTATATGTGTGTGTTAGTGAGTGAATGACTGTCTCACTAGTGTCTTCATTAGTAACGACATATGTTTTAATCTAGTATATGTGAGTATTTAAGAGAGTAAGTATGTGTAAGTTTCCTTAGAAGTAAGGTGGTAGTGTGTGTATAAATGTATATGCAAATAAATGGATGTTCAATAGTTTATTTGCATGTGTGAGTATGTGTGTGAGTAACTTTTGGATGACTGCTGATGTGTAACAGGATGTATAGGTGTATCACTACATATGATGAGTGAGTATATATATGAGTGACTATATAGAACTGTTGGTGAATGAGTGGATGTGTATATAGATGGTGGAATTACTGAATTGGTTGTTGTTACTGGTTTGGGTACCTCCATTTTTTTGAAAATGTTTGTTTCTATTTATGAATATGTGTTTCAAGCGTTACATTACACTGAAATTAGGTCTGTCACTCTGTCACAAGGATGGTGTCATCAGTGATGTCATGAGTGATGTCACTGACCATGTCATGAGTGATGTAATATGTGATGTCATCAGCAGTGCATTGCAGGCGCGCAAGTTATAGTGAGTCCAACTAACTATAACGTGGGAATTTCAATGGTTTTATGTCAGTAAAATTTCCTGCTAACTATAACTGGTGTGAAACCTATGGTTTTGTCAGTGAATTGAATAGTTTTTTTCAATGCTAATTCCGAACTATAACTGGTGTGAAACCTATGGTTTTTTCAGTGAATTTCAAAGGTTTTTTAAATGCTAATTCCTAACTATAACTGGTGTGAAACCTATGGTTTTTTCAGTGAATTTCAAAGGTTTTTTTAATGCTAATTCCTAACTATATAAGACCTGAAAGCCCACCAGGAATCTCCAGTATGCGCCAGGGGACTGCATTGCAGAGAGGTGTAATGAAGCCACAACCCTTTTTACACCTCTCTGCAACGCAACCCCCGTGCATGTTTAAAGAGGGAGAACTAATTCCCCTTGCATACTGGGGGCCCCTGGGGGCCAATTAGCCCACCTGGAACCTCCAGTATGCGCCAGGGGCTGCATTGCAGAGGTGTAATGAGACTATGCCCCTTGTTACACCTCTCTGCAACGCAGCCCACTGCCGCGTTTGCAGAGGGGGAACTAATTCCCCTTGCATACTGGGGGTCCCTGGATCATATCTGCCCAAACACCGATATTCCGAACGATTGTAAATGACTTTTCTTGAGAAACATTTGGATTTGGATTATCATGTCCTATACTTTGGAATTTTTGAAAGACTGACTTTGAGGATGCTATAAATTACTCAAGTCTGCCCGAATTGTGTGGGTAAAATTGATACCTAGTCACTTTGAATAAGAATATACTTATGTCTCGTCTAACATTTGGAAGAAATATCTAGTTATATGACAACTGGATACCGACATAACTTGAAGGAAATAAGAACGCCCTGAAGAAGTTCTGTTGTACAGAACGAAACCTTTCGGCTGGCTGTGGTACATAAACTTAAGGAAAATAAAAGCATTTGAATATACACCAAGATTCAGCGCTTCAATAAGGACTCTAAGTGATATGATTTGATTGGACTCATTGTGAAAGTGGTGCTGTGCCAAACTTTGGAATATTCTCCACTACTCTCTACTACTTACTCTCTCCGACTCCACTACTCTCAAATACTCACTGTCTACTACTCATTCTCTACTACTCTACTACTCTCTACTACTCTCTCTCTACTACTCACTCCCTACTACTCGCTACTCCCTACTACTCACTATCTACTACTCTCTACTACTCACTCTCTACTACTCTCTCCCTACTACTCACTCTTTACTACTCACTACTACTCTCTACTACTCACTCTCTACTTCTCACTCTCTACTACTCTCTACTACTCACTCTCTACTACTCTCTCTCTACTAGTCTCTACTACTCACTCTACTACTCACTCTCTACTACTCACTTCTATTCTCTCTGCTACTCATTCTCTACTACTATCTACTACTCACTCTCTACTACTCACTCTCTACTACTTACTCTTTACTACTCTCTACTACTCACTTTCTACTGCTCTCTACTACTCACTCTACTACTTACTCTCTACTACTCTCTACTACTCACTCTCTACTACTCACTCTCTACTACTCTCTACTACTCACTCTACTATTCACTCTACTACTCTCTACTACTCACTCTCTGCTACTCTCTCTACTGCTCTCTACTACTCTCTACTACTCACTCTCTACTCTCTATTACTCACTCTCTACTCTCTACCTCTCTCTTCTTCTCTCTCTACTAATCTCTACCTCTCTACCGCTACCTCTCTACCTCTCTACCTCTACACCTCTACCTCTCTACCTCTCTCTACACGCACACATATACACATAAATGCATATATATATGCATATGCATTTATATATGTATGTGTATGTATAAAAAAACAACAAAACATTTTTTTTTAAACAGCTACTTATAAAACTGTCATTCTTTTTCCCCATGGTACACTCCCCGGTACGCGCACCGGTGCGCGCACCGGTGCGCGTACCGGGCGCACCCACCGCGAAAATCAAATTTTTTTTTATTTTTTTTTGCCCCGCGGGGCCCTTTTATGGCCCCCACATCAAACCTAGGGGGTCAAGGGGGGGTCTACTCTGCCCCCTTATGGTCATTTCCCTCTTTGTTTTGGCCACCTCTTGTGTCTCGATTTTACCGAGACACAAGATGGCGGCCGCTCCGGACTGTTTAGAATGTTTACAGACACCCGAGAGCCAATCAGCTTTCCTCACGCAAGTCGCGTGGCGCGCACGGTACGCGCACCGGTGTGTGTACCGGTGCGCTGCTATAGATATATATATTTTTTTTAACCTAAATTACTCAAAATCCAGTGGAGCACATATCTTGAGACATAGCAAAGGCACATCGGGCTACCAGTCCCTACAATTTTGCCAAGTTTGGTGGAAATCCATTCAGCCGTTCGGGCTAAAAGTGAAATCGACCGCCCTATGGAAATTAACATGGGGAAAACGCGTTTTGGGACCCCCCTTTTATCTTGGCCCCCGCTTGACGAATCCCCCCCAAACTTTCAGGGAAGGACCGGGGCGCTGCGAGGCCATTTTCAGGAAATTTTCAGGCAGATTCGTCAACCGGTGCCAAAGTTATTCCAAATAGAATTTTGAGATTTAACATTGAAAAAAATCCTAACTATAACTACCTACTGGCGACCGCCAGTAGGTAATATATATATATATATATATATATATATATATATATATATATATATATATATATTACCTACTGGCGGTCGCCAGTAGGTAGTTATAGTTAGGATTTTTTTCAATGTTAAATCTCAAAATTCTATTTGGAATAACTTTGGCGCCGGTTGACGAATCTGCCTGAAAATTTCCTGAAAATGGCCTCGCGGGGTTCCGGTCCTTCCCTGAAAGTTTGGGGGGGATACGTTAAGCGGGGGCCGAGATAAAAGGGGGGTCCCAAAACGCGTTTTCCCCATGTTAATTTCCATAGGGCGGTCGATTTCACTTTTAGCCCGAACGGCTGAATGGATTTCCACGAAACTTGGCAAAATTGTAGGGACTGGTAGCCCGATGTGCCTTTGCTATGTCTCAAGATATGTGCTCCAGTGGATTTTGAGTAATTTAGGTTCAAAAAAATATATATATCTATAGGCGCTCTCCCGTGCGCGCACCGGAGTGCGCTCCAGGCGCGACACGCGACTTGCGCGCAGGTAGCTGATTGGCTCTCAGTTGTCTGTAAACATTCTAAACAGTCCGGAGCGGCCGCCATCTTGTGTCTCGGTAGGATCGAGACACGAGAGGTGGCCAAAACAAAGGGGGAAATGACCATAAGGGGGCAGAGTAGACACTCCCTGTACCCCTAGGTTTGATGTGGGGGCCATTAAAGGGCCCCGCGGGGTCTCACCCCCTTTTTTTTTTTTTTTCGATTTTCGCGGGGGAAGCGCCTGGTGCGCGCACGGGGGAGCGTATCGAGGAGGGTACTATGGAAAAATAATCACTTTAAAACATTGTATGTTTATTAATTGTTTTTTTTTTTATTTTTTTATTTTATGTAAGTACCTACATGTAGGTACTAATGAAAAGACTTAAATTTAATGTTCACCATCTTCTTTGTAGACATCTTGCATGTTGTTATTGTATTTTTTGTGGTAAAGTAAAGCTCTTAGGCTTTACTTTTAGAACGCTCAGTCTGGTGAATTGTTTGTGTAATTACTTTCCTGCATATTAATTCTCCCTCTCCCGCCCCGGTCCGCCGCGTCCAATCATGGACGATTGATGCGGAGGGCGAGGAGGAGCCTTTACATCCGGGATCTGGGAGGTGAGCTCAGCGCTCTAGCGACCCCTCCCACCTTCAGGATAAATGTGCTTAGGACAGCGTCCGCGCAGCGGACGCGTGCAGCGGGCGCGCCGGAAGCGAGCCGAAGTCGAGCCAAAGTCCAGCCCGTCTGCGCCCGTCCGCGGCCGGACGGGGCGAGGGGCGACGACTCTTGGCCATTCCACATCCCAGAGTATACGGTATGATAGACAGGCGCTATTAGATCTCCGTCCTGGAGTCACCTTATCCTGCTTTCACACCATGGAGGCGCTGCTTGTGCATTCCTGCCCTTCATGCTCTTTTACGCCTAACAAACCACCCATCAGGACAGGCTCTTTAATACGGACTAAGGCGGGTTTGATTAACTGCCGCTCTCTGGGCAAACACGCTATACAAATTCATCAACTATTGGAGGATGATGGCTTTAATGTGATGTTTTTCACGGAGACTTGGCTTGGGGAACTTTCCGACCCGGACATCATTGAAGCCATGCCTTCTGGTTTCTCCTTGACCAGACTTGATAGGAAGGATGGCAGGGGTGGTGGAATTGCTATTGCCACTAAAACTCCTATGCAGTGCTCCCTATCGCCTCTGATCGTTGATCACTGTGAAGCTGGTTCTTTTACTATCCTAGTTAACCCTCAATTCTCCTTCTCTGGCATTCTTGTATACAGACCTCCCGGGAGACTGCATGATTTTACATCCAGCCTTCTCGAAAACACTGCTCACCTTGCTATTAGGAAGAACAATTTCCTGGTGCTAGGCGACATGAACGCTCATTTTGATGACCCCCTCGACTCCGGAGCCAAGGACATTAGGTCTGCTCTCCAGTCTCTGCAGCTAGATCTCATAAATGCTGATCCCACTCACAGACTAGGTCACCTTCTTGACCCCATCTTTGGGAACGTCTCCAGAGTACACGTTCTTTTTCCTATTCCGGTACCCTGGTCAGATCACTCCATTGTCCCTTTCTACCTGCAGAGATCTGAGCCCGATCCGAAAAAAAATGACACGGATCTTCGGTACCAGCGCCGGAAATGGAAAAATTTCTCTCAGGACATGTTCAATAAACTGATTGGAATAGGGGACTCTCTTGACAGCATTGACTGCGAAATAGCCTACAGCCAATTGCAGGACAGAATTCTAAGGGCCCTTGATAAAACCGCTCCTACTCGCAACCTTAAAAATTTTATTAGCCCCAGAAAATCCACTCCCTGGTACACTGCAGAACTACAAGCATGCAAATCCGCATGCAAAAAATTAGAACGCGACTGGTGTACTAACTTTTGCCCAGTTATTAAACTTCAATATAAACAAGCGCAAAAGGAATACTATAAAAAAATCCGTATTTCTAAAGCCATGCATTATAAGACGCGCATTGGGGAGGCAGAGAACTCTTCTAAAGAGCTTTTTAAAATTTTTAAGGAAATTTCTGTGCTCACTAATGATAATGCGCCTTGCGACAACTCAGTGGAAACTTGCAATAAGATTGCTCGATACTTTTCAGATAAGATCACTAACATCTATACCAGTTTCTCGGACAAGTTGCCATCTGGCCGTGATTTTATAGAGAGCGCTGTTGCTAATTCCACTGAGTCTTGCCTTCAATGCTTCTCGGTTCCCACTCCCGATACGCTTATTAACATCTGCAAAAGCGTTAAATCGGGTTCCCCTCGGGACCCTGCTCCCCCGAAAGTACTCAGAGAGAGCCTACAGGTACTAGAACCCTACTTTAGGCAGATTATTCAGGTGTCCTTCTCCTCTGCGCACTTACCGACTGATTGGAAGAAGGCTATTGTATTACCTATCAAAAAGAAGCCTAATGTAAGTCAGGACACCTTGGAAAATCTGAGACCTATCTCTTTATTACCTTATCTTGCTAAAGTGACCGAAAAAATTGCTAACAAACAACTTATGGCTCACTTTGAAGCTAATAATTCCTTGCACAGCTCCCAGTCCGGTTTTCGGACTAATTATTCCACCGAGACAGCCCTCCTGAGAGCGACTGAAACGCTTAGGGCAGGAGCTGATGAGGGTCATACGATGGCGCTCATAATGCTGGACCTCAGTGCTGCGTTTGACACTGTGGCCCATTCCACCCTGCTACAGTGTCTAAACCAGGCTGGGGTCACAAAGGAGGCATTGGGATGGCTTAAATCTTTCCTGATAGACCGTAGCTTCCAGGTTCAGAGAGGCAATTCCTTTTCAGACAGCATTGCCCTAGAACAGGGGGTGCCTCAGGGCTCTGCCCTGAGCCCCACCTTGTTTAACCTTTATATGGCCCCATTGGCGGAGATGGTTCAATCGTACGGCATAAAAATAGTATCTTATGCCGACGATACCCAACTCCTCATCTCCTTATCCCAGACACCCACCTTGGCTGCTGCCAATTTCAAAATCAAGCCCTGATCTTTGGACTGGGTAAGAGTGGTCTGCTCAATTCAGACACTCTGTTCATCACCACCCCCTTTTGTTAATCGATTTTGGCCACTATAGGTGTGGCAGGGTATACTCAGACATGAGTCCCTTTCTCACTGCTCCATCAGGATTCAAGCAAGCCGGGCCGAAGAGGCTGAAATGCCAGAAACCGGTCCCCGGTAGCTTGTCTCCTTTCTGGTAAAGAATTGGCTTGGTAGTTTAGTCTGCCCTGTTCCCATGATGCACTGGGCCAGGGACAGACTGATTTGCATATAGCCATGTTCTGAGCTGGGATGGGGCAGTGAGATAAATAACGGTGATGGATCAAGCCCTGATCTTTGGACTGGGTAAGAGTGGTCTGCTCAATTCAGACACTCTGTTCATCACCACCCCCTTTTGTTAATCGATTTTGGCCACTATAGGTGTGGCAGGGTATACTCAGACATGAGTCCCTTTCTCACTGCTCCATCAGGATTCAAGCAAGCCGGGCCGAAGAGGCTGAAATGCCAGAAACCGGTCCCCGGTAGCTTGTCTCCTTTCTGGTAAAGAATTGGCTTGGTAGTTTAGTCTGCCCTGTTCCCATGATGCACTGGGCCAGGGACAGACTGATTTGCATATAGCCATGTTCTGAGCTGGGATGGGGCAGTGAGATAAATAACGGTGATGGATCAAGCCCTGATCTTTGGACTGGGTAAGAGTGGTCTGCTCAATTCAGACACTCTGTTCATCACCACCCCCTTTTGTTAATCGATTTTGGCCACTATAGGTGTGGCAGGGTATACTCAGACATGAGTCCCTTTCTCACTGCTCCATCAGGATTCAAGCAAGCCGGGCCGAAGAGGCTGAAATGCCAGAAACCGGTCCCCGGTAGCTTGTCTCCTTTCTGGTAAAGAATTGGCTTGGTAGTTTAGTCTGCCCTGTTCCCATGATGCACTGGGCCAGGGACAGACTGATTTGCATATAGCCATGTTCTGAGCTGGGATGGGGCAGTGAGATAAATAACGGTGATGGATCAAGCCCTGATCTTTGGACTGGGTAAGAGTGGTCTGCTCAATTCAGACACTCTGTTCATCACCACCCCCTTTTGTTAATCGATTTTGGCCACTATAGGTGTGGCAGGGTATACTCAGACATGAGTCCCTTTCTCACTGCTCCATCAGGATTCAAGCAAGCCGGGCCGAAGAGGCTGAAATGCCAGAAACCGGTCCCCGGTAGCTTGTCTCCTTTCTGGTAAAGAATTGGCTTGGTAGTTTAGTCTGCCCTGTTCCCATGATGCACTGGGCCAGGGACAGACTGATTTGCATATAGCCATGTTCTGAGCTGGGATGGGGCAGTGAGATAAATAACGGTGATGGATCAAGCCCTGATCTTTGGACTGGGTAAGAGTGGTCTGCTCAATTCAGACACTCTGTTCATCACCACCCCCTTTTGTTAATCGATTTTGGCCACTATAGGTGTGGCAGGGTATACTCAGACATGAGTCCCTTTCTCACTGCTCCATCAGGATTCAAGCAAGCCGGGCCGAAGAGGCTGAAATGCCAGAAACCGGTCCCCGGTAGCTTGTCTCCTTTCTGGTAAAGAATTGGCTTGGTAGTTTAGTCTGCCCTGTTCCCATGATGCACTGGGCCAGGGACAGACTGATTTGCATATAGCCATGTTCTGAGCTGGGATGGGGCAGTGAGATAAATAACGGTGATGGATCAAGCCCTGATCTTTGGACTGGGTAAGAGTGGTCTGCTCAATTCAGACACTCTGTTCATCACCACCCCCTTTTGTTAATCGATTTTGGCCACTATAGGTGTGGCAGGGTATACTCAGACATGAGTCCCTTTCTCACTGCTCCATCAGGATTCAAGCAAGCCGGGCCGAAGAGGCTGAAATGCCAGAAACCGGTCCCCGGTAGCTTGTCTCCTTTCTGGTAAAGAATTGGCTTGGTAGTTTAGTCTGCCCTGTTCCCATGATGCACTGGGCCAGGGACAGACTGATTTGCATATAGCCATGTTCTGAGCTGGGATGGGGCAGTGAGATAAATAACGGTGATGGATCAAGCCCTGATCTTTGGACTGGGTAAGAGTGGTCTGCTCAATTCAGACACTCTGTTCATCACCACCCCCTTTTGTTAATCGATTTTGGCCACTATAGGTGTGGCAGGGTATACTCAGACATGAGTCCCTTTCTCACTGCTCCATCAGGATTCAAGCAAGCCGGGCCGAAGAGGCTGAAATGCCAGAAACCGGTCCCCGGTAGCTTGTCTCCTTTCTGGTAAAGAATTGGCTTGGTAGTTTAGTCTGCCCTGTTCCCATGATGCACTGGGCCAGGGACAGACTGATTTGCATATAGCCATGTTCTGAGCTGGGATGGGGCAGTGAGATAAATAACGGTGATGGATCAAGCCCTGATCTTTGGACTGGGTAAGAGTGGTCTGCTCAATTCAGACACTCTGTTCATCACCACCCCCTTTTGTTAATCGATTTTGGCCACTATAGGTGTGGCAGGGTATACTCAGACATGAGTCCCTTTCTCACTGCTCCATCAGGATTCAAGCAAGCCGGGCCGAAGAGGCTGAAATGCCAGAAACCGGTCCCCGGTAGCTTGTCTCCTTTCTGGTAAAGAATTGGCTTGGTAGTTTAGTCTGCCCTGTTCCCATGATGCACTGGGCCAGGGACAGACTGATTTGCATATAGCCATGTTCTGAGCTGGGATGGGGCAGTGAGATAAATAACGGTGATGGATCAAGCCCTGATCTTTGGACTGGGTAAGAGTGGTCTGCTCAATTCAGACACTCTGTTCATCACCACCCCCTTTTGTTAATCGATTTTGGCCACTATAGGTGTGGCAGGGTATACTCAGACATGAGTCCCTTTCTCACTGCTCCATCAGGATTCAAGCAAGCCGGGCCGAAGAGGCTGAAATGCCAGAAACCGGTCCCCGGTAGCTTGTCTCCTTTCTGGTAAAGAATTGGCTTGGTAGTTTAGTCTGCCCTGTTCCCATGATGCACTGGGCCAGGGACAGACTGATTTGCATATAGCCATGTTCTGAGCTGGGATGGGGCAGTGAGATAAATAACGGTGATGGATCAAGCCCTGATCTTTGGACTGGGTAAGAGTGGTCTGCTCAATTCAGACACTCTGTTCATCACCACCCCCTTTTGTTAATCGATTTTGGCCACTATAGGTGTGGCAGGGTATACTTAGACATGAGTCCCTTTCTCACTGCTCCATCAGGATTCAAGCAAGCCGGGCCGAAGAGGCTGAAATGCCAGAAACCGGTCCCCGGTAGCTTGTCTCCTTTCTGGTAAAGAATTGGCTTGGTAGTTTAGTCTGCCCTGTTCCCATGATGCACTGGGCCAGGGACAGACTGATTTGCATATAGCCATGTTCTGAGCTGGGATGGGGCAGTGAGATAAATAACGGTGATGGATCAAGCCCTGATCTTTGGACTGGGTAAGAGTGGTCTGCTCAATTCAGACACTCTGTTCATCACCACCCCCTTTTGTTAATCGATTTTGGCCACTATAGGTGTGGCAGGGTATACTCAGACATGAGTCCCTTTCTCACTGCTCCATCAGGATTCAAGCAAGCCGGGCCGAAGAGGCTGAAATGCCAGAAACCGGTCCCCGGTAGCTTGTCTCCTTTCTGGTAAAGAATTGGCTTGGTAGTTTAGTCTGCCCTGTTCCCATGATGCACTGGGCCAGGGACAGACTGATTTGCATATAGCCATGTTCTGAGCTGGGATGGGGCAGTGAGATAAATAACGGTGATGGATCAAGCCCTGATCTTTGGACTGGGTAAGAGTGGTCTGCTCAATTCAGACACTCTGTTCATCACCACCCCCTTTTGTTAATCGATTTTGGCCACTATAGGTGTGGCAGGGTATACTCAGACATGAGTCCCTTTCTCACTGCTCCATCAGAATTCAAGCAAGCCGGGCCGAAGAGGCTGAAATGCCAGAAACCGGTCCCCGGTAGCTTGTCTCCTTTCTGGTAAAGAATTGGCTTGGTAGTTTAGTCTGCCCTGTTCCCATGATGCACTGGGCCAGGGACAGACTGATTTGCATATAGCCATGTTCTGAGCTGGGATGGGGCAGTGAGATAAATAACGGTGATGGATCAAGCCCTGATCTTTGGACTGGGTAAGAGTGGTCTGCTCAATTCAGACACTCTGTTCATCACCACCCCCTTTTGTTAATCGATTTTGGCCACTATAGGTGTGGCAGGGTATACTCAGACATGAGTCCCTTTCTCACTGCTCCATCAGGATTCAAGCAAGCCGGGCCGAAGAGGCTGAAATGCCAGAAACCGGTCCCCGGTAGCTTGTCTCCTTTCTGGTAAAGAATTGGCTTGGTAGTTTAGTCTGCCCTGTTCCCATGATGCACTGGGCCAGGGACAGACTGATTTGCATATAGCCATGTTCTGAGCTGGGATGGGGCAGTGAGATAAATAACGGTGATGGATCAAGCCCTGATCTTTGGACTGGGTAAGAGTGGTCTGCTCAATTCAGACACTCTGTTCATCACCACCCCCTTTTGTTAATCGATTTTGGCCACTATAGGTGTGGCAGGGTATACTCAGACATGAGTCCCTTTCTCACTGCTCCATCAGGATTCAAGCAAGCCGGGCCGAAGAGGCTGAAATGCCAGAAACCGGTCCCCGGTAGCTTGTCTCCTTTCTGGTAAAGAATTGGCTTGGTAGTTTAGTCTGCCCTGTTCCCATGATGCACTGGGCCAGGGACAGACTGATTTGCATATAGCCATGTTCTGAGCTGGGATGGGGCAGTGAGATAAATAACGGTGATGGATCAAGCCCTGATCTTTGGACTGGGTAAGAGTGGTCTGCTCAATTCAGACACTCTGTTCATCACCACCCCCTTTTGTTAATCGATTTTGGCCACTATAGGTGTGGCAGGGTATACTCAGACATGAGTCCCTTTCTCACTGCTCCATCAGGATTCAAGCAAGCCGGGCCGAAGAGGCTGAAATGCCAGAAACCGGTCCCCGGTAGCTTGTCTCCTTTCTGGTAAAGAATTGGCTTGGTAGTTTAGTCTGCCCTGTTCCCATGATGCACTGGGCCAGGGACAGACTGATTTGCATATAGCCATGTTCTGAGCTGGGATGGGGCAGTGAGATAAATAACGGTGATGGATCAAGCCCTGATCTTTGGACTGGGTAAGAGTGGTCTGCTCAATTCAGACACTCTGTTCATCACCACCCCCTTTTGTTAATCGATTTTGGCCACTATAGGTGTGGCAGGGTATACTCAGACATGAGTCCCTTTCTCACTGCTCCATCAGGATTCAAGCAAGCCGGGCCGAAGAGGCTGAAATGCCAGAAACCGGTCCCCGGTAGCTTGTCTCCTTTCTGGTAAAGAATTGGCTTGGTAGTTTAGTCTGCCCTGTTCCCATGATGCACTGGGCCAGGGACAGACTGATTTGCATATAGCCATGTTCTGAGCTGGGATGGGGCAGTGAGATAAATAACGGTGATGGATCAAGCCCTGATCTTTGGACTGGGTAAGAGTGGTCTGCTCAATTCAGACACTCTGTTCATCACCACCCCCTTTTGTTAATCGATTTTGGCCACTATAGGTGTGGCAGGGTATACTCAGACATGAGTCCCTTTCTCACTGCTCCATCAGGATTCAAGCAAGCCGGGCCGAAGAGGCTGAAATGCCAGAAACCGGTCCCCGGTAGCTTGTCTCCTTTCTGGTAAAGAATTGGCTTGGTAGTTTAGTCTGCCCTGTTCCCATGATGCACTGGGCCAGGGACAGACTGATTTGCATATAGCCATGTTCTGAGCTGGGATGGGGCAGTGAGATAAATAACGGTGATGGATCAAGCCCTGATCTTTGGACTGGGAAAGAGTGGTCTGCTCAATTCAGACACTCTGTTCATCACCACCCCCTTTTGTTAATCGATTTTGGCCACTATAGGTGTGGCAGGGTATACTCAGACATGAGTCCCTTTCTCACTGCTCCATCAGGATTCAAGCAAGCCGGGCCGAAGAGGCTGAAATGCCAGAAACCGGTCCCCGGTAGCTTGTCTCCTTTCTGGTAAAGAATTGGCTTGGTAGTTTAGTCTGCCCTGTTCCCATGATGCACTGGGCCAGGGACAGACTGATTTGCATATAGCCATGTTCTGAGCTGGGATGGGGCAGTGAGATAAATAACGGTGATGGATCAAGCCCTGATCTTTGGACTGGGTAAGAGTGGTCTGCTCAATTCAGACACTCTGTTCATCACCACCCCCTTTTGTTAATCGATTTTGGCCACTATAGGTGTGGCAGGGTATACTCAGACATGAGTCCCTTTCTCACTGCTCCATCAGGATTCAAGCAAGCCGGGCCGAAGAGGCTGAAATGCCAGAAACCGGTCCCCGGTAGCTTGTCTCCTTTCTGGTAAAGAATTGGCTTGGTAGTTTAGTCTGCCCTGTTCCCATGATGCACTGGGCCAGGGACAGACTGATTTGCATATAGCCATGTTCTGAGCTGGGATGGGGCAGTGAGATAAATAACGGTGATGGATCAAGCCCTGATCTTTGGACTGGGTAAGAGTGGTCTGCTCAATTCAGACACTCTGTTCATCACCACCCCCTTTTGTTAATCGATTTTGGCCACTATAGGTGTGGCAGGGTATACTCAGACATGAGTCCCTTTCTCACTGCTCCATCAGGATTCAAGCAAGCCGGGCCGAAGAGGCTGAAATGCCAGAAACCGGTCCCCGGTAGCTTGTCTCCTTTCTGGTAAAGAATTGGCTTGGTAGTTTAGTCTGCCCTGTTCCCATGATGCACTGGGCCAGGGACAGACTGATTTGCATATAGCCATGTTCTGAGCTGGGATGGGGCAGTGAGATAAATAACGGTGATGGATCAAGCCCTGATCTTTGGACTGGGTAAGAGTGGTCTGCTCAATTCAGACACTCTGTTCATCACCACCCCCTTTTGTTAATCAATTTCAAAACATGCATGCAGGAGCTTGCAGGCTGGATGAACCAACACTGCCTCAAGCTCAATGGTTCAAAAACTGAGGTGCTGGTGATTGGGGGTAACTCGGCCAGTTGGACCCTGGAATGGTGGCCTTCCTGTCTAGGTCCTATGCCTTCCCCGTGCAAGGAAGCTAAGAACCTGGGTGTATGGGTTGATCCCAGACTCTCCTATGACAGCCATGTCCAGAAGCTAGTAGGAAAGTGCTTTGGTGTATTGAAGACCTTAAATCGCACCCTGGACCTCCTTCCTTTAGAGGCCAGACGCACGATGACTCAAGCTCTGGTTACCTCCCGTATTGATTACGGTAATGTTCTTCTCTTAGGAACTACTGAGAAGAACATTAAAAAACTTCAGGTTCTCCCGAACACGGCGGCTCGTCTGGTCCTCAGGCTTCCCAGAAGAGCGGCCTCCAAGCCTACACTAGTGGCTCTTCACTGGCTCCCTATAAAAAAGAGAATCTTGTTTAAAGCACTCCTTATATGTCACAGGATTACCTCTCAGGTAGCCCCTGAATATCTAAAGGATCTCGCTATCCCCTATATGCCCAACAGAGAACTGCGCTCCAAGGGTACCGGGCTTCTGCGTGCACCCCAGATAAACAAAGCAAGAATGGGTGGGCGCTCTTTTCGCGCGCTGGCGGCCAAGTATTGGAACCTTCTTCCTCTACATATTAGACTGGCTGAGACAGAGACCTTATTTAGGAGACTCCTAAAAACTCACCTTTTCACCCTTTAGGTTGCTCACTTTTCCCCTGCTTCTCTCTCCACAGCGCGGGGATACGCCGAGATGGCGTCACCAGGCGCTTTATAAAATCCTTTATTATTATTATTTTTTTTATTATATGGAATTCATAACATAGTCTGTCTGGAAGGGAGAAACAGATCTTTTAAGCACTCCCTGAGAATTTCTAGGGGATCATGAGTAGTCTATCCTGCTCACTTATGAAAATGAGGTGTAAAATATTCATATGAGATAATATAGTGGGAGAAAGGTAGTAACTATGAGTAAACTTACTATGTAACAGAAAAATAGTTGAACAGTATACTATAAGTCTCACTTTATATTTTAAACATTTTTGGTAATACTTTATGAATTACATATAAAAAAGAATATTGTCTGAAACAATTGAAATTATTAAAGATAAATTTATTCCTCTGATTCTTTTTCATAATTTAATAAAATTTCTAACATAATATTGTCCGGAATTTCCTCATAATTATATGTACATGATTCCATTTCTTCCAAACATTCTATAAACTGTTCATCCAAAGAGTCATCCATGAAATCAACTTCTTTTTTTTCATCTTCTGGTTTTTCCACCTTTACTTTGATAGAAGTATCATTTGCCTTATTTTCTCCTTCCATTTTCTTTCTGAAAATTGCATATAAATTAACTATATTAGTAGAGCTAGGGTACAGTATACCAGAGAAGCCTAACTCAATCCATAACTATTACAGAGAAGTCTATCTCTATCTCTAACTATTAAAGAGGGATAGCATATCACTAACAGAATATTTTTTAAGAAATAAACTTAAAGTGTACAATATACTTCCATAATTAGAAGTTACCTTAGAGAAATTAGTTGAAGTTGTCAGTGAAATTTGTTTTCAAGTGTACTTCTGGAAGCAGTAGTCAAAATGGCTGTGTTTCCCTCTCTTCTTTTATATATATTCTTGTACTTAACCAATCAAACGTCAGGAAATAATCGTAGAAAATGAAAGATACTTTTTAATTGGTTGTAAATTCTAACATTACAAGTGTGTTTTTGTCATGTAATTTACCTCAGGATATTTAGACAGGCCTGTAGCCTAAATGTCTCAATGGAATTTCACCAAATTTGGGCAAATGGTAGGGACTGCTATGTAGTAGGGCCTATTCTATATTTGATGAAAGTGTCTTCAGTGGTTTTTTTGTAAATTGCTTTCCCACCTTTTTTTAACGAGCGCTTAGCGGTGCGCGCTCCTTTACGCGCACTGGCAGCGTTACGGGAGTCCTCCATTTTGTGTTTCGGAACAATCGAGACACAAGATGGAGGGTAAACAATGTTCGGAATGGATAGAAGGGGGAACTGTAGAGACTTCTTGACCCTCTAGGTTTTCTGAGGGGGGCTTAGGAGGCTCATAAACGTAAAAAAAAAAAAAAAATTCTTTAATTTTCCACGGGGGTAGCGCCTGGTGCGCGCACCTTTAAGCGTACCCGAAAGCATACTTTGGTGAAAAATAGTGAAAAAAGTTAGAAAAAAATAAACGCTTTGAATGATCAGAGTTAGGGTAGCTCTGAAAAGAGCTTTTGGGTTCTGTGGTTGATTTAGGTACCTACAAGTAGGTTCCAATACACATTCTTAAATTCAGGCGGAATATTCTATTCCCCTCATCTGAGAAGTGCACTCCATCTCCTCTGTAGATGTCTTGCATGTTGTAACGCAAGTTATTATTGTATAATGAACCCATTCCATAGTCTCTCATGTAAGCAGAAACAGATTTATTTACATGTTTCCGTGCTTTCTCAAATTGTGGACCAAATTGGTTGGACCAGTTCCATTTCTGTCTTTGGCATATATTGGAATATACCAAGGCAGTGTGGGGAAAAAGTATCATCAATTGATGAAAGGTGTCCTTTAATAGCATTTCCAGACCTACCCCAGTTAATGTGCCTAGATCGTTTCCACCACAGTGCACAATTATAAGGTCAGGTTCTGGCAGATGCAAAAAGGTTTTCACCAATGGTATCAATTGGTGACATTTTAATCCTCTGTGGCCAATCCACTTGATTTCCACATTTGATAAATCAAGGTTATGAAAATTTCTGCTAGCTGCATACCTTTGAGCCCAGTGGATGTAGCTATGTCCAATAATCCAAACAGAGTACATGATGTGAGAAGGTTCTGGTCCAGTCAGATGAAGTGTTGGAATGAAATGGCAGTTGGAACAGTAGGAGTTCACAAAAAAATAATTGTGGAGTTTCTCTGCTCTTGAATCACAAGCAATGATTGGTGGATTCAGATAGTTGAAAACTGAAAGTTAGGGTGCATGGTTATGTTGTGTGAAAGAAGCAATTTGAATGGTTTAAAAAAAGTCACCAAA
Organism: Lissotriton vulgaris; assembly: GCF_964263255.1. NCBI lineage: Eukaryota > Metazoa > Chordata > Amphibia > Caudata > Salamandridae > Lissotriton > Lissotriton vulgaris. Next base: position 1,516,437,116 of record NC_141689.1, on the reverse strand, counting down.
AGCAAAAATACCCTGTATAGGCTGCTGTATTGACAGGTCAAACATCCTTGCTGAGTTAATTTGCAACATTGTAAGATAAACTTTTGAACCTTACAGTTCAGTTAGGAGGGAGTTGCTATGGTAACAGATAGAAAGGTTTGAGAGGGGGATGGGTGTTGGTTTGAAAATAGTGAGGGAAGAGTTTTCATTGGTTGAATTAAGGCATATGTGTACAAAGATAGAGATTTTCTATGCCAGTCTTGGTTTCAGTGTATTGAGAGCACACCTTTTCCTCTGCTAAAGAAAAATTGGTGTGTGTGTCTGACACTGTTTTCAATCTCCAAAAGCATTTGTAAAGGTAAGTAATGATTCATTTAATTTAGATAGAGATTTATTTGCTCTATGGAGAATATTTGGAAGCAGATAGTTTTGTTTTAGAAGTGAAATTGTATGTTAGTATATAAGTCCTGCGCAGTGTTTCTTACATGTTATTTAAAAATCGATTTTGGGTGCAAATGAATGGTATTTTTATTTGGCCTTTTTTTATGATTGCCATGTGCAGTTGATGCATCACTTTAAACATGGGTAATAAGTGATGCACTGGTGGCGCCAGGCCTTTATAAATGAGGCCCTGACTTTGTTTGATGATATTGAGTGGTTGTACTTAGGTTCTGTGCAGTGTTTCTTACATGTTATTCAAAAATCGATTTTTGGGAGCAATTGATTGGTATATGTATTTGGCCCTTATTTATGATTGCCATGTGCAGCTGATGCATGACTTTAAACATGGGTAATAAGTGATGCACTGGTGGCGCAAGGCCTTTATAAATCAGACCCTGACTTTGTTTGATGATATTGAGTGGTTGTACTTAGGTTCTGCGCAGTGTTTCTTACATGTTATTCAAAAATCGATTTTTGGATGCAATTGATTGGTATATGTATTTGGCCCTTATTTATGAATGCCATGTGCAGCTGATGCATGACTTTAAACATGGGTAATAAGTGATGCACTGGTGGCGCAAGGCCTTTATAAATCAGACCCTGACTTTGTTTGATGATATTGATTGGTTGTACATAGGTTCTGCGCAGTGTTTCTTACATGTTATTGAAAAATCGATTTTTGGGTGCAATTGATTGGTATATGTATTTGGCCCTTATTTATGATTGCCATGTGCAGCTGATGCATGACTTTAAACATGGGTAATAAGTGATGCACTGGTGGCGCAAGGCTTTCATAAATAAGGCCCTGACTTTGTTTGATGATATTGATTGGTTGTACATAGGTTCTGCGCAGTGTTTCTTACATGTTATTGAAAAATCGATTTTTGGGTGCAATTGATTGGTATATGTATTTGGCCCTTATTTATGATTGCCATGTGCAGCTGATGCATGACTTTAAACATGGGTAATAAGTGACGCACTGGTGGCGCAAGGCTTTCATAAATGAGGCCCTGACTTTGTTTGATGATATTGAGTGGTTGTACTTAGGTTCTGTGCAGTGTTTCTTACATGTTATTCAAAAATCGATTTTTGGGAGCAATTGATTGGTATATGTATTTGGCCCTTATTTATGATTGCCATGTGCAGCTGATGCATGACTTTAAACATGGGTAATAAGTGATGCACTGGTGGCGCAAGGCTTTCATAAATCAGACCCTGACTTTGTTTGATGATATTGATTGGTTGTACATAGGTTCTGCGCAGTGTTTCTTACATGTTATTCAAAAATCGATTTTTGGGTGCAATTGATTGGTATATGTATTTGGCCCTTATTTATGAATGCCATGTGCAGCTGATGCATGACTTTAAACATGGGTAATAAGTGATGCACTGGTGGCGCAAGGCCTTTATAAATCAGACCCTGACTTTGTTTGATGATATTGATTGGTTGTACATAGGTTCTGCGCAGTGTTTCTTACATGTTATTGAAAAATCGATTTTTGGGTGCAATTGATTGGTATATGTATTTGGCCCTTATTTATGATTGCCATGTGCAGCTGATGCATGACTTTAAACATGGGTAATAAGTGATGCACTGGTGGCGCAAGGCTTTCATAAATAAGGCCCTGACTTTGTTTGATGATATTGATTGGTTGTACATAGGTTCTGCGCAGTGTTTCTTACATGTTATTGAAAAATCGATTTTTGGGTGCAATTGATTGGTATATGTATTTGGCCCTTATTTATGATTGCCATGTGCAGCTGATGCATGACTTTAAACATGGGTAATAAGTGACGCACTGGTGGCGCAAGGCTTTCATAAATAAGGCCCTGACTTTGTTTGATGATATTGAGTGGTTGTACTTAGGTTCTGCGCAGTGTTTCTTACATGTTATTTAAAAATCGATTTTGGGTGCAAATGAATGGTATTTTTATTTGGCCTTTTTTTATGATTGCCATGTGCAGCTGATGCATGACTTTAAACATGGGTAATAAGTGACGCACTGGTGGCGCAAGGCTTTCATAAATAAGGCCCTGACTTTGTTTGATGATATTGATTGGTTGTACATAGGTTCTGCGCAGTGTTTCTTACATGTTATTGAAAAATCGATTTTTGGGTGCAATGGATTGGTATATGTATTTGGCCCTTATTTATGATTGCCATGTGCAGCTGATGCATGACTTTAAACATGGGTAATAAGTGACGCACTGGTGGCGCAAGGCTTTCATAAATAAGGCCCTGACTTTGTTTGATGATATTGATTGGTTGTACATAGGTTCTGCGCAGTGTTTCTTACATGTTATTGAAAAATCGATTTTTGGGTGCAATTGATTGGTATATGTATTTGGCCCTTATTTATGATTGCCATGTGCAGCTGATGCATGACTTTAAACATGGGTAATAAGTGACGCACTGGTGGCGCAAGGCTTTCATAAATAAGGCCCTGACTTTGTTTGATGATATTGAGTGGTTGTACTTAGGTTCTGCGCAGTGTTCCTTACATGTTATTCAAAAATCGATTTTTGGGTGCAATTGATTGGTATATGTATTTGGCCCTTATTTATGATTGCCATGTGCAGCTGATGCATGACTTTAAACATGGGTAATAAGTGACGCACTGGTGGCGCAAGGCTTTCATAAATAAGGCCCTGACTTTGTTTGATGATATTGATTGGTTGTACATATGTTCTGCGCAGTGTTTCTTACATGTTATTCAAAAATCGATTTTTGGGTGCAATTGATTGGTATATGTATTTGGCCCTTATTTATGATTGCCATGTGCAGCTGATGCATGACTTTAAACATGGGTAATAAGTGACGCACTGGTGGCGCAAGGCTTTCATAAATAAGGCCCTGACTTTGTTTGATGATATTGAGTGGTTGTACTTAGGTTCTGCGCAGTGTTTCTTACATGTTATTGAAAAATCGATTTTTGGGTGCAATTGATTGGTATATGTATTTGGCCCTTATTTATGATTGCCATGTGCAGCTGATGCATGACTTTAAACATGGGTAATAAGTGACGCACTGGTGGCGCAAGGCTTTCATAAATAAGGCCCTGACTTTGTTTGATGATATTGATTGGTTGTACATAGGTTCTGCGCAGTGTTTCTTACATGTTATTGAAAAATCGATTTTTGGGTGCAATTGATTGGTATATGTATTTGGCCCTTATTTATGATTGCCATGTGCAGCTGATGCATGACTTTAAACATGGGTAATAAGTGACGCACTGGTGGCGCAAGGCTTTCATAAATAAGGCCCTGACTTTGTTTGATGATATTGATTGGTTGTACATAGGTTCTGCGCAGTGTTTCTTACATGTTATTCAAAAATCGATTTTTGGGTGCAATTGATTGGTATATGTATTTGGCCCTTATTTATGATTGCCATGTGCAGCCGATGCATGACTTTAAACATGGGTAATAAGTTATGCACTGGTGGCGCAAGGCCTTTATAAATCAGACCCTGACTTTGTTTGATGATATTGAGTGGTTGCACTTAGGTTTTGCGCAGTGTTTCTTACATGTTATTCAAAAATCGATTTTTGGGTGCAATTGATTGGTATATGTATTTGGCCCTTATTTATGAATGCCATGTGCAGCTGATGCATCACTTTAAACATGGGTAATAAGTGACGCACTGGTGGCGCAAGGCCTTTAAAAATAAAGCCATGAGTTGCTATTGTATAAATTTAAATATGTTGCAATTTATTGTTTATATTGTTTGCTTTTTAACATTACTTTGTTGTTTGCTAATAGTGGTCTTTCATGTGTTTTTTTAACAGAACAACAGATTCAAATCAACTTCTGAAAAGGAAGCAAAAATGCCTTCAAGGCAAAGAAATATCAAAAATACCATACGGAAAAGGAGAACATCAACAACAGACTTTATGGAATCCTCTTCAACAAGTACTTCAAAAAACACCAGAAAAGCTTCTGGTAAGCCAATTAAGTCTTTTCTTCGCAACATATGTCGTAGGAAAAAAAATGAAATTGCTAATGTGAATATACAGAAAAAGTCAACAAATCTAAAAAGGAAAGAGAAGCCCACAAAAAATGTTTCCATTGGACCAGGAGAGAAGAGAATGGTTAGCAATAGAAGGGTAAATGTTTTTAGGGACATTCGTAGGCGAATGTTTCGCAATAGGGTAGTTTTAAATTTGCTAAAAAATGATAAGAAAAGTAAACTAAAAGCTGCTTTTTACAAGAAAAAGAAAAGTGTAGAAAAGATTGTTGATCAGGCTTTTGAAGTTAAGAAAAAATTATTTATTTTAATAATCAATAGAATTAGGATACTTAATAAGGCAATGGATGTTTTCAAATCGAACAGTAGATGGAAAAGAATTATTAATCGGAGTAATTTTTGTGAAGTATTTTCTGGTGAATGGATGCATAGTTCAAGTTCTGAGCCTTTTTTTAATGAGGAGAGTTACTTTCAGGAAAATGATTTGGTGCATGCAGTTGACACCAGTGGTCGTGCATATGAGGTGAAAGATAGTTGTGTGATGGAAAAAGAGAAACTTGTATCTAGAGATGCAGAAGAGGTGTTAGCTGATGAAGTTTTAGGGAGACGTACTAAGGGTCCAGTGTACACATGGAAATGCAGTAGTATTTGTAGTGTGCGACAGGAATCAATTGATTTGCTTCGAAATTTCTTACGTACATATAGTAAAAAAAAGTCTCAAACAAAAAATGAAGATCCTGCAAGAGTTAGATCCTTGCAGAGTGAGAGAAAGCACAGGTTTGCAAGGGCATTCACTAGCATGTCTTTCTAGAAAAGTTTGTCGGAGTGTTTTTCATCATTTTAGGATGTTAGCAGTGCATCATAATAACGTAAGGAAATTAGTGAGGAAGTTGTATTATGCAAAAAGTCCTGCACTTAAGCTTAAACAGTTAAATAGTGCTCTTTTGCATGGATCTGAAGTGGATGTGAAGACTATTTGTGAAGAAATTGAGTTTTGTTATTTTGGGAACAAAGAGGACAGTGTAGAAATAGATATAGTAATGGATGGTAATGCAGAAGATAATGGACAAATTTCAAGTATTGAAAAGTTTGATGAGGAAATTATCAAGTTTAAGGTGAAATCAAGTGAGAGGCCTAATTTAACTTGTGTGTGTTGTCGACGGACTCATTATAAAATTCAGACTAGGTTAGTTGATTTATATGCAAAAAGTGAATTGGAAAATAATAGTGAATGGGAGGATTTTGTAAGTTATTTGTTGGTGGAGAATTCTTTTGATTTGAGTTTGGATCAGCGTATTTGCAATTATTGTTTGAAAAAATTAAATGAAAATAGAATGCCTGCAAGAGCAGTTTATAATAATCTTCAGTTGATAGATATTCCTTCTGAATTGATGGATCTAAATACTTATGAATCTATTTTGATTCAATGTGTCCATCCTTTTCAGGCTATTGTACGCATGGAGCCTAAGACAGGGAAATTGCCTCCATCTGATTTACTGAGAGGATTAAAGGGAAGAGTTGTTTATTTGCCGCTAGATGTAAAGAAAAATATTGATACAATTGGTGTAGAAAGAGTAGAAGAAGATCCTTTAGTTATTCTAGTTAATGGGGTTCCAACAAAGAGTAAGAAAATTTGGCAAGATTTAGTGGATGTTAAAAAAGTCAAGAAGGCAACGTTGTATTTAGTTAAAAACAATGAGTACTACAAAAATGTAAGTGTTGGAGTAGAGGAAACAGCTACAGAAGAAGATAGTGATTCTTCAGTTGGTCAAATTGAAAAAGTTGATGTGTCTAGAACTGAAGAAATATATGAACATTATACTGTTCATCCTTTGCATTCCAAAGAAGTAATGGGAAATGCAATTGACTTGTTTCAAATGAAAGCAGCAAAAGGAAGTCCCATTAGTGTATGGGAAGAAAGTTTGGAAGCTCGTTGTTTTCCACAATTATTTCCAACAGGTTGTGGTGGACGATATGATGATCGACCAGTTCAAATTCCTGCAGCTGAATACCGGACTCTAAGATTATATGCAGAAGATCCAAGGTTTCGTCAATGCATTCCATATTTATTTCATCTACTGTTTGAAAGTGATTTGTCTGGGCTTTCTTATGCAGTTAATCATATATTAAAAAGTGGACCTCATTTGCAGAATGTTTGTGCAAGGGACTTTATGGAGAAAGTTAATCTGCAAGACAGTATTTTGGAATCTCAGCTAATCAATCTCATGGCATGTCAACGTGGAACCAACGAGTATTGGTTTCGTCGTCATGGAGAATTGAAATGTATGCTAAGAAACTTAGGAACTCCTACATGGTTCCTCACTCTTAGCTGTGCTGAGTATGCATGGGACGATTTACTTCAATTTCTACGAGAGGCAAATGAAAACATACCAAATATAGAATTGAAAACACCAGGAGAACTGTGTTCTTTAGATCCAGTGAATGTTTGCAGATATTTTAATCATAGATTTGAAGCTATGATGTCTTTTATTACCAACAAAAAAAATCCTCCCCTTGGAGAGGTTTTGGATTTCTTTTGGAGGAAGGAATATCAAGCGAGAGGTGCTCCTCATATACATATGTTGTTGTGGATTAAAGATGCACCCAAATTTGGATCAGATTCAGATGAAACAGTGATGAGTTTCATTGAAGAGTATTCAACATGTGCTGTTCCAAAATCTACTGAAGAAAACAATTTAAGGCAACAAGTTTTACGTTTTCAATCTCATCGTTGTGGAAAGTACTGTCGTCGAAAATTTAAAAACAAGGAAAAGTACTACACGAAATGTCGTTTTGCATTTCCTCGACCAGTGATTTCTAAGGGAAGAGTAAATAATTTGATGTCATCTCTACGACATACTGTGACGAGAAAATCTCCCAAAAACACATATAATTTGAAAAGAAATGAAGAATCTAAGTACATCAACGATTACAACCCAGTGATTTTGTCCATGTGGAATGCTAACATGGATATTCAGTTCGTTGCTGACAACTCTATTGCTGTGGCTCGATATGTGACATCTTACATCACCAAAAAAGAAAAGACAGAACTGAAGGAAATGTGGGAGGACATTTCACATGAAAAGAGTCTAAGCAAGAAATTATACAGTTTCAGTCTGAAGATGTTGTCGCATCGAGAAATTGGAGCATATGAATGTTCTGATCGGTTATCATCAGCAAGTCTCTATGCCAAATCAAGAACAATCATTTGGGTGAGTCTTGGTCTTGCTGCAACACGAAACCGAGTTTTGAAATCTGTACAAGAAATTGAATATTTGGCGGAAAAAGAACCAAACAGTACAGATATTTTGAAGACAAATATGTTGGATACATACTATCCAAATAGAAGTACTCACCTTGAGAACACATGTTTGTATGAAGTTCTTCAAAACTACAGTTATAAGAGGAACATCACAGAAGATATCAATAATGGAAAATATGCACTCATTGGCTATGAAGGATGTCTAGTGAAGCAGAAAAAAGGCCATTTGATTAATCATCGAAAATTGAGTTGTGAAGTTCTAGACAAAAGAGAATTTTACTATTTAGCTCTTTTGCAACTCTTTAAGCCATGGCGTACAGAAGAGGAACTACTTGGAGATTTTCTCTGTTATGAAGACTCTTTTAATGCAACTAAGGATACCATAGAATGTCCTATTTTTCTAAATTATCTGCAAATGTTGAATGAAGAAATGGAGCAAGAAACCACAATTGCTGAAGAGATAGCTAGAAACAGTTCTCAAGATAGTCAGAGTTCTACTTCATTGAGCCAGGATCCACTAGGAGGACCAATTATCCAAAATGAAGCTGCCACTGCCATGGATGAGGTGGAAAGAGCTATGGAACAAGCTCAAGAGGATGGAGTTAACTTAGAAGATTTGGTAAAGCAACTAAACATTGAGCAGAAAAAGATATATGATGAAGTCACAGAGCAGATTGAACATGGATTCAGACATGAGAAAAAAGAGTGCTCATGTATATTATTTGACCCTGTCCGACTGTATGTAAGTGGAGAAGCGGGGACAGGAAAAAGTTTTCTAATTAAAGCCGTTGCAAGTTATCTGCAGAAAAGGACTGATTCACCACTGTCTTGTGTTGTAACTGCTCCAACTGGTCTGGCAGCACATAACATTAAAGGGATTACTCTACATCGTTTATTGATGCTGCCAGTTGAACATGATAATAAATTGCATTACAACAAGCTATCTGGAGATGCGTGTTCTGAAGTTTCAAGAGTCTTGAAGAAAATGAAACTTCTTATCATAGATGAAGTAAGCATGGTCTCAAATCTAATGCTTGCTTTTGTGCATTTGAGAATGCAAGAAATTCTTAAAACAGACTATGATGTGTTATTTGGAGGAAAACACATTATTGTTTTTGGAGATCTATTGCAGTTGACTCCAGTAAAAGGACAACCAGTGTTTAAAATGCTCACGCATGAAGATACCAGGAAGTCCCTTGGAAGCATTGGAAATGTTAATATATGGCTAAATTTTAAATATGCTGAACTGCTTCAAAATATGCGACAGGCCAAGGATGAAGATTATAAAAATATTCTACAAGATGTAAGAATTGGAAAAATGACTGAGAAAGGGAAAAAAGCTTTGCATAGTCGATTAATTTCAAATTTGTATGCAAATGAAAACATTCTTCCAGAGAATATTTTTAAAAAAATGACTGAGAAGAAATCTGGGATATGTTTGATGCCAACTCTGCAAGAATGTTCCATCTTCAACCAAAAAATGTTAGACTTAGAAAATGAAGAAATTGTGAAACTGGAAGCAATAGATAAAATAGAGCATATGGGTGCAACAATTGTTTTGTCAGAAAATTTGAAAACTAAATTGCATTCATTGGAGAAAAGTATTTCAAAAACAGCTGGTTTTGAAAAGACTCTGAATGTGTGTTTAAATTGTCGTATCATTTTGAGAAGGAATTTAAATGTTGAAAGCGGTCTGGTAAATGGAGCAATGGGTTATGTTGTTGATTTTGTGAATTACAGAAATAGAGATGGAATTGAATTTTTAAAAATAAAATTTGATGGCATTGAACAAGTACAACAAATAAGTCGTTGTTCTGCTAGATTTTTACTTGTAAAAGACTTATATGTTCGCCGAAAACAGTTTCCTGTTTGTTTGGCGTATGCGGTGACAATTCATAAATCTCAAGGTTTAAGTGTAGATAGTGCATTGGTGAACATTGGAAGATCTGTGTTTAAAGAGGGTATGGCATATGTGGCATTATCTCGAGTCAGAACTTTATCAGGATTGTACTTGATTGCGTGTGATGAGACAAAGATTTCTGCCGATCTAGATTGTGTTAAAGAATACAATAGGTTAAGAAGAGAGTATGCTCCACATTTGCCTCAATATCCTCTGTTTGAAAAACGTGTGGTAGGCCGAAAAAGAAGAAATGAGGATAATTGTAGTGAGGTAGTTGCAAAAAGACAAAAAGTAGAGAAAACTGTAATTGAAAACAGGAAGAAAAAGAATTGTGGAGAAAATGTTGTTGGATTTCAGTTTGAAAATAGTTCTGGTGTCAACTGCTATGCTAATGTAGTGGTTAATGTTGTTTTTTTTCTTAAAAGTTTACAAGAACAGATTGTTGAAAATCGGGATCAAAGATTGTGTGGTTTATTGAATTCTGTGTTTCAGAAATGTAGCAGTGTTACAGCACAAATAGAAAGTGTAACAGAAATTCGAAATATTTTATATTTGTGTTCTAGTCAAGATAAATTTTCACAGAACATTCAGCAGGATTGTCAGGAATTTTTAATGTATATGTTTGGTGTTTTGGAAGATGAAGGTGTAGATGTAGATAATCTTTTCAGTCTTTCTTATCAATGGCAGCATGACTGTCACAATTGTAGTTTATCAAGTACTACTAGAATAGACACTGAAAGATTTATATATTTGACTTTACCAGACTGTAAATCAGTGTCTTTTAAAAATCTAGTTAAAGCAGCAGATCATAATATGGTGTGTACCCAATGTAACTGTACAATGCTGTCCACATTATTTATACAAAGGTATGGGCAGTATATTATTTTAGTTTTCCAACGATGTAGACCTGATGGAACTAAATTGACAACTTCTATCAAAAATTTTGTGGCTTCTCAGTTATCAATTTCTGGAAGGACCTTTACAACTGAAGCTATTATTTATCATGATGGATCTTTGACCACCTCAGGACATTATACATGCTACTTAAAATCTGAAAATGGATGGAGTTACTGCAATGATTCTCATTTAACTTATAAACAACGTTTGCCTTATGACTCTACAAATTCTTATCTAGTGTTTTTAAAACCAAAGTTTTAGTAAAGGGAATTGGCCTTTGAAGACGGGAATAGTTAATAAAAGTTAGTTAGTTAGTTAGTTAATCTAATATTTTAAATTATTTATCTCATGTAGATACTTTAAGTGGATCTCAAAGTAAAAAATACTGATATATCTGACACAAATTGGCCGTGAGGAAAATGTAAGATATGATGTTGTTAGATCTTTTTTCATAGGAAGTTGATGAAATCGAAGTTATAGAGCACAGCAGACTTTTTTTCACCAAAAGGACCTTCACTATCTGCAATCTCATGTAGATACTTTAAGTGGATCTCAAAGTAAAAAATACTGATATATCTGACACAAATTGGCCGTGAGGAAAGTGTAACATATGATGTTGTTAGATCTTTTTTCATAGGAAGTCGATGAAATGGAAGTTATAGAGCACAGCAGGCTTTTTTCCACCAAAAGGACCTTCACTATCTGCAATTTGGTCTCACGGAAAAGTAAGTGAATCAAAGATTAGTGTACTTATATGAGATGTATGTTTGAATGGTTTTTTTTAAACACAATCTTTTAGATTGTGTTTTTTTTTCCCGCTGTTATATGATGAAGACTTTGATCTCACTAATTTAAGTGAAATTCAATATATTCTGAGAACAGCAAAAATAAATAATGTAACATATTGTAGAAGTTATTGTGTAGTTTGCATTGTGTAATTTATATTGTGTTCACATTGTCTTATACTCATTTTCTTTTTCACCCTTATTTACCTCTCTTTACTAATTTACACTCTTTTTTTCATCGCTGTTTCTTTAGTGCACTTCATTCACAACTTCTTAATCTAATAGGAACTGTCTGCATTTCCTCTGTTCCTTCCACCACTTTTTATCTTTTTCATATTCTCACAGTACCACTGCTTTAGTTTCCTAACCCTCTCTTTCTTTTTCTCCATTTTTTTTCTTTCGCATCCATTGTACTGTAGTTCACTTAGTTCTTCCTTTTGTCTTTCTGTGTACTTACTCTCTCACTCCTGTTTTATCCATCGTTCTATACTAACTTCATTCCTTTCATCCCTTCACTCTGTTACTTTACTTCACTCACTCTCAATCATCTTCTATTCCTCTTTTTTATTTATAGTTTCTCAATCAGACTTCTCTCCTTTTCACTCATTTTTCTTTTATTTTCTTATCTTTACTGATTTTGATTTGATATCTTACATTCTTTTAGTATCTTATTTATCTTTAGGAATTTGTTTTCTTTCTATTTCTTTTTCCTTTTCTTTTCTCTTTCTACATTACTTTCTTTCTGTTTTTGTATCCTTCACTATTGCATCATTTCTTAGTAAACTTTTGTAGATTTTTAAACCTCATGAACTGTTGCTTCTATTTTATTATATATTTTTAAAAAATTATAACGTGTTTTTCTTTTATCTTTCATAGATACAAGTTTGCATTGATTATATGGTAAGTGTGTTTACAAAATCTTTTTTGTTATCATCTTTGGTTTTATTTTCACTATTTTTCTCTCACCCTACCTCACCCCTGTTTCCTTACTTTGCTTTTCTCACTTATTCTTTTCTTCCATGTTTACTTCCTACCACATTCAACTTCTTTCAGTACCTCTGTCTATGCACACTCCTTCACTTACCTTTTTTTCTTGTTCACTTAGTTCCTTTGTGACACTCCTTCTTTTACTCTCTTTCTTCTTTCGCTGTATTATTCCCCATGTCTTACCCTTATTCACTTACATGTACCCTGTTTCACCCCTCTTTGCTTATATTCACTGCTATTTACTATCCCTCCATCACTACTATTCCTTTTCTTTCATTCCGTCACTACCTGTTATTCACATGCTTAACTGTCCTTCCTTTTACTTTCATCATCCATTTACATTCTCCCGGAACCTCTGCTTTTGTCTTCTTCCTATTTCTTCTTTTCTTTTGCTCCCTTATTCATTTTTTTTTCTCAGTTATTTCCTCTTACACTTTTTATCTGTCTTACTATCTATTATACAGTCCCTCTGTGTTCCTCCCTTTAGCTCTCTTTCTCTTAACACCACTCTCTCTGTCCCCATTTCTTATGGTCACTCCTTCATTATTTTTTTTTTTTTTTTGTTGATGCGCTGACGGTGCGCGCACCCGGGCGTTTATCGGTATGCGCACCGGGAGCGCTCCAGAGTCAAATATAAAAAAAAAAGGAAAAAACTATTTTAAAATAAAAATAGTATCTTAATATACATTATAGGGTTCATTTTTAGAAAAACATACCTTTCTCAGCTAAAGACATTTGCGAAAAAATAATCTTAGAAATTCAATAAAACGTACATAGGTATGAAGCCCTACAAAAAGTTAAAAATTAGTATTAAAAAAACCTATGAAATTCACTGAAAAAAACATAGGTTTGACACCAGTTATAGTTAGGAATTAGCATTTAAAAAACCTATGAAATTCACTGAAAAAACCATAGGTTTCACACCAGTTATAGTTAGGAATTAGCATTTAAAAAACCTATGAAATTCACTGAAAAAACCATAGGTTTCACACCAGTTATAGTTAGGAATTAGCATTTAAAAAACCTATTAAATTCACTGAAAAAACCATAGGTTTCACACCAGTTATAGTTAGCTGGAAATTTTACTGATATAAAACCATTGAAATTCCCACGTTATAGTTAGTCGGACTCACTATAACTTGCGCGTGCAATGCACTGCTGATGACATCACATATTACATCACTCATGACATGGTGAGTGACATCACTCATGACATCACTGATGACACCATCCTTGTGACACAGTGACAGACCTCCTCTCAGTGTAAAGTAACCCTTGAGACACATATTCAAAAATAGAAACTGAAATTTTTAAAAAATGGACATACCTATATCAGTTACAACAAGCAATTCTGTACTTCCACTATCTATATACACATCCACTCATTCACCAACAGTTCTATATAGTCACTCATACATATACTCACTCATCATATGAAGAGATACACCTATACATCCTGTTACACACCGACATTCATCCAAAAGTTACTCACACACATATTCACACGTGCAAATAAACTATTGAACAACCATTTATTTGAATATAGAGTTATACACACACTTCCACCTTACTTCTATTGAAAATTACACATATTTATTCTCTTAAACAATCACTTATAGAAACACATACTTATTTAAACAGGGACTCTTACAATCTCTTACTCTCACATATACTCACTTATATACATCAATATTCATATATACTAGATTAAAACATATGTAGTTACTGATAAAGACACTAGTGAGACAGTCATTCACTCACTAACAAACACATATAGACACTCATCCACCCATACAGTCCTGTACATATGCTGTCTTCGAAACACATACAAACAAAGAGTCAGTCACTCATGCATCTATGTGCTAAGTAATACCCCCACCAAACCATATAGACACTCAAACTGATACTAATAGAAATATCAAATAACCCATATACATACGCATGTAGCTACTTATCAACACATGTAGCCACTTATACACAAAGTGAAACACTAATATATGTATTTAAATATTTAAACATAACTCACTAATATTTATTTTTCAGAAAGACACATATTCACTGGATGGTGTCATCAGTGATGTCATGAGTGATGTCACTCACCATGTCATGAGTGATGTAATATGTGATGTCATCAGCAGTGCATTGCACGCGCAAGTTATAGTGAGTCCGACTAACTATAACGTGGGAATTTCAATGGTTTTATATCAGTAAAATTTCCAGCTAACTATAACTGGTGTGAAACCTATGGTTTTTTCAGTGAATTTAATAGGTTTTTTAAATGCTAATTCCTAACTATAACTGGTGTGAAACCTATGGTTTTTTCAGTGAATATATATATATATATATATATATTAGCATTATTGCTATCTTTATGTACCTTGGGACTCCCACTTCGACGACGGGGGAAATTCAAGCATGTGAATCTATGAAAGACACCAATACTGGAGAACCACCTGTTTACAGGTAAGTAACAATTGTTCTTATTGAAACTATTATGAAGCATCTATGCTGCAATTCGAAAACATATACAACAGAGGAAAGTAATCAGTATTACTAGCAAACTGTTGTTATATTCCATATAAGTACCCTCTATAGGCAAATGGTAAAACACTGCAACCTTTCACCTATATCCTCCTCTACATTTCATACATAACGGTTCAAAGGGACTAACCGTTTACCTAGATACAACACTGCATTCAGAATGCGGGTTTTTCCCTGGTTCGATACTCATACATTATGCATGAGGCTTCTTGGAAGCTCAGCAGGACGAACATCTCCTGTATAATATCTATGTTAAAGTTCGAGCCCGACGTCATCATTTTAGGCTGACACAGTAACACAGCAAGGTAGGATCCCTGGGGAGACCTTTGGCTATATATACCTCATGTCTTGCTTAGACAGAGGAGACTGTGACTTCCCGCTAACACACTGACCAGAGACGCTGAGGTTCCTGCATGCAGACACTCCAGCTCTCAGTGTTCTAACATCCCTCGCGGGGTGTCCAACTCAAGACCAGGCCAGAGTCCCATTTTCTCTCCTTTCTCAGGTAATGGGCTTGACTAGACCTTAGAGGGATTCTTGGCATAGTACCTACACAGATGCTAGGTACATTTAGGTACATCTAGTTAGGAAGGCATCGTAGGAGTACGCACTTTCATATCATGTGTTTTATGTGCTTGTATATATTCATGATTACTGCAAAATGGTAGAACTGTACTATCCCTTTACTTTTGTAGTACTGCTAATGCTATATCTCTACTACTGTAATGGTTGTTACAGCAAATCTATTCTACACTAGAATAACTGTTCAATAAATCCTTATTGAAACGCCCAGACTATTTATTCCGTGTATCTCTGAGACAAACGAAGTGAGCACAAGTGACTGAGCGAAAAGTAGTTCATTGTTTTCCCTATCCTGAGAGATCAGGGTTGTCATGTTCTGAGGTTGCCAGAAACTATTTTCTCCCTGATAAGAGGAGAGTCTAGTGCACTGTGAGCTAGCTTATGCAAACAGGCTAACAGATCTGGAGGTGTGCTCGGAACCAATCTGCCACCAAACCCACAGTTTATGTTATCTGAACGCTCAGATCTTGTATAGGATATATAGGAACTACACAACACTGTATACAATGAAAGCCCTATAATGGCAAATGATATATCTGCCTAAGCCTGCGCTTACTACGTGAGCATAGTGATATATCAGTGACCTCTGGGATTAGCACTGGACCCCATAGCTGGCATACTTGAGCATAGTGATATGTCAGTGATCTCTGGGATTAGCACTGGACCCCATAGCTGGCATTTGTAGTTAGCTGGTCTGCATGCCAGATTGCGCAAATCTGTTGTGCCCATTCCAGGATCTTTCCATCTGCTTGAAATTCTTCTCTCTGTTTTTGAAAGGCAAGCCTCGGTCTATTTGATAAGTGCCATCTTGGAAATTCCATATGCACCTCTGTGTTGTGTCTAAATGTTAGAATATGTTGCTGACTGACCATAGAAAACACAGGGCACCATGTTGTTTGACTTTGTATGAAACGTTCAGACTGAATCCCAGAACGAAGTACTGAATAATAAAAACATGTGGAGCGTATTTCTAAAATAATATCATGGCACAAAAACAGAAGTATTATTTTGTAATGTGTTCAAAGCAGACTGGCCTACAACGTGCAGTTAGGCTAAAATAAGGGGGAACTAAGTGGATTCTCCGACCCTCCTGCCCAACACGACCAACTTTCCACAAGGCACCTCTCTAAGAGCCGCCAACTCTGTTCCCCCTGACCCCCCAGCACACCTACCAGCCTTGCTAGCATGCCCACCTCAAGACCTCGGGTCTCCTCCCCGCTATCCTACCCCTTGGTCCCCACTGCTTGCAACACAGCACACCCTATTCCCCTCAGTCCTCCTACCAACCTCCCCAACGCAATTGACTCGAGACCCATGATCCCTTCCCCTCACGCTCCCTCCTCCCTCCATAACGAAATCGACCCGGGACCCTTGATCTCCCCCACTCATGGCCCCCACTCTGACTCTAAGACCAGTATGCCTCCAACGACTCCTGCAGATGCAGGTTTGGCTAGTCCCGCTACCACTCATTCCACCCATTCTAAGACCCCTAACACAGTCCATCCTAACCCTCCCACCCCCCCCCCCCCCCTCCACAGATATCCACACTCTGCACTCCAGAGCCACTAAAATAATTCATAGCATCCACCTCTCCATCCGGGATCTAACGAACCTCCTTCACCTCGCCGAACTCTCAAGCCTCAGCTGAACTCCTCTTCCCCTGCTACCCCAGAGCACCCCAAACACCTACTACCGACATCCCTGAGGTACCTTTGCCCTCGTAAGCACCCTAGCTGCCTATCGGAGGAGGAAATCCTTGACCTCGCCCTCTCCTACAGCTTTTCCCTCACCACAACAAAGTCGCTGGACCTCACTGAAAAGGAAATCCATGACATCCTCCAGGACCATAATGCAGCCTCTCTCACTCCTTGTCTATCAGACATAAGTGCTGCACACCCCATCTGCACGGTCAATATCAACACCTGCAGACCAGCTCCCCTCTGCAACAGAAGGATGAACCAAAGCAATCTAGCGCCAGTACACCTGTCTACCCCGACTCCCGACACCACCTCCCCCCCCTCCCTGACTGGTCTCTTAATTAACTGCCGATCAGCAGTAAAGCATGCCACCGGTGTCGCTGCCCTCATTCTGAACAACAAATCCGACTTAGCTATTTTAACAGAATCTTGGCTCAATGATTCCTCATCCACTTGCCTCGACCTCTTAGTCCCCCCTAACTTTAACATTACTAGGTTAGACCGACCACATAACAAGAGAGGTGGCGGCATCGCCTGCATCTATCGCTCTAACCTCCTTGTCACCGAGCTTCTGGCGGATGTCTGCGAATATCTAGCCCTCTCAATCTATAGCAACACCACCCATCTATGCAACCTGCACATCTTTTACCACCCCCCAGGCGTGAACGGACCCTTCACGGACCACCTCATGGAAATTATCACAGCTAAGAGCTCCCTCAACACCAAAGACATTTTCCTTGGAGATTTCAACCTGCACTGGAGCGATCTCAAGGACCCTCATGTCAACGCCATTAAAGACCTCCTGGCCGATCAAGCCCTGACCCACGCTTGCTCACTCCCAACACATTCAAAAGGGGCCACTCTTGACTGGATCATCTCTAAGGAGGCAGCAGTCAAGCTTATCTCTATAGACCCTTGTGTCTGGTCAGACCACCACGCCATCATCTTCCTTCTACCTGGCACCCACAAGATAAGAGCGCCACAACTGGTGCTTCCTAAACGGTGGATCAGAGACATCAAGAACCTGGACCACAAGGAGCTTGAGATCCGCTGCAAATCCGACCTCCCCCCATCCCCACACATCACATCGGTCAGTGACCTCAATGATCACTACTCCACAACGATGTCGAACATTCTGGATGACCTAGCCCCTCTTAAACTAAAAAGAACTCAGGTCAAAGATAGAAACCCCTAGTTCACGGGTTCCCTTAACAATGAGAGGAGATCCCTCCAACAAGCTGAAAGAAACTGGAGACAACACCCCTCGGCCACTCACCTAAAACTTCTCCGCCAGGCCAGAAATACATACAACAAGAATATCCTCAACTTTAAAAAAAGAGTTCTTCAGAGCCGAACTAGGAAATGACCAGAACAGACCACGCAAACTCTTTGAGCTGGTCAAACATCAATCGAACAAACTGACCAAAACAGTGAAAGAAAACCCCAAGTCTCTCATCTCATCTGAGGAATTCTCCTTGTTTTTTGCAAACAAAATCAAAACCCTAGGTAACAAACTTAGTGCGGCCTCAATATCTCTACCAACCCCTGACCTTCCCCCCCCAGCCGCCCTGCCTCCATAATCCTCACCTAAGAATCTAGCACATTGGACCAACTTCTCACTCTACGACGAAGACTGTCACCAAAATCCTTTCCACCTTAAACCCAAACAACCATTTCAACGACCTGTTCCCCTCTAACTGCCTTGCGACCGCTGCCCAATCCATTATTCCCAGCTGGACTACGATAATCAATGCCTCTCTCCAGCAAGGTTCAATCCCAGACTCTCTAAAAGCGGGCCAAGTCCTCCCCATTCTGAAAAAGCTGTCGCTGGACCCAGCCACCTCAGACAATTTCAGACCAATCTCCAACATTCCTCTCTTGGCTAAAGTGCTGGAGAAGGGTGTGCAACTGCAGTTAAGCCACCACATCAACAACTTCCACCTACTCGATGACTGCCAATCTGGTTTCCGACCCGGACACAGCACTGAAACCACCATGCTCCACATTGTCGATGACGCCCTGCAAGCCCTTGACCAAGACAAAACCTGTCTCTTAATACTCCTAGATCTATCCTCCGCCTTCGACACGGTCAACCATGAGATGTTACTCGAACGCCTCAAACTTAGGATGGGATTAGATGGCACTGTCCTTGACTGCTTTACTTCCTACCTCCAAAACCGATCTCAGAGATTCCTTATCAACGGCAACCTGTCCGCTCCCTCCTTGGTCACTGGGGGGGTCCCTCAAGGATCAACGTTGTCCCCCACCCTTTTCAACCTCTATTTAGAACCCCTTGCCAAGGTCCTTCGCACTGCAAATATCTCCTACCATATGTACGCACATGACACTCAGATCTACATAAAAATCTCTTCTCTTGAAGAAATCATCAACCTGAACGAGGCCCTGAAGCGGACCATCCAATGGCTCTCCTCCAACCAACTTAAACTCAATGCAAAGAAAACTAAGTTCCTCCTAATTTCCCCTCCTAAAAGCAACTCAGAGATCCAGACATGGATCAAAGCGATCACAGCCTTAAATTGCACCCCGACCATTGTGGACTCGGCCAAATCTCTGGGTATCACCTTGGACTATAACCTAAACATGCAAGACCACATCAACTCAATGGCCAATTCCGCAAGATTCCACTTGAGCTACCTTTGGAAATTGAAATCATTCCTTGATGCTCCCGACCTAAAACTTGCAGTCCAATCCCTAGTTATTTCCAGGCTGGAATATGGCTGCTCCACCCTTTCTGGTTTACCCAAGATCTCCCTTGCACCTTTAAAAGCCTGCCTCAACGCAGCTGCCAGACTACTTACTGGCACAAGAAAATGTTATCACATCACCCCTCATCTGAAATCATTGAACTGGCTCCCACTCGAGGCTAGGATCCATCTCAAGTTGGCATGCATCACGCACAAGGCCCTACTCTCAAACTCCCCTGCATATCTTGCACAGAAACTTGTGATAACTGGAGGAAGCAGAAACTCACGATTGGCCAGTGCCCTCCTACTCCAGCCTGCTCGCTTTCGAAAAAAAAAAAACCTACAATCGAGCCTTCGCTGGGGCTGCACCAAGAATATGGAACTCCTTCCCACCCGCCATCAGAAGAATCCCCTCTCTGGCACGCTTCAAAAAGGAGGCCAAATCCTTCCTTATGGGTAAATTCCTTGACTAATCCCGTTCCACTTCCACCCCAAAGACAACTGCCTCCATCCTGGGACCTCGCGCCACCAAGAAATCGAAATCCGTCCTGGACAATTGTAATATTGACTATCCTGTATAATTCTTTTCCCTCTTTCTCCCAGCACCCCCTCCCCCCCTATTTTACAGTACTCTTGTGTTATCCTTCCTATTGTTTACTTTGTGACTCTGTAAAGCGCTCTGATACCCTAACGGGTCAAGTTTGCGATCTATAAAACTCTAAAGTAAATAAATAAATAATGAACACACTGTACTTGCAGCTCCAACCTCCCTCACAGCAGCCCATAGTGCAGTGTCCAGAGCGTCCTCCCAGACATGACATGAGGAGTGTTAAATGTTTCTCACACTGGCAGTGGCCACCCCTCGCACTCCAGGCTATATTGACGACCCATAACTTTTATAATTCATTCATCAGGGTACAGGGGTCCAGCCCTTGGGAGAGACCCATATTGGTTTGGACAGCCCAGAACAGTTGCAGCTGGGAGCTAAGGAGCCAAAGAGGAGACATGCTGCTAGGCCTAGTAAGTTGATGGGCATCCAACTCCCACTTGCTTTGTAGGGCTCGCCTGCTGATGCGCTTGCGCATAGCTGGCGAAGCTCTATAGTGGCTTATCCAGAGTTTAACCACTGGCGATTCCACTGGTGATTCCATGCAGTGCATGTGCTTTTTAGGTCATTGCGCAAGCGCAAGCCCTAAAAAGCACGTGCACAATGCCACCAGCCGCCTGCCTGCCTGCCTCGCATTACCACATCAAAGGCAGCCCAGCCTCCCTCCCACAAGCTTCTCACCGTGCGCTCTACATTTCTCCTCCCAGCGCATTTCTCACCCCCTAATTATTCACGGCCGGCCGGCCGTACTTTAAGTTTCACGGCCGCCAGGCCGTGTCTCCTTTTATGCTCTCTGATGCTTGTTTTATGTATTTCTAATAGTAACTATTCGTAGTCGTCCGTACAGGCGTCGTTTGTTCCTTTGAAACACGCTTGGAGAATTGTGAAAATGTTTTAGAGCATGTGATGTTTGCTTAGAGAATGTTTGCAGAGCCATACTTTGAGTGTTTGTTCTGAATATGATTAAGAAGATGCGAGCAGGGCATTACTGGCTAGGGTTGTGAGGGGAGGCGTCACATGGTCTGTCTGGTTCACGCAGACATTTTTAAAAATTTTGTTTTGAAGTTTATAAGCAGGAACAGTATCAAACCTGGGGTTGACCATGTTATTGCCGACTGCAATTATCTGTTCTTTATGCATTTTTAATGAAAGCACACAGCCAGCCAGCAGAATGATTTAGTAAGCCCAGGCTGGCTTTTAGAACGCTGCTTTCGCCGTGCAGACCACCGTCAACAGGAAGCAGACGCAGGAGGTTTATGTGGAACGCGCCCGCCGAGTAGCAAGATGGAAGGGGGTGTTTCTGGGTTATGGCCGTCGCTGCATGGCTTGGACTGGTCTCTAAACTATTATTTACGGTCGAGAGCTGTCTGACCTAACTAAGCTCCTGGCTTCGAGGTAATGCGACATCTCGCCTTGTAGATATGACGCTACTTAGGGTAGGCCAGAGTGCACGTGTTGATGTGTTTAATGTGTTCCTCCGAATTCAGGCGATTACATATTTTAAAATGTACGGAAGGTTTGAGCGACATTCGTAAAGGCTTTGCAATGCTGCTCAGAAATTGAATGCGATTTTATCCTGACTAAAAAATGGTTTGTTTAGAGTAATCCTGCATAGTACACTTTCTGCAGACCCCTCGTGGAAGTGTAACAGGAAGCCAACCTTTAACCTTCTTGAATTTATTAATTTACCACAAATTATATGTTTAAAATCCTCACTGTGATTGCTTATTAAAATGCCTCTGCGATTAAAATAACACATTAGTTCTAAAAAGAAATGCTTGCCAACAAGTCATGATAGCCTGACCTTGGCTTACTGCGTGTCTACAACTAATACCGGTTTATCTTCACATATATCAGGCTTACATGAGTATTTTATCACGAGTATCTATTATATCCGTTAAGTAGGTGTGTCTTTCATTCAGGTAAAGTGTTTGACCAATAAAAATAAAATAACTGCCCATTGTAAAATAAAAAAAGTTTTGATACCTGATCAACTATTTATATACAGTAATTGGTTCTCCACCTACACAGCTCCACCGATGCACCCACCACACAGCTCCACCGATGCACCCACCACACAGCTCCACCGAGGCACCCACCACACAGCTCCACCGATGGCTCCACCGACACAGCTCCACCGACGCACCCACCACACAGCTCCACCGACGCACCCACCACACAGCTCCACCGAGGCACCCACCACACAGCTCCACCGAGGCACCCACCACACAGCTCAACCGAGGCACCCACCACACAGCTCCACCGATGCAGCCACCACACAGCTCCACCGATGCACCCACCACACAGCTCCACCGACACAGCTCCACCGATGCACCCACCACACAGCT